>NC_134174.1:30302687-30929909 GCF_964188355.1 Buteo buteo | reverse complement strand
AATGCTGTCTTAAAGGGGAAAAAAATTATAGCTGAAAGGTTACTCCATCCTGTGTTGTTCACTATGATGGAAAAAAAAAAAAAAAGGCACCATCTTTGTGTCCTTGGGGTTTTTTCCCCCTTCTGTCCTGCTGGGAGCTGCAGCCTCGCCCGTTCCAGGCCCGTAGACCCGCAGCGTGCTCTGCCTCTGGCAGCTCTGCAGCCACAAGCTTGCTGCGAAGAGGAAACCCCCGACGCGGCCCGGTTCCGTTTTTGGCCAGAGCTCAGCAGCTGCTTGGTCGTTTCTGCCGTCGGTGTTGTTTCCCGCCCGCTGTTACTCCCTGTGCCCTCACGTAATAAAACACGGACGAATACTGTTAAGAACCTCGTGTGCCTCTCTGACAGGCTCCTGTCCCGTGTCGATGTACGGCATGCCCACGGAAGGGGGGGGCGGCCGGGGCCGGGATGTTTCACCCCGCCGGGACCCGGGGCCGGGGGCGCCGCCGCGGGAGGAAGCGGGGGGGGGGGGGGGGGGAGGGTGGTGGTGGTGTCACCTTGGCCCGCGCCCCTCCCCTGCGGAGGGGCGGTGCCTCGTTTCCCTGCCCCGCCCCTCCTGGCGGCGGCAGCCAATCCCGGGGTGCTGTGCGGCGGCCGCGCGACTTCCTTCTCTCGCGCGCGCGCAGGCGCGGCGGGTGGAGGCATGGCGGCGGCGCTGGCGCTGCGGGGCCGGGCCGCGGCCCTCCTCAGCGGCGCGCAGCGGTTCCTCAGGTGCCGGCGGGACGCGGGCGGTGGTTACCGGGGCCGGGGGGGGGGGGGGGGTTGCTCCTTCTCGGCGGGCTGGGGCGTCCGGGCTCCCTCGCGCGTGCGCCGGGCGCCCCGCGAGGCGTTGCGGCGCGGCGGTCGGTAACGGGCGTTGCGGTTGTGTGCAGGGCCGGCGGCTCGGCGGAGAAGGGCCTCAGCAGGGGGATCAGCTCGGATAAGCCCCCGAAGCGGCCTTTGACGGCCTATTTCCGTTTCATGAAAGAAAACCGTTCTGTTTTCAGGCAAAAAAATCCAGGTACGCGGCCTGAAGGGAGTTGGGTACGAGGGGACGGGCGATTGGGGCTGTTTTGCCGTCAGGAACGCGGGGTCTTGGCGTGTGGGGTGTGCCTGCGGTTCTGCCGTAAAAGGTACATACGGTATTTTACCTCCAGAATGCGTGGTTTAAAAATAAAACTGGAACAAAGTATTGCTTTGTGAAAGTAAACGTCGTAAAGTATGTTACCCTGATTTCGGGAGATACCAAAACCATCTTCCTGTCCGTAGGATACCACAGGTAAATTCAGTATTGCCATACTTACTGCCTGTACAGTATTAGCTTAGTCTTCTGTACTTAGTAACTCAAAAAAGGGAACATTTTTGTGTAACTTTAAAAGTGTTTGAAGAAAGAGCTCAACTGGGCAATACATGTTAACAATTATTTGTGTTTTCCAGTTATTTTTAAATCTATGTATTTGAAGTACGTTATTGCTGATATAACAAGTTGTATATGCTTTTATTTTGATGCTCTAGTGATTTAAAAACTACATGTACTGGATTGCCTCAGCATATACGGGAGAAAAAGTAAATGTATTTAGAGGAAAATGGTTTTTGAAAAATTCATTTATAGGCAATGCAGTAAGTCGTGTCAGAGAGCAGCAAAATGGAAAGCTGTGCTGATTTTGAAAATACTTTTGAAATGGGTGTTAAAATGTCAAAAGAACTGTGGTGATATTGGCCAAGTCATGAGGTAAATTTAAGTAGGGAAAACCATTTGATACCCTGTTTTGCTCGCTAGTTTGAGCATTCAACAGTCTGAAAGGTTGAGACACTGAACTTGCAGAGCTTATTGTAATTACATGCCACACCAGTGTTTTCCAGTTTCCAAAATTCGAATGATCTGCAAATAAATGTACTGTATCTCATATACAAATTGAGAATTTGGGGCTTTCTTGTTCCAATAGAGGTAATGTTCAAAAATAACCTGATAATTTGTTTTATCATTGGCAAATCATTGTATTTTCAAAGGTTTTAAGATTGGTATACTTGGACTAAAAACTCCCCATCTGACTGGTTGTCCGGAATTCTGGAAGTCAGGTTACTGATAAGAGCTTAGTTCTGCTTTTCCACTGTTGAGATGGCTGAACTTTACATTTGAGGTGGGAGAGAGGAAGACCTATTTTTTTCTTTTAGTGTGAAGCAGAGGGAAAGCCTGGAAAAGGGTTTTTCAAGAAACGAAAAGTTACATCCTCTTTCTAAAGCCCTTGGGGTTTTAGTTTGGATTTGTGTTTTTTTTTCCCTTTAACAAATTCAGGTCTGACTGGAAATCTCATCAAATTACCATAGTGCAAGGGCCAGAGTCAAATTCAGTCAGCTGAAACCCAAAGCAAATTCAAGTCACTGTCTGTAATTTTGTTTATGGGAGAAGGAAGTTACATTTTCTTAACCTTACTTCTGTTGAATAATATTTTAAGTGAAGGACTTTAATAAAGATCAAGCATGTCTGCTATATCAGGTGGATAAGGTCACATTATACTTGCTTTGAATAATCCAGCAGACTCTTTTGAGAACTGGAAGTTTTACTTCTGGTTTCTTCCCTGGCCCCCCTTCCAAGTTCAGACCATCTTGCGTTGTATCAAAAAGGATCCAGCTCAAAAGGGGATTAAAAAAAAAAAAAAAAAGAAACTGTTGTGGAGTGGTAATAGCTATCTGTCTTGGAATGGTGCTTCAGTTTATAACACCATGTTTCATTTGAGTTTGAACCAAGAGCAGGGACTCTTCCCCCTCCAAATACTAGAGTTCTCTTTAACTGCCACAGTAAGTTAGTTTTATGAAAGGAGGAAAATATATTTATACAGGAAAAAGACACTAGTGACAGCTCTCCTTGGGAAAAATTGAAGCTTACTAAAGATACAATATTGATCTTTATTTTCTTGCTTTCTAATTTTAATGTACAGAAGTGACCACCATGGAGCTGATTAAAAAAATAGCAGATGCTTGGAAGGAGTTGCCAGCATCACAGAAGCAGGTTGGTTTGTATCTTTGCCCTGTGTACTTTGAACTCTTTAGAGCTTAGTCGTTGTTTTCTTGGTTTGGTGTCCACTGTGGTTTTTTGTTTTATGTTGTGGGGTTTTTTTTGTTGATTTTTTTTTGTAAACAACAATTAAAAAAGTGCTTGCATACAAAGGTTCAGACATAAAAACAATTCTGAAGAGAATTGGGAGCTGTGAAGTACTCAGGGGAAGATGCTTTGATACTTTTACACATGACCTTGGTTTTAGTATTTTTAATCTGTTGCCAGAGAAACAAACAAGATAGATCTTGCTCTATGCAGCTGTAGGGCTGGGAACCAATATCTCATTTCTTCTTGAATGATAGTTGTGTATATGTGTGCGCATTTGATGTATAACAACATGAGTATTGTAAAGGTGTTCTGCTTTCATATGCATAAGTTAGGTGAAACCTCAGTTAATTTTGATGAAAGGACCAACTCTTTTTTTCTGCTGATTAGATAGTAACCAGAGACCTAACTTACAGGTAACTTTCTGTGGTGGGTTGACCCTGGCTGGGTGCCACGTGCCCACCAAAGCCATTCTATCACTCCCCACCCTCAGCTGGACAGGGGAGAGAAAATATAACAAAAGGCTTGCGGGTCAAGATAAGGACAGGGAGATCACTTGCCAATTACCATCATGGGCAAAACAGACTCAATTTGGGGAAGATTAATTTATTACCAATCAAGTCAGAGTAGGCTAATGAGAAAACCAAGTCTTAATACACCTTCCCCTCACCCCTTCCTTCTTCCTGGGCTTAACTTCACTCCTGATTTTCTCTATACTTCCTTCACCCCAAGCAGTGCAGGGGAATGGAGGCTGTGGTCAGTTCATCACAAGTTGTCTCTGCCGGTCCTTCCTCCTCAGGGACAGGACTCATCACACTCTTCTCCTGCTCCAGCATGAGGTCCCTCCCACAGGAGACAGTCCTCCATGAACTTCTCAAACGTGGGTCTTTCCCACGGGCTGCAGTTCTTCACAAACTGCCCCAGCGTGGGTCCTTCAGGAGCACGCTGCTCCAGCGTGGGCTCCTCTCTCCGTGGGCCCACAGGTCCTGCCAGGAACCTGCTCCAGTGCGGGCTTCCCATGGGGTCACAGCCTCCTTCAGGCATCCACCTGCTCCAGTGTGAGGTCCTCCATGGGCTGCAGGTGGAGATCTGCTCCACCATGGACCTCCATGGGCTGCAGGGGGACAGCCTGCCTCACCAGGGTCTTCCCCACAGGCTGCAGGGGAATCTCTGCTTCAGCATCTGGAGCACCTCCTCCCCCTCCTTCTTCACTGACCTGGGCGTCTGCAGGGTTGTTTCTCTTACATGTTCTCACTCCTCTCTCTGGCTGCCATTTCTGTGCCCCCTGCAACTTTTTCCCCTTCTTAAATATGTTATCACAGAGGCGCTACCACTATTGCTGATCAGCTCAGCCTTGGCCAGCTGTGGGTCTGTCTTAGAGCCGGCTGGTATGGGCTCTGTCGGACACAGAGGAAGCTTCTAGCAGCTTCTCGCTGTAACCCTGTAACCCCCCTGCTACCAAAACCTTGCCACACAAACCCAGTACGCCGGTGTAGAAATGTGTTGAGTGACTGGAGCTTTTGTGTGCTGCAGTGAGCATACACACTTTAAGAGTAATCATTTCAATCAAGCTTCAGCTCTTCCTCCTTGTGTGGAAGATTGTTTTTTGCATTGGGATGTATCTGAAGATTCATCCGATGTTATCAGATTAACTAAGATTATTCATGGGAAGAGCCCAGGTTTTGAATCTGAGTTCTTATGAATCCATTCTGCTAATCAAGCAGATCTGAAATTGCTACTTTACTTTAAAAATCTTATGTTCCAGCATAGTCTGTAACATTTTTTTGTTAGTAGGTTAGAAGTGTTAGCTTGCTTAATGGTCGAGTGCTTCTTACTAAAAGCATCTGTTTAAGGTTGGTGATTGTTTGTGTTGTAGGTTTATGAGGAAAGTAGAAAGACAGACTGGGAAAGATATAAAGAGCAGTTGGCTGCATATAAAGCACAGCTAACTCCAGCCCAGGCTGCGGCTTTGAAAGAAGAAAGGAGAAAACGACTGGCAAAAAGATCATTGTTCAGGGCCAAAAGAGTAAGTATTTTGAAGTTCAAGTTTCATTTCTCTCAACCTGAAGTCTATTTGTCTGGTATACAGAGCAGAGTTGAGACATGTTTAGAAATATAAAAGCAACTCTCAGAATAATTAAAAAAAAAAACAACAAACCCAAAACAAAACCCCATGGATGAAAATAATTGCTGGTGTTAGCAGTTATTTTAGTGACTTTCCTGTGCTTGAAGACCAGAACTAGCAGATACCTTTGTGCTCACAGGTAGCTTCTCTGTGCTTTTTTTCTTCCTATTCCTAAAGCTGCCTGAGATATGATAGGTAATAAAAGACATTGGAACCAGCAACACTTTCTTTGGTTGGGAAGACATCCAGAAATAGCTTTTTACAAAGGCCTTGTATCTATTACTTCAGTGGCCCCTACAAGGTAGTAGCTGCTTGAAGTAGCCTTTTTTCCTTCCTTTTTCTGGATTCTGCTGCTTTCTGTGTAGCTGCTGACGTGTTGAATTAGGGCTGCACATCTTTTAGTGTCCTTTATTGACTTATTCATACAGATCATCTTCCCTGTTCCCTTTTAGCTGGTTTATATATAAATCCTGAGAGACAGAACCATCTGTAAAGGTACAATATTATGGTTTGTTCAGGGGCAAAAGAAGTTGAGGGGGTTGCTTGTTGCTTGTTCATTTCTGTGAATTAAACTGCTGGTGTGACATTGTCCTAATTGGCAAAACTGAAGTTAATTTGGTTTAAAAGACCCCTACTTAGAGGAAGTTTTTAATCCAAATGATTCTGCTCATCCTTTTTAGAGTATGGCACCACAAGGAATTTAGCTGGCATACCTAATACCTAAGCGGATATTAATTTGCAGCACCAAGGCTGCGGTGGGAATGTCTTAGGGCTGGAGAAAATTGTAAAGTGTAAGAAAAAGTGTAATTGCATCCATAACTTGCTGTACTTTCCCTCTCTCACCATCATCCCTGTAGGCAAAGCATTCTGATAGCAGAAACCTAGTTCTGTTTCCCTGGAAATCTGCTGGTTCTGTTCCACCTTCTCTCCTCCCACAAAGTTGGGTATCTGCCCTCCTCTCTGCAAGCGTACAGTATTTCACACCAGAAACCGAAGTCTTATGAAGATAATAGAAAACTTGTTGTGATGACTTTCTTACTGAGTGGGATTTAGTAACAGTCTTTGGTTTCTGGAAGACTTAGCTGAAGTAAGAATCAGTTTTAAATGCTTTTTTTTAATGTCTGTGAAAATTCAAGTTGTTTAGCTTTTCTTAATTTAGTTTAGCATTAGTCTTGACAAGTGGTGAGAGCATCTTGACATACAGTCCAGTTTATAGAATTAAACACCAAAAGATGAATTTGAGTCTGATTTTTGTATAAAATAGAAAGACAGATGTTAAGTTTAGTTTTGGAAAAATGCATGCTTGGTAGATTGAATAACTTTTCTTGTTTTTAAAGGAATTGACCGTGCTTGGAAAACCTAAAAGACCTCGTAGCGGCTTTAACATTTTTGTGTCAGAAAACTTTCAAGAAAGTGAGGGAATATCACCTACGGTAAGCCAGGAAGGATTGTTCTTTAAAATAGACCTATTGTATTCAGAAAATCTGTCTTAGATTCTGTCATTTTCAAAGAAACTGTTCAATAGTTCAGTATCTGGATTTTGCTTTGCTTAGGTTATGGGGTTTTTTAGGCTGCAGTGATCTGGCTATACTGCTGGTGGCATGTCCTATATAAACTGCTGTGTGGGTATACAGACTTAAAATATTTGCTCTATTTTTTGCACTTCAGTGTTACAGACTTCATCTGTTTCTTCTGTAAGGAGAGAATTCTACTTTTCTTTGGTTTGGTGTAGAAATACATTAGTTTTTCAAATGGTTGTGGTGGTCTGCTACCATTTCTGTAGTAGCAGTTATTGTACCTCCTATAGCACAGTCAATGTTATGGAACATGCAAGAGTTCCTCAGCAAACTCGAAAGTCCTGCACTGAACTGCAATTTGGGGTGATTTAAGTTACACTGGTGGATTACAGCACTTGAAGCACTGGAGACCTCCCCTGTATGCCTAGTATGTTCCTTACCCTATGCATTTAGTCAGTAAATCAGGATAGTGGAAATAGTTTGTTCCTTGGTTTTCTACATACAAAGTAGGCATCTCCAGTCAGCTGAGGCCTGGTTTGACACACACATGGCAAAATACTCCTGGAGTGGTACAAAGTTCCCTGTCAATGCAGTTCATACTGAAGTGGGCTTGTCTTAAGTTAGGGCTTGGTTTAAATGAAACCAGTATGCGTGGTGAGATGTAGTCACATTGCTGTAAATCAGCTCAGCTGTTCTGTCTGACTGCTTTTGCGGCAGGCTCAGTGACTTAAACTGCTTTGTGCTTATATATCTGTAAATGTGGCTTAGGTGATGCCCAGCAACTTGAACTGTATCATTTATTATTTATGTATGTTAAGAGGGTGGGGTATAAGCCTGTGTGACTGTGCTTTTTTACATTGGTTTATACTTGGCTTTCAGTGGCATGGCATTCATCTGTAACCCTCTGTGGTCAGTCTGCTGTTAAAATAATCCTAATGTATTGTGTATTCTATATCCTGTAGGCAAAGCTGAAGCAGTTATTTGATGCATGGCGAAAAATGTCCAGTTCTCAACAGCAGGTATGTTAGTGGATTTTGATGAGGTTTTGATCTAACTGGAAAATTACAAACTTGAGTCAAAATTAATAAATTCATACAAAATCCTGAACTCAGTTGTTCAAAATATAATACTGAGGAAACTACTCTGAGATTGTATTTACATGTCCCGAAAAAGATTGTCATTACTTTTATTCCAGTAGTGACCATTTGTTTCACATGGTTGATGAAACGTGAGTGAGTGGGATGAGATGAAGTTCTGTATGCCTGGAAATGGACGCTGAGTGGCATCTAGGGAGGAAGGTGGAATAATCTGCAACAATTTGGGGTTTTTTCCTCATAATCTACAGTATTTTTAAATGACAGCATAGTAATTTGCTGCTCATGGGAAGACTTTTGAGAGGTAAAACAGAAATCTACAAGTGGTGTGCACACAGTAATTTATTGACTTTGGTTATCTTGGGGATAGTTTTCTGCCAGCTTTCTCAGTGTATTGAAATATGAACCTGCAGGTAGGTATATGAAAATTGGAGGGGTGTTATACTGAAATCTAATCTAAACCTCCAGATTTTCAAGTATTCTGTACCTTATTGTCCTTTCTCCTGAATGCCTTTTTTCTAGATTGTTTTGAATGTGTACTTAGAACATGCACTAGGTTCATGTTTTCTCTGTAGAAAAAGAATTTGAAATAGTTCCTGTTCCTTACACAAACCAGCTCTTCAAAAGAATACTCAAATAAAAAGCCTTAGCTCTGAGTAGTAATATTGAATAAACTTCCTCTTCAGGAATGGCCATCTGGTGACATAACCATAATTCAATGCTAAGGTTTTGGGGTTTTGTGCAAGTTTGATGTTTTTTGAATTTTCTGGAGGCGAAAGTGAACGCTTGGGATGTGCGCAGCACAGGTCTTGTAGTAAGTCACCTTTGTATCAGAGGGGAGGATGTGAGATGGCAGTTACCCCGACAAAGCCCCTTTCATAACTGTTGATGCATAATTTTCTTCCAGCCATACCTGCAGCTTGCTGAAGATGATAAGGTTCGGTATGTAAATGAGATGAAGTCATGGGAAGCAAAAATGGTTGAACTCGGACGTGAAGACCTGATACGTTCCACAACGCAAATGCCAAAACCGAAAACTGCTAAAACTGCAAAGAAAGCTGAAACAGCCCAAGCTTCCTCACATGAAAACAAGGCAAAATTAAAGTTGAAAAAAACAGAAGAATAAAATGGTCAAGTATTTTATATTTAAGGCCCTTTGGTTGTCATGTCTTTATCCTGCTGTGTTAATGCTGCAGTCAGCATTAGCACTGAAATTTGGAAAGCCCGTAAAGGGCCCACTGGAGAAGTAGAAAACGTGATCGGGTAACAGAGGATTCAGCGTCTCTCTGATGAACTGACTGAAATACTCATTGCAGGTGTAGCCTGAACAGTTAGTCAAGCTGTGAATAGAGACACTCACTGACATCAGCAGAGCTCTCCAATAATGGTAGATAACAGCTAACTTTTATAAGATTATTTTTTTTTATGAAAGTGAGAATATTCTACAATGTTACCATCTACATTCTGTAAGAGCTGAAATCTGAGTTCATGCTGCTGTGTTTTATTCCCTCCATGGTATTGGTAGTGAAATGTTCTACGTTTCAACAAAAGGCACAAGAAATGTAAAATACTAACTTTTATTTCATGCAT
Source organism: Buteo buteo (assembly GCF_964188355.1). Lineage (NCBI taxonomy): Eukaryota > Metazoa > Chordata > Aves > Accipitriformes > Accipitridae > Buteo > Buteo buteo. The sequence goes on along the minus strand of NC_134174.1, from coordinate 30,920,466 downwards.
CTGTCTTTTTGTATGTATCAATCTGTGTATGCCACTTATGTCGCATTTAATTAAAGACCATATGAGTTTGTATAAACCTATCTTTATTGGACTTTTTTTCCACGGTTTTGTTTGGATACATGCAAACACTTTTGCTCCCTCTTGTCATATTTTGGGACAGCCTGGGAAGGAAAAGAAACGTGTGAACTGTTAGAACTTTGAGTTTTGAAGTAATAAATACGGGTATTTTGAACAGCTGCTTGGTTTTTTTTTTTTCGGGGGGTCTCTCTGACTTAGTGACTAAGTCTCAGGTATTTTGGAGAATCTGTTTTTAGAAGGCAGGCAAGCTTTTTCAGTAGGCAGTGGATTTCATCCATCCTGAATGACCACAGAAGCTGGCAAAGCTTCTTGTTTACCAATGGGGAGTGGAAAGCCGATTAGGAGTCCCTTGCCTTTTTTTTTTTTTTTTTTTTTTTTTTTTTTTAATTTACTGATGGGACCCGTATCCCAGTGCTCCTGGCTTTCTTCCTTCGCAGGAGAGCGCGTACCGAGCCCCCACGCAGGAGGCTCTCCCTCACACGCGGGTTCCCAGCCCGTCCCCGAGAGGGAGCGACGTGAACCCCAACCGCGCCCGGGAGAGGGACGGGGGAACTCCGCCCGGGTACAGCCCCCGCTCCAGGCACGTCCCCAGCTCCTGCCTTGTACCCAAGCCTGCTCCCCTTCTGCCAGGGAGAGCGGTTCGGGCAGGTCACGACAGCGAATCCCGAGAGGGCCGACATCGCTCCGGCGGGGCCCGGCCCCCCGCCGCGGCGCCGGTGGCTGAGGGCGGCAGCGCCTCAGCGGGGCGGCGGCGCATGCGCGTCGCGCCTTCCCGCCCACCTCTCGCGAGAGGTGGGCGGGGCGCGGCGGCGGTTGGCGCTCTTGAGGCGGCGGGCTGGCGGGCGGGGGCGGCGTCGCGGCGTTGGCGGGATGGGGCTGCTGGAGCAGTGCGAGGCCGCCTTCGGCTCCGCCGACCTCTACTGCGTCCTGGGCGTTCGCCGGGAGGCCTCGCCCGAGGAGATCCGCCGCGCCTACCGCCGCGCCTCCCTCCGCGTGCACCCCGACCGCGTTGAGCCTGATGCCAAGGAGGAGGCGACGCGGCGGTTCCAGGTGAGCGCGGGAGGGTGATGGTGGGCTCTGACTGACTGACTGGCCGGCCCGCTTCCTGACTGACTGACTGACCGATCGGCCGGTCCCCGTGTCTCTGCAGATCCTCGGCAAGGCGTACGCCGTCCTGAGCGACGAGGAGCAGCGCGCCCTGTACGATGAGCAGGGCACGGTGGACGAGGAGGGTGAGGCGCTGAGGGATGAGTGGGACTGGCAGGAGTACTGGAGGCTGCTCTTCAAGAAGGTGAGAGCCGGGCCGGGGTCTGGGAAGGGGCTCACCTCAGCGGGGGCAAACCCTACGGGAAGGGGAAGCCTGCTGCCTCAGACTTGTCGCCGTGTCTCCCTTACGAGCTTTGTGTAGAACACTGGAGGGGGAGGGGGTTATGCTGTCTTTGAAATTCTCCTGGTGAATAAAGTGTAACTCAAGAAGCATCACCTCTTTGCTTCAGATCACGGTAAAAGATATTGAAGACTTCGAAAAGAACTATAAAGGTTCAGAAGAAGAGGTAGCTGATGTCAAAGCAGCGTATATGGATTTTGAGGGTGACATGGACAGTATAATGCAGTCTGTGTTGTGTGCGGACTATACAGATGAACCAAGAATACGGAAAATCATAGAAAAAGCCATTGAGTCTGGAGAAGTTCCACGCTACAAGAGCTTTGTAAAAGAGTCTAAGCAGAAAATGACTGCAAGAAAGAGGCGGGTAGGTTCTATCAATCAGAGACCACGGAAAGCATTATTTATGATAAGTTTTTAATCTCCCTTGGTAGAAAGAAATGAAACTGTTCCTGAGACAAGTGTTTGCCACAGGATTGCTGGGTTACAGACCTTGCTCAGTATCTGATTTTCACATTTGGCCACCTGTGTTCTCTACCCCTGCCCCCCTGAAATTGTTGTGAAAGGCTGTTGAGTTGTAATAGGCTGTTGCCTAGTACTACTTTCTTTTATATCATTGTTATACACAGCGGTTTATTACAGTTAACCATGTCCCTGCATTTATTTACAAAGCTATGAGTTGCTGGAGTTAAGAAGTGTACACGGCAGAAATATATTATGCTTGCCTTTTGGCAAGTGTGAAATAAGATTCTGGACTAAATGGACTACTTCTCCAACCTGGGTTTATTTGGACACTTTGTAGAATATGTTATATGCACATCACAGTAACCTTTCTCTAAGTTAAAGGAAATGTAGTAGCTGTTAAGACAAAAAAAGTGTGGGTGGGGGGAACAGGGATAGGGGACAGGCATCACATTCAGCATTGTGAAAAAGCAAAAAACTGTTCTGCTCTACTAAATTGTGGAACCAGAATGGGCTTTCTTTGATTCCTCATTTGTGTCCAAACTTGGAAACTGTGTTTCCGTGCAGCTGTTTGTATACAGATTTAAAAAAAAAAAAAAAAAAGTGGTAACTACTAGAAGACTTTGTCAAATTACGTGCAAAATACTTCTTTTAAAAAAGGTGGTTTACTATTTTAGGCAGAAAAAGAAGCTAGAGAGGCAGAAAAGACTAAAGACGAACTGGGCCTTAGTGGAGAAGATGACTTGAAAGCACTGATTGAAGTAAGGCTTTTCTTATCTGTTAAAGACAATTACGTTACTGGCTTATAATTTTGGTGTCCCTGAGCATCTTTGTGTTTTGGATCCTTGCAACTCTTCTGGGTTCCTGAGGTTAAAACCTGACCTTAATGTTAACTATCTATGTACTTCAATAGTCAGTGTATGGTATGGATTTTATTACCTGCGTCCTTTTAAAAATGTACAAAGTTATTCTAATATCCTTATTGCATACACAAAATATTTAACTTCTTGTTTTAGGCAGTAAGATAGGGAGTGTTAATGATTTTTTTCTTTCTGAGGGATTCCATGAGGATGTAGAACTTGATAGGTCTTACTATTTTGCTTTTTTTTCTTTGGGATTGAGGAAAGAAACATACTGTTTACGTTCTGTTTTTCAGAGTGTTTTCTGTTTCTTCTTTCTTATCATCCAGTGGGCTTCCTAGAATGTTCATACTTTATCATTCCTTAAACTGTAATAGAGTTTTGGGTCTAAACTAGAAATTGTTTTGGTTTTCCTAGCCTTACATCATGAATTCTTATAGCCTCTCTTTACCTCTGTCTTGATACTTTAGGAAGTTAGGTATAGAGCCTAGAGTATACAAGTAGGCTTTTGCTTAACAGTACTATACTTTCTGTAGCTTGTATTCCCTGTTTAATACATTCCAAGACTTTATGTAGCTGTCTAACTGCAATAGAACATCTGTGTTGAGAAATATAAAAGTTTTGGGGTTTGGTTTTGGGTTGTTTTTTTGTTGTTTGTTTTTTTTTTTTCCTCCCCAGAGCAGAAATAAAGATCGAAAAAAGGAAACGGATGACTTTTTGGCCCAACTGGAAGCAAAATATGGGAGTAATGCTAAAAAAGGAGGAAAGAAGACTGCAGCCAAGAAAGGAAAGAAATAAAGAACTGTATAGGCTGAAATATCAGGTATCACTTTGTATGGGAACATGCAGATTTGGGAGAATTTCAGAGTTTTTCTGGGCTACTGTTTCGGAGTGTGTGTGCATCAACTTGCTGTGACTGGGAGGTATGACACAGAACCATCATCAACAAGAAAGACAAAGCATTCTGGTGCTATTGTTTAAAATCCTTTGGGTGCTCTTCAGTTAAGATCAAACAGATTCTTGACTAAAAGTTTTGTTACAGTGAGGAAGCAGTGTGATGTTTGGGATGGTGGTGCGTTTATTAAACTTGTGTTGAAGCACCTTCCTTCTAAACAGCTAATTTGTATTGGTACAGCTGATGGTAAAATGATGTAATCCTACACCTTTGAGAGTCTTTAATGCCGATTCCTGTGGTTTCTGAGTTGGAAACCTTGTATTTTTTGCTGTTCACACACTTCTTTTGTAACATACCTGCTGTTTTTGAAGGTCTTGCACTTCAGCCCAACAGGTGTTTTTCAGATATTCCAGTAGTTTTATAAAGATACTTTGGAAAATTGCAGACTTAATAAATGAAGAGTTCTTGCAGAATTCTGTGCTATGTTGCTTCTCCAGTCCTCTCTGTTTTCTAAGTAGCTGTTCAAAACAAACTGATCACGTTGACTCTTCTGACTGTTAAGTCAAGTAAATACTACATGCTGCTATAGCAGCTGAAAATATGGCTATATTGTTAACTGTGGCATATGTGCTCGTGATGCTGCATTAGATGAAAGGGCCACCTAGTGTTCAGTCTTTGATTGTCTGTGGCAGATGCCTTGGGAAGAATACGAGACTGCAGCATGTATATGACTATGCAGAAATTCTCTTACACACTGAGGTGAAGTAATAAACTTAAAAATCCACAGAACAGAGTTGGTCCTGTGTATTTCTAGGGTTTGTGATGTCACATGACAAGGAGTTCCAAAGCTTAGAAATGTATTGCATGTTATTTCAATAGCATCACAGTCAAGTCTGCTGTAGGATGGTAGTGATTAGCTACTTCATTGTATTTGTCAACACTTCTGTTATTTCAGAAGCAAATTGTTTCTGTAAGATGTGCAAATACTTTGAAGTTTTTTGCTTCAGCTGTTTTTAAACTATTTGACATAGTGTGCAGAGGCATAAATTTGAAGGGTAACTAGTTTTCAACTTACTATAGCTCAAAGGAATGAGCCTGGCTTTATCTTGTGGATCATTTTTCAAAGGCTTACGAGCCAGAGGGTGAACACTTACTTTTGAGTTGAAGGTCTTCATTGCCTCAGCGATAGCATTCAGGAACTGACTATTTAATAGAGCTTCCTGGGGCGAAGCTAGAGGTAGATGGTAACTCTGTTCCCTTTTACTTGGCTGCTTTGAAAAATTATCCTGATGCTGAGAGAGTACAGTATGTCCTTATGTTGCATAACATGTGGCCTGAACATTACTTCTACTGTACAAAATAGTTATCTAACAGCCAAGGAGAAGGCTCTGGTGTCAACCATTTGTACAGAAACCAAAAATTACCTTATGAGACTGCTTTCACTTTTTTAACACACTGACTACTCTAGGCTATAAAATAATACATTGTTTCTAGAAGTCTCTTCTAGTTTATTTATATATTTTTGTGAGTCTTATGCACTAGGCCTACAGAAAACTAATTTGGTCCCTGAGGAATGGCACTGATAGAAACGGGACGGTTATCTCCAGGTAGCTTGACATAACTAAATGACACACTGTACAATGTTCCAGTAGTCTTTAACTGTTAAGAGAAATTGTATTTTTGAAAGGGTTTAGTGAATGGAGGGCTCCCTTTAGCATCAATTTATCTCTATGCAAACTTAAGAGAAGTAGATTGAGACAACAGCTGCTTTTACCCTCTAGAAATGCAAAGGAAAGTTAACCCAGTTACATTTGCACAATTCTGCTTTGGCTTCTTTTCCCTTCTTTTTGATTACAGCATGCTTGGATCAACTGGACTCCTGCTAGCTTGCATAACTTAGAGTGGGGAAATAGGGGAGCCACTTCATAAAGAATACTGACAAGTCTTTTCCATTATGAATTGTAATTTAGGAAAACATTAATAAGGAAATTTAGGATTGTAAGGGAACAATTGGTTTTGTGCGGTGTCCTAACGTTGTTAAAATACAGTAAGTGGTTATCCTCACCTTGTCTTTACACTTACTTGCAGTCTGGCACTTTCTGTTTGGGAGTAAGACTTTCAACTAATAGTTTATTCTGAGAAGCTTGTACTTCATGTTTTTGCTGTATTTGGAGCCACAAGGACAACTACAGCTAATACGTCTGGTATGTTGTCACACAGTGCAGAACACATCTACTAAAAGCTACATTGCATCTGTGGGTTGTGGAACTTCCTGGTGGAGTACAGAAATCTTATATAACTGCAGGTATTGTTAGAAAGGAAGACTAACCTATTCCATGAAATTACCATAAAATATCTCACCAGGAAAATAATGTACTTTCTTTGAATACTGTCTGGAATGACTTGCAGGAAGAGACTCCTTTTTGCCTCTTAAACCTTCTTCAGCCACCAAGGAAGAGGTATAAGTATATAATACAGGACAAGTCAGTGGTGTGCTACTGCTAAGTGGTCAATTCTGTTCATCTGGTTTGCTACCTTATTTTTACACAACTGTGTTAATATCTGCTGCATTTACTACAGGATTCATAACTTGTCTAAGTTGAGTTGTAGAAGCAGTATCAGGTGCAGTGCTTGCTTCTGATAGCATATTGCTTTAAACATATAAATACAGTTTTAAAAAATTAAATTACTACCACTGTGGAAGGCCTGATTAATCTTCTGTAGAGCTAATGAAAAAACCAGCAGGTTCTGCAGCACCTGCCTGTAACAACATGAACCAGTCACAAGCCAGTAATGGGAAAACAGCAATGACTGAGAGTGTTTGCTAGATTTTCTAGGTGTTAGGCTTTACTGCCCACTGGAGTATAACTTTTTTTACTAGTAGAAAATGGAATGTTTAAGTAAGTATACCCCTTCTAATCTTTGGCAGCTGCTTCTTAGACTTATAAAAATAACTATTCATAAAGAAGGGTGTTTGAAAACTCTCTGTAAACAATGTTGACATTGCTGAGAATGAGAGGTGGTTCATGACTCTCTGGAGATGGATGGATACTTCTTCATGGCATGTCAGAACCCCTGTTTGTTTTTTGTGACTGATCCACTTCGACTGTGGGGTTTCACAGAACCATGCAGCTGAAGACCTAATAAATAGAGATCATGTACAACTTTAAAAATTCTGGCAGGTATTAAAACTAAGTACCAAATAAATCTCCTTTAGCTTAAAACTAAAATGCTTTTTATTTTAATATGTGGCTATCAACTGCACTGTGTTTAATGTATGCATGTTTGAGACATGTGACTGGCCTTCCCAAAAGGGGCAAAGTTTGTGCTTTCATAGTTGCTGCATTGCAGGGAACTACTGTATTCCTCGATATTTCACAAAATATACATGTAGACATGAAGTCTACAAAGTTCTTCTGCTGATTTCAAATTATTTTTTTTGTTAATACAGCGGCCATAAACCTCATCCTGCATTTAAAGATACTGGGGCTTTTTTTTTGGGGGGGGGGGGAGGAGAAGCAGATACTTATTTTTCAGTAGGAACCAATTGTTTCTTGTTTAAAACCAAGTTACTTCAGGTTAGTGCCTTTGTTGAACTCAAGCTACCTCTTGTACCACTTATATTAGTGGTAGCAGGCCATTCAGTTACTAAACAAGCTGAAAGACCCCTCCTGACCCCTAATAATCACCCATGTGCTTGCTACCTTAACCGTTGCATCTTCCATTAACTTTTGCAGCTTCAGTCCTATCTTGTTAGTATATTTTTATGTGGGGAAATTCTGACAACTCCATAAGGAATCCCAAAACCCTGTGATGAAAGAAATCCAATGTAACTTGTCTTGACAGACCTAGTTTTCAGAAAGTGCATCCAATCCCCTCTCTGTGCCACCCTTTCCAGGTGGAGGTGATACTTAGCATCAATACGAAGTTAACAGGGAGTGCTCCAGGTGAACTCAGGTGAGAGCTATAAAGATGGCATTCAAAAAAGCTGTTCTAGGGCACAAAAGTTAACTTTTGCTCTACTCTAATCTCTGAACAAAATCCCTCCCAACTGATTAGACTAGACCTTGTGTGTGCCATGAGGTGAGAAACCTAAATCTCTGAAGGTAAAGTTGAAACAAGTAAGGTTAATTGGTTTACTGTAACACTTGTGTACACAAGTGTGCAACTTAGTCTTGTAGCTTCCTACTATTAAAAAAGAACCACAACCCTGGTTGTGACTACATAGCTATTCTGAAGCATATACTAGTTTCAAAGTGTATTAACCATAAGCAATTTAAGGAGATGACTTTGCAGTGAAAGAAGCAAAACTGGAGGAAAGGGTATGCATGACATGCACAATAAAAATGCCTTCCTGCTGCCTTGGTACTTTGATCAATTAAAAATAAGTAATTTTAGCATAACCCAAAATTAATTTCATCTAAGTAACACTACAAAGTTCATCCAGTTGTTACAAATTAAACAGTACAAGCATATATTGATTTTGGAGCATGCATGCGAGTTGTACTGGTACAGTTACTAGCTTTAAAATATATTTTGAGTTGATCTACTGCAAATATAAGATCTAGTGCAGATCTAGTACAATCTCTTCCAGATACAGTGCAAGTAAGTTTCTTTTGGACATAATGCAATTTCTTTCAGTTGTATAGCTGAGCAGAAGAAAAATCCTTGGACAGAAAGTAGTTGTTGCTAGTTCCTGTTTAAATGGGCACCTCCTGTGCTTAACTTTGACATGAGGGGCATTGTGGCTGATTGTATTAAGTTTCCTTAAATGATTTAAAATACTAAGTGGTAGTAAAAAACCACACCCAAACATACTCTATATGCAAGTATGAAACTTGTATAATGGAAATTTTAAAACGTTAAATAGAACTTTGAAAAACCTCCTCAATGTAATTACCTACGTAGGCAATGCATCCAGGTCCCAAAAGCCTACCTCTTGCTTGATCTTATTAAATTCTATGACTGATCAGCATACCTGGACCTGTTGATCCTCTGCTTGTCCAAGATTGATTAGCATAATCAATAACAGTGCACGAACGGTGGTGCTGTGGATCTGGCTGAAAAGACAGTTCAAGTTATTTATCTTTGCATGAAAAGAATTTTAAACATCAAAATTATAATACAGTTATAAACTACTGAAGCATATATTACCTAATTTGTAATATGTTGTAACGGTCTAAGTAGAGCTTTTATGAGTTTAAGGAGGGTTAAATCAACTTTAGGAGTAGAAAATATACTTCTATAACACTCTTACTTAGAGTGCCTTCACCTGGCCCAGTGATCATTCTCACCATTTCTGGAAATTGTTCTGTTTCAAAACAGATTTTGCAAAGTTTGTACACTTGTAACTGTGAAGTCAGGTGTTGAAATTATATACAGAAACCGAACAAGCAGCTATTTAAAAGCAATTGTTGAAATTACAGCATTTAAAGCTTAGCTAAAAATACTCGTTTGATAGGACAAGATATTGGTTTCATGTTTCAATAAATTAAACCAAGAGTATTTGATACTGAAACAGACTGGACATTAATAGTACAGCAAACTTGTGTGAGAAAGCAATGAAGACTATCCTGCCCTTGTGTTTCTGAATACAGCTGCAGAAATGACTTCTTAATGTCTATACAAAACTTTAAAGCATCCTCTCCTACCCCACAGTTCTTAAGCCTTCACAGAAGATGCTAGATTACCAGTGTAGATGATAGTTCAAATGTTATACCTAGAGTAACACTTGGCTTTTCCCCTAAGCATCTCAAACTTGGAGTCTTCAAGAAAAGTGTAGTACTACCAGCTGCTTATAGGGAGGCTGTGGGGAGTGTAGCAAGATCATTATCTGTGAACAACTGACTTGCCCCATTTGTTTCAGAAGTGCCAAGCAATGATGTTTCTGCTAACCTGTGGGTATTTAATCAAATGGCAAACTTGATGAACCCCCTGGCACCAATCACCTACCTATGACATGTAGTTCTAGAGTAATGTTTACTTATGTTAATTGTCAAAGCACACTATTGAGTAACTAAGGATGATTTGGTATAATTTGCCATGCTTTACCAAGAATGCGTTGGTTGTGTTAGGCCTGGAGAAAGGATCAGGTAAGAAAAGCCGCTCCTGTAGCTGCTGGTGGGTATCTTCATGTGTTGTTACACTGTGAGCTCGACTTGAGTTCCCTCGAGATTTCTGCATTGAAGAATAACAGTTATGACTACTTCTTATTGCAGCAGTACATTTAAAGTAATTAGCCTAGGAATTAAAGCTAATTTTCCAAGTCAATCATTCTACACCTAGTTATGGGGAGGAAGAAAATTCTGGCATTAATTGGAATTAAAGCATTCAACTATGGGGGATGCTGTTAGTCAAAGTTGATATGGCATTTTTTGTGCATCTATTTCAGTTGCTGCCACTTACAAGATAACAAACAAATTGGAACTCTCCGGTTAGGTAATTTAATCAGCAGCAATTACAATTTTAGGCTATCCAATATTAAAATTGTGCCTATTACCGTTTGCTTTTGGGATCCTGCAGTGCTTGTTCGCTCTGCCGTGTTGGTGGTAGTAATAGGTGGTAGGAGATTATTTCGGCTTAGTGGCAGCGGGGAGGGCGAGGTCAGCTGCTCATGTGCAGTCAGACTGAAATGCACCAAAAGAACAGAAAAAACAAAGTTTAGATGTTTGACATTGTATAAACATACAAAGTTGTCAGTTTGGCATTATGTAGACAAACAATGTTAAAACTAAGAGCAATAGTTGCAGAATTTTGCTACAAGATGGTGGTGTTAAGGTGGTTAGAGATATGATTTAAAAGGAGTTCTGCAGCAGGTGAAGTTTGGTGGAAATCTTTTTCATCTATTAACAAGAACTTCTAGTTTTCTGAACGTTTAATATTAAGCATATAGGCAAAGCAAGTCTGAGAATGAGTACCCCAGCAGAAATCCTGGTAATGGGTGTATGTAAAAACTAGTTGTGATTGAAAAGCACCTCCTTTGGTGCATTTTGAAGAAGTATGCTGTGCAGCTGGTACTGCAGAATAAAGTTGCATATATATAAAGGTGTCTTTATGGACAGTTACCATACAATGGTAGAATCTTGTCTGCCTGTTCCCAGACATAGCATTATTTTCTGTTCTTTGTTCATAACCTTTAGGATGAAGTACTGCTTACTGCTAACTTCAGCCTAGCAGTTGAAGATAAACAGCAAGCCTAGAAAACAGCAGTGGGCCATATTTTAAGCAGAGCAACTAAAAAAGCTACATAATGCAAATGCATACTGTAGCTCTTTTACATACTACAACTGTCAAATAAAATGTCTTGGAGGTAAAACAAGGCTTCTACTTTCTCCATATTTTGTTTTAGTATTTGAAGGAACAGGTGCAAGGTGCTTTTAGAAGCCTTTTAAAAGGAGCTAAACCAATCTAATTGCACAAAATACAAAATTAATTAAGCATTAGTCACAGGAGGAATGTAAAAGGAAAAGTATTCTATTTTCTAGGTAGAGCCTTTTCACATGAAAGGTGTCTGTATATTACTATATGTTTGAAAAGTACTAGAATGAGCAAGAGGCCTTAGCTCTATACATGTTCTGGAGTTGACCGAAGGAAGGATGTTCTGTAAGAATACTTTAGAAAAGCTTCAAACTATAATCAGCATTTTAAAAAAAGACTTTCCTAGTGCTCTCTATGTACATTTAAACATAAATGGTAATAAAGGGGAGATGTTAACAATTGTAAAATAGATCAAAGCCTGAAGAAAGGGATCAGAAGCATAAAATATTGGAAGTAGAAACATCAGTTGTGAAGGGACAAGGAACAAGTCTCTAACTAGTACATGACAAAAAACCAACAGGCTAGAGTTTAGAGTTAAACTGCAAAACTAAAAGGAAACCATGTCAATTTACAATACATGGAATATACAAGTATATTAAAACCTGCATTGTTTCCTAATACCCTGTGGTCTCTGTAAATGACTACATTCAGTCAGATCATTATGCCAAACAAAAGTAAGATATTCTAGATGTGATTCTGCATTCACTGAGTTCATTAAGAGTCCTTTGGTCAGTCATAACCTATGTAAAAGGAGCACCTTCTTTATACCCCAGTGTGGGCTAGGATAGCAACAGGAAGTTTGACCTCCAAAAACTGTAGACTTTTAAGTTAATCTTGGAAATAGGCTATAGAAAAAGAAAGCTGATGTCGAGATGGTTGTATTTGCTGGACAGACTGAGGTCTATAGTTTGTGTGCAAAAGTACCTAAATATGTAAGTGATTCATTGAATCACACTTCATAGCATAGCAAACATCAACTTTAGCAACTCTGCTTTCTCAGGTGAGATTGTGCTTTAATGGGCAGATAATTTCTTCAATAATTCATGTTCTTTCTGTTCAACTGAATGCTTTTTGTATAAGCTGGGTTCTCTAAATCTGGTAACTTGTAGGGAGAAACTGGTTTTGAAACATACAGTCGAGTTCCCCTGAAGACATCGTCCACAGACCCAGGGGTCCCAGTACGAGAGTGGCTTGTGTTGATGGGATGCAGGGTACGTGGTGGTGGGTTTCGCCTTCTTGTGGAATGCGATAGGGATGATGTGCTGAGCTCTAGAGGACGATTTGGCCACACTCTGTTAGAGAGGATGGAACTGGAGCCTGGCCGTTTGTCATCCACATCCCTAACAAAAGAATTACAAAACCAAAAGAGATATGGTCAACATGGCAGATAACTATCCTGTTACCACAGTACTCATCTATCTACATCTGACATGAATAATATTATGTATGGATAGGGATAACACGTTTTCATTTTTTTACATAACTATATAAAGTAATTTACAGCAAAACTAGAAAAGAATAGGGGATGGAAAAGAAAAAAGAAGGCTTTTTTTTAAAATTGAACTATGAACTTTCTGATTGAAGATTCCAGTATAAAAGTAAGAATTAATCATAGAATGGATTAAAAAAACCCATACTGTAACCAACAGTTTTCACACCCATAGCCTAGATCTAACACAAGTCCTCTTCTAGGAACTGAGCAAATCAGTTTCTCTATCCCATTCTGAGCTTTATCTCTTTTCAGAATGTCAGTGCCAACAGTAATGCCACAGCCACTCACTAAGTGGTAAGCCAGCACCAATCAAACAGAAAACCTGTAATAGCAGTATACTGTTTCATACAGTACAAACAAATAAACAAACAAGCAGTAAAATAATTGAGAATTGCTTTGTCCAGTGTAGAAAATTATCTCACAATATTTTGGGTTGGATCCCTCTCACTGTGAGAGTGCTCTGCTCTACAACAGACAAGCCATAGTTCTTACAGTATTTTCTCTGTTACAGGCAGATTCCTTTGCTGTAACTGGATCCCATGTATCACCATCAAGCTATTTAGATTACGTTGAGAGCCAGTGCTTGACCCTTGAGAGAGATTTACCTGAAAGATTAAAAAATAAATAAGTAAATTACTGTTTGGCAGTGACGTGTACACATATTTACACATTTTGATCTTGTAAGTAATTTTGGAGGAAACGAATTAATTTCTTCTATGACATCCAGGTGTATACTCAGTTATATTATTTCTCCATCTAAGATAGGCATCTTAGTATTCCATTTTTCTTGCAAATGGTAGTGCTTAGAAAATGTTTCCTACCATGCTATGTCATACTTAGTATTTTCCAACTGAGCTTCTCATTTGCATGACAGGATCTTCCAACAATGGCTATAATCAGAAGCTTTACAAAACTGATCTTCAGTGTATGTTGACATTTTATGTCAAGAACAGAACTGCAAACTCCTTTCCTGGAATACAGACTGATCTGGAAAAACATTGAATTCCACCCACCGTAACGACAGCAAATAGAAAATACCAGAGTTTTAATCTCTCCAGCATACATACTTGAGGTGTTTTTCTCCTCTTTTTGCTTTTGCGGCCACATCTGGGTTTTGGGCACTACACATAGAGTAAGGGGAACATGAGGAAGAGGCAGGGGTAGAAATAAAGGAGAAAGAAATAAAAATAAATAAGAAGGAAAGAGTTGAATTAAAATGGAATAAACAGATAATGCTTTGGTGCTCACCACTCTAGGAGATTACACAGTCAACTTCAGTGTCTGAGAAAAGAAAACTGTTTTACAACTGCGCTGAGATTTGTCCTCTATTGCCTGTGAGTTAGCTATAGGTAAGCTAGTGAGAATAGGATCTCACAATTTAGTTCAAACGTTATTGAAATGTAGAAAGAACTACATCATTAACAAACAATAACCACGTGGTTGTCCAATACATATATAAAATACTAATTTTAAAGAGAAAAGTAGGAATTAAAACTTGCAAGGGAAGAATAACAGAACTTAAGTGTTAGAAAGGACAGTCAGCATTCATACAAAATCCAAACTAGTTACGTATCTAAACAGGCCCCTGATGTACTGATATGTTTGCTTAAGTAGCACTGTATTGATTTGTCCCTATGCAAACCAGCTGGCTAAAAATACTTACCAGGTTTGATGTCACTGAGGGCATTTTAGTTTGTGGCATACGAGGTAACAATGCTGGCAGAGGATCAAACTGCAAAGGGCTTCCAGCATCTGCTCTGATTGTTTCTACTGTTATGATATTTTTCTCATCATCTGTGCAAAGCAGGAGAGAATTCCTGTAAATACAGACTGTTGGCATTGCTAGCTGTGGACAGTGCTATTAATCCAAATTTTTTAAAGAGAGTCCCCTTAGACGCTAAGCTCTACTAAGTCTTTTGAAGGCATGTCTCACACTTAACAAAATAACCTTCCCCCACCCCAAAAAGATTATTCCCAAATACATCTCTCTCTCATTGCATCCTTGCAAAATTAACTGAAATGCCCTTTTGAATCTGCAGTTTAACTGTGATCCTTACCAGAGGCTGACCCTTCCCAGTGTCTGCAGATTAATTCTTCCATGCAGCCTAGGACTTCACTCCACACGTCATCAAACACAAATGTCAGCACAGAATCCTTCATGCAGGAAGATGGAGAAATAGGAGGAAACCCCAATTTCCGTCTACCAGAGGACAGTCCCATTTTCCTCTCATGCAACTCCTCCTCGCTGTAAAAATGTAAGCATTACTTGTACCACAAACACATTTTCTTTGTCTACTATATTTTGTTGCACTTATTTAATAGGATTAAAACATCAGCTAAGGCTGCATTCCTGTTCTATTTTCTCTTAAACTGAAATAGGTCAAGGCAGCTAACCGAACAGCTTGAAGACATTACTTCAGGAGAAGTTCTGTATTTATCACACAATAATTTTTTTCTGAGAGCTGATAGTTTAATAAACACCAATATCAAATAACAGTCTAATACTGAAAGCAGCAAGCTTCTGTACATTGGGCACTTGAACTGTTATTTCTTCCAGTATCTACCACTGACCTAAATGCAAAATGACTGAGACAATCACGTTATTACTGCACACCTTGGTTTCCCTGTACAGAATGACTATAAATGATACTTCATGAATAACAAGTAATTTACCAAGGAGATCAAAGTTCCATTTAAAAATAAATATTAATAGTTACAGTGATATTTGTTCATCACATTGTTAGACTCCATATCTAATGTCACTGCAGAATTCTGAAGACAAGAGAGAGGAATGTTACTACTCGTGACTGTTTAATGCCACTCTCAGCCTGCTGCTCTAACAGCCAGGAGGTGTTCAGGGCACAGGCTTAATTCAGTTTTAGACACTTAGATGTACTCAGTGAGAGGGGAGAAAAACTGTAATTCACAGCAGCAAGTGGCCTTTGCTGCAGACTCTTCCACAATGCAAGAGGTATTCTGAAGTGTGAAACCTGGAAGACAACTGCTGAAAAAAGTTTATGTTCATCTGCCAAAAGAAATGTTACAGAAGGGACAAAATAACACTGATACAAGAACATTTATTATGGCTTTCATATCGGCTCCCTGAATTAGTACTTAACATCAAAAAGCTACAAACCTTGGAAAAAAGGAGATACCAATAGAAAAAGCTATAATACTTCTATCATTATTTTACAGAGACAGCAATATTGTTTGCTGCAGCAATGTCTCTCTGGCCTGGTCAAAGCAAGCCACCTATCAATTCGAATCTCATGGTCCATGCAGCTAAGTGGCTTTATTTATTAAAACCAGTTGAGTAGTTAGCAACTGATAGCACCATCCAGAGTCCTTACCCAGGCCATATGTTCATATTGTTGGGTTGAATAAAGTAAAGGGGCAAAAAGGATCCTCTTTATGCCACCCTTAATCCTTTCTTCTTAAGATAAAAATAGCGGTAATTATTTCTTGCCAAGCATCAAATCCACTTTAATTATTAAATTACCACTGAAAATCTGGAAAGGTACAATTCCACCCAAAATGCTAGTACAAAATGAAAGCAGCACACTGCTGGTGCATAACAAACAACAATGAATTTGACTTAATATAAAAAATAAATGGCATTTAAACAAGTCTTATTAAATGCCAATACATAGCAGGCTCTTAGTTATGACAGAATGAACTATTTAAACCAGGCACAAAAATGGCTAGTATGAAAAATTACAGAAATTTGAGAGAAATAATTTAGCAAAATAAATTGTTCTAGGAAATGGATTGGGAGAATTCGCAGTGCCTTAGCAACCTCAGGCCTTTGAAAGTTCTCTAGAGGAAATATATAAAAAAAATAAATTCATCAAATACTTTATCAAAACCAAATATTTATGTCAACAGCAGGAATTCCAGGATACTGTTACTAGTTGCTATCTTAATATTCAATACCTACACATCTCTGCGGTCAAATGCTAAATATTCCTCCATTACGCCTTCAGAGACAATTACTCCATCTTCACCTTCTTCGCTCTCTGGAGAACACAAGGTCGGAGACTTGGAATGGTCAGCCTTTTTGTGAACGGGAGTAACAGAAAGAGGTACCTTCTTGCCAAAAACACTAAATCTGAACAGGTGACAGTTTTCAGAAAGCAGAAATGAAAATAAGTTGTTATTCCACTTCAAATAGCAGGATTTGGTGAACTGAGAGACAACATGGTAGTTAAGGCCAAGCAGCAGGGAGGCCAACAAATTACGCGTTACAGTAAAAACTCTTTTAGTTTGGATATTTTTAATTCTTGCTAAGGAACTTGAAACTTCAGAAAAAAAATCAAAGCTAATTAAAACAACATTCTAAAACATTAATTGATAAAAGTAGTACTAATGTAGTGCTTTGTATTAAGTTCTACACAAATTTAATAATTATTAACAATAAACCCAGCTGCAATACATACATATTCTTAAGAAGTCAGCAGCAGCAAAGGTATTTATGTTTACTGGCCAGTTTACTGTAGTTAGCAATAAGCACAGCTATGTAGTGTTGCTATTCTGAATGTGCTACTACTAGTTAAAAAAAGGGGGGGGGGGGAAGCGTGCTGTGTTGAAAACTCAGCCTAACAGAAAGGAGTTAGGCTTCACATTTTAAGAAGCCTATCACTGCAGTCCACTGAGAACAAAATTACCTTCCCACCTTGGTACGGTCTGGGTTAACCGCTGGTACTTACTCATTAGAATCTTTTTCTTGTGGTGCACTTGCACCTGAGGAACCTAAACTGCCAGAAGGTGAGCTTGAATACCATCCATACCCTTCATCTGTGGGGATCACTATCTGCTTCCCCACAACCCTGCCATGGCAAAAGCAAAGGATAAATAAATCAGAAAATGTTGAAAGTAAGATTATTGAAGTGTATAAGAACACACAGCAGCAAATCGTATAAATTCTGTAGGGAAGCTATGCAGTTTTCTTGGTGATAGTTAAACGTGCTTGCAGGAGTTTTCCCCAGTACAGATTGCTTTGAGTCAGGTAAATACATTAGGAAAATTTTGCTGGTTTTTTTTATGCTCTGCTAACTGTAAGACTTTTGAATATGGACAAAACTGTTCAAGTACACATAATGAAGATTTAAAAGTTAAGTTTGCAGATGGCCATAAGGACTGCTCAACTAGGGTAGGAGGATTTTTAAATTATTTTAAGCACGTGGCTTTTAGCTATACCATACATCTTTTCTAAGAGAATTTTGATATGTTAAGGCCAAGTCAGTTGCAAATAGCAATAATCCTCTGGCAAGGAATCAAATGTGAGATGGCAAAATGTTTATTAATGACAATGGCAGGCAGGCTACCAGAGCAATCTTTTTATCTCTGTCTACTATATAATTGCATAAAACCACCCTGCTACTATCATTGTTTTAAAAGCAACTGTTTCCATCCCTACCCTTTTATAACTCTGTGATGGTACTAGCATTAGTTGATTAATAAAATACCTGAGATGAAGAAAGTTGGATGTCCACTGGTGGCATTCTTCCCGCAGTCCCTCAACATGCACATTTTCCTTCTGCTCATAGAGAAGCTCATCAATTTGTCTGAACATTTGCTGAACTTGTTGTGTGGCAGCTTTATCAAATTCCTAGAAAGGAAAGTTATCCAATAAATACCTAGTGAATAGCATTTGGAGGGTTTTTTTAATTGAATTTTTTTACGATTGAAAAAGACAACTATTTGTTTAAAGCTTAGCGGGGACTGATTTAAACAGTTCTATTTCTTTTGCACAGAAAGACATTAACTTTAAATAACTTCCCCCCGGAGATGACACAGACTGCTGTTAAGACTGATGGTAGCTATGTAAAAAGCTTACATTGACACAACAGAAAAACTGTTAAAACATTTTGAAATATCTGTATTATTATATTAAGTTAAAGACATAGTAATTTACATCAAAGAAATCAGAACAGGAGGGATAAAATTCAGTGACATTTTAATGAAATGGAAAGTTTGTTGCCTGCAACGTCCACAGACAACAGCAAAACAGAAAGCAACACAGACCGGTGTGAAACACTGTGAAAGTGAAGGATGCTCAGGACCTTTGTTACATGTTCTCATGTAGCTAGAAAATGGGGTCGGTTCTTGGGTAATGTAAATGTAAACAGTTCCATCTCGCCTCACAGAAAGCAACAGCATGCTTTGTTTTGGTAGATGGAGAATAAAACAAGTATTTCTAAATGAAAATAATATTTTAGGGGCTTACCATATTTTGAGAAACATGTAAGTATGCAGATGTTAGATAAACTCACACCAAGTGTCTGAAAGTCATCCGCTCATGTTTATGATTCCACAATAACAGCATTTATTATGTTGTATAGACACACTTAGGCATTAAGTGATTTGGATTTCCAAAGTTATGATTTATTGACAGATCCAATCCTCATTTTTATCCTGAAATATATTTGCAATGGTATTTCAAATGTCCTTCTACTCACTGTGCTACATTTAGTTTGGATGATTACATGCTACTCACATCATAGCCCCAAGAGAAGACTGAGCTGTCTTCAGTGGAGGTGTTGGCGTAACTCTGACTAGCAGACCATGAATTCCCATGATCAGCTGGAGTAACAGAAGGGTGATCTGATTCCTTCCAGATTTCAGACTCCCTGAAGCGCACATGTTGACGAAAAAAAAGGAAGCAAAAAACCCCAACAATACACAATGACAAATAAAGTGGGTAAGTAAACTTTTCTTTCTGTACAGAAAAGCATAGATATATCAGAAGAGGTCTTAGCTATGATAAGAGTGTTCATAGGGTAAATATTTACTTCAGAGGCATTTAAGCAGAAGCCATAGTACACAAGTAATTGTAACAACTATAACTCCTAATAATCTCAATGACAAAGTAAGTCTAGAGGTCAAGCAAAACGTAGATTTTCTAAAAATAATCTCAGTTAAACTGCAGACTATTTCTAGTCCTGGTTCTACACCACTCGGGAATTATTTTTATCTTTTCTCCTCTTGTTTCTATCTTAAAATTAGATGACCTGGGCTATTTGTGAGCTGGGAACAGAACACATCTACACACTTTTTATTATTTCCAGAATAGGAGGGACATGTTCTGCACTGATACAGATCTGAGGTAAAGCCTAAGCCTACTAACTGCATCACTTCTGTAAAGATAATGCAAAGGTGCCTGCGTTTGCCATTGTCTCCAGACAAAGATTCATTTTATGTGATGACAAGTACCTTGAGATCTGGCCATCCTTTTCAGTCGCAGGTGTGGCTGAGCACACCTCAGGCAGTGGATGATGCCGCAAGGCATGTTTTGGAAGTCCTTGTCTAAAACAAGAAGTTGGAACTTGACATTACTTACAAGAATAAACATCTACAGAGCTCCCAAGTTTTACAGGTTGGGGGGGGTTTTCTGCTTTTCAAGGAATGCACTAATTTGCATACCAGAGCTCATTTATTATTATTAGAAGGCTAATTCTTGTTACCAAAGCTTTAGAATTAAGGTATCAGAACTAACTCTAGGCTAAACATGGACTTAAACGTCTTTGCTTAGAAATCAGTGTCTTCCTTTAAAAGTAAAATGTTGTTGCAAATTGATCTACAGCTCTGTAAAAGCAGATATGATGTCGTTACCCCTGTAGGAGACTTACAGTCAAACAGAACAAGGGTAGCCACCAAACTATGCACAGGCAAGTTAGGAGAAACAGCATTCTCTGTTTTTTGTTTTGTCAAAATATCAAGGAAAGAGGGACAAGAAAAGTCGCAGTAGTTGGAGAGTGAGCAAGTGAGCAATAAGTGCAGGAACAAAAAGCAGCTAACTACCAAAACCTACGTGTATTTGTTTAAACCTCTCGCCCCCCGCCTCCCCCCCCCCCCAAAAAAAAAAAGCGCCTAGGCACCAGTTACCTCTTGGGTCAAAAAAAAAAAAAGAAAAATTAGACAAGAAGAGGGATTTAAGTACGTTCTCTCACACCTGTGTTTTTTCGAGCGACGAGTACGCTCGCTGGCCGGGGTCGGTGCAAACGCGTGGCCGTGGCTGCCCTCGGGCAGGCCGCCGCCCCGCGCTGAGGCACCGGCTCCGTACAGCTCCGCGTTAACGAAACCCGGCCCGGCCCAGCATTACCGCCAGCCGGCGGCTCCGGCTCCCCCGCCCCGCCCGGGGTACACGCGGTCAACGGGTGCCGCTGCTCGGCCGCTTTGTGTAGGCAACGGGGCCCGGTTTTCGGGCTGAGGGGGAGTGCGGGCGGGCAGGCCCGAGCGCGGGGAGCAGGGCCCTGGGCGGGCCGGCGGGGAGCGGGACAGCGGGGCCGGGGAGCGGGGGGGGAACACGACTCACATCTCCAGAGCGCCGGGAGGCACCGGCTTCCGCGCGTATCGCGAGATCATCCTCAGCTCCGCCGCACCGCCGCCCGCCGCCGGCCCGCCGCCGCCGCCATGACGACGCCCCACCCCCGGCGAGGCGGAGCGTCGCCGCCCGCCTCGGCCCGACCCGGCGCCATGGAGGGGCTCGGGCGGGCCGCGCCGGCGGAGGACGCGGTGCGCTACCGCCTCTTCGCGGCGGCGGCGGCGGGCTCGGGAGGCGACGCGCTGCTGCGGCGCTGCGCCGAGGGGATCGTGGTGCGCTTCGCGCCGCTGCTGGCCGCCTACATCTGGCAGCGGCAGCCCTTCCGCCTGCGCTACGTGCCGCCGCGGGGTGAGCCTCGGGGGACGGGGCCGTGAGAGGCGGGAAGCGGGGGGCGTGCGCGGCGGGCTGAGCTGCCTCTCCTCTCTCTGCCCCCGGCCAGGCGAGACCCCGGCGCACATCGGCGGCACCACGCTGTTCGGGGATAACGTGGAGGACGAGTGGTTCATCGTCTACCTCGTCCGGGAGATCACCAGGGAGTTCCCGGGGCTGGCGGCCAGGTAACGGCCCCGGGCGGCGCGGCGGGCCCCGCTGAGGCGACCGGCGGGTGCGAGGGGGCAGCGCCGTTCCTGACAGGGGCTGACGGAAGGTCGTGCCTTAGTATTAAAAAAAAACCGCGGGCGTGGAACCTGCCCGTGCTAACTGGGTTCAGAAACGCGCGTTATTGTGCCGTGCGAGACTTTCCCTGGTAAGAAACTGGTTTCTCCTTGGCCAGGATCGATGACAACGATGGGGAGTTCCTCTTGATAGAAGCAGCTGACTTTCTCCCAAAGTGGCTGAATCCTGAGAATAGTGACAACAGGGTGAGTAAAAGTTCTGGACCAATTGGCGAGTGGCTCACAGTGGCCTTTTACTTACCGGTTGGAGTTTTCTCTTGCACCTCTATCTAGCCAAGTGGTCTGACTGCCACTGAAAACCCAGAGTGCCATCTCTCCCTCACTACCGAAGAAGCTTCTGCTGGTCAGGGCTCAAGACTTGTTTTAATTAACAGCATGGGTTTTTTCAGCACAGTCTCTTTTCACTCTGGTTTTAATGAGCTTCTTTATGCTTGCTGCAGACGTTGAATGAGAGACTTAACCACTGGAAACCTCTGATACTCGATTCTGCTCTGCATGCCCTTGTGGAATGCTATGTAGAGTGAGTGCGTTCTGAGAAACTGCTGTAGAGATATCGGGAAATGGTTACAGATAGCAAGGAGTTCTTTTAGAATTGGTTTGTTGATGGAAAGAAGAAAGTTCTTATACTACGCTGTTCTCATACAAATGGCATAACATTCATATGGAGACTAGAGACCTGTCTGCTGGGCTGTGAGTCTGTGTTGTTCAGCTAGATCTGACTCTTGCACATAAATCATTCTTTAAGAGTTGTTCCACGATGCAGAGCTGACTAAACTTTTTAAAACTTGCTAATCATGGTGGCAAATGTGAAGGCAGTGAAGCTGTATTGATTGATCTGTAGAATCGGTAAGTTTGGCCAACTTCCCGTTTTCTAGGTTATTGGAGTGCAAGGAAAGCTTGGATAACATGAGAGCTATGGAATGTATTGGGCAGCGTAATACAGACATTCCATATTGCTCTCCTCGGGAGCACTCTTGGATCCACCTGAGCTTTCTAGCTCTGCTGTAGCCACTTGGATTTTTCCTACCATATTCTCGAGTGCTCAGGCACAAGGGTTTGCTGCCCTCAGATCGAGGAATCCTCAAGACTGGAGCATTGCTGACACTGCAGGGGGACAGACTGGGTCTGGCATAGATGAATTAATGAGCGGACTCCTTCACCCGGAGCCTGCAGCCTGATCTCCTCACTGTGGAGGACTGCTAGTAGTTATGTCGCTGAGTTTTGTGGCAGTGCATTTAAAAGGAAAGAACTTACTTTTTCATTAGCGAAGATTTGTTTAATTTTTATTTTTTCCCTACCACAAGACTCTTAAAAAGAAAAGGGGCAGAACGCAAAAATGAATTGCAAACCTGTGTCTGGACTATTGGGGCCATATTTTCCGTTTGTTTGAGGGAACAGACAGAGTGAGGGAGTTGATAATGTTACATTCAGTTCTTTTCTTAGGATCAGGAACCAACAGAGGTCACATGTAGCACCTGAAATAATGCTTTTTAGTCCCTGTCCTATTCTTCAGCAGTTAGGTTATGCTGTCTGATTCTCCTGAAGCAAATCTCTAGTTGAAGAGAAACTTCTGGTATTTCTGTTATTAAGGAAACAAGATATATTTGACCAAACTTGTTGCAGGTAAAATAGGGCTTTTTATTTACTGGTTGGATCATGGTCTCTGGCATCTGCATTTACCTCGTCTCCCATTTAAAAAAAAATTTTGCTGCTTCCTGTATTATTTCTCTATTTGTACTTCAGTATTCTCTGTGTTTTAACGAATGCATTCGTATATGAAATTAAATTTTCCATTGCTTAGTGTGTGACTGTTCTTATCCTGTCTGATGTGAATGTTACTATCTGCCAGGTGTTCTTTTACAAAGGAGAACTGCACATCATTCCACTGTCAGAGACTCACGAGCAGGAATGCGACCTATCTGCTGCCAGTCCAACAATCTCGCAGGCATTAACGCTGTTATCCACCTGTTCAGAGGAATTCCTGGCTGCAGAACCCATTAGAACGGCAGTATATAAACGCATCAGTGGGTATGTGCGTGTTTTGTCTTGGTCTTCTGCAAGAGTAAGGGGAATTTTCTTGTAGTCAAACATTTTCCCGTTAGATGTGATAAAGTTGCTTCCTTTTCAGAAACCAGCAGCTAGAGTTTTTTCTGTGGCATTCTTCTAAAGAGGGGGACCAATGTCCTCTAGGCTGTACTGTGATCTGGCGGCTCTGAAAGTGGTTCACTGCTATGATGCCACACCTGACAACGACAAGAGTTATTTTTCCTTCACATCTGTACTGTACTTCCTTCACTTCTTGCACTGAAAAATCTGAAAGTTCTGTCAGCCTTTAGGAGCCCTTTGCTGGGGGGAGAAAGAGGATTGCGAACTA
The DNA here is from genome assembly GCF_964188355.1 of Buteo buteo. Lineage (NCBI taxonomy): Eukaryota > Metazoa > Chordata > Aves > Accipitriformes > Accipitridae > Buteo > Buteo buteo. Next base: position 30,896,607 of record NC_134174.1, on the reverse strand, counting down.
AAATGTAGAACCAGCACGCTTTTCAGGGCATCAGCTTGCCACAGGTGTGTCCAGCACTGGACGTTATTTTTTGGAAGGATTTGGCAGTGTGAGCCAGATGACTTCTCCACTCAGTACGGTGAAGGATACTGTATAGCTGGACATGTTAGTCAAGTTCACAGTGATTCATCTTACCAATGTGGGGATTAAATTTTTATTAGCCGTGTATATTTACATATGTGTATATATGTGAACAGACATTCCAGGTGTTAGGTTAGCTGAGTTTTAACTTTAGTTTAGAATAATCTCCTGGCGTTTGGCCCATAATATAGATCAATATTAAAGTGAAAATGGGAATAATAATTAAAAAGGAATGGTTTGGGCTTGCAATACACTTAATACACCATGTTGCTATTGTATGATACAGGTATCCTGAGAAAATTCAGGCCTCATTTCACCGAGCCCACTGCTACCTTCCGGCAGGCATTGTGGCAGTGCTGAGGCAGCGCCCTTCGTTGGTGGCTGCAGCAGTCCAGGCGTTTTACCTGCGAGATCCTGTAGATTTACGAGCATGTCGCTCTTTTCAAACTTTCCCTCCGGACAATCGTGTGATGACTGTAGTAAGTGATCCTTCTAATGCAACTCATCAGTTAGGTTCTGTAACTGATGGAGGTTCTGTGGTCAAGTGATATAAATATGTGGATTTAATTTTTAAAAGAGCATGTTTTCCGATTTATTTTTTTTCTTTTGACGCTAGACATGAATTTCCAGTTCATTGCATTAATAGCTTTTCTGCCTTCAGATTGACGTGGCTAGACTTTCAAATAGCTAGTCATGAGGTAAGTGTTTCTGCAATCAGAGGTAACTGCTAATAGTTCCTCTGCTGAAATGCTTGCTAAGTAAATTGATCTAGTTCTATGATCAGAGCCATTTGACAGCACTGCCAGCCAACATAAATGAGTTGCTCCTAACTACCCCTAGCTGTTCATTCCAAGGCTTTTCACCTTCTCAGCTGTGCTTACACAGCTCTGTGAAAGCCTTTTATGAAGTGTTTTATGAGCATTGTCCAAAGAGTGTTGTATCCAATACATTTGCATTACAGGGTTTTACCCCTAGACTTGTGAAAAAAAGCTTTGGAGTAAAATTTCAGACTTCTAGACTGGTTTTGAAATCTCAGCTTTGGTTTCGTTAATTGAAAAGAGCCCTTAGATTTTTCAGAATATACCTTGTTGGCATGAATACTGAGGATTTTTTCTAATGTATTTAGACTAAATGAACTTCATGTTTATTTAGAGAAGTTGACTTGGAATGTACTTCGTAAGTTCTGAAAAGCAACCTATCTTAGGCAAATTTATCTAAGATGTATTTTGAATACAATCTCAGATATTGTCTGTAATATGGGTGCTTTAAAACAAAATTTAGATAAGACTGGTGGAAAGTTGATGCCTATACACAACACAGTCACACTGCAGTGAGTGTTTTTCTTTTGCTCTGGCTTTTTCAGGTTACTTTCACAAAGTGTTTATATGCACAACTGATGCAGCAGAAGTTTGTTCCGGATAGACGCAGTGGATACACTCTGCCCCTCCCATCTCATCCTCAATACAAAGCCTATGAACTGGGCATGAAACTGGTAATTATATTTAATGTATTATGTATTTTGTACTTAGTCTTTAGTTTGCTTGTTTACATATGTCTGAGAAATGACTCTTTGCTTGTGAGTTGCCTGCTTGTACAGAAAAATGCAAGCAAATTAGCAGTTACCATTTTTCTGGACGTACAGTATCCTAGGATTTTCCTTTTACAGAATAGATCACTCTTGTACTTCCATAGATTATAAATACAGGTAAAGTCTTCATGCTTATGTAAGGAGTAGCTTGTGCACTATAGATCTGTCTTCTAGGTTGCTTTGCCTATGTAGAGAAACTTTGCAAAGTCAAAATGATCCATTATTGCTGCAGAAAGACAGATTCCAACTTCCAAAGCAAGATACTGCAACCTGACATATACTTGTGTTTGGCACCTACTTCTCAAATGGCAGCATCAGGAACTCAATGATAGTCAGTTCTTTATGGAGTCATTTAAAGACGCACTTAAATTTGTCACATCTTGAGAACCTCTTGTTGTTGCATCTCTTACATAGGCTCATGGCTTTGAAATTTTGTGCTCCAAGTGCAGCAAAGTATCTCCTGATTCCAAGAGAAATGTGTTAAGTGGTCCCCTGTGGGTGAGGTTCCTCAGCAGCCTGAAGGAAAAAAATTATTTCAAGGTGAAGTAGTGTGCGTGTGTGTGTGTGTGTCTTTTAAACATTCCAGGAAAAACATGTTTTAGCTCTTGAACTTGTGTAAGTAGTTACAGCAGGGCAAGAAATCTAATGATTCTGTTTATGGAAGATGAATGAATGTCTTTCATGGAGGTATATGCAGTTTGTTCCCCTTTGCAATTAATGAATTTCTTTTGGAAATTAAAAAGCAAAAAGCAGGATTTGGGGATGAATTCATTCATCTAAAGAAAGGGGAAATACACTTGAATAAAGGAAACCACAATGTGGTTGTGTGTCAGTATAACTGTTTTCACTGTTTTACATTTCGTTTGCATACCTCTAGAATTAAATATTTGTAAAGATCTGTATTTGACACCCATGGACCCATTTGGGCTCATGGAAGTGTATTTTTGTTTGTGTGATTTCTGTGGGGTTTGTAGGGGTTTTTTGTTGTTTTTTTTTTAAAAGATGCGTTTGACTACTTATTAGACATAAATCGACTACTTATTTGAAGGTTATAAAGTTGGACAATTGTATCAGAATGCTTAGGTTAATATCTTTTAAATACGGGAAAAGGGGAATATTCTTACAGTATTGCAATGCCACTTCTGTGGATAATTCCCAAATACCAAGAGATTCATTCACAATTCCTGTACAGTTGTAACCTGAGCATGGTAAATCCACCCTGCTGTGGGAATCATAGTATTGTCTTTGATTGTTTTTAGTGTACACCATATGGTGTTGCAGCATAAGAGTTCAGCTGATATTTGACTGTGAAAACATGCCCATCTCCTATATTCTGTTCCAAGTATACATGGCAAAGCAGTTTTACTTGTTTCGATTTTCTGAGCACAACATTTCTGTGTGACAGATAGTCATCGTTATGAAGCCTGACTGTGAAAAGGAAGGGGAGGGAGAGTTGTTTAGATTCATGCTTGTGACTTGCATTAAATAGGGAGAAATGGAAGGATCTGCTAAGTACTTGGAACTGCTGCATATGGCAGAAGATTACTTCCAGCAATCTGTTACCAAGCCAGAAAGGTAAGAGCTACCTGAAATTCATGAGTAACCATACACAGTACCTACAAGTACTTTAACTTACCTTTTTTATTACTTGTTACAAGAAATCTGAACACTTTTCTCCATTGTATGTCGCAGTAGAGACGGACACGACAAGTAATAGATCATGCAAAATGGCTACTTTATTGTTCTAACACACCTTTTTATACCCTTCTTTTGAGTATGTGTTAGTATATGATTGGTTTGGTTAGTAACTAACAACTCATGATTGGTGAGTTCGTTAGGACGGTTCTTCTTATCACTATCTTGTTTTTGTACTGGTCTTCTCGGATCTTTCCAGACTCTCAAGGATACACTACAAGCTGCTCAAGGTCGCACTGTTCTCGAACTGTCAGGAATTCCGTAGGCTCGTTGCATCCCCCGACAATTCCCCCTTTTTGTATTTGTGCTAAAGATATTGTCCCGGCTGCCCTCTGCAGGGCCCTTTGCAGAAGGCTGAAAAGACAGGGTAACATCAGGAGCATAGTTATCACAACCAAGATCACTACCCCCACAGTCTTGAGCAGAGATATCAACCATCCAGACAATCCCCAACCCTCGAACATCTTCGTCAGCCAATCTAATTCATCGCTTTCTGTCAGCTTCCTGACTCCCTTCTTTAATTGTTGAATACTACTGAAAATGGATTCTGAGTGATCGGGTAAATTCATACAACACATCCCTTCAAACTCATCACAACCATGTCCTTGTGCTAAAAGCAAGAAATCAATTGCAGCTCTATTTTGTAGCGTAGCATGTCTGACACTATCAAAGGCTAGCAGTAAATCAGATAATACTACACCAGTCTGTATTCAGGGACCCCAGAATTTGTGATTCCTGGGGTGGCAATGAGGGTGAATGCCCGATTCGTGGAAACCAGGCATTCACATCCATTGAGTCCATGACCTGCTGCACAGGGGTCTCCATCAATAAGTTCTTAAACTCTGTTGATTTCAGTGTAACCCCTTATTAAACCTGCAAAAAAAGGATTGCTTGGTGTTACTGTACTAAGGTATAAGCAATCTTGTCCGGTCACATCAGCCAGGGTCATCCAGATGTTTTCTTTGGTTTGCGGCGGTATCCATGACTACGTCCATCTGAGGACTGTGAGGTAGATGAACCATCTGTACATTCTTGTGCTGTCTTGCTCTGCGAACTCAGCCCAGCAATCGGTAGGTGCCAGCTTTGCGTGGGCGTCCCCACGGAGGCAACGATGGCCTTGCTGTACACCAGCCCGATGCTCTTCGGAAAATCCCGGTATTTATACATTTGCAGAGGAACGGATTTCAACACACGTGGCCAGCGGGTGCCAAAATCCGCCTCAGTTGCAACATATGACGCATGCGCTCGCTGGCCAGGCGCGCTGCACGAGTCATAGCCACCCTGTCTATTGGTTCATGGGCTTTGTGGTGCGGTTGCAATACACAGAGAATCTTGACCTGTTATATTGGCCAAGGTGACCTACACTTAGTTTTTTGGTTGAGGTGGTATTTATATTGCCGCACCCTCTGGGATGTTCCAGATGATGACGGTCGCACAAATTGAGCGGGAGTCCATTGTGGGCCTGTATCTGTGGAAACACAAGCATAACCTCGCCCCCAGGTTAATAGCTCACATGGTCAATTCCACTGACCAGTAACTAAATCTTTAACATGTACTTTGATACCCTTTTGTAAATTCTGTGTTGAAAAGAGAGAAGTGTTGAGAAAGAGGAGGTAGGGAAGAATTGTCCCCATAACGGAGAAAGTTAAGAACATAAACTGCTTTATCTAAGCATGCCTATGGTAGTTCCCCAACCATTCCCCCTTTTTGTTTTTTTGTTTTTTTTTTTTATTCTGGCATTACCTTCCGTATAAAAACCTGGTGAAGTGGTATGACTCCAGATATGCACGATAAAATAAGGTTCTGTTCGTAGTTGAATACTTTTCCAGAGTTCTAAAAGCACATCAAATAATAATTGATTGTCTGACATGGTCAAAGCCACTTTGTCTAGTCGAGAAACTAAATTAGCTACATATGCTGAGTCAGTTACAATATTTACAGGAGTAGAAAAAATAGAAAAAGCAACAGCCATTGCACGCAGCTCTACCACTTGTGGAGAACCATTTTGATGTACTACTTTGCCGTTCCAGTTGTTGTTTTCATACCATACTACTGCTGCTTTACCCGGTATTCCAGAACCATCTGTGAAGACAGTAGGGCCTTTCACAGGTTCCGGCTGGCTTAAGTTTTTCTGACCAAATGGTATTTCTCGAGCAAATTTCAGGAGCGGGCGTGACGGTAGATGATACGAAATCTGTCCTTGAAAACCCGCCATAGCTGCTTGCAGCTCATAATTGTTTGCCAGACACCATTCAAAGTACCAATTTTGAACAGGTAAAACAATCGTAGCTGGATCACGTCCTATTAGTTCTACACAGCGTTTTCTGGCTTTTATGATTACATCAGCAATAAGTTCAAACAAGCCAGGAGCAGTATTTCATGGCTGGAATGACAAAAACATCCATTCTAAATTATGTAATGGGTCATCCCACTCAGAATTCCACTGCACCAAAGCACCAAATGGCACAGTTTTGGCAATTAGCACAAAGAATTGTACCAATCGAGACAGATCAATTCGAGAAACAAATTTCTAGTATATACATTGTTCCACCATGTGAATTACATTTAACGTTTCCGTATTCAATATTCTGGGTTCTGTTGGATCATTGGAATGTTTTAATAAGTCCAAGAGAGGTTGTAACTGCGAACTGGTCAGTCCAAGATAGGGCCTGATCCAGTTCAAGGATCCCATTAATTTCTGTACATCATTGAGTGTCTTAACCGCAAGATTAAGTTTCACAGGTTGGGGCACAACCTGCATGTTTGTAATTGCCATTCCCAAATATTTCCAGGGTGCTATTTCTTGCACTTTTCCAGGGGCAATAACCAACCCATATTGTCGTAGCGAATTTGTGGCCAAATTTTTCATGTCATTCAACTGCTCCTTGTTGTCTGATGCTAACAGAATGTCATCCATATAGTGATAACAATAACTAGTGGGGAATTTTTCCCTTACAGGTGACAGAGCTTGTGCAACAAACCATTGACAAATGGTTGGTGAATTTTTCATGCCCTGCGGCAGAACTCTCCATTGATATCTTTTTGCTTGTTCCGCATGATTGATAGAAGGCACAGAAAATGCAAATTTTTCTTCATCTTGAAAAGCTAATGGAATTGTAAAAAAACAATCCTTAAGGTTCATGACAATGATTTCCCAATCTTGAGGGATCATGGCAGGTGAAGGCATGCCTGGTTGCAGAGCCCCCATCATGGCCATGACAGCATTGACTTACCGCAGGTCATGCAAAAATCACCATTTACCTGATTTCTGTTTTATCACAAACACTGGAGTATTCCATGGGCTGTGAGATGGTTCAATGTGTCTGGCAGCTAGTTGTTCTGCTACCAATTCTTGCAGGGCCTTTAATTTTTCAATTGGTAGGGGCCACTGATCCACCCACACAGGGTTATTTGTTAACCAGGTTAAAACAAGCATGGGTTGTCTAACACCCTGCAGCACAGTGGCCCCCGTTAAAAATCCGTGGTAATTCTCACCCCCCACTGCGACAAGCAATCCCTCCCCCATAAATTGCGGGGAGCTGCCGTCACATATGGTTTAATAACTGCTTGTTGGCCCTCAGGATTGGTAATCAGAACTGGTGTGTCTGCCGTCTTTGCTCACGCAGAGCCTCCCAGCCCCACTACTCCCATACCAGCCTCCTCTGTGGGCCAGGTGGACAGCCACAGACAATCGGCAGTAATAGTCACATTGGCTCCGGTGTCCAGGAGCCCTGCAAGCCTTACTGTAGTCGGCGATCTTCCGTGATTCGACAGCGTGCACGTCATACATGGTCGGGATGACGAGACAGTCTGAGAAAAGCAGAACTGAGGGGGTCCCGTAGAGCCGAAGCCTCCATCGCATCGCAGGTGCTGTCCTGCTCTTGAAATAGAACTCGAAAAAGGAACAAGTTGAGCAATACGAGTACCTTTAGGGATTGTCACTGGTGGGTAGGGGGTGGAAACCATCGCACAAATGTGACCTGGTGATGTTTTGTGTGGAGAAGTTACATTGATATGCCCTTCACTGCCACACCCACAGCACTGTCCAGAATTTCTCATAGCATTGGCTATGGTGGTCACCGTGTGTTCCAGTGTCCCAGCTTTAGAACATGCAGCGACCATGTCAGGGACAGAAGGGTCTCCTGGTAAAGCCTGTATGATCTTTTGACAGTCCTCATCAGCATTATCTCTTGCCAACTGTTTGCATAGAATTTGCCTTAAGACCTCATCTTCTACCCGTTTTTCCAGGGCGGCAGATATTTTTTCTACAAATTGTAAAAAGGGTTCTGTGGGGCCTTGGCAGATAGTGGCATATTTTTGCTTCGGAGCTGCCATGTCCATGGTTCGCTTCATTGCCATAAGGCCTATATTTTGTGCTTGTTCGAGAGCCATCGGAGGCCATGTAGCCTGCAGCTGAGGGCTACTATACTGCCCTGCACCAAGCAAAGCATCCTCTCCAAGGCCTAATCTCACGTCACCCTGTAGCAGTCGTAAATTTTGCTGTGCTGCTGTGCGTGCCATCTGCCTCCAAGTAGATTGAAATACGTGCAATTGTACGGGCTGAAACAGCACGAGTGCTAGATGCATAATGTCATATGGACACAGCAGATCTGTGCTGATTACACGAATAAGTTGCATCACCTCAGGAGAATTGATTCCGTATTTTTGTACTCTATTCTGCAAATCCTGCACTACTCTCCAGCCGATTGGATTGTGCTCATCGTGCCGGTTTGTGCCTGGAGCAGCTCTGAAAACAGGAAATGTAACAGGAGCCTCTGCTGCTTTATCTAGAGGCTTTAGAAACGCCAGTGTTAGAGAGCATGGGCTGAGGCGTTCTACTAGATCCCAGTTGCCAGAGTCGGCAGCATATTTTCTAACTCCCTCCCAGAACTGATCAGGGGATCTCAGGACCACAGTTATTGTGGATGGAGGGAGAGCCCCCAGCAGGGGTTCCTTCGGTATGGTTTTATCTGTGAGCTGCAGAGATCGCATAGTGTCAGTTAGAGATTTTTCTGCCTCAGTTTCATTTCGGCTCTCACTTTCCGTTCGGCCCTCACATTCAGTTTGACTCTCACCGTCCTTTCGGCCCTCAATTTCAGTACGGCCCACACTGTCCGGCTCGGTGTTAATTGCCACATCATTCTCCTCGGCGGGGGCTGATGGAGTCACCCCTTCTGCTGCCGCACCAGTAGGTGAGGAGGGCCCCTCATCGCCCGGTAAAGTAATTAATGGCGTAGGAGGAGGAGGAGGTGAATAAGGGTATGATCTGATTTTGCCCGTGAGGGGTTTTCTGCCCGCAACTGCTGAGATTGCAGCATTGGCTGCAGCTGTTACTTGAGCAGAAACTTTTTCATTGCTAACATTGTCAGAGTCCTCAGCTTTCTTTTGCTGATCTTTCGCATCACATTCTGCTGTCCATTCCTTCAGGGTCTCGCGTAATAGATGCCATACGATCGCCAACATACACAGCTCTTTCTGTCCTTTAGAGATTTCACCAAACATTTTCCATCCCACTGCTTGCCACACACCCACACTGAATGCAGTAACTGTTGTGGCTTGAAAGCCTTGCATCTTACACCATATTAAAATCCTTTTCAAGCTTTGTTCTGGGGTCTTAACCCCTTTTCTTTTTAATAGGGCTCTCCAGGTAGACAAAATCGTCTCCTTTTCTTGTGTTAATTGCTGCCCCATTCTAACAGTTTTGTCCCCGGTGGCTCACCTTATTAGGTGTCTAGGCTCAGGTCCGGACCAGGCAGATTCCACTGCTCTCAGCTTCACCGGGCTCCGTCTCCGCAGCTTGTCTCGCTGCCCGTATACTCTTTTGCAGCGCTCGTCGCCGCCGGTATACTTCTTGCTAGTGCTGGATTTATTGCCTTTAAATGATCTGTTCGCTCAGACGCATCGGGGTCACCATTTGTCGCAGTAGAGACGGACACGACAAGTAATAGATCATGCAAAATGGCTACTTTATTGTTCTAACACACCTTTTTATACCCTTCTTTTGAGTATGTGTTAGTATATGATTGGTTTGGTTAGTAACTAACAACTCATGATTGGTGAGTTCGTTAGGACGGTTCTTCTTATCACTATCTTGTTTTTGTACTGGTCTTCTCGGATCTTTCCAGACTCTCAAGGATACACTACAAGCTGCTCAAGGTCGCACTGTTCTCGAACTGTCAGGAATTCCGTAGGCTCGTTGCATCCCCCGACAATTGTACACTTAACATAAGTGCTGTGGTTAGGACATAGGGGCATTAATTCCTCTAGAAAACTCTCCACTAGTAGAAGTTATTGCTTGAGTAACTATTTATCTTGGGTTTGTAAAATGCTAAGCTGTTCCAAGTGGGTTAAGAGGCGGCTGAAAAGTATCACTTGGTTGGCTGGCTATAGAACTGGTGTAAAAGTTTCATTGAAAAGCAATCCCAGTGAATAATAAATATGGAGTAATCTGTCTCCTTTACTCAAGGCAAGCAGCTGGCTGTAAATTTCTGCAAAAGATCAAATCCAAAAAATAAATCATGACCAAAATATCTGAGAGTTTGCCAGCTCATAATATCTTGACTGTTAGTTGCTTGAATTTCCAGTCTGTGCTGTTTGGGATCTGGCAATCATAATGTTTACCAAGACAAAATAAATACAAAGAACAAAGGAAACATGAGAAATGGGCTTTGGAGCCATCAACAAGGAATTACAGTAACTGACTGTGTCTTGTTTTGGCTAATACTATCGGTGTAGTATTCTGGTACTTCCCCCAGATTCACTTATCTTTTTTACATATTTGCACAGAAGGAATAATGAGGAATTTGAGTGAAAACCTGCACGTAGTGTGTATGATGCCATTGGCATTGCAACGCTAGTGAAAATCCTTTTCAGTAGATTGAATTTTTTTCTTCTAGCTCTGTTGAGGTGAGCCCAGGTGATGAAATCTTGACATTGCTACACACAACAACCATTGATCTGAAGGAATTTGAGAGAGAAGCAGCTTGTCTACCTCCAGAGGATGGTGAGGAGGATGGGGGGGTGTGGACTATTCCTATCACAAATGATTATTTGTGGGGAGAGAGGGTGAATGTTCACAGCACCATACCAGTCTCCATATCTACTTAGTTTGTCTCCTATCCTGTGACTGCTAGAAGTGTTATTCATGGGCCATCACTTAAGATTGAGGCAACCAGTTCATTTGTATAAGCCACAAAGCTTGGGGCTGTGAATTGGCAAGATATGCAATCCTGTTTCTGGTTTGATACCACTAGATCAGTAACACCATGCACGCTTACACCAGATCACGTACTTTGTGTCAGCTGTCTACCAGACAAAAAGTACTTAAACATTCCATAATAATAAACCAATTCCAATATTGACAATACAAAGTTAATTACTATCTGGTCTACTCTGATGGCCAGTATAAGACCAGCATAAACTTTATATAATAGGTTTTTTTCACTCATTTGACAGAAATGTAGTTGTTGCCAGTACCTGTGCAGTACAGGTCATTTCTGAATGATGCAGTAGCACACAAATCCAACATTTTGTGTTAATGATCATAGTCAAAGGTTGGATTGGCTCTCTCTTTATAGTGTTAGTGTTTTTTTCCTTCATTTAGTGGCAGGATTATCTGTGACTAGAGCAATATCTGCTAGTTTGAAGCTGCATATAAAGCAGAATTTTGAAGTAGTAAAATGAAATCTGAACTCTCTTCTTCTCAGCCTCTCCCTGCCTTATGCCCTTTGTTACAAAGTAGGAGCATGAAAACTTAGCAGTGCAAAAATAAGCTACAAAATGCTAGCAGTACTCCCAACCATCTGGATTGGGCCTTGTGGGCTAACAGACTTGTGCAGAATAACAAATATGTCCTATATTCTTTCAGATGACAGTTGGCTGGAGATTACACCAGATGATCTAGATCAGATGCTGAAGGAGGCAAGAAATGAGTCCCTTCCTTCCTCAAATGAGGAAGAGCAGAAATATGACTTGGAAGCAGTTGCTGAAAGTATGAAGGCTTTTGTATCCAAAGTCTCAACGCATGAAGGAGCAGAAATGCCATGGTAGTAGTATTTTTAAGTTTGGTGTCTGGTGTAAAATGTATTTTCATTCTGCTGCAGCCCTTTGGTTGGCTCTGTAATGCAGAGAATCAAAGTCTGAAAGTGTTCTACTTAGCAGAGGCTTGAAACAAACCCATGTCAGTAGTGAATATGTAGTGGCTTGTAAACCAGCTTGGTGACCACTCTGACACTGTTGCTCGTAAAACTTTTTTTAACCCTTTTAAGTTGAAGGCTTACTGGTGTTCATTACCATAGTTCTTAGCACTGTTATTAAAATGTACATCTCGAGTTCATTTGCACTGAAATTTTTCTGCCATGAAGGACTAACTATTCAGACTGCTAAGATTCTTCTGACAAGGCTGTGCAGAAATAAAAATGAAACTTAAGTTGAGGGACTCTGTCTCTGTGAATTAAGACTGTTGATTTTTGTGGTACAGCTGTATTTAGATTTCCTATAGATTAGTATTTTGAACATATTGGGCCCGTTTTTGCACTACTGAAGCACATACTGTACACCTAGAAGCAGGAGAAAAGAATCACTGTGGATCCCTCTCATTGTTCCCAACAGTGGAAGAAAAGTGCTAACTGAAAATACTTAACTATTCGGACAACAGCAAAATGTCACTAGATTAGTTGTTGGAGTTAAGAAAGTGTGTGTGAATGTTGTGTGGACAGGCCTTTAATTTAAAAAAAAGGCGTTAGGTAGTGGCGTATTGTCCAGGTTCTTTTTAATAGCTTTACTATTGAGAAAATAATGCTATGTAAGCTTTATCAAGTGTATAAGGGTCTACTCAATTTGTGCTCTTAACTGTTTGACCCTTTTTAATTAGTGTTAGTATCAATGTCTGAGTTATAATGTAGGTTTTTTTCAGTTATTAAAAAAAAAAAACAAACCACCCACAAAAAAAAGGCAAATCACCAAGCCTAAAGAGAGACCAGAATGAAGCCTCTAGTGTTCCTTCTAGGCAGGAGACCTCAGAGGTTCTCAGCTTTTTAAATCTTTGTCTAAGGTATAACACCACTGCTTTGTTCCAGAAGGATTCAGGCACACTTATTTTGGTTGTCTTCAGTGCAATTTTTGTTTGACCACGACAAACAATTAAGTTGGTTTTATTTTCTCTTTCATGTCAGGAATTCCTCCACTTGCTGTTTCATTTCTAATTCGTACAGGACTCAGACTTCTAAGCACTTCCAAGACTATCACTTTAAATGTCCCAACTTTAATCTAGGCTTAAGAGAAATCAGTATGCCATATGGCTTATGCCTGTGTCAAGCTTATGCAAGCATAAAAGCTTTATTTATTTAAAAATATTTTTATATTTCAGGTCATCTGATGAATCCCATGTTACCTTTGACGTAGATTCTTTTACAAAAGCACTAGACAGAATTTTAGGTGAGACTGCTTCTTTGTTTCATTTGTCAGAATATCTCACGGTTATTTGGCTTCCCTGGGTCTTCTGATCACCCATGGGCACTGCACTGATTTGTTTGCTATCTGTACTGACACAAAATAATACATAGGGGCAGACTCAGAAGAGCTAGATTCTGATGATCTGGATGAAGAGGAGGAGTTTGATTTCTCAGATGAGGATGATGAAGACCTAGATGCTGAAAATCAAAGGCAAGACCAGAAGGTATCGCCTAAGGAGCTGATAGGGAGTCTCAAGTCATATATGAATGAGATGGACCGTGAACTGGCACATACCAATGTTGGTAAAAGTTTTGTCACCCAAAAGAAAGGGGTAAGTATGCCTTAAGCTCTAGTTTGTAGCATAATAGTTTTGAGAGCTTTAGTAGGAAAGAGGAAATATGCTAAAAGTGGTTATTCTGAGTAGTGTGATCAAAAACTTATGTCTTCTGATCATGTGGTAACTAATTATTAAAAAAAGAAATAATCCCACGTGCAAGCAAAATGTGCTGCAGTTGCACCACGGTATATTTTTTGGGAAAAAAAACCCACAACAACTTAGCTAAGCTCTAACTTGCATATCATTTCCAAGACTTAGTTTCATTTTCCTGTCTTACCCTGTTTCAGTAGTAAGGCAAACAGCTGCAGCTTGACTTTTTGAGTTCCTGTAGTAGATTACTCCCATTCGAAATTGAGCCAGGGCTCAGTAACCCCCTCTTGTCCTTCTCTTGGAACTTAATCTGTATAATGGAAAGTGATGATTTTTAACTGGCATGAGCATTGGGTGACTAAATTCCTGTCTGTCAAGACAGTGTGGAACATACTGAATTTTGCTGGCTGCAGAACTGTTTCCTTGTTTCTTTTCTCTTGTGATTTGTCTTTTTTTTTTTTTTAACCCATTTATACAATTTGATAAAACTTTCTCTTTATACTTATTATAGGTAAGCTCTGTTAATGCAACTACGACTCAAAATGCTGTCCCTGATTCTGGAGCTGAAGATACTGAGTTGACACCAGTTGATGTGGATATGAACCTAGTAGCTAACCTGCTTGAATCTTATAGCGCTCAGTCTGGACTGGCAGGACCCACTTCTAACATTTTACAAAGCATGGGAGTGTATTTACCTGAAAATGCAGATCATGTTGGCTTTGATAAGGGAGCAACAGAATAAAAGACTGTCTTAATTCAGAAGACATGGCTGATTGAGAAATGAAGCCCAGAAGGACTAGCAGTATTTGGAAGAAGAGACAAAAGGTTTGAATTAAAAGCATTTTATGCATTGGTTTTGTGTTGCTTTAAAGATGCAAAGTGAATTTACCTGCAAAAGCTGTCTGTTTGGATACTGTCTTGGGTAGAAATTGGATTTTTTCCAGTGCTAACATGTTCTGAAAATGCTCCTGCCTTCAGGGGGAGATAGAGGAATACTGTATTCCAGGAGCAGTGTTCTCTTGTGGATTTGTGAACGCTGGTTAAAGGTTCAGCAGACACTTAATCGCTTTTCCAAAAGTACAATGCTTCATTGTAAGAACTTCTGATAATTACTGTAAGAATCTGTTCTTCATTAAGCAGGAGGTTTTGACGAGTAATTGGATTGAATATGTAAATATTGGGTATAAGTATTTTTTGAATTTATTTAAATAAAAGCAGAAATACAACTTGATTACTGGAGATATTTTTTTTTTCTCTGAAGGTATGCACAACTTCCTCAGTGCAGTATCGGAAGTTCTTGGAGTTAAAGCATTTCATAATTGGGCATTTTTATAATTCCATTATTGCTGAATGTTGGTATCATGCCAGCAGTAGCTGTATATGAGCCCAGTCTGAACAGTTTAGTTTTGTTTTTCAGTAAAAAGGTAGCTAGAAGGTGTTCAGCATGTTGCTTTTACATGGAATGAAAAATCTATTCTAGATATGAAGGCTTAGTTTTAACAAGATAAATTTGAAATAAAATATGTAGAAATTCTGGATTTACAGAGAGCATGAACGCCCTCCTGCCAGATCTGAATTGGTTTCTACAAGTCTTTTCTTTAATTTTTTTCTTCCACGCAACAATTAATCAAGTGTCATAACTTGTAGAAGAGAAGCTCATTGGACAAGTTCTTGGTTTTTGTTTGTTGGGTTTTTTTTAAAACATATTCAGAAAAATAGTATTCAATGATACAAAAGCCTGATTGATCCTGAAGGCATACCTAATTGCTTTTAAAAGACTAATAAATTAGTATTAGTATTGATGTTGTTATTATTAGTCTTAAGGTTTGGAGTCCATTTAGTCGAAGTCTTTGTTTTAATTTTTTTGCATCTTAGGTGTTGGCATTATTTTAATTGACAAAGCAGAATGTAGCAAAAATTGTTTCTATGTAGGACTTGGACACTTGTTGGATGATGAGTTTCAGTATCTGACTGCCATGCCAACTGAGTTTGACCAATGCACAGAAAGTTCTTTGAAAGACACACATTGGCATAGTTTCACTGAAATTCATGAGACCTTGACAATGTATAATGAATGCTTGCTTGCTGACTTCCCTACTGATCTATGCTCATGGTTTGGGGTTTTTTTTCCCCAAATTTTTGTTTGTTTTTGCAAGTGACAAATATCTTGCAAAATGCTCCAGTACAATATCATAAATATTGGAGATTCTGTACTTGAATGCATGGAATAAATGTGGATGAAGGGTATGATGGCTATGCCATGTCCACATTTGTCCTCCATTGGTGTTGTATAAGTTACTTTGTCAGAGTACTGGCAAGTTGGACAGGGATTAGAGATGGACAACAAGAATTAGGAAGTGTAAAGATGCTGCTAAAGTTCAAGGAGTTTGCACTGCAGAGGGGTGAAGTGGAATGAAATTGAGTTGGACAAATCTACACCGGAAAAATTGGGGTAACAGGAGTTCTTGAATCTAGCAGAGAAGGATAACCAGCAGGTAGCAGTGAAAAACAGGTGTACTCGAACCTTAAAAAAGGCTTATGTTTTAACAGGGAAGGTAATTAACGCTAAAGCTACATAAAATTCTCCACTGATGAGTCGTTAGATCAAGTTTAGATACTTTAAAAAATAATTCAGTTTCAAGAACATGATCACATTGAAATTCTTTTGTGGCCTATACTATACAAAAGGTCAAAACAGATCAAGGGACTCTTCTAATGTAGTATGTGAAGAAAACTTCTAAGCTAATGTTCAAAACAAAGCTGCTCTTTTGGAAACACATCAACTGATCTTGCTTCTTGGATAATGATACTTTTCCATCAATTGGACTGTTACTTCTGTGGGGCTGTACTTATTCCAACTATTTACATTTGTTTAGCAGCTTCACAGTGGAGACCTTCAAGACTCTGGAATTGCTCACAAGAGAATTTGCCATCGAAGAATAAGCATTTCCATGCTGCCTCTTCCACTGCTTTGAAGTAACATATGAGGCATTTCTGCTTTTAATTTTGAAAGAGGGTATTTTTAGTGAAGGAAGCCTGATGGAATTAATTAGGGAAGACAAGTGCAGTGTGGTTCCCTTTCAATGGATTGCTATCAAAGTTTTCATTATATTCTAAATGAGTTTAACTAGAACTGCATTCCAACACAATTTATTCACTTTGCTCACTTGAGCATCTGCCTTTCATACAGCCTTGTTCATCCTAGAACTTCTGACCCTTCCCAGAAATAAAGTTTTCTTGTTGGTGGCTTGATCCCTGTAGCCCCAGTTCTGAATGGCGTAGTTGTTGACTGGTATGTTTCAAGCAAGAAAACAAATAATGGATCTTTCATCTTCCATATATGAAATCGGAACTAAGCCCAGGGCACAGGGGAGACCTTTAACTTACTAAAACTCTTCTAAACACCTGGGCCATTTGTCTGTTGCCACTCTTTCCACCGCCCAGCTTTATGGAATAGTGAGGAGCCTAAGAAAAAGGGTCTTTATTTTCTCTGTGTTAACGGAGGGTGTAAAGTTCATCTCGGAAGTCAGCAGCCCACTGGCTAGCAATGTTTCCAGTGTGACTCCAACTTCTTTCTGGTCAGTGGGGAGGAGGTGTTGTTCGAGAGGAGTGTTATTTAAATACAGCTAGCTGTGTTCAAGTGCAGTTTGATGTCAGCGATGCTACCTGCTATTTGAAGTCCCTGTGCTTACACCGATCTCCTGCAAATAAACTGTTTTCAGTGTTCTTGCCGTGTAAGTGGATGTTAGCTTCCCCTGTTGCCATGACAGATCACCTCCCTGCACAACACTTGCCTCCTGCCTTTCCTTTCTAACACTGCATTACAGGAGTAACAGTTATCTCCAGGGCATGTGTTAGTTGCAGCGGTGGAAAAGCATTCTTTATGAAAGTTTGTGCAGCTCCTGCTGTAGCTACTTATCTAACTCATATGAGAAACTGGATTTTGTTTTTAATAGCAGTGGGAGTCAGGGCAGGCCCTTTGTACCACCTCGGGATCCCTTGGGATGCTGCAAAAGCTGCAGCAACAGCTGCCCTCCCTCTTGCCTTTTACATCTTTGGAATGGAACACAAGAGCATCTGGTCTGGCAGGTCTAAGATGGAAATGTATTTCTTTTTCCAGCTTTGTTTATTCCCCAAAGAAAATATCACCATGGAGGGCAGCTGGGGTTCTCAGCTGAAAAAGCAGAATACAGAGCTATTGAAAAAACTGGATTGCTCAAGAATACAAAAAGTCAGGGGTGTGAAGCCTAAAACATCACCTCAGTTGATATGCATCAAGTGTGTTCCTCAGCCACCAGCTGAGGAACCTGATCAACACCTCCTGAGGACAGAGAAGGTATCCTATTAAAAATTTGAGGTGCCAATAGTGGATAATTAATTCAGTAGCAAAACTGTGCTTTCAGGGCAAATAACTGAGATTGCTGTTGTGGTCGTGATTCAGTTTATCTTGTCTTTGAATTCTTACAGTAACATACAGTAGCAACCTGTCCTGTTGAAATAGGATAGAAACAACAGGCAGATGTTGCGATACGTGCTGGCTATGTTTCCAGGCTAGGACACTGTCTTGTGGAGTGCAGTGTCATGGAAAAGGGTGTCATGAACAACTCACAGGTTTCTGGTGTGAAACTGTAGCTAAGGAGCAAAGTAATTAAGGGAGGGAGAAGCATATCACACTGTGTGTTACTCCTGTGTGAAGTGTGGGTTGCTGTTTGGAACAGAGCCTGTACTTAAGTGGGTCAGCACTCCCAGATGAATATTCACAATTTTGCAAGCATACAAGGATGGGAAGTGAATAGCAAAGCTAATGTGAAGGTAAAGCTCAGTTTATTCAGAAAAAAATATGTAGTGACTTGACCAGTGTTGCAGGTAGGAGGGAGAAAATGAGGTATTTCCAGTAAAGACTTTGTAATTTGATGGGGAAAAAGGAGTAATGACATCCAATGACTGCAGTGATGTTAATCTAAATTAGTTCAGACCAAATCTTTTTTTTTTTTTTAAATTGATGAGGGTTATTAACCTTACCTGCAGTTATAAGGCCATACAGTTAGTGCTGGAATATAATCTAGTTTAATTGAGGCATTCTCCATGTTGCGTACTAACAGCAGCCATATTTAACTATCGTATTTCCTCAGATCATTACTGAGTACCCCTTGTGACTGTAGACATATTTTCTTTCACTAATAAAAGCTTCCCAGGTTTTCATTGTGCAGACAGATCACAGTTACTGAATTTTGTGCAGTATCTATTTGCTTTTGCTGTGTTCCTGTTAAACAAACTGGTCAACAATGTTTCATAGGTAAAGCTGCATAGCTGCTCTTGTCCCCATCCAACATACATTTAATTAGCACCCTGACTGCAGTGTCCACCTTTAGCATTTATGAATTTTCAGCTTCCTATTCCTTAAAAGACCTTGTTGAGATTCTTAGACTTATTAATAAAAGTGATGTATGCATTTACTTCTGTCCCTAGCCTAAACCTCATCTTTCTTCTTTTTCTGCTTCTATTAATATACTAGTAAATCTTCTGTGTCCCTTTGCATTATTTCCACTAATAGAAGTAGGGCCTTCTTTGCATTTCCTGCCATTAGAATGACCTTACTGTGTATCACTCTTTTCCCCCAATCACTTCAATTCTTATTGAAAAAAATCTCTTCCTTGCCTTGCCTTCTAACTTCTGTTATTTATCTCTGTAGCTGTATTTTCTTTAAATGTGAAGTTTTGTGGAGAATGCTATAGAAAAAGATGCTATATACAGTTGAGCATAGGGACCAGTGGAGAAGGGTGTTGTGTCAGCATTTTCTGTTCCTGTGCCAATACTGCTCTCCCTGTGAGGGAGCTGGGGAGGCTTTGTGTTTCTGTTCCTATGTTTGTGACGTGTTTGTGACAGCTGATGCCAGCTTCAGTTTCTCCATGTAATGATGATTCTGGACATCACTGAGTGAGTGCACCTGATTGTCTACAAAATACCACTGATGGGTCTTAAAGAAAATGCAAGTCACACCATTTCCAGATTAGCAACCTGGCCTCTTTGTTTTTTTAACAGAAGTAGTTTTGGAGGTGCTCAGCCACTCCCAGGTGTATGCATTGTTGCATGAATGATATCTGGCGATATTTTTTCCCTTACACAGCTGCTTGCCATCTGTTGCTAAGTTGAAAAGTGAACAAGTTTTAAATGAGAGCTGAAGGCTGGGGCTGCTGAATTCATTGCAATAGTGCTTCAGACTGAAGCACAGGAATTTTGTGTAATTACAAGTTGTTCTGACAACCTGTCCCTTGCAGCTGCCAGAGTTGAACTGCTCATGGTTACTTGAAAAATGATTACCTGAAAAATGACTTTAACACAGTCATGTTGTCAGGGCATTCCATTAAGTGCTCATGTCCTCTCAGGCTAAACATCAGATTCAGCACGTGTCCACCATGCCTCAGAGCATGTTTTAAGGTGAAGTAATTTCTTGATGTAAGAGCTTCCTCCTTGACCTGTAATGCTGAAGTCAAACTTTCTGCCATTCACAATGGATGAGCACCCCGCTGGGTAGGAAAATGCGACCTTTCCATGCAGCAGCAGAGCAGCCCAAGGTGATGGGAGAGCATGTGGTAAGTGAATTGCCAATCCACACCATTTCCAGGTAAGATTTTTCTGAGCTTCCTCAGTCAGACATAGACAAGTTGTATTATTTGGTTTGGTTACTCTAATTCTCTGCTGGCACCTGTTGGAGATAAACGTAACTTTTATGCCCTGCTGCTTTTGGCATGTAGGTAGAATGCTGCTCTGAACCTGTCTACATTGCTCTCCAAAAAGCTATTTGAAATTAATCAGATGAACATTATTATTTTATAGCTGCCCATGTATCCTGCTGACTGGTAATACTTATAAACAACCAGGTTGTAATGCCACAGGCTGACTGCTTTTCAGTGGTAGGTCTTGCTCTAAGTCCCAAGTCCTTGCAGTCTCTGAAAGCAGTGGAGTCTCAATGATTTATACAAGCCAAGTGTCCCCAAAGACGATTCATTTAATGGATGTGGTTTTGAGAGAAATATGTTGCTATGTCCCATTCTGCCTGCCTGATATCTTTTACATGGGAAAGCCCTGCTGTGTTTTGTTGAAGAAGCATCTTCAGAGGAATTGCCTCTTTCTTTTTCCAGGTCACCTGCCTTTATGGAACATGTTCTGTCTTGACTGCAGTGAGTATTAATCAGGCTTCAGCGAGGTTTCTGAGGCAAATGCAAGAGAGAACAATGTCTCTCTCGTCTTGTTTTTCTGTCCTGTTCATAGCTGTGTATCGCCTATAATCGTTCCTGCTTTCTTAACATCAGGAACAGAGGCCACCATTATTGTTTCATACCTATGTCAGAAGGGTAGGGATTAAGGATTTTATAAAACAATTAAGCTTAAAATTTAAGGCTCTTCAAAAACGTGATGAGAATATTGCCTTGTCATTGCTCTTGCTCTACCAAAATAAAGTATTTGAGTAGATTGAAAAGACTTTTTTTCTTATTGATAATTAAAAGGAACATGCAGACATTTAAAACTGTGTTTTAAAAGATGAGTCACAGAAGCAAACAAATGAGAAAATAGCTTTGCTTTTCCTCTAACATTCTTCTTGTAGAAAACGGGCAGTAACTGATGAAATCTGAAAAAGCCTGGTATAGTCAGAGTATTAGGCAAACTGTGACTCTTTTAAGTATTGCCCTGAAGTCTGTGGATATCTAGCAGCTTCAGCCTGGGCAGTGTCTGGCCCACCAGCATTGAGCAAGGGGGCAGCAGTTAACGATTGCACCCCCTGTGACCAGCCTGACTTCTGCTGTGGTGCCCACATCACCCCAAAGGGACACCCTACCAAGACAGGTCTGTATCAGCAATGTAGAAGGGACAGTTCAGGAGGAGCTGGTGTCAGTCTCCTTTCAGTTAGAGCTCACCGATAGCCTGCAGTTTGACATTAAAAAATATAATTTGATAGGCAGGGTAATCCAGTGTTTCCCAAACACAGGTGAATTTTCTCCGATGTTGAATCTGATCACACTGCCACTGGTTTGACAGACATATACACTGCAAATATGTACGGTAGAAGTACAAAAACAAAACACAGAAAGCTCAGATTACTGCAGAAATCACACAGACATTCCTCCTTTCACTCACAGGTACTACCTTTTGCTGCTTTTACTTCTTAGTCCTTTTTCTGCCACTGGGAGAACAGATCTTGTGTGGATATTAAATAGTACTAAGTACATCGAGCTAGATGTTGTACACTGGAAGCAAGCTCAGGGCACGTTAATGAACTACATAACGGTGGAGTTGGGAAGACGTTAAGGAGAAGTAGGAAAGAGGATGAGAAGCAGGAATGTCTTGCTGGCGGGTATCTAACTGTTCAATATCTTCTGCAGAGAAGGAGAAGAAGGGGGTGAGGCTGAAAATGAAAATGGCAGATTCCAGAGATGAGAGAGGAAGAGGTAAATGCTGGGGAATTAAAATGGTGTGATTGGAGTGAAAGCAGGACGAACTACTACGAAGAGAGGCAGTGAGACATGTTTCAAAGGAAACTGGATGCAGGAGTGTTGCAGGTTAGTTCAGTGGTGTGTGGGCTCCTGTGGTGTGTCTGGCTGGGCTGGAGGGGAGGAAGCAATGCCCTTAGCTGTACCAGAGCACATTCTTACCAGGATGACTGACAGATCAAGTTCACAAACATGATAAGGCATGCTCTGGCTCATGGGTTTTATTGACTGAGAGTTAGTGGGGGTGGGAGAGGTGTTTGCACATGCCGCCATGGCCTGAAAGAATCCCCTCCCAACCTCCTAAAGTAAAATTAACTCTGAGGAAACAAAGCATGTCTCAACGGTGTGAGAAAGCTGCCTTTTTTTACTTACTGCTTAGGTGTCATGACTCCAGATTTTTACCACTGCTTTTTCACCTACAGTGAATCCTAATGGTGGCAGTCAATGATACATTCCTGTTCCCCCTTCAAGTATCTGTACTGACAGCTTTGCAATCTTGGCATTTGAACTCTGACCAAGCAGGCAGAAAGGACTGTCGGCCTGAATCAGCAGGAGATTGAACATCCTTCCATCTGTCTCTTTTACTAAGCTTTCCTTGCCCAGACTGTCTCTTTGTCACTCTCCCTCTAGAGAAGTGACACCATTTCTTCAGTAAAACAAGACCAGCTCTCCAGGCAAGACTTTTGGCACACGGTAAGAGGCATTGTGCCTCTCAGGATTTTTCTCTGTCAGAAGTGCAGTCCTTGCAGCAGTTCCTCTCACCTTTGCATTATCTGGGTTCTTCTAATATGCTTATATGTAGGTTTTGCTCTTCCACTCTCTACCACCAGATAGCTCTGTTCTCTCTTCCTTGGGATGGAAGTAACACTGTCTTACTGGTGGGGAAAGTGGTGCCTCTAGAGATATTTTTAGTTGCTCAGGTATCTCAACAAAGTAGGACCCCACTTAACATTTGCAAAAAAAAAAAATAGGATGTTTTACATGAAACTGGAAGATTGAATGGGAAGGGGAACAGAAGAAGCGGAGAGTGTACAGGCAGTGGGGGTTTTTTCCATTTTTTTATAGTTCTTCCAGATCCATGTAAGTGTGAACACCGAAAGGCATCGCTGTCGCTTTTTTTTTTTTTCTGTAAAAATTGTGCATTTGAAATCTATCCAAGGTGGATAAAATGGAGGAAAATGGGACACAGGTGCCAGGGGCTCATGGTTCGGTTGCTTGCTGGGCAACAGCAGCAGCTGTTCGCAGTAAGTTTGATGTTTTGGAACTAAGAATTTTATTGTACATTTACTGCAAGTCATGGGATCTCAAAGGTGATCCACTGTACATGGAGTTGTCTGAGGATGATCAGTTTAGAAGTGGCTTTGTAGGTCTATGTGTCTGAGTGTAAGACTGCCATCAGCCTGGTGCTGTCTTCACTGTAACGCAGACTTTGGCCTTCAGTAACTTTGGAAGCTTTTCTGTCGAGCTTTTGTAGTTCTGGTAGAATCACAGACTTGATTAAGTCATGCCTAAGCCGGCTGTGAAGTTTGCTGCTTAACCCACTCACAAATCAGCTGGTGAGCAACGGCCTGTTTGGGAGGGAACCAGGGTAAAAAACTACCATCATCTTGCTTTGAAGATCCAGGCTCTCTCTTGAGACCCTCCATGATTTCCTCCAGAGCAAACCAACGGGCTTCCTCTAGTTCCAGGCTGTTCATACTGATCTGGAAAGAATTGAGAGTTCCTTAAATCAGATTTAAATGTGGGCAATGGTACCTGGCTTGTTCTTGTAACCGCAAAGATTCTATGCTAGAATGCCCACAGAGCTTTATCCATGCCTGAATTAAGTGCTGACGCCAGTACAGGAAGGGACATTACTATCCACCAGTGCTTTGTTGTCTTGGTTTCCTTAGGGAAGTCACAAATCAGGCACTGGCCTGCAAAGTACCAGTGGCTGAGCACAGTAATTAACATGGCAGAATCTGCATGTTCTGTGGCAAGTATGATATTAATACCAGAGAGCAACTCCTCTGCAAAGTTCAGAGGAAAAAAATACAGGGGTGTTGGGCTCTGGGCTTGTATATATACAGTGACCTGTGCAAAATCTGGCACGTTGCAACAGAAGATACGATTATTTTGAAGTTTTTTCTTCACTTGTAGAGAAAGCCAATAGAAAACTGCATTTAGAGAGGATCTGATGCTCTCCAAACTAAACATCTGTGGACTGAAAGAGATTTTGCTACATAAGGAGGGCAGTGAAATGCCTCAGGGAAACCCGAGTCTGCTCACCTCAGCCTGGTGTGCTCTCACCATCGCATGACAAGCTATTAGTAAGCAGCTGCTGGGAAAGGGCCAATGCTGAGAAGCTGAGTACCAGAGTGACTCCACCTCCAGGCCCACCTCTTCTGCCACCTCTCGCCGGACTGTCTCCTCCACGTTTTCACCTACAAGCAACCAAAGTTAGGTAAGGATGGCCTGGCCTCAGGGCAGCAAACCATGGCAAAGAAAATGTAGGCACACTCATTTCTGAGGTGTTCCAGCCCTGACCGCACACGCAGGAGCTCTGACTGTGCTGACCTGGAAATGCTTGTCAGCAGGATGCTTAATTAAATTCATCAACAATGCTTACCTCCCTTAAACAGAGGCATCAGAGACATTTTTAGCTTTGTCTATATACAGCTGGTGGACAGAACAATGCTGCCTCTCTCCATCATTTCCCTTTTTAAGCTATTTTCCCTCCTGTAACAAGAGGCCTGTAGTTTTTCTTCTGAGCCAGACTGCACTAGACACAAAATGGACTAAAAAAGTATCCAAAGTTCTAACCTGGGGAGTCTTATACTTCTATTTACCATCAGGGACTAGAGCAACTGCTATATACCCCGAATTCCCATTCTCTTCAGATACATTCAGCTATTTTGAATTCTGTCTGAATGGCAACACCGATCTATTTAGATCCACTATGTTTTATCCTGATACCGTCTATGTTTCCATCCTCATCTGTGAACAGGCTTGATGTCCCCCCCATTCTGCCCCCACACCCTGCATGTCTGAGGCCACCACACTGGATCAGAGATTGCCTTACCCAAGTCACAGAAGCCTGACAGACTGCTGTACATCCCCTGGGGAAATGAGGGCTGTCGTGCAAGGAGGCACCGGCTCCCATCAGACACCAGGGTGATAACCGCTGGAGACATCTAGCAAATGCATCAAAAAGCAAAGCAAGGAGTTCAGACCAAACAAGTAACTGCAAATTGTTGCTTTTCCTAGCTGGCTGGGGGTCAACTGGATGAACACTACAGAAAAAGTACCCAAAGCACTCCTGCTGCCTTTTACAGGTTCCCCTCCGTGCAACCCAGCAGCATTGGCTTGTTGCCACAGAGACCCTGTGTTGCTTACCTTTGCTGTTCACATGCTCACCTGTGGATAGTAAATTATTCCACTGGCATGGCAGACACGCTTGCTGCCAGCTATATTTTTCTGAGTGGGCTGCCCAGTTTTGCTACAATACTGGTGGGAATCGTGCCACCGAAGAAGGGACTGGGCCTGTGAACACCAAGAGAGAAACACAAATCTTATTTATACCTGGGTGAAAGAAATGATTCAGAGCAGTCTCCCTGAATGATACATTGCTGTCTTCTCCCCAGCATGCAGTCATGTGGATAAACTCTGATTATGTTTGGAAGCCTCAGAAAGGTAAACTAAGTACGGGCACTGGTTTGAAAAATGGCAGATTCTGCAGTTGATGTTTCATGCTTCTTGCTTTAGCATCCAAATTTGACCATGTTCAGGCGAGGTGGGGAAGAGTTGTTCTTTATTAGGATATAGTGGGAGTAGTAATGGGAAATGAACTATTCTAAAGAGCCTCCAACCTTGAATACCTTCTTGAAAAATAGACCAAGCACCACAAACACTATAGAGCAGGAAAGGAAACATCAGCTATTTCTACTTATGGGTCAGGACAGCTGATTTTCACACACAGGTCTTTTCTTAGGGCTTCCAAATACAGGGCATCTGCAGAGGAACAGCTTATAAGTGAGTAGTTTTAAAAGAGTAGCTCTGAGAGAAGATCTGTAAGTTCATTCTTGAAATTCAGTTCACCTAGAAGATTACAGAAAACTAGTGCCTGACAGTTATTAAGATGAGGACAAACTGGGATTGCTGTGACTACTGATAAGATCAGTATGTTTGACACTGGACATACAGCAGGTTGATGCTAAATGGCTAATTACTGCGGTCATTTTTAAGCCACTTGTCTGTTTCTGTTGCAGCTTGCTTTTGGGATTGCAAATTTGGGAAAACCGCTGTAATTTATAGTGTGTTTGTAATTTATAGTGTGTTTGTACTAGGTCAATGAAAGTGTACAGTAAGTACTTCCACAATGCATATTAAATCATAAATCAATATGGGACATGTTAGATGTTAGAAATCACAACTTCTTAAAGTAAAAAATCCTGTACAATACCGAAGCCAGCAAAGGAGAATCCTTCCCGTCCACTACGAAGAGAGCTTTCCGTAAGTCAGTAAATGATCCCTTGAGTTCAGACTCAATGACTGATTTCTCCAAGGCTCCTGTTTAAAAAAACAACAACAACAAAAAAAATCTTTGATCTAGTAAATTGCAGTTATTGTCCCAACTTTACGCCCTTCATTGTTCCGGTATACAATTTCTGGAAGTTCCCATGGAAGTGATATCACATCAGTGGTGACATTCCCAAATGTTGTGACCTGCCAACAGCCCACCTTTACTAACACACGCGCAGGAACAGCAATGCAGTTCTGTGGCCCTGACCCGCCATGCTCACAACAGCTCCTACAGAGACTCAACTGAGTCCTCTTTGGCAGTAAATGTTCACCCAGCAAGGACTAACGATGCTGCCTAGGCAGCGTCTTCATCTCAGTGCATCAAACATGATGCTGACACAGAAGAGGAGTCATCCAACCTAAATCCAGGGCAAAGAGTGGTACGTGCTCGTCTGAACAACCGATCAGCACCGACTTCTCTATCCACTGTTCAGTCTCTTTGAATTTCTCCAGGATCCTTTTCATCTCTAGACAGCAGGGGAAAGGGGAAGAAAAACCTGTGATGAAAGCAAATTCATACAACCATGATGCTCTGTCTGCATCTTCAAAGCACACGCAGTCTTGGCTTAAGGCAGGGTGCCCATGTGAGAGAGGGGACCAGACAAGCAGTCCCACCTGGATGGAGACTGAAAGTCTGGCTTTCCTTCTAGCTGTTGGAAGTGTTGACCATGTGAAGCTACAGATGCAAATATTGTAATGCTGGGGGAGCAGCTGTCCATTCTGTTTCTGTCCTACACCAGCCAATACCTTTCTCTCAAAGAAAACTTTTCCTACGTAATGCCAAATAACCTTTGTTGGTTAGACCTTGCTTGTTTTCCTGCCAGCCCTTTCTCTTCAAAAGGCATGGTCCCAAATGTTTAACACTGATCATCTCAAAGCAGATCAGGTATACATTGGTACCGTGTGCGTGTGAAGAGCATGAGCTTGTGTCTGCATGCCCAGGTTTTCACTCCAAATAGTCTTTGGTTGTTAACAAATAGTGTGCTACATATAGCAGGATGTTCCTGCACAGCTTGATAGATTTTCAACCCCCACATAAGAGGTTGCTTATTGCAAATGACTGTGTATCATTTCAGCTGTGTGATCCAGGAGGTGTTTCTTTCCGGACACCCGCTTACCTGCTGCACTGAGCTGTGGTACCAAATATTTCTTCCCAACTTGCTGCAGGAAGGGGGAGAGATTGTGAAAGAGGTAGAAAGCTCCTGAGGTCTGGGCTTGTCTACAAAGGCTATCATCTTCCTTTAGCTCATTTAAGTATCTGCAGTGAGAAAAGAATTGGGAAGATACATTCGAGATCATGTTGAGATTACCTGTGTTACGCTTATTTGGATGCATTTATGTTGCAAAGAGCAGGGGCGCTGAATGGACAATACAGATTTTATGTATTCCACACGCTTCTAGAGTTGTCAAGAGCTGAGTCTACTCTTTGGTGGGCTGTAGCCTCTAGTGAAGGTGCTCTGTGGCAGAAAATATTGCAATACTTACTACCACACAAGCAACTTCAAGTCTTGGACATCTGAGAAGATCAGTAACCCAGTCTCTTAATCCAAGAGGTCTGCTTTATAGACATGAACATTTGTGTGCAGGAAACCTTGATCTTCCCTTTTATCCCTCCAATCTGGTTGGCTCCAAGTCCTGTTCGGCAAGGCTACTGAGCAGTTCAGATGTTGAATACGCTTCCCATCAGGCTACATGCATTACTGCAGGGTACGTTCTACCTGTCACACTGACGTGAGGGGTAAAGACCCAGCTGAAGTCTTAGGGCCCAGCTGGCCGGGGCCTGTGTTAGGAAAAGCAGTCATTGGAAAAATGGTGTCAGGATGTGCTTCTTTCAGACTGTTTGAAGTAGTATTTAAAACGAGGTGAGCAGCATCACTTCAAGTCTGCCTTGTATTTTAAGAGATCTTTAGCTAGGACAGCAAGCACAGGCATTCATTAACAGAGCTTCAGCCTGAGAGAACCAGTTCTTATCAGTGGTGAAGCGAACAGAGAGATTTTGACTGTTACCAGCTTGCATAACATTACTATATTATTACTGAACTGTTAAAAGATTAAACCCTGGGTTAGATTTAGGTAGGGCTGCTTGTGACAGTGGACACAAGAGTGCCAAACTCTGGCCTTCTCACTGTACACAAGAATCAGATGAGAACTTACCTCATTTTTCTAACATAGGTAGAGTGTAACCTGCAGAAGAGAGAGGAAGCTCTTCTATACACTGCTTGATAAATCGCAGCCATAACCAACACCTACAGGTAGCCGTCTCTGCCTAAAGAGAAGCATAGAATATAATGCAGCAGCCCTACAAAGTTAAGTTTGATTTAAAAGGTGTAATAACCCACTGCCACCAGAAATCTCCCTCTCGCAGAGTCTGCAGTATGCTGGCATCTGCTTTCTAAAATTATCACTTTGGCCTTAGTCTCTAGTCACACATCAAACCCAGTTTCAGGCAATTTTTAAGACTATTTAAAGATACCTCAGTTTGTTTCCATCTGTTGAGTGTGCACAGGTCTTACAGACATTGCTATAAGACTAGGTTAAATGTTCCTGCCCTAAACTCCTGTATCCCTGGGGAAAAGAGCAGTGACGGTGGCTGCTCTCTTGTTTGTTTCCTACACTGTTGTAACGGCCTTGATCCAACTGAACATCCTATTGCAGCACACAGTAGATCTGTGGGAAAGGCACTGATGCCAGAAGAGAATGAAAGACAAAATATCAGCTGCGGAAGAGAATTCCCTGAGTTAGACGAGAGACAGCAGTTGCAGCTGAATTGGATCATCTCCAGCCATGAATGTTTTTTGTGCCAAAGGATCCTACCACATTTTCAGCTCAGGCAGTCAGAGACTGCAGTTTGAACTCAGCTTCAGGATGTCAGAAAATAGCCAGAAATGCTACCATCTCTAGCCTTCATCTGAAACAAAAATTATCTGTGATTCACAATCCTTAACGATTATTTTGAATATTTCACTTTTCAGCCACAGAACTCGAAGCCCTTTAAGGAGGGAGTTAATGTTTGCTTCAATTTACAGACATGTAAGCAGTGCCAAAGAAGAGTCTGAGAGTCCTTCCTCTCGGTAAAGGTCAGTGATGGCTCCCAAGCCTGAGTAGAGGCTCCTATCTCTACGAGGAGGCAGTTTCTGTAGCGAGCAGCGTGGAGGCTTTGCCTTGTGGCTTCTGACATCTCTGCTCTGGATTCCTCTTTCCCACTGTCTCAGCTGAGGGTGGTCTTCACCGGGATGATCCCTGGGGATAGAGGGGAGCCAAGCCCACTGTGGCAGCTGCTGGGGCAAACATCAGCGTCCCTGCTCGGCGCTTCAGCCGCAGCAGCGGGAACTCGGCACGCTGCCAGCAGGCTCAGGCAGACGCACACGAGGACGGCGACTGTCGCAGAGACCATGTCTGAAACAATTTTGTGGTGTGATGATTACGTGTCCGTCGCTTCTCCGCCCCCACGTCTCATATAGACTAGTGTGTGAAAATCTCCAGCACAGCAGCGAATGGAGGAGTTCTGCACTTTGCTCTGGAATGAGCAGCAGAATGTGACGGGGGTGGGGACAAGAGGAATAGCTTGTACCTGCAACGATGGAATGAAATGCAACATCTGCAGGCGCTTAACTCTTCCTTCCTTCCTGGGAACCACAATGCCAGATTTTGGTTAGGATCATTGAAAACGCAGAGGTGGAGACAGTAAAAACTTGATCTCAGGAGGCCAGCCCAGACTCCCCTGTCTCGCCTGTAAACCTCACCTACGCTGTACAACTGCCAGGAGTTGGACCTAGGCCAGCCATTCCCCACACGTTTTCCCCACTTACTGCGCTCTGTGCAGAAGGGAGTGGTGTCTGTCTCCAGCTATGAGAGTCCCACGATGACCTCGGTTAGAAGAAGCACTGCTCCTACAGCAAACAGCAGAGCAGCTCTCTTACTGGGTCCCAGTCGCTCTTCCCCCACTGGGAGCGCTGGGAAATGTAGTTCTGCGCAGGCTGCAGCTTGGCAAAGCTAGATGGCTGTCTGCTCCGGATTTTGATTAACTTCTGGAGTTAGTGAGGCTGCCCGAGAGTAAACTCTCTTTTTTTTTTTTCCCCTCTCCCACCACCTGCTTCATTCTATCAGAAACCCACATGCTGTATTTTGTCAAGCAGAAGTTACTATGAGAACAATCCTACTGCAGTAACTTGAGCTGTTTTTAGCAGAGGAGTCTCTTCCTGTTAGTTTCCTTCTCTTTTTTCTTTTTTTCTTCTGAGCTTCTCTGGTTTTTGTATCAGTAACATAACAGCATCGTTTAAAGTTACGGACCATTATGCCCTCAAACAGGAAAATACACCAAGAGCTGTATATATCTAAAGGATGGAGCTGTTCAGTGTTCAAGCACTCAGACCCACAGTTGAATTTGTAAGTGAATAGCTCTGATCAGAAAGCACGCTTTGCCAAAACAGATGTCAGAATAATGACAAATTATTTTCATGCCTTTGTAACTGAACAAACAGATTCCTTTCAAGTACTGAAAACATTATTCTGGGCTGGAACCTACCTGCCTATATTTAGCACAAAGAGAATTTTATAAACATATGAAAGTAAATGTTTTCAGGGCAGCCTTTTGCTTTTGGTCATGAATTGAGACATTCTAATCAAGAATTCACGTCATGTAATTTGAGAGCATAGCTTTTAAAAAATAATAAATAGAATGTGCAGGGAAATAGCACTCCTGTTACCAGCATTACTTACAAGTTCAGGTTTAATTATGCTTGACCGCTATTTGTGTGCTTCCTGAAACAGAGCAAGCCCAATTTTATTAATCCACTAGGCTAATTGGATTAATGGACAAAACACATCTTCCCTTAATAAGATAAAGGATTGAAATATAATCTCTAAGGGAAGTATCCACCCTGCTGTTAAACTAATAGACTTATTGACCCTAAGTGCCCCCAGAAATGGATCTTGCAAGAAGAGCTGGTTTTAGAGGGAAGCAGTTGGGGAAGATATTTGGGACCTCAAATCTTGGGACAGCCTTTCAACCTTCTTTAGCCCAAAGCAACCCATCATTTGGTAAGTGCACCCCCATCCACATGAAGGATTAAAAGCCAGAGCACTACGCTGCAGTGTGAAGACTACTTTGAAGGCAGTGCAGTGCTGTAGCCTCTCATTGCTATATGCAGCTGAAAAAAACCCATGGATTAGCCCAATTGTGTATAGCTGGCCTCAGTGCTATGTGAAGCTATGCAGAGAAGACAAGATTAGAGTCACTTCTGTGACTGATCTGACTGGTGGGAAGCTATGCAGTTTGCGAGAGATTCCTTGTGCCTTCTCCAAGGGTCCATACACCTGCTTGTGATTGCACATTACCCAATTAAATATTTCCACAGTATATAAGCAGGGGAGATGATTCTGAAAATAACAGAGGCTTCCTTGTCATTTATTCACATAATTATTTAATTTAAGGAGTACAAATATCAGTTGTCACTTTGGCACCAAGTTACTTCTTTGTAAGTATTTTTGAGCTGGGCTCTGAGTTGTGTGAATCGCATCTATAAAGTGTTATTTGTCCCCTGCAGATACTGTACTCCATTCGAGACGCAACCCAGTGAGCAAAGTGAAGGCCTGGCCATGCAAATGCATCTCTGACAGCTTCCTGTAGCTTACTAATTTGAGTTTTGGCAGGCCACCAGAGGAAGTGAATCCCTGAGACTCTCCTGATGCACAAAGAGCAAGCAAAAGGAGCAGGCAAGGAGGACACGAGCAGTGGGAATGAATCCTTGTGATCTCTTACATGGACAAGATTGCAAAATAGGCAAATCTTTGGTCCTATGTTGCTAAGTTTTATTTATTTTTTTTAAATCTGTGTTTGTAAAATACTCATATTGGTGTTAGCAGTTAGTAAAAGATTTTTCAAGCCAAAGAAGTGGCTGGAAAATGTAATTCTAGGCTAATAATGGTTATACTAGTAATCTTGTTTTTTCTTGCTGATCTGTTTTGTGTCTTTCCAGCTGCCCCCAATAAGCAGAAACAAGCATTAGAATTGCTGACAGCTGGCCCTTGCAAAACAACTGTTAATTGCTTTAAATACATAAAACTAGCAAACTCACATTGAAAACTTATGGTCAAGCCACAAGAAACCTCTTGGTAAAAAAATATTTCTTTTTTAGGAAGACCCCAAGGAAAGACAAACCACTTCTTTAAGGAGAAAGTTAATGAGTAGTCTTTCCCTCTATCATTAAATTTTAGATGCAAACTAACCAAATCTGGCTTTTCTCTAAAGTTAAGACTTGTAGTATATATTATGCATATGATAGACTCCTACAGTTTTCTCATACTCAGGGCGGGGACCTTGAAGGAAAGAAACCATCTAATTTGGTACTGCTGAATACATGCTGTGCTCCTAATGCTTGCCCAGTGTAGTGGAGACACTTTAACTTCATCCGAACGACGTTTTAGTAGGATTTGCTCATTTCAGCTTATTGGGGTAGCGTGTGGTTTTTTTGCCTTTTCCCCTCCCTGTTGCTGTTGGTTAGGGAAGATCCTCAAGCTCTGGCACTGATTTGCTGCACTGCACAAAATAACTTATGATAGGATCCAGCCTCTTGACTGCAGGTTATGACTTCATTTTGGGAGCAGACTAGCATCGTTTGATTAATGTGCATGAAAATATATGAGGCTTCATCCCTTTACAGAGCATAAACTTAAGTTGTTAATACACTTTAAAAAGCTAAGCAGTACTGTGAGCTAACTTGTTATGATACAAAGATGACTCACCTGTGTCTTCAAACACTGTATGCAGGTCACGGCCCGTCGTCTCCAAAAGGATACTGAAAAACAGGAAAAGGTTCAAAGAGGACAAGTATGATCAAAGAGTTGGAGCACAGCCACTGCCAGGAACTAGGTAGGCTCTGATACTTCAGCCCGTGTGAGGGACAGGTACCAACTGTTCGCTTTCTTATCCCATGCAGGATCCTGGTTAATCAAATCTAACTACCTGGACCCGCATTCCCAGTGAACAAATGGAATTGGGTGGTTTTCCACACCCTGGCTAAGGGATGGCGCAACTGCCATCCCTTAGGTAAAGGATGTTGTGGATGCAAAACAGTTCTAGCTCAAGACAGGAGAAATACTTAATGGGGAACTCCATTGAGGGTTACTAAATAGACAGACCACATCAGACTGAGAAAATCCCTAAGTTAAAAGTGTTTGGAGGCTGGGACAGTACTCCAGGCAGCACGGGTTAAATGAAGCTTTGGTGTGAGCTACTACAGTTGTGTTCTTATGAGGCCTCTCGTGCTTCATTCTTGTTTTAGATGGACCTTTCTTTTAGTATCCTTCAGCTTAGGGCCTATGGAGCACTTCTACAGGATTGCTCAGAAAAGGAAGCATGTTGTTAGGCTTGCGCTTGCTAGAAAGCAGTCAGTGTTTCTGCTAGAAAATACACGGGGCTCTGCAAATCCTAAAGAAAGTCTGAAAGCTGCTTGTTCTGCTTCGGTTCTCTCTCAGGAGGTGTTCCTGTTGCACTTGTTCTTAGAGATAGCACGTGCTTCTTAACAAGGTGTTGACGTAACAAATTGCTCTGCTAAGGCCTGCTTGAAGCTGTCCAACCCCATCAGCATTTGATAGTGGGTGATAACGCACAAGTCCAGTGACTATGCCGGAATTGAGGAAGGCAGGAGAAAATGAGTAAGTGCTCTCTACCTAACTGGCAGAAAGTATCGACAAGGGGCAGAAACAGATTCATGGAGCAACATGATGCCATGACTATTGGAAACAACTCTTGATTTGATTGCTTGGTAGATGCGAAAATCCTGGGCTCCTTTTAGCAGAAATTTCTTTGCCTTCAGCCCCATGCTGACCAGTACAAGCGAGCCCACTACTAAACATGCTAATAAACTTGTTGTTCTCCACTGTCTGCCTTACTTTCTAAAAATATCTGAAGAGTGCAAAAGATGTTGAGAAGGCAGTGAATCTCGCTAGAAAGAATCTGATTGCCTCTACAGTGTGTGAGGTTTTGCCAAATCTCTAGAAGCTGCTGTTAAATCTCTGGCTAGATATTATGGACTCTTTGGATAATAGGGCTTTAACTAGATGCCTCAGCTAGAAGCTTGGATATCATTCCAGCGTTTCCTGCTAGTTGTAGGAGTTGTATTTCTGTTGGAAGACGACCAAAACGAGAGGAAGGGAAGGCTTATTTTTTGACGGATAGTTCCACTAAAAACTGGCCTTCTTCCTGCTCTGGCGCAGCAGCGCTTGCAGTACTGCCGATGTAGTTGGCTATGTGGACACATCTGTGTCCACATCTGGATAAGAACTGACTAAATTCATTTAATGTTGTTGTTTGTTTCTCATATGAGATACATCATATCTCGTAGTCTTCCCCAAAATGGGGCATAACACCCGATGTCATGATGTTTGCTCTTCAAAAGACATTGCTGAGGGAGCTGAAGCTGAGGCAACGGTTTAGGTACAGGGAAGAAATCTTAGTTATGGATCATGCTGCAACCTCTGGTTACCTCTTAGGAATTAGGTGACTTTAAGCCAGTTGAAAGTAGCCCTGCTAAAGAATGTGCATTAGATGGGGATTTTGACCCCTGTTACGTCTTTGCCAGCACTCTTTAACTGTTGTTGTGAAAGCTTTCCAGCTAGGGGTGGCCAAAAATGTGTGTCTTAAAAGAAGGAGGATCACAGGCTGGCTAAGCAAGTAAGGAGGTGATTCTTCATTTGAAGCCCGTGTCTAAAAAGAACAGAAAAATTGCTTATGAATGTCCCCGATTCTAACTGAAATGCTGGAAGTACAACGAACAAATAACTAGTTTGTTTATGAACTCCTAGAAAACAAAGAACGGTCAGCATAGACCTGTCACAGAAAGACACATCCAAGCAGCTTAACGTCTTTCTGTGATAGCCAAGAGCTCTCGTGTGCTGGAGAGGGGTGAGAGGCGATCCGCTTCGTGCTACAGCTTTTGATACTGCCTCGCAAGATGCCTTTGGGGTCAGCCAAGTTCAGGTGGAAGCCTCAGAAAGAGGGGAGGCTGCTTCAGAAAAGGCACTTGGTGAGGGTACCGTCAATCTGGAACCATCTTCACCTGGGTTTTGCAGAAGACTAGCGAAAGTTTTGGCTACCAGCAAGGACTTGGATGATGGAACAGAACGTACGTGGTAAAATATAGCAGATGACGCTCACTGGAGAGCAGGGGGCGTGAGGTTGGTTTAGAATCAAAATTATCCGTAGAAATAGTCAGAGGTAAGTGAGATGACCCTCAGCGAGTGTTAGCTGTGACACGAGGAGAGGAGAGCTGGCTCGCTCCCAAAATGAGAATCGGGGCAGACAACACCGAATCGCGCATCCAACATGCTGGGGCTGGTGAGGCCTTGGTGGCGGCGGGGGTCCTGCCCCGGGCTCTGCCCTCCAGAAAAACCCGTCTCCTGGGGGGAGCAGGGGGATGCTGCCGGGGGTGCCTGTGGGACTCCGCCGTCCTGGCAGCAGGGCAAGGGGGCGGGCAGGGCTGCGGGCATTTTGGGGGTCTTTTCTGGGAACTTTTACTGCCAAAATGACACTTTCGGCTTAGTGTTTCTCACAGTTTTTTATCGTCCTGGCGGAGGTTCCCATTTTCGACTAATTTCTTTCCGCCTACGTGGCTAAATAAGAAAAAAACCCCGCGTTTTGGGGTGTTTTCCTTGCCGGTGGCGACCGAG
Organism: Buteo buteo; assembly: GCF_964188355.1. NCBI lineage: Eukaryota > Metazoa > Chordata > Aves > Accipitriformes > Accipitridae > Buteo > Buteo buteo. The sequence continues at coordinate 30,860,606 of NC_134174.1, read as the reverse complement.
CGCTGCGCTCTCCGGGCCGGGAATGGGGGGGGGGGGGACGACCCCGAGGGCCGGGCGCCCACGTGGAGCGAGGCCGGCGGCGCCTGCGCAGTGGGGCGGCCGCCGCTGTGACCAAGCTCACGTAGCGCGCCGGGCGCCCGCCCGCCCCGCCCCCCCCCCGCCTCGCGCGGGACGGGGGGCGGGGTGGGGGCGTGGCCTGGGCGCCTATAAAAGCCTCCGCGGGGCCGGCCGCGCGCGCGGTCGGTTACGCCACTGGGCAGCTCGCGGCTGGCCGTTACCGGCGCCGTCCGCTCCGCGCCCCGTCCCGTCCTGTCAGCCGCCGCCCCCCCCCCCCTCCACCCCCCTCCTTCTCTCAGGTGAGGCTCGACCGCCCGCGCTTCTTACCGGCGGCGGCGTGTGGGTGGGTCAGGGGGACGAGGCGGCGCGGCGCGGCGCGCCCTGCCCTGAGGGGAACGTCCCGGTCCGGAGGCCGCGGCGGCCGTTACGTGGGCGGGGGTGGGGGCGATACGTGGCAGTGCTCCGCCGTCCGGCCTTCCCGACGAGGGGCCGGTGCCCCGGCTCTCACGGCCGTTACGTAACGGGAGCCGGCAGCCTCCGGAGGGGGGCGGGAGGGCGCCGTCGCGCCGGCAGGCAGGGCCGAGGCGGCCCGCCCGGCTTCCCCGCGGCTGGTAGACTAAACAGTGCCGCCTCCTCCTCCTCCTCCTCCTCCTCCTCCTCTTCCTCCCGGGAGCCGCAGCCGTGCGGCCCGTTCCCTGCGCCCGGCGTTTAAACGTGGCCGCGAGCAGCTCGGACATCCCCGCCCCCCGCCTTCTCCCGCGGGGGTGCGCGGCGCAGGTGGGGTCCCACGCCGGCTTCGTGGCACTTCCCGGGGCTGCAGGGCACCCTCCGGGAAACCGGCTAGTCGGCGTCTTTCCAACCGGGGGCTGGTGCTGCTGTATAAAGGGAGCTGCGTGCCGCTGATGACCCGTTTGTTTGTGCTGCTTCGGGAGGTGAAGAGTGCTCGGGCACCGAAACCATTTCGCGCTTGGGTGGAGGGATGGATGGATGGAAAGTTGCTTCGCGTAAGCACAGAAGGGGCTGTGCTGGTTGTCACACACCGTGTTTGTAACTACGGACGCTGTGTGTAGTAATTACATCGTGAGGAATGAGGCTTATCTTGATTTCCTGCTCTCTCTACTACGTTGGGTTGGATTCAGCCAATTGCATTATGTGAAATTTTGCATCTAACTTTGCAGTAAGCTATGCCCTTGAGCAGGTATCTCGATGGGCTCTAACCTGGCTAGAAGGAAAAAGTCCCAACATGGGTTCTTGAGGATGCTGTGGAATGAAGAGAAAGTAAAAATGTCATACATGCTTAGAGTAAATCTTCCTTCTGAAAAGCTGGATGCTCTTAGAGGAAAGATTCTTCAGGGTTACAAAGAGAAGGTATCAAAAGGATAGTTTCATGCATGTTTTTTCTGCTGAATTCAGTAAGAGGAATTGCAGAGGCGCTCGAGTGCTCAAGTGTTCACCTGTTTTGGTTATGTAAAAGATTTGGTGCTCAAGGTTTTAGTAAATGAAAGAAGCTCTCAGTTTCAAGAAGTAGATAAGTGTTAAATGCAGCTTCTTACAGTGCCAGAGACTATTCAGCTAAGCATGCATACAGTACTCTGGCAGGGGTGGAAGGTAAAGGTAATGAGTTCCCAGTTTGTCTGGGGGGCGGAGGCCTGCTTTTGGGGTAAGAGATGTTCTCTGTCTTACCGTTCTGCACCCGTTACTACTTTTGGATCATTGCTGGATGCATTTGAATGTCTTGAACCATACTGCAAAGCACTTGATTTGACCTAGGGTACTCTGTGCTGCTTCTTAATTATATGCTGACAGAACCAGTACTGCTTTTTTTTTTCTTCCTGTTTCCCCCCCCCCCCCCCCCCTTCCTCCTGGGACTGAAAGTAACAGGAACGTGCCTAAGTCTTGTTATGCTAAGAGTGTTAATTCTGCCATTTAAGCACTGATTGTGGCATAGTTAGGCACATCTCTTCTAGCTGTTAGTTCACATAGAAGCTGAAGAAGCAGCCCTGTTTCATGAACTGCTGTCCAGTGGCAGTGCTGTTCTAAGCAGTTCCTGATCTGTGCTGTTCACATGGGGTGGTACATCTGATAAACTGAATCAGAAATGAGTGTATGGGGGGAAAATCACTACCTCACCTCCAAGCAGAAAATAGCTGATGTGGATTAGTTCCCTTTGCTGATTCACTGTGTCTTCCCTACACATGATGGGTCATCTACTAGCAGAGCTGAGGTGGTAGTGTGGAGACAGGAGCTGCTGCAGAAACTTTGGTTGAACAACAGGGTTAGTGTGTGCATTAGAGCTATGCATCGAGCCAGAAGAGAGAGCAGCTCTCTGACCTGCAGCGATTTAAAAATTTTTGCATAATGAATGGTTTTAAAAGCTGGCATTTAAAGCTATGTTTTTGAGGCATGCACAGAGATTAGAAAATACCCAGTACAGTTTGAAAAACATAAATGACGGATAATGAATAACACTGTGGAAGAATTGAGGATAAATAGAGGTTTATGGGAGAAAAACTCCGCCTCTGCATTGAGGTTGGTATAGATAAGGAAACTTTTTTTTTAAAGTGGTCGGAAAGAATATACTTGTTGAAAAAACCTTACTTGATAAATTGTGTCTGTTTAACTGAGGAAAGACCCTAAATAAAGTCTGTGCTGAAACAGTATCTTTGCTGTCACTTGAGCTTGTGTGTTTCTAGGCAGTGATCTTGCAATAACTTCAGAACCACTTGCTCTTCCCCTCGAGAGGAGCAGGCTTTCTGCTACTGCAGAACCACCTGCCGGGCTACAGCTTCAGCCTAAAAGAGCTTTGATCTGTTACTGTTTTTCAGCTGGTGATCATTGGGATTGTCCTGGTTTCTTTATAATTGCTCTTAATATCTGAAAACATTCTGTATATCTCTATAGATATTCTGCTAATCCTTGAGCAGAAGGATAAATAGAACGATAGCCTCCTGCTTGTTGTGTCTAATAAGATAAGTCCTCCGCTCCATCGCCAGTGTTCTTTGTCTTGGCTTAGAAAATTAAAACAGGTGGGCTCTGAGAGGGCTGTGTCCATTCAGTCTTAGTCTGGAAGAAACCAAGGTAAAACTCCCTTCAGTTCCTTGGGTACAAATCTGTGTACAGACACGCCTGCTCTATAGTCAGACTCACGAATGTTATCTTCAAGTTGGCAATAAATGATACTTAAAACACGTCACCAACTTGACTTTAAAACTGATCCTCATCTCTTGCTGGATTATATTTTATATATACAAGATTTCTTATATTACAACTTTGTCATTAAAAAGAAGCCTAAAACATGCCATGTTCTTTTGTTAGCAGCAATTCTAGAAAATGTTTCTTCTCTCCCTGCTTAGATCTTAATTTTAAAACGGCCTTTAAATATAAAGTGCTAGAGAACTCGGGGAACTGGATTCTAATGATTCTGTCAAGTGAAACTGTTAAGCAATGATGACACCTAAATGTTCTTGGTACTTAGTACTTACTCTGGGAAAGTTCTTCCCTTTTGAGTAGTATTTTCAGTCCCGTTGTGTCACGAGACTATAATGTGAGTTGTCCTTGAGACAAGAGAGGTTTAGTGCAGTGAGCAGCTATAATTTCTGGTGCTGTCCTCTTCCCCTGCTCCCTAAACTCAGCTCAGTTTAATTTTTTATTTATTTATTTTATACAGTGGGATACAGTAAGGGTTGTGAGAGTGGACCAGTATTTAAATCAAAAGGTGAGGATCTTGGTGATACAGTTTTGACTCCTGGCTTTGCAGCAGACTTAATTTTAAGTAGGTCACTTATTTCTTACCTAAATAAAGAAACTGTTTTGGAATTAAGTTAAAGCTATTCCAGAATAATTACATGTTGAAGTACCCCCTCAGTTTCCATTTTCTACCTTGTTTTCTGGATCCTGGTAAGCACCTGGGAGCTTGGAAGTGGCAGTGAGGAGACTTATATAATAAGCATCTTCAGTTAAATGCTTCAGTCTTCCGTCACCAATTAGCATGACCTTGATTGTTATGAGGTTCTATCGCTCTCTGCAGTTTGTCTTAACTTCACTTTTTCTTCTGCTTGCGTGGATGCTACAGGTACGTCTGCTCTCCTATGACTCTTGCACGTTGTTTCTACTTGTAGAGCAGAGCTGAACTCTTTAAAAGTCCTCAAAAAAAATCCGCCTCTGAGTTTCATCATTTGAAGTGGCAGTTGTTGTCTGTCCCTGCTGTTCGGGGAATTCTGTGCTGTGCTTGGCAGTATCATTTGTCTAATTGCTGCTTTGTTTTACTTGCATCTACATGTTTGTTCTTTGCTATTTTTTCCCATTCATTTTTTTTTTCTGCTCTACCATGTTTTACTGTTTCAAAGCTTAGCAAATGTACTTCTTACTGGAAGTCGGGAAGCTCCAGTGTTAAAGCTGTCAGCTGGACTCCCACTTCTGTGTGTAGGTAGTGGATTCCCTCCTCTCTGAGATGTTCAACTGCCATCTTTGTGTTTGCCTGAGGGACTCGGCTGAGGAGGAGAGTCAGACTGACAGGAGTAATGTAGAGAGGGTTTTCATCTTGTTTTACTTCATGTCACTGACAGGAAGAAATTAAGCCTACTTATTTGGCAGCTTGTGTGTCTAAGAGATTTCCAGCATCTATCTTAAGTGAGCTTTATTTTCTTTGATTTGGGAACCTGTAGCTGATCCTTCTGCAGTAGTTTTGAAAGCCGTGCTACTTAGCAACTGCTGTTAGGGCAGTGAAAGCTTGGCTGGACGCTGCCTTGGGCTTTGTTTCCAGCTCTCTGAATTCCGTCTGGGAGGGAAGTAATCTTGGGTGGCTGAAAGCTATTACAGGAGTCTGAGTCCTTGCAAATGACAGAAAATCTGGAGACTGCAAAAGGAAAGAAAAATGAAGTTGGAAGTGACCTCTGGACGTCATCTAGCCTAACCTCCTGTTTGAAGCTGGCTGAGCTTGGAGGTTAGGTTAGGCTGCACATGGGCTTGTCCCATTTAGTTTTGAAATTCTTCCAAGAATAGGAAATCCAGTTTCTCTGGGCAACCTCTTCTAGTGCCTATCTGCTGTCACTGTGAGAAACTTTTTCTTTGTACCTGCTTAGAATTTCCCTTGTTGCTATTTGTGACCATTACTGCTCACTCATTCTGCTGTATGCCTGTGAGGGTGTGAGGAGGGAGTAGGGTTGCAACTGCATTCAGAGTCAGCCCAGTATTGGAGCAGGCCATAAGGGCAGGTAGAGAAGAGGAAAAACTGTGTCCAAAACATGCTACTCAAGCAGGCTTTAAGGCATCCTTCTATCGTGTGAGATGGAATATTGTCACCAAGAGCCGTAGGTGGAGAGGAGACATAGTTTTCATCACCTTTTTGGTGGGTTTTTTGTTTTGTTTGTGTTTTAGAAAAGTTTCATAGTGATTACTAGTAAAAAGTAAACTTTCTGAATCTTTCCCTGTGTTTTACTGGGTGCAGTAAACAAATAGCTTGATGAATTCTGAGTCCTGATAATGTTGGCAAATATTTATCCTATAGTAGAACTGTTCGTGTTTTGTAATTGATTCACAGATGTATTGGCTTGAGTGCTGGATGAGCAGGAGGCACTTGGCTTTTTGCAGAACAAAATAGGAATTCAGCAGTGTTTTTAATAACAGCGCAGGTACACATCAGCATCTTGCACATATGGATACAGATTCTTTTAAGTAAAGGGTGAAAGGAAATGTGCCAGCCAGAAAACTTGATTCCAGATGTGACCCATTAATTTACAGCAATTACTCAATTGGAGTTCTTGTTTAATGAGACTGACATTAGTCACAGAAGAGGTAGGTGTGGTTGTATAGATCTTACCAGGATCCCTGGTTTATGCTGCAAACTAGGTAAGTGTTACAGGCTGGCTGCAGGGTTGTATATTTGTTCATTGTGTTTAGGGCTGGAGTTTCACAAATGAATTAAACCTGTGCTGCTACCGGAAACAATAATTTGCTTTCCTTTGCTGTCTTTGGCTGCCAGTTCCTGCTTCCAAATTTCCCTCTTCTACTGGCATGGATATTGCATGACTATATAGTGAACTGTATCAGAATTGAACTTAGGGTGAAGTGAGCTTTGGGAGGGAATTTTTTTAATTAGTTGTGTTTGAAATAGGCTGATTCAGCTTGTTGCCTGGCTGCCTGAGGAGGGGTAGAGCAAGCAAGGAGGAGGTGAGGAATGCTGCTGTGGATAGCAGGGCTGGTTTAGAGCATTGGAGAGGCTGAGGTGCCTGACTCGACTGGGGAAAAAGCAGGACTCCAGGCTTCCCTCTCCAAATTTTTACTTTACAACTTACTTTCTGCTGGTGAACGTGTCAGAATGTTTCAGCCCTTCAGTTGTGGTTGTGCAGATTTCAGATGATTTACAAGAGTTGGAGATTGTGCTGTTTTTCCAGGCTTGTACGAGTTTCCTGTTCCTGTTAGTGGCAGTGAAACTGTGCTTGCCCTGTCCAAGAGGCGGTTCACAGAGCCAGTAAATCTAACCCTGAGTACTGCTTTCTGTAGTGCTAGAGGTGGAACAGAAAGGAGGGAACTGCTTCCTGACCATTCAGGTGCAATATGAGAAGAGATCCTGACCTCTGGAGTCAAGGGAGTGTTTTCCTGTTAATACCTTCACTTGTGGATGGGATAATTTTTCTTTGGGTGTGACTTTTGCACTTCCCTGATTTTGTTTACACCTTCCGTGTGCGAATGGCACACCTGGTTTTATGTTGTTTGCTACCAGTACTGTCAACTCAATCAAAAGCATATTGCTTTCTTTGCTAAATAGGTCGAGCCACTTTGTAGCTGGACTTGCGTTGTGATTTTTTTTTTCCCTTTTCTTTTTGTTTTTCTTCATTAGTTGTCTTACCGTTAGAAGACTTGTAAAACAGTTTCTGTTAGTACATGTGGTTGTTTTCAATTTTTCTGAGCAGATGGAATACATGAGAGTTTAAGCTTTTGTGTTTGGGAAAAAGTAAATCTTGTGAATTCCAAGGCAGCATACTTTTAAAGTATGCAGTAGTGAGGAAATCCTAGTCTCTTAAAAGGGTTCAGTATCCTGAAAGCCTGAGAGCTTGGCAGCTGTTTGTGGGAGAAAGCACTGCCTGTGAGCCTGCTATGGACTTATCCAAGGGACTAACTATGAACCAGCTGACAGAAAAGCCTTTTGTATCAGGTATGGAGGCTGGCTTCATGATGGTGGCAGTTGAAGAGCGGGAGCATGCAAGTAACTTGGTGGACTGGTTGTGTAGGGTTTTCATTTAGACCTCTTCCACTGGAGCCTTTCTGACTGATCAAAGGATGCTTTTTTTTTTGTTGTTGGGTGGATGAACTCAATAATATGTATTTTAACTTGGTATTATGGTTTTTTTCAGTGTTTGATCTTGGGGATTTTGGTGCTTTTTGTGAAGCAGCTCTATCTGCAGTGTGTCTTAGGTGTCAAAAAGATGAAGAGTGCTTGTGAAGACCCTGCCTCCAAGCTATTCTTTTTTCTTTTACCACACAAGACAAAAGTATAAGAAAGTCTGCAGAAGGGCATCAGTCCTCTGTGAGAGCTGCTCAAGCTTATCAGGATTCTGCTACCTCAAGAACTAGTGGCAGCCCCAAGAGAATAAGCTGTCTGTTTTGAAGGTAGATTCAACTGTCTGGTGAGTAGGGATTTTTACCTACTTTGTTTCTTTCATAGGTACGTGGTGAGGTGACAGCTATTGAACTATGGCATTCAACAAGATTTGGTATACCGTAGCCCTTGGACTTCTGCTGCCTTTTTCTTACGCCCATACGGACTTCTTCACTTCCATTGGTGAGACATGCTTTGGTGTATATGCTGTATAGCCAAAAGAATGTCTTGACGGCTCTCAAACCTGATTCTGCAATGATGTGTTAATGGCATCCAAGGCTTTAATTGGTACAGAACTAAATCCATTTACTAGTTCTTATGACCTTATTGACTTCCTTCTTTTGGGAGAGACATGCTTTGAGTTAAGTCAGTCCAGTTAGTCTAATGACCCAGGCTAGGCTTTGTATTCATCATGTATTCTTATAGGTATTGTATTTTAAAGAAAATTTTGGTGTGGACTGTTGCACATATGTAGAAGCAAGTGAAACAGCTGTTAAGGATACATAATGATACCAGTATGTCAGTGTATTCTCTCCTGGGTTCTGATGGCCTGTGACACAGCTGAAGATGTGGACTGTATCACTTTGTGATGAACCAGTTCAGCTGCCTCTTTGCAGGAAATGAAGCAATTATTAATTAGTAACAGAGTCTGTTAGGGGACCTATTGAAGTCATGCAAGTAATCTTAAAAATAAAACACTGGATTAGTATTGTGTATCAAACATGAAGGCTTTATGTTTCTGTAGCTTTGTCTTTATTTGCTCTACATTATGTATGCTTGGATGAAAGATTACTTTCTTGCGAGCTACTTCCTTTTCCAAATGAATCCTAAATTAGTTCTAATAATAAATATGTGATATTATGTTAATTTCCATGGCAACAAGCTTGGTCCAACATGAGATTTTCTCCTTCAAAAAAAATAAAAGGCAAGAGGCAAGAAGCCTTACCTAAATTCTTCTTCAGGATTGTTTAAGCAAATGCAGAAGGACTTTGGGGAAGAAAGAGTTGAAGAGGAGAAGAAAGTAGAAGAGAGGAAGAATGCCTCTAATTCTTAGGTTTTTGGTTTTCCATTTGTTTTCTAGGTCATATGACAGACTTAATTAATACAGAAAAAGATCTGGTGGTGTCACTGAAAGATTACATCAAGGCAGAAGAAAGCAAGCTGGAACAGATCAAAAAGTAAGTAGCTTGTTTCATAATGCCAATAGTTAATAATTTGAGTCCACCCTTATGTAAAAAGTGCTTCCCAAGGCTGATTAAATTTGTGGAATTTTTCCTCTGAGGCAAGGCTTAAACCAGCAGTTTTTGCTGGGTTTTTGTCCTAAGTTATTATCTCTGAGCCATTGCTTTGTTTTATGCAGCTTTCTAACGACGAAATCTAATCAACACCCTTTCTGTATGATACCTTCACTTTGGGACTCCTGCTTGCTCGTAATTCCCAAGGGGATGTAGTTCTTTGAATGGCAGTTTGCTTAGTGGAAACTAAAACCCAAGAAGTCTCCAAATGAGCGTTACAAGGACTGCAATGATATGCTAGATGTAAAAGTGCTAAAAGGCGTTCATGTGGCCATATTGCACATGAGTGGCTAATCAATGAATAGTAATAACCCGCTACAAGAGTGGAGTCTCTTTCTATGTGCTATGTTTAGATTTAAAAGTGAAATAAAGCAAAACAAATCTTCTTTACTGCTTTTAAAAATAACAAGAGACCTGACCATTGCCATTACTGTGTTGCTCGGCTCTATAGCTGTGAGGACCAGAGCCCAATATGTCAGACTCTGTTGCAGCTAGGAATAAAAATTTTGTATCACTGAACAGGATGATTTCCTGGCCTTCAAATATGTGTATAAATCTGTCATGAGGATGTTTAAACAGTCTTAGAGAGATGCATGAATTTTATTTTAGCTGTTGTGGATTACATTCTACCATCCAGGACTTTGGTTGGACTGTATTTATTTTTATCACTTAAAATACAGAGTTGGAATTGCTGACAGGTTTGGAATGTTGTAAGTATATTCTTTACAGCTACAAATTAAGATGGGAACATGCTGACTGGATATCCAAAAGCATGTGAATACAGCTTATCATATGAGCATTGCAGCTCTGTTTTTATTATATTAGAGGTGCTCGCTGTCAGGTTAGACAAGTTAAAATAACTGTCACAGAGAGATGGAAGAACCTGGAAAAAATGCCAGCATCGTTTGAGTTTGTTGGGCTCTGTACTTTGGCTGAAGGCTATTGATAACTTGTGTTGACTTAAACTCAGTGAAAATTGGTGATTCACTGAAATGCGGAGGATGGCTCATGCCTTGTGGGTGGCTTGTGGTGGAGGCTTTTATGAAACAGAAACTACTTGAAAGAAATACGGGCCTTGCAGTTGTGGCTCATGGTTGCAGTGACTTTCAGCTGCTCGTTAGGTTTGATAGTCATGCAGTGGGAGATATATGATGGATCTGACTGTGTGCAACGTGAATGCGCAATTTGTGAAAATGGGTTTCAGTCTTCAGCTTGCTAGAAGCTGGAGTCCATGGAATCACTTTGAGTGCTCTGTTTTGGAAGGAACCCCTTCACTCACGTGGCTGCTGGCAAGAACCCAAGCAGGGGCTGTCAGAGCGCAGGAAAGCAACTAAAGACAGTGTGGAAAGAGTGAATGCAAACAGTGGCACATTTAACGGTTTTAAACCTCTACCTGTCTAAGGTAAAGCAGGCAAACTTAATTCAGGCATACTGAATTCTGGAACAAGCTGAATGCCAGCTTGTGTACGGACTTCCCTCCAGGCTATAGATTTTGTATTTGCTTTATATTGGTGTTGATGTTTGGTATTCTATGTGGGGTGTGGCTTTTTAAATGTTAATTTATCCTGTTTTCAGGGCGTTGTTACACATCTTCATGTTCTAGATCTGCATTGTTTTGGATAGAGAGGGGAAGTTTGGTTGTTTTGCAGACATGCAGTAACACAGCACCGGTGCTTATAGCATGACTGATGTGCTTCCTGACTTGAGACTGGAGCAGACTCCCTGGATGTTTCCATTAAAACCACATGTGAACAGCAGTAGTTGTTGAAAGGTGTGCTTGTTTCAGAGTGCATTGGAGTTGTGAATGGCTTGTGTCGCTGACAGTGTTAAGAGAGGTCTGTGGAGTCAGAACTGGAGCACCAGAAAGTTGATCTGGGCTCCTCATTTGGGACCGTGAGAACTACATGTTTCTCAATACAAGCTTACATTATGGAAGGCAGTTTTGTGGTGGGAGGCAAGGGACTTATCATAGATTTAAGAGTGTGTGTCTTACAGTAAAATAATTTAAGGCAAGCATTGGAATACCTTTTTGTAAACTTTAGAAAAAAGAGCATTTAAAAATAAAAGATCAAACGTGGGTGAAGTGTTGTTTTTGATTAGGCCTGCGTGAAAACTCATAATGGAGCTGCTGGCATACTGCATTTGGTATTTGTAGGAAGGAGTTCGTTCAGCAGCATTCCAACAAAGACCACAAGAGCAACGTGAGATGTAGGCTGCAGCTGAGGAAGATTTAAAAAAAAAAAAAAAAAAAAAAAAAGGCCCTTTTGTTCTTTCTAGGAGAGCTTTATATGTAGGTAATATAAAAGCTTGCAATTTGTGTTGAGTTTTGTATTAGCGAAGACTGTTGAGTAGCTTGAAATCAGTTTTATAGTGTGTTGGCAGACTTTTACAAGAGACTTTAATGAATGTATATTTTCACTATAGATGGGCAGAGAAATTGGATCAGCTGACAGATACCGCTACAAAAGACCCAGAGGGGTTTTTGGGACATCCTGTAAATGCATTCAAGTTGATGAAACGGCTTAACACAGAGTGGGGTGAGCTGGAGAGCCTGGTTCTGAAGGACATGTCAGATGGTAAGTGTGCCTATAGTAAGAACAAGGATCCCATTATAATTGCATTTACTTGTCTGTCTTTACATTGCATTACTATGTCTTTCACATGTCATGGTTTGATTAGATTTGTAAGTCTGCTCTTGAGGTGCCTTCATAAAAATTAACTCTGGAAGGCCTGCCATTTTGCTGTCGGTGTGCTATCATTTGAGCTTTATAAAAATTTCAGAAAACTGTGATGTTTAAACTGAATAATCTCCTTGGATGCTTTAAATTTTGCAAGGGATCGGGGCTTGCTTCATGTACTCTCCCACTTCCATCAAACTAGTATATTAGGAAATTTCATCTCTAAGTGTGATGACTCCATTGAACAGAAAAAAGGGGACGAAGCTCTTCTGAGTACAAGACATGTGAGGTTGTCTGTGTACGGTGAAGTGCTGTTGCTGCTGATCTGCCCAGGGTTTTTAAGGTGTGATGGTTCAAAACCTGAATGTTGGCCGAGACTGAGCATTTGTGAAACTGATCTGAATTAGTGTAAACATTTTGCTGCCTCTTTTCTTCAGTAAGAGTAGAAGCTCTTTGGTAGGGAACAGGACATTAAAAAGTTGACTGTGAAAGACACTTAGCAGCAAAGAAGCTGGGACTATATTTGACCTGTGAGAATTTGTCTCAACAATTAACTAATACCAGGTGTAGGTTTGTAGTAAGAAATAGTAAAAAAGTGGAGCTTTCATAAAAGACCCAGGGTTAGTCTGTGATAAGGATTCAGCGCATTCAGCTTCCCTGTTGCTGCTACGAGGGACTAAATATGCCAGCTGAAAAGGCTCTGCACCTGCCAGCCAGAAATCTGGACCAGTGCCTCAAGTCCTTCTTCTGAATGAGAAAAAAAGAAAGAAAAAAAAAAAGTGGACTGTTTTGTTTTAAGAAAATTGTCAGGAAAAAGGGAATTACTGGGGGAAGCATAGTGGAGTAAAAGAAAGGATGCATGGGAGTGAAAGGATATGTTATTTTTTCAGAGCAGGAACACCTTTCCATAAACTAATAGAGTTATCAGGTTTGAATAGTTAAAAAGGACTACTAGAGTGTGGCAAAACCCACAGATTTGGCCAGTTCATTATTTTTTTGATGGTTTTGCAGCTGAGTGTTGCATACTATGCTTTGTCTGGGTTTTGGTCATGCTGCTTAGTTTTCTACTGGTGGATGTTAGATGAACTTAACAAACATCCTATTGGCACTGTCCTCAGCACGGTAAAGCTTGTTGTGCTTCTGGATCTTGGGACAAAAAGAGTTTGTTGAGCAGGAATGTTACTTTTCTGAAAATGTCAGAGTGGCTGTCATTTTGTTCAAACTGAGGTCCTTAAGGTGGACTTCGTTGATGCTGTTCCTTTTGGTGACTGCGTGTACCAGGATGCTGGTGCTGCCCTCCTGGCTTTCTGGAGTCCTGTTTCCCTCATCAGTGTGAACAGCTCGCCATCCTCTTCACTGTGCAGAAGCAGAAGGAGAAAAATAGCATCAGATCTCCCACTGAAGAGAGGAGAACACACTAGCTCTACTGGAGGGCCCTTCAAGTAACAACAATAGCAGTGGTTGTGTGCGCGTTCACCAGAGAGGAGTAGGAACTTTTCGTAACAGGGGAGATGATTACATGTGACTAATGACCGGGGAACAGTTCCCAGAGAGAACGTTTTTTTACTTCATAGAACCTGCTTGTCTTCTGTTCCGTAAACATCACCCTGGTGCTTCTTTAAAAAGCCCCCAAGTTTTTCTTTTTGATTGTTCCTTTGCTTTCTTTTCACAAAAAAAAGAAAAAAAAAAAAAATGCTACCTTTTCAACACGTGCTTTGAGTTCAATTCAGTTTTGTGTGAAGATGGATCTTGAGAAACCTTTTTAACTTTGTGTGTTTCTCAAGCTTCTATGTAAATATGTTAATGCCCAAGTCTGCAGAAAGCATTTAAGTTCACAGTGGCTTCTTAGTTGCCTGAAGTCTTGTCAAAAGCTGTTTGGAGTTAAGCCATCAGCATTTTTGTTTTTTGTCTTTTTATTGACCAGCCTTAATCTTTACACTGCTATTCTTAGCACTGTTTGGTTTTTTCCTCTTCTAAATTATTTGTAAATTCCATGTTACTAAATGAAAAGCATTTTTTTTTTGGAAGGCAGATTGAGTGGAATAGTTGGAAAACTACCAATATATTATCTGTAATGTTCTCCATGTAGGGGTGGTCTTTGTGTTGTATGTAACTTTTTTTTTTTAACCTGTTAAGACAAAAATAGTTTCTGCGTGAAACCACAGGGGTACTCCTGTCCTGTAGAAACAAACCTATGGTGTTGGTTGCTGCTCTGCAGGGCTAATAGCTCTTCCTGACTTATTAGTGGCCTTTCCTGAAGTGTTAGCTTTCCCTGGAGTAGGGAGTCATTTCATGCATAGAGTTTATAGAATTCCTGGGACAAAGGAGGCCAAGTGTTTCCCTGTCTTTCCCAGGCTTTATCTCCAACATGACTATCCAGCGGCAGTTTTTCCCAAATGACGAAGATCAGACTGGTGCAGCGAAAGCCCTCTTGCGGCTTCAAGACACGTATAATTTGGACACAGACACCCTCTCAAGAGGGAATCTTCCAGGTAAGAGTCATCAACATTATTTTCAGAAGACACTGTGAGCTTTTAATAAATGTCCTGATTACAAAGCATTTAACTCTGTTCTATCTTGTTTAGCTGTGTAGTGTGAAGGTAACAATAGGAAAACATTGACCCGCTCTGGGATACTGTTGGGTCTGTTGCTGTGGTGGTTCTGTTGGAAGCTACATCCACTTGGCTTCCCTGCTTGGTGGGCTTTCTTCTGCCAGCGCACTGCCCAAGTGCGCACAGATAAAATGCACTGCACAGAACACAAGTTTCTTTCTGAATTGAGACTCTCCTTTGTCCTGTCATTCTCCTTGCTCAACTCATATGCTTATTTCTGCTTGTGCTAGAATTTGAAAATTTCGCACAATGTAATGCTTTTTAACAAAACAGTTCTATTATTTATTTTCCGTTTCCTTCTCATGGATAAGATGGACCTTTCAGGTTGAGAGTGACTGAAGTTTCTTTGAGCTTAAACTTCATGGAGTGTATAAACTGAAAAACAAAAGACAGAGCGCATACACAGACTTGAGCTTATGTGGCATTACCTGAGGTAGTCTTTAATAGGTTTATGTGCAGGAGAAGTCACACTTGTTAGAAGACTCTTTCTCTGCTGAGTTTTCCTTGTTTCCTCTGAAAATAGTACTGTGCCAACTGGCAAAAAATCAACTCTGTACAATCCATCTGTGTTTTTGCAAGCACTCATTGTGGTCAGATGCCTAATAAAATTAAGGGTAATTGGCTTTATATGTTATGATGTATAACCTTGCTTTTGGGTTTAGTTCAAGGCTGTCTCAAAGACCTACAGATTCATTCTAATACAGTAAGCAGTTATTGTTTTCTTAAAACAGCACAAAAATACAAGACGAAGTGCTTCGGATGGACTGTAGTTTACTGCTTCTTTTGAAGCAATAAGCTGTCCAGACTGTGTGTAATGAAGTGTAATTGCAGAACCTGAAAGCTCTAGAGTATAGAAGAGAATAGGTTGGTCTCTTCAGAGCTCTGGAGAAGAACATCCCATGTTGTCACTTGTTTGTGCTCCTTGTCTTCCTTCCCAGGGAATTTCTGTTTGGCCAGGTCACCAAGTTTTGATCAGAATCTTAAATTCTGTCATATCGTTTATTAATTCTCTTTCCTCCATTACAGGCTGTGCTGTTTCTTTATATTAACTATCAACCAACCCTATTCGATGATTGCTTTCTTAAGCACCCTTTTGAGTTGCCTTTTCATGTGTGGATGTTATGTTGCTTCAGAATGGACCAGGCTACGGCCCTGCAACCTGTTACTCATTCCAGGGGATATCTCTGTCTGAGAGCACTCTGCTGCCACTGCACCCAATTCCCTAATCTTTGTGTTATTTTAGAGTTTGCAGCTTCAGGCTCAGAAAACTGAAATCACTGGCCATTAGAGGATGGACCACAAGGTGTTTAATTAGTGAGCAGAAACAAAGTTGGCCTGTGGGATACTGCATTTCATGGCCTGTCACTTCAGCTATTTAATCTCTTAAGGCAGGTCTTCAACAGAAGAATTCCCTTGTTTGAATGCAGCTGTAGGAGCTGCTATTAGAAATTCAGGGTGTATTAAGATGTAAGCAGGAATGTAATTTTAGCTGTAAAACTGGCAGGTCCTGTTTCCTTTTTACAAGATTAAATCTGGTTTTTCATTGGGCCTTAATTTGCAGTGGCAAAAATAGGAATCTGTAATTTGCTTACTAGTGCTTTAATCTTTCAGAGGTCTCTTCGAATGTTTCTAAAAAAGACTGATTTCAAAAATCTTGAGCAGCTGGGCATTTACATGTTTTCTTTTTCCTCCCCCACTAAGTTGTCACTAACGAGATGTGCTTCAGTAACGTTTTGAAAGCGATAATGCAATGTCTTTGAAAACAGATTTCCGAAACTTCGTATTTGGCTTACTATTGCTCTTGCTCGAAGTGTTTGGGGCTTTGAAGCAGCAAGGTTTGTTTTATTTGATTTGATTTGATTTTCTACTAACGGTAAAGACATTTAGCTAGTTGCCGGTATTCTGGCGATGGAAAACTGCATGTAACAGCTTACGTGTTCTGCCAAGGATTTACAGGCTTTAGGTACTTAAACTGAGTCTTCAACAAATAGCCACTACTGAAGGGAGATGTTGAAGAACAGAAAGAAACTATGCTCTGAAGAATAAGAAATAACTGCATGTTACTCTGAAGACTAGTCTGGAATTCTGTGTAAATTCTGTTTGGTTTGTTTTGGTTTAAATACAGGTGTGAAGCACAAATCCTTTTTAACAGCTGAAGATTGCTTTGAGCTGGGAAAGATTGCCTACACTGAAGCTGACTACTACCACACCGAGCTCTGGATGGAACAAGCTCTGAAACAGTTGGATGAGGGAGAAGTGTCTTCTGCAGATAAAGTCTACATTCTGGACTACTTGAGTTATGCCGTGTATCAGCAGGGGGATCTGGGCAAAGCCATGATGCTCACCAAACGCCTTCTGGAACTGGGTAGGTGAAAGAGAGATCCGCAGCTCACCACGATTTAGCTCCATGTTCAAGCAGGTGCTAGCTATGGATTTGTACTGAGGAGCACAGTCTTGCTTGTGTTTGGACTTGTATATGGGTTTTTAAAATGGATTATTACTGGTGCTACCATTAACATCTTGATATGTAGTTTTCAGTAAAATAAGACTTGTACTACCATAAATCGTATTTTGCTACTGTATTTTAAGATAGACAATTATAGTCTCAACTACCGTGTCAGAAAGTGTCTTCTTTATGGACTGCTCTTTTCTATTGAAGTATTTTCTGCCTCCTGCCACTGTTGCTTTTAACCACTTACCTGTCTTAGTAATTACTGCCTGAAATTTGGTTCTCTTACTGAATCTTACTTTCCTGTGTTGAGATTACTTACCCTTAGGTACAGGCAAGAACAAAATTAATGAAATTGAAACTAAACTGGTGATACCAAAATCTCTGCACATTATTTAAATGCACATTAAGCATACTTGAGATGAAAAACTTGGAAAAAGTAAGAAATACAGAGTGCAATACAGCGAGCTAAGATTCTGCCTGGTTTATGAAATATGAAAAGTGTTTATGCTTCTGTAAATATTCCACTGATTGACTGTGTAAAGGATGCCATGGGAAGTTCAGAACTAATATAACAAAGGCTAGTGAGAACTGTTTATTAATGAACTGATGCAAATTCTTTAAGTTTAGTGATTGTTAAAAGCTTTGTCACTGGAAATCTTAATTCCCATCAGGGAAGTCTTTAGGTTTGAAGCCCGTCACGCTGTCCCAGCTCTCTCCCTGACCTGTTTCCTTGTCTCTCCCTCTCTGGTGAGATTGGCTGGAATGGCCAAACCCTTTTTCCTAGCACTTGGACTCCTGTGCCTACTGAGGATCCAGGCCTCACACTAATGAATTTCTTAACTGTGAATGGGTTGAGCTTAGCCCTGAAAGCTCATTGTGTGTTTACCTGCAGACAAGTAAGGATACGTGCGTGCCGCAGGCTAGCATCGCTTCCAGCTTAGCGTGGAGTTCTAGCTGTCCTGTGAAAGCCTTCAATCCAGGGTAGATGTTTCTGATTTCTATTTCAGAAGCAGTATTGTGCATCTGTTTTCGTTTTCTTTTTGTAAATAGCCTTATCTGGATACTTCTTCACAAGTTGGCAACTTACCAGTGATAACTTGTCTGTTTGTTTGTCAATAGATCCTGAACATCAAAGAGCAAATGGGAACATGAAATATTTTGAATATATCATGGCTAAAGAAAAAGAAGCAAATAAGTCCAGTACAGACTCAGAAGACCAGATGGAGAAGGAGACTGAGGTTAAGAAAAAGGATTACCTGCCCGAGAGAAGGAAGTACGAAATGCTGTGCCGTGGGGAGGGTCTCAAAATGGTAAAGTGGAGTAGACTGTTTTCAAATGTATGAAACCAACTGTAACAAAACAATGTCAAGAATTTGTATGTGGTGTGAAAGCAAGGAAGTCGTTAGAGCAGTTGGCTCAGTGTGTAGAACTGAGGATTAGTGTGCGTTGGATTCCTTCACCCTTTCATTCTGTCCCGTAGACAAAAAGTAATACTGCCGCAGGCACTGCTGACTAACTTGGATGCACTATGTAATTGTAATTAATTGAATAAGGATGTTGGAAGTCTAGTTTTACAAGTGGAATTGAACAAGGGTGATTTTTTTAGTGATGAAATTATTTTTAATAGGACTGTGTAGAGGACTGCTTGTCGCAGTATTACAGAGTAATATTAATGTGCTGAAAGTAGTAATTTCTCAAACTTAAAGCATCTCTTTAACTTCTAAAATAACATTAGGATAGGGGAAGTGAATTGTTCCTGTCTCTTGTTCTCAGGACATCTTCTGTTTCTTAGTGATATTAACATCCTATGCAAGTTCTCTGATTATCTCTTGCTCCACCTTGATTTCAGACTCCTCGGAGACAAAAAAGACTCTTCTGCCGCTACTACGATGGAAACAGGAATCCTAGATACATTCTGGGCCCTGTCAAACAGGAAGATGAGTGGGACAAACCTCGAATTGTTCGCTTCCTTGACATCATCTCTGATGAAGAGATCGAAACTGTGAAAGAACTAGCAAAGCCAAGGGTAAATGCCTTGCGCTTCTTTGCCTTTTGGAATCTTAAATTTCGTGGGTAGTTTTCTGTGTGAGTGTGTGTGATTCTGTCTCCTTTTGAACGCAGGTGTGTGTGCAGCGTGCTCACACGTTGCTTTTCTCACCTTGTAGCTCTTGGTGACGCTCTTTGAAGGAGACAGTGGGGAAGCTGGAAATTCTGTGTAATTAAGAGAGCCAGGTAACAGCAGTGCAGAATTGTCAGACTCTTCCAGCAGACACAATTTCAGTGCATGCTGTTTTGGATAAGGAGGAGAATGTTCTACAACAGGAAACAACCGTACTGCAGCTGGGTTGCCTTGAATTATACCTGTCATCTGGTTTTGTTTGGTTTTCTGGTTTTTGGTTTTTCTTTAAGTCTGTATTTGTCAAAGTTATGACATGGAGAAGAGTGCCGTCTAGGGAAAGGCAGCCATTCCTCTGGTCCTGGAATGCCACATTATTGTATAGACAAGAATGAATGTTGTAGTTTCCATTCAGTATAAAACTGATGTCTGTCTCCCAGGCTTTGAAGTTGCCTGCAGGTGAAGGAGCTTTAAGAGGGCAGTAGTTAACCAGTGGTACTTAGCTCCTTGTTCACACTGCCCCACTCATCAAATCCTATTTCAGAAACCGGATCCGAAGTTTTTGTTTCTGAATGCAGAATAATCCAAGGCAGCTCAGCTGTCAGAGTAAACAGGAGTGCCCAAGACAAACAGCAAATGGATCGAGTTGCCTTCAGTATCCAGTGGGCATAACTCTGCATCTCAAGATGTAGTTACATTGATTTGGTTTTCCGTCAGTTACCGGTTACTTCTACAATAAGATTTAAACTTGTAGCAATATAATTTTCCTGCTTTTTTTCTTTGTTTTTAGCCTAAGTGGCTTTTTGTCCAGAGAGAGTTGAGCAAGTGGAGGTTAGGAGGATAAGCGCATTAAGTATAGGACAAACTGTTAGCTTGGCCTGCTGCAAAGTAAACCGTCTGTGGGTTATACGTGGGCACATCAAGGATGAGGCCGTCCTTGGCTGCTGCGCTGAGTACTAGGTAGCCTGGTGGTGGTTTTAAAGCTTCCTAAAGGTTGATGCGTTGTATTGCTGAGGTAACATTCTGAACTGTCAGCAAGAAGTACCAGCAATTCTCTTTGCTTACCTGTGAAACATCTCTTCCTGCTCTCCTGTCAGGCAGCCTTGCTGCAGGTCTGAAGATCAGAGTCCTGGCTGTTTGTCTGTGGGTGATTAAGGCGCTTTGCTGCTGCAAAAGCTCTGGCAATTATGTCTGTGGAATATGACTGAATCACTTCTTTATGGAGCAGAAATAAGTCTCAGGACTGAAAATAAAAACCTGTGAATGTCGTGGTTTTCACTTCCAAACTTGCTGAGATAACTGTTTTCCTATCAAATGTTTGGCTTATGGTAAAGACTTGGAGATTCATAGTTCATTAATGTAGAAGCGTTGGTATGCGGTTAGTGTTCCGCATATTTCCTATGGCCAAGGCCTTGCAGGGCTCAGTAACGAGCGTAGCCAGAGGATTGTGGTTTTTGAGACTGAAAGGTCATCTCCTTCTTCCCGATGCTCAGGATGTTGCTGTTGCTGCCTCTCGGAAGACAGCGCTGTCTGATCTGTGCCCAGCCTTCTGCTGTGCTGGTGGCATAAGCTGGCAGGATGAAGCCACATTATTCAGCTTCGGGAGTCTTGCTGGAGTTGCAGTTTGTGCCTTGATTCTTCCATGTGTCTGTATGGGATGAGACAAGGAGAGGCAGCGTTTTAAGGGTTCCCAGTACCTTTCCTTGTTAGTAGGCACGGAGAGGCCTTGATTTATTAAGTTTATTTTAACAACAGAAAAATACTTCCTCTAATTGTTTGGGACTTGCTATGCCATTTTGTGCCTCTTCAAAATTTGGGCTCTGCAACTCAACCTTTGTGGTTATGAACAATAGAGTGTTCGATAGCAAATGAACAGAGTTAAAGGGCGCACATAAGGCTCAGAATCGGAGTATTAACATAGATGGGATGGTGTCAGTGGAGCGTAATAGAGGGAAACGAAGGCCTTGAACCAAGAGTTCTTACTCTGTGTAACTTAGGAGTATGATGTAAATGTGTCTGTGGACTGAGCAATCAGTTTGTTTTAGCAGTCAGTGTTAAAGGAATTCGGTGCTACTTTTGGTATAGAAAGAATCAAAAAGGTAGGGTTTTACTTGTGTTTTGCTTATACAAGATCACATTGCCTGGATTCAGTTTAACCATAAAACTCATCTTACGTGTGCAGGATAGAGTGCTAACAAAGGACTGTTTGTACACATGCCATAATATTGTACTGTTTTCAGCAGTTGTTGCAATATGAAGGAAATGAAAGTTTCTAGTTTACTTTATTCAGACAACTTCTTCTTGCTACAGAAATGGAAACGTTACTTCCTGGAAAACTTGATCTTCTCTAACGCTGTTTAAAAAAACAACCCCAAAACTGCTAAAAAACCTCTCTTCTAGTAAAATTGGAGACTCTTCCTCCTTCCCCATCACCGCTTTATGAATTTCCACCCCCTTTGTGAAAGAAAAAACACCTCAAAAGGTGACTGGGTGGCTTGCGTGCGGCTTGCGTGACATTTCCCCTTAGGCTTCTGAATGGTCGGATTGCTGTGATGCAGTATGTGCTTTGTAATGCAACTATTCTGATGGTTCGCTTCACAGCTGAGGCGAGCCACCATTTCAAACCCCATAACAGGAGCCTTGGAGACGGCACATTACAGAATTAGCAAAAGGTAAGAGAGCTCTATGCCAGATGTTTTGGGCCTGTAATGAGTGTGTAGATTCTGCTCATTATGGGGAAAAAAAGAGGTGGTCTAAAAAGACAACTTTAGCTTTGTAGTCCACCGCTTTATTACATGCAGATCCGTAACAGGCTGTTACTGCTGAGTTTCTCAGTCTCTTCCTTCAGCTAGAAGTTCTGGGGGCGTGTTTTGATTTCTCCTTTTTCTGGTTTGGGTCACTTTCTCAGTGTGTGTTCTCAAATGACAATCTGTACAAGAAGCAGGTCTCTACAATCGGTGTAAAAAATATGTGATGCTACAAAAGCTTCAGCAGAATCTAGATTTCTCTTTCGTTTTTTTTTAATATTCCCTTCCCCTTGCTCTTCTCACCAACCAAAAGTTGTTCTCCCTTTCCCTGTAAAATCTAGCAGACCACCTGAAGTGCCTTTACATGTGTAAGAGATGCTTCAAGTCGGTACTGTGCGTGGCATGCAAAGCCCATGTTCATTAGTCACGCAGTACTCCGTTGTCTGAGATAATCCCCTACTCCTGTCTGGGCTCTTTTACCTCCTACTGACACAAATCTGGCAGAACACAAGCTCATTTTCACTGGGCTCCTGGTTCTTTCCAGCTTGTCTACTAAGTACTACAAGTCTTGAATTTAGCCACTGTTTTCCAAAATTGGCTGGCTCTAAAACAAACGACGCGTCCCCTGCCCACCCACCCCCCCCCCACCTTCCCCCAGTTTTGGTAGCGGTGATTAAAGATTGGCCGTGCATTCCATTGGTGTTAAGCCAAACTTCTGAAAGGAGTTAAACTTCTGGATGATGAGGAATTGTCTGTGAAACTCAGCATCATAAATTACTTGCAGAAAGTCTCTAGTTTAAAACAAAAACAAAAAAGGAAAAAAAGAGAAAAAAAAAAGGAGGAAAAAAGTGAAAGGACAATCTAACCAAATTTTTCCAACCAATTTGTTTTGATTTGGACATGGCAGCTACAGCTTCTGTTGCCCTTCTAATATTGCTAATTTAAGAGCATTGCATACCATCCAGACCAATCGGAACCCTTTCAAACACCTGTGGCTTGGCAAAAAAGCAGCCTACGAGGTGGGTAAGCCCTTGTCCTTTCTCTTTTTGTAGCTGAGCCGTGCTACTGTTCATGACCCTGAGACTGGGAAACTGACCACAGCACATTACAGAGTCTCTAAGAGGTAAGGGGAATGTCTTCCAGAGGTATATCCAGTCCAAGGAAGTCTGTTCTGGGATTGTATTGCTTCATCTCTAAACGTGGGGCAAACAAGGACTTTGTGTAACCTTTATATTCCTAGCCTCTCTTTAGAAGAAAGAGAATGGCCTAAAGCAAACTGAGCTGTCATATAACAAAGCAAGGCGTCTGCTGAAATAGAGAATAGTTCTAAATGTTAGTGGTAGCCAAAGATGCAAGTGCCCTCTTTTGCTTAGCATGGCTCATCTAGTGCAACTAATGTACTAAAATGTTAGCGCAGCGCGGGGTTCTGCTTATGCTAACAAGCGGTGGGAAAGGCTGCCTGTGTAGCTCAACTCTACCACTAAACTTCAGTGTGGATACTTGCTGCTTAAAACTAGGCACTGATGAGCTGCTATAATTCATGGGAATAGTGCTAATTAACGCCAGTTGATAATTTAAAAGAATTTCCTTGTTTAAGGGATTGAACGTAGTTGCTGCTCTAATAGAAAACTAGTGTTCTTTCAGCTTCCTTGAACAAAAAACCTGAAATTAGAATGGCTAGTAGCTCAAGGGTTTTTATTTAGCTATGAATTTCTTTAAAAAGATAAAGTGCTTCAGAATACTGGATCACAAGTTGATTGATTCAGGAATGATTATAACTCTCATGAAAACTAGAAAATCATTGTAGCTGAAGTCTGATCCTTAAAGCCACGCTTGTTACAAGTAGTGGCAAGTTGAAAATGTTTATACATTGACAACTGGCTTGCACCTTCAGCAGCATGCAGATCTACTTACTCATCAGAGCGCATGCAGGTAGTGGGAGTCCTCTGGAAGTTGTCTGGGGAGCTCTGACATGTTTGCTCCTTAAAAACTACCTCCCCAGCCCCCCTCCGGAATGACTTTAGTAACATACGTCTTCCTGTTTAACGTGCGTTGCTGCATTTAATTTTTTTTTTGTTGTTTTTAGTTTTAAGGTCTGTCCATGTCTTACCTACCTCGGTTATCTGTGACTGCGTGTTTTAAAGAAAGCATTTATTCAGTCTTGGGATTTGTCCTCTGTGGCACAGACCACTCTGGGGCATTTACTTAAGAAACTTGTTAATCCATTTGAACATACCCTCAAGGTTTCTATCAAACTTGGTGTGATAATAATAAGGATTAGAGAAGGTGACCAGATCACTAATTGAAATTGAGATGCATAATTGGCCCTTATTTAAGTAGATAAGCCTTACTAAAAGAACTCTTTATTTATAGTTTTGATATTTCATTAGTGGGAAGTGTTATGCCTTGAGACTATTGCAGATGCCATAGTCAGAAAAAAATAGTACTAGAGAATACACACCCTTCATTAAAAGCTGATTCCCTTGTCAATGTGTGCAGCTGATGGTGCAGCCAGATCCTGTTTGCCATCACCTTTTCATTGGCTTTGTGACATGACAAAATAACTGTTTCTCCTAGGGCTTTAATCTGGAATTAGCCGCATGCTGTACCTTGCCTAGGGACTCTCTGATAAAGTGTAAGGGCAGCCGTTGTCTGTGAAGTGCCACTGCCTCCCTGGTGCAGTGTGCTGCGAGCCTGGAACAGAGCCTCCTGTCTAGTACCTGGTGAATGAGACCCTTAAACGTTTAAGGTTTGGAGCTCAAAAAGGTGGGACTTCCTTCCAACACGGCTAAGGAACTCACAGAATTCAATCAGAATTTACCGAGCTAAGATTTTTAATTCCATGTCTCACTGGAAGCTGGAATTAGAACTGCAAAGAAACACGCAAGTACATGGGTGGACAGCACATTGCGAAGTTAGCGCGGACAATTTTTTGAGGGTGGAGGGGACTTCCCTTCTCATGCTTCCCCTTGCCTTTGCATTCCTCCATGTGCACATTGTTTAGCCTGACACTTCACGCTATAGTGGGAGGTAAAAGCCACCCTCAAAAACCCCAAAGCCCAAGTCAGACTGCTTTTAGAAGGATCATGTTATTAATGCTGGAACGCTGAACTTGTCTCGCAGAACCACTGGTAGAAACATCTTTCTGTTAGAGCTGTTTGAGCTGGTTTGGATTCCAGATGAATCATTGCTCCTGAAAACCAAAAAATGCTTGCTTTATTTTTTCAATAGATGACTGCTTTCCCCCTTCAAACATTCTTTCCTAGCAAATGCACTTCTAAATTACAGCATTCCCCTCGTTGAGAAGACTACTGTTCGCTGTGCAGTACGTGGCAGGCTGTATAAAAGGGGGCACCTTGCCAGCAGTACGAGGAGCACCATCAAGCCAGGCTGTGTGCAGTACCAGAATAAACTCAGCCACTCTGACACTGCTTTTAAAGAAGCTGCTTTTTTTCCTCTCTCCTCCCAGCAGCCAGTCGGAGCTTGTAGTATATCATGTTAAAAGTTTCCACTTCAGAAATACCAGTCTGCGCTTTTCTTCGCTCCCTGTTGCATCTCTACTAGTTCTTTTTTACATGCTAAGTACATTTTAGAAAGGTTTTAAACATAAATGCCAGTGTTTCGTGTGACCAATGACTGTTACAAAAGCAGTTGTTGAAATACTCTGCTGCGGTGCTGGTGTAGCTGAGACTACTAAGGACATACAGCCTTTGTAATGTCTGGTCCTGGACCGACTTGTGCAGTTGGAGGAGATGAGCTTTTGGGCTATAAGCCCTTGTATATCACGTAGCTCTGGACAGTTGTCTGTTTTTTCCCCTAATATACTGCTTAGTCTAAAATTATTTTTGCATATATAACTATTGTGCTATTAAAAATTTCCAATAAGATGCCTGATAGAGAATTACAAGAGGGAGGAGTAAATGTAATTACTGCTAGCTGTTTATAATGAATATAAAAGCTGTTAAAAGCCTGACCTCGGTGTGAGGAAGAAGAAAAGCAATCCCCCAGCGTGAATTCAGCATGCTAATGAGATTCTTTCAATTTCCGTAACATACTAGTTTAGTTCATGGGTGTCTTTTTACAAAGCCACGTGGGACACCAAAATACTATGCCTTTGTAGTCAGAGAATTGGGGGTTTGGTGTGGTAGTTATTAAGGAAATATCAAATTGTCCTGTAAGTCAAGTCACCCACATCTTAAACTGCCATACTTATGACTTACTTCCCAGAAATAAGATTGTCCCTTTTTGTTAGGAAGTTTTCTGCCCCATAGTGGACTCATAGGTGTCAGCTGGTCAAAAATCTAACAGAATGCTGTCCATGCAAGTTAACTTGTCAGAGGAGCAACTTAACAAATGTACATTGAACCATGCTGAACCTTGAACTGTACATACATTAAAAGAAAAGAAGTTTGCTGAGCATAGTTTAAGGCTGTTAATTTCGCATCACATATGCCACTGGTGAGGGAGCCTTTTTTTTTTTTTTTTTTTTTTTTGGATAGAGAAGAGCAGGGAAAAAAGATTCCTTTTTGTGAAGGAATACCTGCTATAAATGGTCTTGAATGAGGCACATGCTTACTTTGTCTGCAAGGGATTGAGGCTAAGACCTAGCAACAAAAGAGGAGAAGGTAGGGACAGGTGGTTATATAGTCTGTGAAGGCCACTAGGCAAAGCCTGCAGTAACCAAAGGCCCTTGTTGTGCATCCTAAATGCAGCAGGCACAGAGATCTCCTCATGCTGGACAATTGGTGCAGGGTTCTGCAGGCCCTCCTGAGCTATCCACCCTCATGGAGGCACATTTCATGACACTCACAGGGTTAAATCATGCTGTAACCCCTTCACAGGAAACTATTCAGCACTACAGCCCCCCCCCCCCCCCCCCATTTTTGTTCAACAACCAGCAGACAGGCTGGCACTTGGAATATGGTTTCAGTTCTGTTTCCTCCACCTTTCATAGACATTCTTTGTATCCTTGGGCAATTAATTTTATTTCTAAAAAGCATATAGTACTTTCCCTTCATGAAAGGATGCAGTATTCTCCCTGTTGAAAGCATTCATTGCAATTTGACATAACCAATATAGTAAGAATGCTTGCTTTTTTCTTTCCTTGGGTTGGCGGTGGGTTTTGTGGGTTTTGGGGTTTTTTTGCTTAAAGCCTTTATGGACTGGACAGAGGTAGCTAGAGCCTATGCTTTGAAGCTGATGGCTGTGCTGGGGCTTTTCTTGTGTGTGTATGAAGTGTGAGGGCAGGATTGCTTCCGAGTGTTACCTGTTCAACACGGCTGCATATAGCATGCGGCTGCATAGCTGCGCTCTTTTTGGTGGGGGGAAATGCTTCATGTGAGTAGTCTTTGCATTCGCCTACCACTTTAAAGAAGGTTGCATTGTAACGCTTCCTTATACTAACTGTTCAGAAGTGGATGAATCTGTATGTGTTTGTGCCAGTCTGTCTTGAGAAATCTTACTTAGAGTTCATTTGTCATGTAAGGAAAAAAAAAAAATTGCTCGTAGAGATTCTGTAACCTGTGTCAGTGCCTTGTGTCATGTGTCATGCTACTGTTCCTCCCATGCAAAGTGTTTTGGTATTTCTTTTTTAAATACAAATTTTGTATTACAGACAACAACCTTCATTTAGCATAGATGTAAAAGTTCATTTGAGTAGAAATCCTATGATACTAGGCTCTGAGCACAGGTATGTCTGTCCAACAGTCTTGTAAGAGCAGCAGGAACCAATGATGAGCAAAAAAGGCCGAGTCAGATGCTAGAAAAAAGGTAGACCTAGCTGTGTCTCTTTTCCTGCAGAAAAGGGGGGAGGGTGTCCAAATCATCAATATTAGCATCCATATTAGGGACTAGCAGTGGGGCTGCCAACGTAAACAGAGAAGAGGACCAGGGAGGGTAGTGAGCATGCCAAGAGAGGGAAAAGAGGAGCAGGTCAAATGAAGGTGCAAAGGCTAGAATGGAAGGAGTAATGCAGCAAGAAAAACAAGCATCATGGAAGCAGATGAGTGGTTTTAAAAAAGACAGGGGCTAGATGAAATTGATACTTTTTTCCAAAAAAACCAAAATGTTTACCTTGTAAAGAAAGAGATGAAAAATGCCTGTGTGTTTGTTTACATGTAAGTGTTCATGGCTGGTAAGGGTCCAGCAGGGATGTGCAGAGCTGTGGTTATACTAAGCTTGTGCCCTTTTCTGCCAAACACAGCTCTTGTGGGTGTGTGGCCACTTCTGGATGATGCAGCTCCTGCCCAGTCATGCAGCTTTCGAGAACGAGCAACCACTTAGAGGAGAAAACACTACACTGGGTCCGGGTGAAGACAGGGATTGTTGTGTAGAACTGCTCCTGCACCTGTTCCTTCCTCTGCTGACTAGTTTGCCAGTTATTTTAAATGCAGTTGTTCTAGCTGAAAAGTTCTAATTTACAGTAGGAGGCAGACATTTTGAAGGTGCCTTTGGAACTGTGAGGCTGACCTTTCACCTTTCTATTTATAAAAAAGTAAATTAAAATGGGTTGGTTTGGGTTCTGCCCCCTTAAAAATCACTGTGTACCCAAAATGTGTGCTAAATACCAAATCCATAATCGGCTGTTCTGGTAGAAATTGTTCAACAGGGAAAATGGTAAAAAGAGTTTTATGCATTTGTTTGTTTAATTGTTTTCATAGCAATTTTTAGTACTGTTGCCCAGGTAAATAATGTGAAAGGAGAGATCACTGAGCATGCTTGCCTGTAAGTGCATGACATGTGGAAGAGCTGAGTTAGACTCACGTAGACTCTGTGTATGCTAAATAAACGCACCTAGTCCTTTTCCAAATGTTGTTACTTCAAAATGCATCAGATATGGGTTCTAAATTAGCTGTTTGGAATGAGTAAGAGCAAGTGTTTTGTCCACATTTTAGAAGACAGCTTGAAGCAGATTTCACCGTTTGGAACGTTTTCTTCAGTCATTTGGTAATCCAGGATGGGAATTAAGGCCCTTAGTTTCTTTAAACCAGCATTGTGCTTGTTCTTTCTAGAAAACATGTTTATTAATTAAATGCAGGCCTTCGTAACACCCTGGAAATATTTCTGATCATCCTACCAAATTCTTGAAAAGTAAAAAAAAAAAAAAAAAAAAAAAAAAAAATCAAATTTGAAGTAATTCTAAATGTCACATTTGTACTACTAGCTCACTGTCTATTACTACTGTATTTTATTTTGGGTTTTTTTTTTCCCCACTTAGTGCTTGGTTGTCTGGCTATGAAAGCCCTGTGGTATCTCGCATTAACACAAGGATACAGGACCTAACAGGACTTGATGTCTCCACAGCAGAGGAACTACAGGTAAACCCTTAGGACAAGTATGGTGGTGGTGAATGTCCATTGGCATTTCATTTTGGATGGCTTTGAGTGCAGCGCAGTGCTCACTGGGGTAGTGTTGGTGAGGTGGCCACAACAGCTCATTCAGCCCAGGGGGGCAGCTGCTGTGATGGCTGGTTTGATTCGAGGCCAGGGGAGGAATGAGTGAGTGAGGGGCTTTCGTGCAGGGAGGAGGAAACAAAGTTGTCTTTGCAGAGTAGCACTTACTTTAGTGGGAAATGGCTTTCTTTTGCTGGAGGGAAACAGTAATAGCTGAAACTCCTCATGCTTGTTGAAGTGAATGTGTAACCCTATTTTTTTTATTTTACTTTTTTTTCTCCATACTAACAAAATGTGAGTTTCATTGCTGCAGGGTCAAACCTTGCTGCTGTGGTGATAGTGAAAAGTTTAGCTTAACTGATCTGTAGGGAAAGGGGGAGACGATGGGTGTTCAAATTTGCCATCCCATCCTTGGTCCTGGCAGGCCAACAGCATGACTGGTATCTCCATAATGTGGGAAAGAAAGACTGACTGTATGTGTAACTTGAGTAAATTTTATTTTAGAAGTACTTCTGTTCATTTGCTTGAGGCTTGAGAAAGCAGGACACCTAGGAAGCAGTTCCTGAAAGCTGTTGTGCCTCTGTGCTACTCTGTCAAGACCCCGATGATAAAATGCCCAAGCAGCTGGTTGAAAAATGGGGTTATGAATACATAGAAGAGATGGCAAAAAAATAAAAATCACTTGGCAAAAAGGACAGTGGATGCTCTTTATTGATGTAGAGATCAAAAAGTGATTTAAACTTGAACAATGTTAGAAATACCATGACTATTCTTGAAGATAATATAACCTGTAAAGTTTCTATAGAAGGAAAATATTTTTCTGCCCTGGAGAAGTACCAGATTCCTTACCCCAGAGTACACTGCAACTTGCAGTGCCAGTCTCAGATGTGCTGCTGCTCTTGTGGCCAAACATCCTAGGGCTCCTTGGAGCCTGTGGCTGTCCCTCAGCTCTCCAGGAGTTTCAAAAGTTTCACAGTCAGGTTCTATGGCCTCAAAGTCATTAGATCAGACAGTAGCAGGCACTCAGAAGTGGGAGAATGTCTTTACCCATTCAGCTGGGGGCAAACAGAAGAGCTTTCAGGAAGGCTGGCCACGGGGAAGGGCAAGTTCAGCTGCAGCTTTGCAGTCAGGAACTGCAAAGGCAGGCTGAAAGGCTGAGACCCTAAAGCTCAGTGCCAGGTTCTGGCTCTTGTACACTGATGAGTAGTCTGGGTGCAGTCAGAGCCGTCTGTGTATAAAGCCAGCAGGACGTTGCTGCATACAGTACAGTTCAGCTGGCAGAGACTTGCAATTTCCTATGGCTTGATCTTTAAACTTCATCTGTCAAAAGGCTGTAAATGGCAGTCAAATTCTTGTCTGGGTAAAATACTGCTTTACTAGATTTTGTGCTTCTCCTTTCACTGTAGGTAGCCAACTACGGAGTAGGAGGCCAGTATGAGCCTCATTTTGATTTTGGAAGGGTAAGTCCTGTTTTCTGTCTCCACCTCTTTCTTCTTCACAAGCACTGTGTTTCTCTTTTTCAGGTGGCAAATTATGGAGTGGGAGGACAGTATGAACCCCACTTTGACTTTGCACGGGCAAGTAAAGAGATGGAGGAGAGATAGACACCTGGTGAAACCTGGGCCTCTTGGCTGTGGCACCATTGTTACTCTTTAATGTGTATTAAATTTTGTAGCTCTTCAACTTTTCTAATCCATGTTAGTGGAGAAAGCCCTCTAAACCACCAGCTGAACTGATACATGTTGTAGGCATTACAGAGCAACAAGGTTTTTCTTCAAAAATATAATTTAAAAAGAATTATTCTGAGATGACTGATAGTTCTTAACAGAGCACAGGGCATTAGCTTTATTCTAAAACTGAGGAAACATTTAGAAATACTCCAGCTGGCCATCGTACTGGCCCTGGAAAGCCATTTTGTTTAAAAATCACTGAAGGATATACAGCTAAACTGTATAAAAAACTTAGTGTATGTCCCATGCTCCTGACAGGTGCAGCAGATGATGGTGGCATCAACTAACGTGCATCCAGGCACTGAAGCTGGAAGCTGCCATAGCTGCAGAGCGTTGTGGAGTAAGGCAAATGCGGCTGCACGAGTGAGAGCTCAATGCCCTCTTCTTATGAAGAAGGCTTTGTAGGCAGCATAGGAAAACTTGCATTGCAGCTTACCGTGTAGGCTTGTGATGTGGAGAGAGAACTCCTTTCCCCAGGGCCAAGATGCAGGCATCTTGCATGCTGTTGAAGAAATTTTGAAAATATAAGTAAGAAGTGCTCTGTTACTGTAAGTTTACATGCTGATTGCTAGCGGACTCCCAAAACTGGAAGAAGCTTACCAAGGTCTTCTCATCTTCGCATCCTTTTTTTTTTTTTTAACTTGGTTTAAATTCCTGACCTATTTTTATTGCAGTGTAAAATGCAGACTGTTGGAAATAATGCCACTGAATTCAGTTGGTTATTTATTGGGCATACTTACATATGATTTAACACCTTCACATTCACCTTACACTGTGATTCCAAGCCACCAACTCTTAATCAGAATCTCTGCTCTGTAAGCACATGCTCAAAAGCATTGCAAAGGATTAACAGTTTTTGTTTGGAAATGAATGCATGGGTTAATTTTGGGAGCAAGGATGGCTGGAATTGTAGTGCACACAAATAGTGGTTACAGGGGCTGGGTTCTAGAAGTAAAAATAGAGGTGTGACAAAAGTTGGTATCATAACCCATCAAAAGGGGGGTTTGTTCTTTCTGTCAAGTGATAAAACCCGTTTTGGTCATGAAACAGCTCTCTTGTCTAGTTTGTTAGCCTGTTACAGGCTCTGGCTCTGCTGAGGTGCACTCGGCTTCCTCCCTCCCCCCTTCCTAGCTGTAAGGAAAGAGCAAGGGTGATGGAGTGTGGCAGGGAAGAGGACACAGTGCCAGGCTGGTGGTGTTGCAGCCCCACTACCCGCATTTTCATGTGTTTAGGCAGGGACCTACCTCACTCCTGTCGAAAGCTTCAGGAACAACTGCCACAGACACTCTGTGGATGGGATGGTGTGCTGCTTAATGAACCGCTCCTTGGATTTTTAATGGCACTCTAAAATGCCTGTGTGCCAGGGAGCCAGCTAGGTTGAGCAGTAGCCTGCCTGGCACAGCAGCTAGCACCTGCAGCTCCAGCCCAAGGTCAGAAAGGCTGGAGCAGGAAAGGGGGTGAGGGCCACAATGGCAGAACCACCCCGCAAAGGAGCTTCCCCTGGGGCATGCTTGGAGCCACCCCCGCGGTGCAGTGTGGCTGCCCTCCCTGTTGCTTATCTTGGCCAAAGACAAGATGGGGTGGGGGCAGAGGGGATAAGCGAGTGTAATTAAATAATTAACTTTGTGGCTGCAAAGAGGATTTATATACTCATTTTCAGACAGTACAGCTGTTCTTACCCATTAGCAATTTGGGCTTGTGCCCTCCCTGTCCTACAGAATTTTAAAGTGCCTGGTTTATTTAAATTAATAGATACACTGATATTGCATTCTCCCCTCCTTCCAAATAGAGGGATTGAATTAATTTTTCTGCATGAGTTTGTCTGCTGCTGGCTCTGCAGCTGTATGTCACTGGCTCCTCTCAATAATCAAAATGAAATGCTTATTAAATCTGCTTGCTTTTATTCACAGAAAGATGAGCCAGATGCTTTTAAGGAATTGGGAACAGGCAACAGAATTGCTACTTGGTTGTTTTATGTAAGTGATATATTTCTGCTATGTGCTGGTGCCAAAAATATCTATCACTGCATATTCTATACTGTTGAATGATTTCATTACGGGTTTTTTGGTTTTTTGTTTTTGTTTTGTTTTTTTTTTACTGAAGTGACTTGCAAATGAAGGCAGCCACTAACTTAGTGGTAATATATGGGGGGTATCTTCTTACCATAAGTCATGGCTCTTCCATGTGTTCTGAAGGGGTTTTTTTTCTCTAGAGTTGAGCATCAGCTTAAATTACTTGACTGTCTATTCATTTTTATATCTTCATCGGTATTTATAGCATGCCCATTGCCAAAACACTTCAGCATGTAATGTTCAGGGACGAGGCTGGCTGTTGCGCTTGGAACAAAGAGGGTGGGTTTCAGCCTTTTTTAAGGCTGTTAATCACGCAGCCTTTGCTCGCTAACTGGGAGGTAGAATTAAGTTGTTCCGTAACCTAATTCTATTTTACTAAAACGTGACGCTTAGGCATGTGTCAGCTTCCAACTTACTTACCTGTGCCTTTTCCCACCTTTCCAGATGAGCGATGTGTCAGCAGGGGGAGCTACCGTCTTTCCTGAAGTAGGAGCTAGTGTTTGGCCTAAAAAGGTAAGCAAGGTTTTTTTTTATCCAGTGTAAGCACTCCTCTCTCCACTGACTCAAAAATATAACAAACAAATGTATTAAATGTTTAAAAAGAAGCTTTGAAATGAGTGTATATAAAGAAGATGAGAGCACCATTCATGGGACCACAGAGGTACTTAAAATTAAGCAAAGCAACTGGAGCAGTACTGGTGATTGCAAGGGCCACTGATGTTCTGCGTGTTAGTGCATAGTTTACATTCTGGACTTAACAGCTTCTAATGCATAGACTTTGCAAAACATTACAATGCTTCAAAACACATTTTGAAAATACTCAAATCTGGAAGCAAGTTTAGTCTTGAGGTGGCTGTAGGGAATTCTCCCTGAAGTTGTGTGTTCCTGTTATGTTTTTTTCCCCCTCAGAAGGGTCACGAATGAGTTCTGTCTTTGCTGGCCTGCTGCTCATTTTTAGTAAATTATTATCTTGCTTGCTAAAACTGGTCAGTTGAATTAAACTGGCTTAGGGTTTAAAATAAATTAACAGCCAAGAATATATAGACACAGAATGAGTCAAAGGAGACTCACTCCTTAGGAAAGCAAACGTTAGAATATGGAAAAGAGCCTTCAGTTTAAAAGGAACGTCTGAAATACAAATACACATACCTTTGCCCTATCATTAATTAAGTTGGTGTGAAAGCACATATGGCACAGAGCACAATGCTGAGGGTTTCCGCTGCAATTTCCAGGGAACAGCTGTATTCTGGTACAATCTTTTTCCAAGTGGAGAAGGAGATTACAGCACACGGCACGCAGCCTGCCCAGTACTAGTGGGAAACAAATGGGGTAAGTATGCCTCACGTTGTTCTCACTGCCTGTGACCTGGAGGTCTGGGGCTTTGTTGGTGGGTTGTCTCGGTTTTCTTTTTCCTCTGGACTTCCTGGTGGAATAAAAAGCAGCCAGAAATTAAGTCCTTTATAAAGAAATCTACTTCATAGCTAAGCTATATCTACTGCTTATCTCTCTCTCTCCATACATTATGTTACATACACTAGCATATTTTATTTTATATATATAGAATACATGTAATACTATATCTACTTCAATAGTCTTGTGTAGTTTTGCAGCATCTGGAAGGTTTTTTCCCTCTTGGATCTATTAGACCAACTTCACATTACTTTGTGTGTGTATAAAAATACTTTAGAAAATTAAGATAATCCTGTGCTT
Organism: Buteo buteo; assembly: GCF_964188355.1. Classification (NCBI taxonomy): domain Eukaryota; kingdom Metazoa; phylum Chordata; class Aves; order Accipitriformes; family Accipitridae; genus Buteo; species Buteo buteo. The sequence continues at coordinate 30,826,149 of NC_134174.1, read as the reverse complement.
AACTGAAAGCTGGCCAATAGCATGTATTTAGCTTAAACAGAAGCATGAGCTAACCAGGTGCAGTGATAGAACACCTTTATGTCTTTGCAGTATCCAATAAATGGCTTCATGAGCGGGGACAGGAATTCCGAAGGCCGTGCGCTTTATCAGAGTTGGAATGATGCAGACTCATCCTTTGTCTCTTCTGTATTCAGTTTGTGTAAAATGCACACATCTCCTACAGTTTACAATTGACTAACACTCCACTACAGGTTCAATCTTCAGCTACACCGGTGTTTCATCTGTGGACAAAACAAACATGCTTTTAGTTCCCTTAAAACATGCCCTTAAGGTTTTATGAACAGAGTATATTAAGGTCTATGAGTGTTACAGAAAAAAAAAAAGGACAAAATACAGATCAGGGCCACAGCTAACAGTGGTGTTGTGTGTGGTGTTCCCTTCACCATCGCCCCTCTGATCAGCATGGAAAGCCAGTGATTGTTCGCTCAGAGTCCTTCTCGCAACTGCCAGTTGGCTAAGGGTGGGATGATTTAACGGGTGGGCTCCCTTCTAAGGAAGGCTGAATTAAACCGGTTCCTATTCCTCAACTTCCAGACATTCGACTCCTTGCTTTCCCAGAGTGCCTGACCACTACTCTTGAGATCTGTGGGCATGGTTTGTGTTTCTCTGGGGAACAGGTTATTATAATGTTTTAGCCTGCTTCTCCACTTCCGCAAAGGCCCCAATTTTTAAACTGTCTTCCTTCTCCGCCTCTGTGGGGAATTTGGCTCTTAACCTTGAAAATGTGAGCCAGCAGTTACATACGCATAGATGAGATGCTTCAGCAGTGTTGCATCAAACACACCTGCATCAGAGCAGCCTGACAACAGTTGCAGCTTGTCTTCCCTCCATTTTTTTCCTTTAATATTTGTCCACATAAACAAAGGCTGCTTTTATCCTGTCTGAGTAGTCAACTCTTAGATCTGTTCCTTGGGCAGTGGGGATGGGAATGTTACCATCCTCATTAAACAAAATAATTGTGCCTTAGGACAGTGGAATTTCAAATTGGTTATGAGACTTCAGGTGATGAGGTAATACAGAGTCCTCACAAAATGCTCTCCACCCTCATCCTCCCAGTTCTCAAGGTGGTGTGAGAAATAGATGGCCTATTTCTAATCCTAAATCTTTTTTAGATGTGTATTATTTCCCAAATGTTTGTTCTTTCTGCCACAAAAGCTGCATGCAGGCCGCAGCAGCGACAGGCCGTTAGTCACGGGGTGACGGTTAGCAGAGGATGCCAGAGAAGGTGCCTGCTCTGGATGGTTTGGTGTTGCTCACCTTGCAGAGGCCGCCTCCCCTCTCCTTTAGCTGTTGCTGGCACTCGTGAGAGCCTCCAGAGGCTCTGGTGCTGCTCACTTCAGTGCTGCTCTTCCCACGAGCCAGGGCTGGAGCTGTTCCAATTCATGCCACCCCCACAGAAAAAGTGTCCCCAAAGTCAGCGGTGCCCACACTGGAAGAACCCGCTCAGGGACTTTCAGGGACCTTAGTTTGTGACAAGTCATCCATACACAGAGATGAAGGTGAGACTGGGGCTGCTGTAGCTGTTGAACTTTTGCTCTGCTCATCAGATTCCTGCAGGAGGACTAACAACTGCCATCCCCACTGCCTCACAGCACAGGAAGAGCTAAGCCGGGTGGGGAGAGTCTGCACGGGGGGGGTTCGCTTTCCTAAGCCATTTCTCTTCAGGAGTGGGATTTTTAGCAAAACGTCTAAATACTCCACTAGCATGAGGATAAGAATCAAAGTGAGCTGCACCAGATTCTGCCTAACCAGTCTGATCTTCTGGACAATGACGGTTTTACTGATTTGGGGGTCAAGCCTGAAGTCTTTACCAAGGGAAAAATTCCAATTCTAGTTAATTGGATTTTCTGCCTCAATAAAATCTTGAAAATTGAGCCAAAATGTAGATGAAACCAACTGTTAACGTGTTAGAAATACCTCTGGAATACTGAGAATGCAGTTTAAGGTACTATAGTTTGAGAAACTGCATACTTTCAGAAGACACTTTAAAACCTTTTCTGGAAAGTGCATTGTTAAATTTCTACTGAGCCTGTTAGCAATGGGACCTACGTAACTGTTTATCCTCTAGCCCTGCACCTTCTTGCATTTTGCCTGTGCTTTTGGCAGATGTGAAACCAAGTCCATCCAGCACTTAAGAAAACAAATAAAAAGAAAAACCAGAAGTAGTTCCACGTCACATCTGTACTGCTCATTTATTCAAAATAGCTGGTACACTAGAGCAGTATCTGATACAGAGTCACCAAAGAAATGGGTTAGCAGAGCATATTTTTGATCACTAAACTGTAATCATTAAAAAAAAAAAACCACACCCATAATATCTCTACTTACCTGCGTTTTTTCACATGGTGTCATTCATCTCCATTCCTAACCATGGTTTCCTCTTTCCCATCTGTTTTACTTTCTTAAGCTCCAAAAAAAGGCAACCATGGCTGCAGGTAAGTCCTGCTGCTTTCCTGCAAGTAAAAAAATTGGTGTTAGGAGCCGTACCTTTGGGACACTAATTTTTCTTGGTAGCTCCGAGGCATCTATAAATGCTGCCTAGTTACCAAGCACAAAAAGAAATCAATGTATTGCCACCACGAACACGTTTAGAAAACAGCGTCTGGTTTTGCTTTTACAGAAAAGCTGGGTTTTTTTCTGAAGGGAGCAGAGGAGTTACTTGACACATTAAAACAATTAAAAGCTAAAAACTATAGAATTTACGTAAGGTAAAAGAGAAATACTGAATAAAAAGTGTCAGTGACTGCTTTAGGTACTGCCTTAGTGGAAGAAAACACAATGGTCTCTTAGACGTTGCATGAAGAAAGGAAGGGTTGAGGCTATGAGAAATCACTGTTTTGTTACATTAAGCAATGGGGTTGGTTTGTTTTTTTGGATCTCTGTTCAGCCAACACCAAAAGATGAATGACGAGCTTGAGAGAAGTTGTGGAATGTCTGAGGAATTTGCTAAACAGTTACCTCCCTCGCCTCAACTACCATTGAGTACTTCCAGTGTTAAAGAGCATTTTAAGAACAGTCTCTTAAGAGGCATTACTTGGGGACTAAAAATGGTTTAGTGCATGACTTTTTAAAGCAGTGAACTACTCAATGACTTGCAGTTCTTTGGGGAAGAAAAATAGTTTGTCTTTTGACAGTGGAAAATTTCACTTGGTTTAAAAAAAAAAAAAAAACCCTCAAAACTAAAACTCAAGTCTGCTGAGGCACATCAGACCAAAATGTTCCAGATTATTAGAAGAGAACGGGTAAGCTTATTTTTTTAAACTGCAGACAATCTGTATTTCCTCTTTCTCCACTGCAGTAGCATTCACGCACCTAACAGTAAATGTGTAAGGGATTACACACAGGTGGTGCTGCTGCTTTCTGCCTTACCCCTTCATTTCTCAAAAGGGCTTTTGGATCAAGAGCGTGGCTCCTGTGTCAATCTAGTTTTGTATTAAAGATGATTGAAAACTGTTTGGCTCACAGTGACTGACAATTGAGAAACTGCCTTACTGTTAAATTTTTTGTAATGAAGTTTTTAATGTAAAAAAAATGGGCTTAAAATAAAAGCCACTGCCATTAGCAGTGAAAAATCCTCCACATCAATCTCTCCTCGTATATAGCTGTTTTAAATCTGACCACATAGATTTTTATCACCAGATGTGTTTCCTGGAAAATGAGCTCATTTGTTTCACTTCATAATCTAGGCAGGCAGGTGCAGAAGATGCCCATACCACAAACTGCCATTGAACACATTCTCAGACCCAAACTTTGTGTCTCAGCTGGAAACACGCAGCACTAACGGACCACAAAAGGGGAGGGCAGATGGGAATGCTGGGCTGAAAGCATGTTGTGCACAAATATTTATGAGAAGGAGCTGAACTGCTCTTGGGGAGGAGTGTGGCTCAGTCCCTTTGTCTCCCTCATGCATTAGATTTATAGCAGTAGGTGGTGTGGGACTTAATAGTGACATGGGAACCGCACGAGCTCCTGGCTTGAAACTCCAAACAGGCACAGCAAAGGGTCAGCTGCTAAGAGACCCTTTTCCAGGGATGACAAATACTTCCATTTCCTGAAGCCGAGAGGTCAAACAACTAGTCATTCTGAATAGTTCTAGGGAGGAGAAGGAAGATCAGACTCTTCCGCAAAACTGATACCAGCAGCACGATGCGGGGACGGAGCACTTACTTGCTTACTTGCAGGAAGGTCAGGTTGGTGTCTTCCTTAATCAAGACTTTTGCAGTTTATACACTACAGCTGTTCCTGTGCTTCACTCTCAAAACAGGGGAGCTCATACTTCATTTGTGGTCATTGGGAACCTGCAAAACAGCATAGCAAGGGCTGGTTAGAAGCCTTGATCCTTTTGCCTGCGGAATGGAGCCTTGCCCTGCTGATGGAGCACTTGGCTTGCATTTAGGGAACTGCTCTCCCTTCCCCATGCAGCCCACAGACACAGCTAACATGCTCACAGATTTGGCAGCCATGGGGTAGGAAATAAGTCTAAAGCGTACCAGCATTTTTTTATTTTGGAAACGTGAATTGATTCCATCCCCAGCTACTCTGTGCATGCTGCTAACTGCTCCCATGCCCCTCTCAGCATGGTGGGCCAACACCAGGAGACTGCGAGCAGCGGGATGGCTCTGTCCTTTCAGAGGATGGGGCTGCTCATGCCAACCCTCTAAGCTTTTTGGGGTGGTTGTGGGCTGCCTTCCAGCCTCTTGGCCTGGGGCCACCGCTTCCTTACCCCAGGCCGGTAATGGCTGAAGCGGGGCTGCCCCTTTGCGAGTAGGTGTGAGGCTCGTGCCACCAGCCTGGCCACCAAGCTGCTGTTACCAAGCCAGCAGCGCAGGGGCTTCAGCGCAGGAGCCTCATGGGGCGAGATGCAGCTCACAGCCTGCCCTTCCGAGACAAGAGAGGGGCTGCCCTACCTTCTGCATGTGGCCTGAGGCACCTGCCCAGGATTTGGGGGGGGGCCCTAGGTGGCCTTTGCCCCCTCCCATGGAGGAAGGGCAGGATTGTGGTTCAGCCCCACGCTACCCATGACCAGTGCTTACGCACTGTGGCTTCCCACCACCCTACCTGGCTATCCAGGGCTCTTCCAGCACAGCTGCAACTGGACCACGACCACGGGGGATCATGACCATCAACCCCGCTTGGGTAAGAACTAAAGCAGTTGCAGCTAAACAAGGCAGGCTAGGGACAGGGGTGGGCAAAAAGGCCTGCAGATTGCCACAGGGCAGGACAAGAGGAAGAGAAAAGAAAGGGTCTGACAGTATCGGCACCTACAGATGGGGGAAGGCAGCACAAGGCTGACGTGATCTGTCCCAGGACTCCTGGAGAGACTGGATCAGACCACAAACTTGAGCACAGTCCCCCTGAGGGAGAGTCTTTAACCACCCACCCATCCTCCTCCAGCTGCTGGACTCTGACCTGACCCTGTGAGGGACTCGGACATTTCATCACCAAGCTACATTTCTCGTTCCGATAATCAGTGGCTCATCTGGCTCCTGAGCCAGGCTTTGAACCAACCACAGATTACCCACTAACCTCAACCACCAGCTGCCTATTTCCCTTGCTTAGGCTGTGCCTAAACATCGACCAGCAACTCATTGAGCTGGCCAAAACGGACAGAAAAAGGGCTCAGTCCCTCAATCCTCTGTCCTCCCCCATGTCCCCAGCAGAACACAAAGGGAAGGATCCTGGCAAAGCGCGTGACCACGCATCTCTGCCTATGACAGCGTGCTCTGAAAAAGAAATGCGCAAAAGGAGCTGGACCAGCCCTTGCGCTTCCCTCCCAGAAGCCGAGCCCAGGATGCAAGGGTCAGCGTTTGCTTTGGTGTGGCTGGTAATGCAAAGCCAAGAGGGTTTCCAGCTTCATCTGGGACGGGGTTTGCTGCCATTAGTGTGGGGGACACAGGCACACACGTCCAGCTGTGTTGCTGCAGGATGGGTGTCTGCCTGCGCAGTCAGCTCTACCTCCCGTTTGACAGGAGCACGCTGCCAACAGTCTGATAGTGTCATTAGGAGTGAGTGACTCATCACAGCCCGAGGGCTGCTCTATATTTAAGCATTACCGAGTCAGAAATGAATGCACAGAGTCAGGAGCTGCTTATCCTGAGGTCAAGACGAAGTTCAGAAACCAGTTGTCAGAGTTCACCATCATGGCAAACATCATCTGTATCTCTCAAATCTTTAGAGAGACAAAAATTGGCATAGGGAGGGGATATTTGCAGCCACAGTGGGTCAAAGCAAGGTCAGACAGCCTGCAGGTACCTGCTGTGCTCATCCACTTCAGGAAGTCCTCACTTCTCCAGCTGTTGAGCCTGAGCAGCAATTCGTTGAGATAACTCTGTGTGTGGGGAGGTGGTGTGTAGCTTTTGTTAGTTTCACTCAATCCTACATTTTTCCTGGTCTTCAGATCTTAAAGTTTGGGTGAAACCAAGCTATTTGGAGCTGGACTGAAAACATCTCGAGAGACCGGGGTGGTGGTGGGAGGAATGAAGGAGAGTGACTCATCCCTGGTGCAGGGCAAAGGGGCTGCCACGTTTTGGGAAAGCAGTTAGACTGCTTTTTTATTCACAAACTTTTGCTTCAGGTCCACAAGTGACGAACTAGCAGGGAAGTTTCCAACTCCTCTTTTCCCAGGCTCTGCACTTTGCCAGCTGCTCCCCCCGCCCTGTTCATCTTTCCTAACTAATTCCGATTGATTTTGCAAACAGCCTGGGCTCCACGCTCTGGCCAGAGCCACCCCCTCCAGGCTGCATGTCCTGCAAGGCACAGCATGGACAGCTCATGCAACAGTCACTGTGTTTTGCATCCTCTGCAGTCCTGCTGGCATTTTTTCCCTCTCTGTTTGCATTCAGCAGCACATGGATCAGCCACCAGGGACTAGGGATGACGAAGAAAGCCATGTTCTGGAATTGCCTCCAGAGCAACCCTATAAGGCTCCACATAAAAGCACAGCACCAAGCACAGCCACCCAGGGGCTCTACACAATGTTTCCAAGCTATTCCTAAATATCTATTTTGCTCTTTTTTACATTAACTTTTGCCAGGCTGTTTCTAAGGGCGGGGAGCACTAGGGCTGCAAACTGGCACGTCACACAGGACAGTGATTCAGCCAACAGACGCACAAACGGCTCCACTCAGTGCAAGACACAGCGTGGGACTGCTGAAGCCGGTCTTCCCTTCGCTGCGGTTCCTTGACAACAAATTCCAGGGACAGCAGCCCATTTCCACCCATGACTGACAGACCAGTACCCAGCACAGTCTGCACAGCAGGACAGGCCTGAGCTCTCCAGTCCTGCCCTGCAAAGTGCTCCTGCAGGGGAGTCCTCGCTTCACGAGTGTCCCTGCTGCTTTGTGCCAGTGATGACACCCTGTTCTAGAAAGGCTCACTAGAGGCAGGGACTTGCTGGTTCCCAGGCTCCAGGCGACAGACCATCTAGTAGCAGCCTGGCACCTCTAGCTCAACCCAAAACATCACCCTAATTTCTCACCAGGCATTACAGTGCTCCCCCTCCTCATCTGCAGCTTGGACACTGCCAACCTCCTTTCCTAATGCTCTCTGCCTCTCTCCTTGGGTTCATCTTCCAAAAGAAAAAGCTGGTTTGAGTTTTCCTTGGGACCTCCTGCACACCTTACATGTCCCCTCATCCAGTAACTCAGCCAAGCTTCCTCCCACAGGCTGGGACAGCGGTGCGCAGCTCTGGCTGTGTAACAGCATTCAGAGAGGCACCATGCAGGTATCAGCTGAGGCTGTACAACTGAATTGCCTCCAGCTGCTGATTTGAGGGAACCCTCACACCCCCTTCTGAGGGGCACTGAGCATGAATGCAGTCAGTGGTGGGCACCAGAACAGATGCAACAAGAAGGCAGGAGCTGGCTCCAGCTCCACACCATTTCACAGGAAAGGGACTAACCAGCTCGTTTGCTCCTCTTCCCCACTTCTTCTCTGACTTACCTGTCTGAGAAACCAAGGCTTGGTCTGTGGTCCCTCCTCTTTATCCCATGTCTAGAGCACATAACGCACGGCCGAATACAGAAAGAGGCTGGCAGACAGGCGCCACAGAGCTCTGGCGCTTTGGAAGTAACAATGCAGTAGGGCCGAGTCTCCTGCAAAACAACAAAATGTCAGAATTTGCACTTATGTTTGCCATATATTTGACAGACCCACTGCCCAGCTCCCCCTTGCCCTCTCGAGAGTCTCCACTTGACAGCCTGGCCACTCAAACGACTGCTGAAGTTTGCCGTTGGAGTCCAGCCAACAGAGACCAGCAAATCTGCCGATCAGCTGCAGAGCAGCTGTTTCTGAGAAGCACTGCTGTGCTGGGACACATCCGAAAAGCTTTCCGAGAGCAGCCGGAGCCTTCCCATGCTGTCTCCCTTCCCTATTCTTTATCAGTGGTTTGTGCTGTCTTTTGCTGTTGGTGTTCGTTTGGTTGTTTTCTTTTAATGAGTAACTTCTTTGAAACCTCCACCAGCTGTGCAGGCCCCCCGGGTCCTGGCAGGCCAGTCCCACCCCAGAACCAGGACCTGCAGCTCCCCTACAAGCCAGTTACCTGCCTTGGGTTTCGGTGCCAGCCGTTCCTTGCTCTGAGCCACCTATACTACATGTTTAATTTGGCAACGCTGGCATCACGCAAAAGCCGTAACAACCAGCCACCTAACATCAGCCTTCAGGAGTCCCATCAAAGGCAAATACTCATCTATGTCATTGATCCTATAACTGGAGGGAACATGCCAAGGTATTGCCCTGAATGCGGTATTTCTAAACCCAAACTACACCTAGCCGCTGGATCAACCCCCACCAGGCCCAACAGCACCCTCTAGCCATAGCAGAGCAGGACACGGCGCTCTCTGCCACCCTTTTCTGTCCTGGACGTGCTCCTGCAAGGGAGCCTGTTCTGGGCGCGCAGGCGTGGAAAGCCTCTTCACACGACAAGCGTGTCAGCCCTGTGGTCCCACAAGTTTTTCTAGGAGCAATCCCCCACAGCAGCTAGGCTGGCTGGATGTCTCATCCCACCCCATTACGTGCCCAGGAGGCCTAGGAAAAAGACAAGAGGTGCTCCTCAGTCTGCTGCTGATCTATTACTCCTATTGCCTGAGCAGCAGAAATTTTGGACAAAGAGACACTCTTCATCTCCCAACAGGCTGGGGAGAGAGTGGGGAAGCCCATGCAGCAGTGCCTTGGTGGGGCAGGCGGAAGGTCTCCCGTGTGCCATACAACCTGGGCAGACAGACCCCGCTCAGCACCCCAGGGAGCAGTCCCTTTTGGGGAAGCTGAAGCCCTGGTGCCGCAGGGGCTGAGCCTGTTCCAGTGGGATTGTGCAAACTCAAACCCCGGTGTTTCTCTGCAAGATGAACTTGGTCCAAATCTCCATGGTGCACTTTGCACTCTCACTGTGGTGACCTCATGCCAGCTCCCTCAGCAGTGTTTAAAGTCCAGGGGAGAGGCGTGCTTACCTGCCTCCTACACACAACAGCTCGCTCGCACTCCTCCCTGCCTGCACATCTGCCTGGACAAGGGCTCCAGAGCCTGGATCGGAACTGCAGCATGCGGCTGCTTTTTGAGGCAGCGGTTTTGTGCCTGACCCTGGGCTTAGGGCAATGCACCGAGGAAACAACACAGGAGAACACCGTCCACCACGCTCCCCAAGCAGAGTCATCCTACTCAGAGTGGGGCATCGAGGCCATCCGGGACAGCTTTGAAACAGTTAACAGCTACTTCGACTCCTTCTTGGAACTGCTTGGGGGAAAAAACGGCGTTTGTCAGTACAGATGTCGATATGGTAGGTGAACCTCACTCCTGCTGGCTCCTCTCTCCTTGCCCTTTCCCCTCTTTCCCTCTCATATGGGAACTTGCAGCACTCTCCTTCCCAGAGACCACAACCAGCTCCTATCCGTGACCTGACCCCTGCTATGCTTGGCACAGAGAAGTCACTGCAGAGAGTCACAACTTCTCTGCTAGTGCCAGCACAGAGACACTGAACCCTCATCTTTCCCTCTCACCAAGAACAGTCTGATCTTGAAGCCACTGCACTGTGTGCAAGGGGACAAGAGGAGAGGACACACGGTTTACAGGAAGGGCATATATGTAACCAGGCTGCCCAGCTGCCTGGACCCCTGGAGAGAAGGACCAGGGTAGGCAGCAAGGCCCCAGAGGGAATGACAAGCAGCCCATGCAGACCTGACTCAGAAGGGGTTGTTAGTATTGCCAGTGGCCCTAATCTCAGCAACCTTCGGAGTGTCATTATCCAGCAGTTGCGAGTTGGCTAATAACGCGGGCTGGAGGAAGGGAGATAACAGGAAGGTAAACGAGACCTGCTGTCACCATGGAGGAACCTTTAGTACTCAAGGCAGAATAAGGCAGCTGCCCCTTGCCTTGGACTTTAGAGTGATTTACCAAAAAGGAAGAGTTTGGTTTGTCCTAGGGGCAGGACAAAAGGGGTGACATCTCAGGGAGAGCAGGGCAGGAGGAGCACAGGCAGGGCAGGGGACTGGGCATGCAGAGGTGCGGCAGGGCAGGCCTCTATGGTGCAGGTCTGTGGGGCGCTGGGCAGGTGGAGGTACAGGCAGCACCAGCCATCAGCAGGGTACCTGCTGAAACAACCTGTTTGGGAACAGCAAGGAGGTTTCCTACAGACTGTGTCCTCTCCCCAGCCTCCTACAACAGTCCCCACAGCAATAACTGTCCTCTGTCACCTCAGCCTGCTCATCCGCAACTGCCCATCAAGCGCTTTTCCCACAGCTTCATCCCACGTCCCTAGTGACCACCTGGGCAAGATGCTTGTGAGCACAGTAATGATTTCAACCCCTCTCTGTCCCTGAGCATTGGTTTTCACAGACACAGACTCAACGTTTTGGAGACATCCCACCGACTCAGTTTCATTCGGCATGCATCCCATTTCTTCCAGAACATGGGCTGCATGCTGCGCCTCTCCAGCCTGCGCAGGGTGGTCTGTAATGCTCCCCCACAGATGCAGCTGGACAGAAGCAACTCCTGCTCCTCCCAGGCCAGCAGCGAGGGTGCCGACAAGAAACAGATGCCGCAGGGCTGGGACCCGAGCTCCCTGTCAGGGTGAGAGGGAAGATGGGCCACCCTTAGCCAAAACGGGGCCACAAGGAGAGTTTAAAATCAGCCTTAAAGTTGTTGGGGTTTTTTTGTTTTGTTTTTAAATAATGTGTATATATCTGTCCTCCCGTTCCCGGTAGCTCTGCTCCCAGGGCCCCATGCTAACAGCAAACAGGGAGCAGCAAGCCAAGCACCTTAGCCCCACAGACCTGCAGGGAGCCAGGCATCTTGGCCCATCACCTCAGTCCCACAGTGGCCCTGGTCCCTCAGCCCAGGGTCCCATGTCACTCCCCAGCTAGGGCTGCCTCTCTGCAACAGCTCAGGAGGGCCACGGCTGCTCTGTGGGGCCCACTGGTGGCAGCGTGCGCCTTGGGGTGCAGCATCTGGAGGAGGAGACATCCATGCACACCATAGCATCCACAGGATGAGGCCATTTGTCCATCAGGCAGCCTGTCCTCAGGCCCACAGTGTGGCAGCCCCCCGCTGTGTGCAACAACCTCCCTTTAGGTCCACACCACGCTTCAAATTCAGAGCGGAAAGGGACTGGCCCTTCTTAATGTGAAAACCCCTGGCAGTGGGTATAACGTGGCTGGGACTGCAGTGTGCCTGGGCCAAGGTTTGCGAAGGTTGATATTCAGAGCTCATTTCAAGGAGCCTCAGGACTCACCAAGTCCTGGAGAAGTTGTCGCTCTTGGGCGCATCCCAAGGTTAGGGCTTTCCCTGCCCCTGACCGCGCTGGGCAGGGGGAAGAGCATCTCCACAGAGCGGCACAAATGCCTGCCTGCTCCCTGAGACCATCCTGCATCTTACTGGAGAAATGTTTTACCTAGAAAGGAAAACAAACAAGCACATCGTTAGCCCTGTTCTCGTCCTCTGCTGAACAACTCATTGATCACCGGCTGAAGGAGGAAACTATTGAAACGCTGCCTGTGCGCCTCCAAGGGTCTTGCTGGACCCTTCCGGGACCATTTGTCCATGCTGGTCTCTGGCACGGACATTGCAAACTGCAAGGGGAGGGGATGCAGGGATGATCCCAAACCAGTGAGACCCAGTCTGTGCCCAGAGGAATGAAAACAAACCATCTTTACCATCTTCCTGCTGAATTGGGGCCCGGTTGCTTCTTCCCCAGGCACGAAGCAAAAATTATGCCTTCTACTTTCTTTCATTTCAGCCAAGAGACACCAATAATAGCTTATTTTGCCACGATAAGAGGTCAGGACTCACCTGTGATTGCCACATCCATCTTCAGCTGAGCATGTAGCACTTGGCTGTTCTGGCTGTAAGACACTCCTCTTGATTTTTCAGCTGCTAGTGAGGTCTGAAAACAAACAACTTGATGGATTACTCCCTCAAATCAGGACATTAGGGTTACACCAGCATTTGCTGGCAAATATCTCCTCCTACTACAAAATCTCTCTGGGCATCTCAGGAGGGGAAACAGCCTGAACTGGGGGTAAATCCTTCAGCTGATGGCTTCCTTCAGCTGCCTGGCCAGGCAGGACTTCAATGTTTTGCTTTGGTCCTGAGGGGCTTAAGATGAGGAGGCACATCCACGCTGTGGGAACAGAACCTTCAAAGTCAGGCTCTCCAACGCAGTGCTAAAAGGCTGTGGTAAGCATGGGCAACGTCTGTTCAAAGCCTGCTTGCCTGGGGCAGAGAAATAACAATGGACCACTCAAAACAGCAAGGACCCCCAGGACCATCTATTCACCCAGAAATACATTCACTTCCCCCTGCCAGTGTACCAGTACTGCAGTGTCTGAGACCTCCTGCATTGCCAGCAGCTGTTCTAGCCAGCTGGCTGTTTTTCCAGTCTCTTGGCATGGCTATAACAGCCGGGAGATATTAAAGTGCATCAGGGAAATTCGCTTCCCATTAGAAACTCAACTTCAGTTCTCCTCTAAGGCCGTGCCAACAAAGCAGTGCCCTGAAATATATCTTTTTCCAAAGAACAGGCTTCCTCAGCAATGCTGTACTTCTATACATCAGCATCGCTCTTCAGCACGTGGCTGTGCAGGTCCTGCTTTTCTTGTAACTGTATTCTGGTATCCCTCCCCAGTGATGCCCTGCAGCCAAGCAGACGGACCGCAACAGGCCCCTGTTGAAACACAGCTAGCAAAATAGCCAGTGTGACCCACCAAGTCCCTTCCCCCCATCACAGATGTGCCTATAAGGATGGGCAAGCAATAAATGATAACAAGAGCACTGAGTTGATGCTCATGTAGAGCCAGGAACACCTGTTATTTCCGCTTTGCTTTCGTTTTCCTGTTAGCTAGAAAACAAGATGTGGGAGAGAGGTTAACTGTGGCATCTTGGACTTTATCTAGCTGAGGAAGAGTTCATAAAGGGGCACTTTACAAATGATTAAGCTTTGTTTTTCAGAGAGGAGGGGGGCAGGTTTCCTACAAGGGCTCATCTTGGAGGCAGTTCAATGTTTTGTTGATCACCACAATTCTCATGTGAGATTTTTTTTTTTTCATCAGGACAACTTTCTAAGACATTGTCACAGTAACTTCAGCTTTGTGGAACGTTTTCTCTGGAAACACAATTATCTCCATATCCCCAAACAGTCTCACTCCTACTCTGACTTGCCACCTTATCCCACTAATTGACATGTGCTGCAGAAACATAACTTGTCATCAACGTTACAAGCAAGTCATTAAAATTTGACCCCATCCTGCAAAATCCACCTTGGATTTTGAACTTTCCTCTGTCTCCTACCTCAGTTTGAATTCCGAGTCCCAATTCTTATCCCCTGCCAAAAGGGCTGCTAGGCTGTGAATTGCATGGAGACCTGGGTACAGCCCTCCTCTCGTTATATTGCTTGGGAGCCTTGGGTTATAGATTCAGCCCATATATAGCCACAATTCCTTCTCTCAATAGCATAACCACCAAAATAGCGTAATGTGCAATGTGTCATGAACTCAGAAGTTACTTTGTGTCAGCATACCTCAACTGACTTGAGTTATGTTTTGGTGCAAAGATAATCCTATAATGACAGTGTGCTGCAACCAGCTGATTTGTGCTCTTTGCCTACTGTTAGCTCTACCTGCTCAAAATAACAATGCCTTCTGCACTAGAAAATTACATCTGGAGCATGAAGCAGATGTGGCCTATTCAAAAGGGGCCTAAAAAGGTAGAAACACAGTAGTAACTGCTCTACTGAGAAATACCTTCCCACACAAATGCCCTCACCTGGTGGTAATGTCAGCTTGAGAGCTTTATCTTGGCTTGCAGACAGCTAAATCCTTGGTGCATACTGCATTTCTGTAGGGTTGGAGAAAATTGGCTATTGGCGTTTCACAGCTGGACAGGATTTCAGTTTGTTGTTTATTTGTTGCAAATCTGTTGTTTAAACAAAACCACTCTGGCAATTTTTAATTTAGAAGGTGCTGGGAACATTCCTACATAAGACCTTTTGAGGCATTTGGCTGTGACATCTTCTCAAGAGCACAGCAGATTTATGGTATTTTAGGTACCTTGACAGAAAAAGGGGGAAAGCGTCTTAAACGATTATCAGTGCTGACAAGAAGAAAGCAGTGAAAATGGAGTTTAAAAGAACCCAACCCTGCCTGAAGGGCTAAATCAGATCTATTTTATGTCTATAAAAATTCTCTAGAGGTGCTCAGGGAAGCAGAAACTTAACCCTAGAGGTGATGGACTTACAGAAGGCTCAGCTCGCACATGTTTTTGCTGGAGCATTCACATGGCTTACAAAGTTTTCCCAGAGCAGGGGTCAAATACCTTAACACCTCACTCTGCATTTGAGATTTCCCTTTTATAAACCCAGCTGGGACAGAAACAAAACAAGCACTGAACACACATCAAGGGGACAGTACAGAGAAACCCGACTCCATGAGGGGCAGTCGCCACAACTCCTCCAGGGGAGAATCCTCTCCCACCTTTAAACAAGCCCCTTGCACAGTGGGCTCAAGGCATACAAGCAGCCTGGTGACTCATCCTCCCCAAACAGGACGTGTAAGGTTAGATGGAGATGGGGGTTGAGATAGGGATGAGAGAAAGAGTATCAGACAGGGCAGAGAATAGATGGATCTCCTTTCCACGTGGACAGTTTCCAGCTCAACCCTGGGCACCCACCCCTCACACCCACAGCACTCTGTCAGCCATACACAAAGCCCCAGGACAGGCTGGCAGGCAGACAGGAGGGCTTGCGCACCTTCAAAGCAAAGTAAAATAGATTAAAGAGCTGCTGAAGCTACTGTTAGTCCATTGTCTGCTGGACTCTTTCTACATCAGGTAAATAATTATTCATGGAAGAAATTCTTGCTCCTCTACGCATATTAAGAAGTATACTAAGGGAAGGCAGAGATAAAGGAAGAGAAACTACTGGCAAAATGTGGCAGTGCGTCACCGCATGCAGAAAATGGACCAAGCAGATCTCCTCCTCAGAGCAAGATCAGACATGCAAGGTCTAGCACAATTTTGCAGAGATCCATAGCACACCAACACTCCGAGAATGAACTGAGGGTGGAAAGCAATCCCCTTGCTAAGCTAGTAGTTCAGCTAGTAATTTCTTGGAGGAGTTAAAAACCCAGCTGTGCAGAGCTCTCGGGAAGCACGTGAAAAATCTCCTAGGAGATTTGGGAGGTCTGAGGCACTAGCTCCAGCATGGAGTGCTGCTCAACTGCAAAACCCCACACTGCAAAGGGGGACTTGCCCATGTGTAAGAGCTGGGGAGAGTCTCAGACCTAGGGACTGGACTCAGACCAGCTTAAACATTTGAGAAGCATCTGGGACCCGGTGCACATATAACACAGTGCTCCAGTAGCCATGCCAGAGGAGTTGCAAGCTAAGCCAGGCTGTAGAGCCTCGATAGGACTGAGCTGAGAGCAGAGCCAGCGTCTCAGCCAGCTCTGGTACCTATCCTTCACTCCTTGCAGCTCCTGGAGGAGAATGAAGTGTTTGGGGATGCAGACCGAAAGGGAGATGCCTGTCACTCCTTGCTTTTTAGTGCTACTCTTGGGAAGATCGGCTTTCCTAACATTCTTCCTTTCTTTCTCAGGGAAGGCTCCAATGCCGCGACCTCACTACAAACCCCAGGAACCCAATGGCTGTAGCTCCTATTTTCTGGGGCTCAAGGTACCCGAAAGTGTATGTACTGCCATACCCACCATTCACAAATGATGCAATTCTCTAATCACAGTAACCAACTAATAATACTGGGGAGGGAAAAGGCTTAGCTGTGCTATACAGCTACTGTGCGATGGCTTCTCTTCGCAGATGAAGCCAGAACTCGGGAAAAGGGAGAAAATACCACTTATGTGGTGTTAGGGGACATGCTGTCTGCCTGGGACTACCATGAGTCATGGTTGCCTACTGACGGCAAGCAAGGCAAACATGTCAGTCTCAGCACTGTCTAACTGTCAGTCAGGGAGGTATTAAGATCTCAAGTGCTAGTGGCAGTGAGACAGGAATCATGTAGACAGGAGTTACATTTATGATAGACTGGCCTGTTGCTCTGGTTGTCTCAATAGGTACCAAAAGAGAAAGTTTCCTGAGCAGGTTAGCACTAAGAGAAGAAAAGGGGATACCTGGCCAAGCAGAGCACCAGTGTGGAGAAAAGTATTTTTATCAAGGCCCTGAACAATCCCATGCCCTTGTGATAGGACAAGGAACACGTTCAATGCCGGGCAGCTCAGTGACATAGCATAATGTTCAAACAGCAATACTCTAATGCATTCTCCGTACCTGGCCCTTTGTCCCCCTCCCATGGTTTTTGCCTCTGCCAAGCACTGAAAGAAACCTGTGGGCTTTAATGCTGCACCCACTTGTTAGTTTAAAGGCAATTAATGAAATCATATTGGAATCACCAGGAAAAGCACTCCCAGGAGGCTCTAAGAGCAGGAATTACTATTCAGCTCATGCATTACTGCTGCCCATGGAGTCTGCAGCAATTAGGCAGATTCCTGCTCTGAAAAACCCTCTCTTTACAGCCCATTTTTCCTATTAGATTAGTTCCTTAAACTACACTTCATTGCAAACCTTGTGGGCATTTCTGCAGTACCTCCTTCTTATACAGGCAATCATGAGCGCTGAGTGCAATGAAGAAACAATTAATCTCCTAAATATTACATGAGGAAGGCCAAAAAGAGGAAGAATTTATAACAAGCTAATGAGTCCAGTCTCTCCGGAAGACAGGCCTTCTGCCACATCACCCCCATTGTTATTAGCTAAGCTTGCTGTTTACCTGCGAGTAGAACTCCCCTGACCAAGCATTTGCTTTGTCCTTGGCCTCACTCGTGTACCTCTGAGAAATAAGGCATTAATAATACTTAGAGCAGATTTATTAGGCCAAGAAACAGGACTTGTCAGATTGTAGGAAAAGGAAGAAAGAGAAAAGGAGCCTTTGCCACTGCTAGCAAGGACAGGAAGCTCTCCGATGAGCTCTGACAAATGAGAACTAGCAAATGATTGTGGAGGAGCTGTTTCCCACCTCTCTACCAGAGGTTAATCCCCGGCAACAGAGAGAAAATAAGGGAATGTCGTCTCCCCTGCATTGGACCTGCACTACTGTTGCCACTTTCTTCAGACAGTGAGGGAGAAGCATGTGTTCCCTCCTGGTGCCCCAGCTATCAGGGATAGCTTCTGGAAAAGGAGCCAGCTGGGCTCTGCAACACCTCACCCATTTGCAGCTATTTGAGTCTGAGGCCAGGACGCAGCTAAGCGACATTTCTTTTCTCTCTTTCCTCAGCTAGATTTGGGCATCCCTGCCATGACCAAGTGCTGTAACCAGCTAGACATTTGTTACGACACCTGCGGGGCCAACAAATACCGCTGCGACGCCAAATTCCGCTGGTGCCTCCACTCCATCTGCTCCGACCTCAAGCGCAGCCTTGGGTTCGTCTCCAAGGTGGAAGGTAGGCTTCCCGGCTCACATCCCCTATGGAGGGAAAGAGCAATGGCGGGGGGAAGGATATGGGCAGGGATCCCTTTCCTTGCCAAAAGAAGCAAAAATCGGCAGCAGGGAGCAGCACATCTGTCCTGTGCTTGTCACAGATGGGTCAAACGTGAGAACACCGAGATCTGCCCCCTCCACACACACTTCTGTCCCAAGACTAGACTCCTAAAATTATTTACATTTGGAAAACATTAAAAACACGCATAGAAAGAAAAACAGCTAAATAACAAAAAAACCCTAGAAGCAATTCCTTCAACACTTGGATGCCCTCCCTGAGAGTTCAGACACCTTCATGGGAGACCAAAAAGCCTTTCAGAGCCAATAAGCCACACACTGCAACCTGTACATGGCCAAGGACCAACAAACTGGGAGACCCAAAGACAGGGGCTCTTCAGGATGTGGTTCACAGGTAAGAGATGACAATAGCACCAGGGACACACCACAGCGTGGGTGGTGGCTGAGCCAGCGCGGGGAGACCTGGATTGCTCAGAAGTCCCCCATGCTAACAAAGTTCTAGTGACCTGTCAGCAGCTCAAGAGCTGACCTGGTTTTGCCTAATTTTAAAAGCCTCAGTCTGCAAGTTTGAGAAGAGCTTTTTATTAAAGGCTATATTGGTAACCTCTGTGAAGGTTACACATGTGATAGCCTAAGCCTGCCTCTTGATCCTCTGTGCCAACATCAAGCACCTCTGCACTGTGTGAGGAAGAGGAAACATCTACCCTGCCACTACCAGAGGCCAGCCATGGCAGGAAAGCCTCCCTCAGACTGCTCCTCCTGAGACCATTTCAGAGCATCCCCATCCTCTGTAAGGCAGGTATCCATCTCTTGCACAGGAGCTGTATAACAGTAATGCAGGACAGGCAGAGATAAGACCTTCCAACAGGAGATGACACTGAAACACTCAAAGCTATTTACAGGACCTCTGGTCTGAAAAACTGGCAGAGTCTTTGAGAACAGCCCATTCCCAAAGCCGAATAAAACTGGTGGTGCTGCTAAGTTTATCACAGCTAATTGCAGCCAGCCCCTCTTAGTTCATCCCCACTGCCAATACCCTGCTGTAAGGTATAGTTAAATATGCATTTGTTTTCCAAAGGTGCAGCCTGATTAGGACATGTGGACAAGTCTGCATGATACCAGTACTAGTGCAGATGGCTTTCTGCCTCATCACAGATAAGTGTTTGGAAAGAGTGTCCAGGCCAGCAAGAGAAATCAAAGATGTGGACTGAGCTAGAAGTGCTACAGGCCAAGTACAGCCAATCTTTCATGGTCACCCTTATCTACAGGTCCTTGTGCAGCCATCCTCTTCCTATCTCTTCAGCTTTTTCCCTGCCAATTTTTCAGATCCCTCCTTTTTCCTTTCTGCCTGCAGCAGTGAAGCAAACAGATAGATCCTAGGGAATTAAGGTGGAGCAGAGCCAAGCCACCTCTGCCTATAGTCAAGTAGTACTAGATTCCTCCAGCATCTCTGTCCTGGTTGCCGCAAGAGGCACAAGTAGTCGCTAACGTGAACGAACTTCTGAGCCATCCTCTCCTCCCCTTGCTCTGATTCCTCTTGCCTTGTGCTCTATACCTCCCATTCCCTGTCCTCAGGGCTGCTCAGAACAGCTCCTGTCACACAGTCCTCCTCCTCCACTGCCATCCCTGCTCTTATCTGAGATCCTTTCCACTGAGTCACCAGGAGTTCAGAGAAAGCAGGCAGGGAAGAGCAGCTACACTCCCTTCATGTGGGCACAAACATCCCAGCTGCAGCAGTGCCAGTTAAGCCTCAGTTTTCCCACTGACTCACTACAGCCTCTCCAACCAAGCAGACTCCTAAAGTAGCAGGAGCAGAGCGGGGTGCTCAGAGAGACTGAGACGGGAGGAGACAGTCCTGAAGGCAAGGCTTTCCCAAATCTATTTTGCATACAGCAATCAACGTTAATTGTAATGTTGGTAGTGAGTAAACCCTAAAAGACCTGATATTTAACGTATTTATTTATTGACATAGCAGTTGACAAGCAGTTTCGGGCTTGTTTCTTGGGAAGAAGAGGGACTAGTAGTCACGCAAACAGCTCTGCTGTTGCAACTGCAGTAGGATTTTTCATGCTGGCTAGCAGCTAGCATTATAACTCCCAAAAGTAGAAAAGGTTGGTTAGTAGTGGCCATAGGCAAAACTGAGGAAAGACAGAAACAGGAAAGACAATACTGTAGATGTCTTCTGGGAAATCTGCTTGGTAAACAGTCTACTTGCAGTGCCCCAAATGATCCATCAACCAGAAAAGTCTAAGAGAGACAAGGAAGGAGAGGGTTAGAGGGGAGAGAAGTTAGTGCCAGATTAGTGCCACCCTAGGGAGAAAAGAGCCCCCAGTTCAGCAGAAAGGAGCCTTCGGATTTATAAAAATGCAATACCCAGAGAGATGACAGCCCATGCTTCTAACTGCAAATAACACATAACTCAGTGCTGGGCTTAGGGTAGGGTGCTTCTACCCAGCCCTCAGATATCCTAGAGTGCCTGTTACTTACCTGCCTGATCTCTTCCTTCTCCACAGCTTGTGAATCCATCGCAGACACAGTGTTCAATGCTGTCTGGACCCTGGGCTGCCGGCCCTTCATGAACAGCCAGAGGAGTGCCTGCATTTGCAACGAGGAAGAACGAGATGAATTGTGAGGAAGAGCAGATGCCCGGCCTCCATGAGCCTGCTGCCAAGCATCCCCTCTCTGATACCACACTTCAGCGCAGTGATTTCTATCAGCTCTCTGGCCTAGCCCAGGATGGGGGGACCTGCGCCAAGCAATACACATCAACTACAGCTTTTGGACAGAGGGCTATGAAAGGGGAGACAGCCTGTGAATATAGGGCAGTGATGCCTGCTGTCCACCACAGATGCAGTTCAAGAGCCCTACCCCTTTCCAAGTCCATCAGCCTGAATGATCCAATGCCAATTTTCTCTGCAGACTGATCAGGAGAGGCAAGCAGGATGTAGCACTGGTTATAAACAAGGGGCTTTACTTGTTTGTTTGCCTTAGACACACAGGTATTAGCTCCCCCCGCCCCTTAACTCTCTAATTTGTGGCGCAAGGCATTATGTTTCTGCAACCCCTGAAAATCCCAGTCCATGGACACACTATTTACATTTTTCTACCACCGGTGACAGACCAAAGAGGAGGGGTAATTTGCTTTCAGTATGTTGCTCACACCCATCCCTGACATTTTCCATCCTACCGTTACACAGCCTGACAACTCTGTTTATTTAAATACTTGATGGATCCTAAACTGATTTAAAACATCCGGGGATTTGATAAGCACGAGAAGGACTTTTAAGTGTTTGTGATACAGGCACAATTCATATTTGGGCAGAAAGGTGCCAAAGCCCATTACATCTGACATGAAATCACAGCACTCTCCCACAGTCTCAGGAGGGGGAGCTGCTTTTCTTTTACAGCGTCATCCCGATCTATTTCATTATTTTCCTCCTATATCATTTAACAAAGTTTTTCCCTTAGGATCCCTTTTTACACAAAATGGCTGGATATCCACCTCCATCTTTTGCATGAGGGAAACAGGAGGCTCACATTTGCCTTGGATGAGAGATTCAAAATCCCAGAGGCTTATCTGTCAAGGTGGCAGAGCTTACATGCTACCTCTGTGGGGCAGAAACACTGCCAGCTGAGGAACGATCAGCAGCCTCAGACAGCATTCTTCCCAAAATATGGTTAATACTTCCATCTGTCATCAGGAGCTTTTATTGCATGCAAAATTAGAATTTAAAGTGCTATATGGAATTTCATCTACATATAACATTTGCAGACAGCTTTCATCTGTGCTTCTTGTTGAAAGGAAGTTGCTACTGGGTGCGCGTGCCACGCCACGTAAATACTTCAGCGTCTTCTGCAAACATATTTATGGTTATGTTCTTCCATCTGCCACAGAAAAGTTAAGGCTACAGAAGGATGATTTAACAAGAATGGAAAGAGCCTGTCTTAGTTACTTTTCTTCTAGTTTGCGTTTAAATGTATGCGCGGAGCTATGAATTATTTAAGCCCAGTATTCCCGTTCTTGTCAGTTATCTTTGCTTCACAGTGAACAGCAATGAGACATTTATCTGGCCCCAAACAGACTGAAACAACAAGACCCCACTGGTATTAAGACCAGGAAAATGGAAGTGACCGCATGAGGTGTACTGGGATGTTTTCCATTAAGGAAGACCTTAATTTACACTGATCAGATGCAATGACATTCTTTCCTACCTGTTCTAATACCACTGGAGAGTGAATACTGCATTGCCAAGGTTTATTGCAGTGTGTGTCTATCAGAGCATGAGACTCGACAGACAATCTTTACTACCCATCTAAGAAACACGTATTTTTGGCCAGGGATGGGAAGGAAATATTCCTCATTCCAGACACTTCCCAAACTGTGTTTCATTGGTGAAACGGTGGCCATTGCCAGTTTTAAATGTGAGCATACTCTTATGATTAAATGTCAAAATAAAAAAAAAATAAAAAAAAAACCCAAAAAACAACCAAACAAAAAAGTATCTTGTCTAAGCTCCATAGCCAACTGGCTGGCAAATGTCTTAAAGCATTTTATAGTTCAAGTGATACCAGATTAAAGCCAGGCCAAGCAACTGACAACAGATGATGCTATATGCTGGAGAAATTGAAGAATTCTGAACAAAAGCTCTCTATCCAGATGCTGATGCATTGGAGACACCGCTAATATAAATCATAATTTCTTCATGCTTTCAGACCACCATTCATCCCAAAACACTACAGACTGCTGCACACAGGGCAGCTACTGAATAAGTACATTTTTCACTATGAAGTTAGGCTGTGGTAATCTGAAAAACCTCACGAGCAGCTCTGCAAGGAAACTTTTGAACCTTCAAGAAGTGGCAGTGACTCAAGAAAACCACCGGATAACCCTGCGTAGGAGAAAACCAGTGCATGAACTACAGTAAAACTTCTGCATCCAAACTAAAAATTGCATCCCCTCCATGCTGCTCCTGCTACCCAGTGGTATACAGCCACTAAAGCAGCTGATCATGGGATTCTCACGGTCAATGCACAAACCTTGGGTCATCTTCACTTCCACCCTGCTCGGAACAGGAAGATGACACTGTGCTTACCTGATGGCTTCCTGTTGACTTTGTGCTTTGGCAGGATTATTTGCAACTTTTGCTGATATCAAACTCATTCGGCCAGCGTGCCCTCTCCTAGTAATGGTTCCCCAAACAGCAATCTCTGTGTTTCTACTGAGAACATAAAAGCAGGGACTAGGATGGCAGGTAATAGGTGTTCATTCCTGTCAAACATTTACTTTACATCCTAATAGAAAATGAGGTGGCACCAGCCAGAACATACAAACCACACACATTGGGCAGCACTGATGCAGCTTGGACTTTGAACTATGGTTGGCAGTGCTGGTCGGACCTTCAGGAGCACTGGTTGGGTACGTTGCCTTCTTGCACACACAGTGCCTGCTTGTGCAGTGTGTTTTGCTTCCACTCTATGGCGTGGCAGATTAAATTAAACGTACAAATCCCTCGACTCTCTGATGAGTTTGGCCTTTGATTTCATGTCCAGGGTGTAATGCTGACAAGGATGACAGATGGAAACAAGAGGTAAACTAGGGAGAGCTAAAAGACTTTGAAAAATGGTTTTGTTTGTGCCTAGGAGCCATCCTCTCTACATCAGAGGAGGAATGGCCACTGGACAGTGGCAGATAGTAGACCATCCTGCTTGGAGGGCAAACTGAACACCTTCCCAAACTGCTCCATTCACATGGCCACACAAACCAGTGTTTCCTCCTCATTATTCTTCCATATTATTTAACTAAAATGCTGCAGAGCAGAAAGGCTGCTTCATATGGATTTGTCAGGAAGAACCAAATAATGTGCACAATATCTGAAATAAGCCAGAAAATTAACCTCTCTGTCCACCACTCCCCCATGTCCCTTTCACACAAACAGAAAACACCAGTTGCGTCTCCAGAAGGCACCAGCTAATTAATTTCATTTTCCAGCTCTTGTTTTATCAAAACAAGTATATTTAGCAGGGGCTGCCTGAACAAAGAAGTGACAGTGGGAAATTGTCCATGTGGTCCTAATGCAGACGTGAATCAGCAGAACCAGGAGACGCATAGCAATGCAAGAAGGCGGCTTTTTCATTCCTTTTTCTTTCACATATGGTTAGATAACACATGAAAAGTGTCTTTCCATTTACACCTACTTATCAGAGAAACATTTTCATTTATTGTAACACACACACACATGCATATTCCCAAACAGGAAAAGCAGCCATGAAGCTATTTAGAAAAATCATGAAACTCCCAGCCCATCAAATGCCCACTCCTCACTGGAATCTCACTCACCAGAAGAAATAAATCTGTGAAATGGAATATTGCTGAGGTGATTTGTGACTCCCTTCTAAATGGTCCCTTCAAACGGACTCCCCATCCATTTGAGAGCAGCAACAAATTTTGCTTTGGCAGCAATTTGGCTGCTTCCAACCAAAGTAGAAAATGGCTGCAGGCTAGGGGGACTTCCAGCACACCTCCAAACACACAGGACAGAGCTGCACACTGTGAAGCTTCTTGCAGAAAACCTCATAAACACACTGCAGTGCCACAGCCAACAGTGGAGACTAATCCTTCCTTTCTCACCCTCCAGCCCTGCCTCTCCTATTTGTCCTTCACTGCTCGCTGAGCCTCCTTCCTTTCACCCCACATTTCTAATCCTTTACCACACAAGCACTCTTGCTCCTGAATGAAGCCCAGAGGAGCCTGAGCTAATCATCCGTTATATTTCCTTTGGAAGGAACTTGACGGCCCAAAGGGATTCCTGACAACCATGATGCCACCACCATCACCAGTAATTGCGTCCCTAGCCAGCTCCAACCCACCAGGAGACTGTGAATGCACAGTCACTCAAACAACGCTGCCACGTCTCCTGTCACCAGGCTCACTGGGGACAACCCTGTCCCGAGAACTATCCACATTACAAATGATTGCTATAAATACTTAATGTGCGTTCCTCTAATCCCTTTGTCAGAGTCATAGCCTCTCTAGACCAGGGTAACTTTCAAACAAAGACTGAGTAGCAGCACACTTGCGAGGGAGTGGTGATGGGGGGGGCAGGGAATGTATTTATAGATGTATAATGGTCTTTTTCTTACAATCAAGGTGCTATAGCACTTACAAAAGGCACCGCATTTTTGGTGGGGGGAGAAGAAGGAGAAAAATAATGATACACTAAATGCAAGAGAAAACACTTAAACTGCATGCATTATGAAAAGACACTAAAAAAATTTGAGTTTTATTAAATACCTTTTACTATTTAAAAATAACATTTAAATGTGCCTGTGATAGATCTGAGCTTTAGCTGCCTGTAATGACAACTGTTTTATAGCTCCAAGGAACTTACACATTGAGACATATATTTTTATACATGTTTTTATTAACAGTCATCCAAAATCTCAGCACATCCAAATGCTTCAGCATCATTCACAGAACTGCGTAGCAAACACGTTCAGCTATGATACTATTTGTATTGTCTGATGAAAGAAGAGCTTGAATAACATTTGTTTAGTCAAGGACAAACAGTCCTGTGGAGCCTGCAGGTGGATGTAGGGAAAGACAAAGTTGGGTAACACTTCAGGCCTGCAAAGCAACAGGATCCCTTCAACTGAAGGACTGTTTGGAAGAAATGCAGGTAAAACCAAACTGTTCTGCGGTCCAGGTTGCACTCAGAGGGCTGCCTTGTGTGCCCAACATACTTCACAAATAATCATCACACGGTTAGAGAAACAAGTCCTGAGGTTCAAGTGGGGCTTTACCAAATACCTCTTGTTTCTCAAACCACCACGAAAGGCGGCATTGATAAGGAAGGTCGGTCTCAGGTGGAGATGCTGTTCCAGTGGGTGGGTGTTAGTCATCAAAATCGATTCTGATGGGGCCACCTGTCAGGATGTGGTTTGCCATGTGAACAGATTCCTCCTCCTCCTCCTCTTCCTCCGTCTCAGCCGACCTGCGCACCCGTCTCCGGCAGCCCTGGGCACAGCGAGAGCTCTCATCCAGCGCCCCGCACACGAGGATGCGGCAATGCAAGAACACCTCCTGGAGGGTGGTGAGACAGCAGGCCAAGTCAATGCGCAGCTCTGGGAATCAGACTGGCAGTGCTGCCAGCTCTCACAGAGCATGAGTGACACCATTCCCACAGCACAGCCATTTCTGTCCCTGCACCAACAAGGTCCATATCCACCATTGCCATCCACAGCCAAACTGGCTGCTCCATCTGTTCTCTTATCTGCCCAGGAGATGGCACATTTTCCAAAGTGCCTGGCTGAGATCTCAGAGTATGGCGTCTGTCTGTTAGCCAAGGGCTAGACAGGGAGTATGAAGGCATGAAATGATCCTCCAGAAGAAGGGATGAAAATGCCAGGATTAAGCTTGGAAGAGCTCGCATGGACTGGTAGGAGGAGGCCAAGAATGCATGAACCCTTACAAGGAGATGGACTGATAGAAACGTGAAAGAGAATTTGACGTGAGCTGAGAAAACATAAAGCTAGGAGACTGAGGGGCAAAGGAGGAAAACGCAGGTTGATGAGGGACTAAGACTAGTAGTTGATGGGAAAAGTAGAACACAAAAGGCAGGGAGACAGCTGCCTTTTCTTTCTGCACAGTAAGGGCAGTGACAGGATTGCTGCTCCCTGCCTCTAAATGACAAGGACAGTAAGCAAGATCCCTGCAAGCAGCAATTCGGAAAGCAAATATTTGTGACTGTTTAGTCAATGGTGAGGTTTGAAGCAAAATCCATTGCACAGGCTGGGAGGATGCAGGTTGGAGGCAGCAGTGGCAATCAGACAGCCGAGTAAAATCTCTGAATTTTGAAAGATCTCATCCGTTTTAACCCTATTGAGGCTTTCCAGGAGCTGGAGCGGCACCTTTATGCCTTCTGGAGCAAGCAGCACTGGCTGAGCATAACAACAGTGACTGAAAGACCTGATTTCTTCTAGCACCGACAAGGAAAGCTATTTGGATTAGGAAAATGGCATTATCCTTCAACTGTCCTCCCACTACAAAGCTTCTGTCCCAGAGTGCCACCAGCCTGGATGGCCTGGTTTCACATTGAATTAAACAGTATGGTGGCCTTGTATCTGGAAAGCAGGCATCTGTACTCACAAGAGCTAGAGAAGATATAAGGTTGAAGAGATTCAAAACTATAGACTGTCTTGTTTTAAAGATAGGACACTGTGTAACCTGCCTAACTCCCCAGGTTTCTGTTTGGTGACTAGGAACACTTTTCTCGCCCAGCATACAAGGGTCCACTAAGACTACCCTGGAAAAAACAATGCTTTTAACCTGCTATGGCACTGATGTTCCACAACTGTCCTTCATATTGTATTTAATTTGAGTTGTTTTTATCACTTTCTCCTAAAGTAGCTGTGTCAGGCTTCTGAAAGACACAACTGCTGGAATAGGCACAAGCAGCATCTGCCTTGGGCCAACCATTCCTCCCCTTCGCACTCTAATACAGTCAACTCTGCACTGAGACTCCTCGGTCAGATCAGAGCTGATGCAATACCAAAGAGGTGTGTTTTGAGCTTACCTTGTTGTCTTTGCCCACAAACTTGAACACGGGAACCTGGAAATGCTTGGCAAGATGATCCTTTGACGTGTACTGCTTCACAGAATCATCAGAAACGCAACTGAGGAAAGCAGAGGAATAGGCCTTTAATGGTTTTCCCAGAAATGGAAAAAAAGAGAAAAAACATCCCAGCCTATTTAACCAGAGAAAGGAAAGGAGGGCTTGGCTCTCTCAAGCTAAGCTACCATGCATGTTACTTCCTCTTTGGCCACCAGAGAAAATTCGGGAATGATGGGGAAAAACAACTGCAATGATAATAGCATCTCCAGACAAAGAACAGCTCAGCAGCAGAGAGCTGGCAGGATGCGGTCCAGTCCCCTCGGCAGAGGGACTGCCAGAGAGCTGCAGGCAAGTTTGTCCTCATTTCACCTTCCTGTGCAACAGTCTGCAGTGATCAACAGAACTGTTATACAGCATATAATGTATTATGTACTTTCCATATACACGTATATATGCACATAAATCATGTGAAAATGAAGAAGCCTGTACCCACATTACTAAAATATCACAGATGATGAAAACCACAACAATCCAGGTTTACTTTGCTTTACATCATTTACATTTTTCTTCTTGCTGGACTTGGTCAGACAGCTCAAATTCACTACGCTAAAATTCATAATTTCAATTTCTCCATCACTAGCAACTATATGATCATGCAAAAGGTCTTGGAACTGCAAGAAAATAAACTACTTGTATAAAAAGTTACATTGCAGGTGCAGTCAATTTATAAACTATTACAGCCTGTTTAGAGTTTGACAGAGAAACAGCAAGACAGTAAGTTATGGTGACTTGATAATTACTGCTGCCTGTTGCAAAGCCTTAGGCATTTTGAGAGGCCCAAATGCTGCTGTTATGTTGCATTACAATGCAGCATGTCCTTTCTAGCAAGTTAATTCCAGAAACGTGGACTTTGCAAGATATTAAAAAAAAAAAAAGTGGTGGTGGAAGAGACAAGAGGTAACGGTGTGACAGCTGAAAGTCCTACTCTTGCAGCAACCTTTAGCTTCCATCTTTACATCAGAAATATGTAAGCATTATTAGAAATGCTAACATTTGACATGTTCAGCTATCAAACAGCAGCAAACTCCCCACCTATATGTAGCTCCGCTTTCACTAGAATGTATTTTTGGAAATCTCTATGCTGTTCAGCTGAGTTTGTTCCATGGGCAGCAGCCCACTGCAATCCCTCCCAGAATCGCCCTTCTGCTACATACAGTAGAGCAGTGTATGTTCATGCCAGCACGAAGCATTGGTCTGACCCTAGCATTATTTTCACCACCATGTATTTCTGTAGCTTTTCTCAGCCAGTGGAGGTCATGGTCTGAAGGGATATCCCTGTCTGCAGCGTTGTCTAGTTAACTCGCCTGGGAGGCAAGTACAAAAAACCATCTGAGGGGAGCTAATAAATTAACATTGTGCATCCAAAAAAAATTGACACAGATTCCTCCCCCTTGAGGCCAAACACTAGACTTTACTAACTTGTTTAGGATAAAATTGCTTTTAGAAGTAGCATTCCTGAAAGCATCTTATTGTAAAGATTGACAGTTAAAGACTTCCCGTAAGTGACTGGCCAAGCTTTGGGGCCATAAGGTCAACTCAGGCATGTCCTCATTTGTGAGCATACGAACTGTCATGATTCTTGGATACTGGCTCAAAACTGACTCCTAAATCCCAGATTCTCCAAAGGTCCTCCACACCAGTGGCAGGAAACCTACTGGTTTGGGGCTAGGGAGAAGGAAAATGGAGTAACAACAAGGAGGAACCAGGGATAAATGGAGCACCTACCATGGCCCTAAGCATGCTTTACAGAGGGTTCCAACAAATGCATTACAGCATGACAAAAAGAGCTCGGAAACCTCCTGAGTGACAGGGATGAGCCTGTTTGCATTGTGTGTGGGGCCATACCATGTCCCACCTTCCTAGGAAACCCCTGACCCTGCTTCCTACCTTAGAAAGGTGAGAAAGGGCAGGGAGTACAGATATAAAAGGAAAAAGGGTGACCCTGGTTGGGACAGAGGGAAAATAACCCTTTCCTGTGCATAATGTGCTTAAGTTAGGGGAGAATACAGTGGCTGTGCCATGGGAGCTATGCTCTGACTCTCTTACTGAGGGGTTGCAAAGTAGAAAGGATGGCTTGGAGAATAAAATAACCACCTCAGCCTACAAACAAGGGGCAGCCTGAGGTGTAACAAGAAGAGCCTTGCAATGGAACTACCTTAACCACACCATGCTCAGATAAATTGCAGCTCCTCACACATCAGATTACAACAGATTGCCCTCAGTGACACGACCTTGCTCTGGATGCCCCATAGAGCTGCAACGTTTATCTCCTGTGTAATAGGTCAAAGCCTTTTATTTATTTTTGTTTTGAGAAAAGGAAGAACAAGATCAGGAGCAGGAGAGCTGCTTTGAGGCTGGCTGGCTGGGCTAGCAGCAGTAGCAGCACTACAGTGTATTGCAGAGACAGCGGGGGGGATCTGGGAATATCCTGATTTCCAGCATGGTCACATCAGCATAGGGAGAGGGCTGAGGAGTCCCACAGAAGGTGACTCCCACCTCTTGCCAACTGGAGATGGCAGGGGATTTACAAGGAAGAAAGCAGGAGAGAGAATTTTCCCATCCCTCCATCTAAGGTATATCCCCTCAAATTTACACAGTGTTTCCCTCTGGAAGCTGCAGTTAACTCCTGCAGGTCTGATCCTACATAATCAAACTGATTTAAAAATCTCATCTTTATTGCCTTGGGCTTTTGGGGCTGGGTTGATGGAAGGAAACTGGGTTATTACAGTTCCCTGTTTGGAGCAGGGACAAATCAGCAGTGTATTCAACTAATTTTACTTTTTAATTGCTGCAAGCACACAGAGACACAAAGAACTCCAGTTAGCTCAATAGCTCATCATTAGCCTTTGGTCTAAGTGAGTGCTTCAATTTAAATACAGCACAGGGCACAGGGGTTGGCATGTCTGGGGACACTGGGGCCTGCAGTGACTGGCTGGAGAGTGGAGCAGGCTGGATAAGGCTCCAGTCAGCCAGCTCCAGCCCACTTTTCCTTTCAGTGAAGTTTTAATGCCCTCTGCAGGATAACAGTACCAAAGGGGCTGCTAGTGCCGTAAATCCTCCAGCTAGTGCTGTGGTGAATTCAAGAGATGACATTTTCTGCCTTCTCCCTTCTCTATTTGGCTCAGATTTTGGCCACTGTTTTGAATCCCATCATTTTCACTCATGATGAGAAATGAATGAATGTTTGGAGCCTTGACTCTGTGAAGGGTCCACAGAAACAGCCAAAACAGGGAGTCAATAAATCAATCCTTCCATTCCAAATCCGCCCAAACCCCAGAAATGTCAGGCACAGAAGGACTGCAGCCTAGGATGGAGGGAGAGCAAGCTAATGCTGAAACCTTTGTCAGAAGGAAATTCAAACAGTATTTTTGTGTACTGTACACTGCAGAACGCTTTTGCTACAAGACAATCACATGGGACTTCTTGTCACCAGCTGTAACGGTGGATGATTTAGCCTGGCAGCTGAGGAAATAATTGTTGTCCTCATTAGATGGTTTGGCAGACAGAATACAGGACTTATATGAGCACAGTCCCTTGACTGTCAGGCTATGACACTTGGGTACATCTTAGATATTACTTTGGCTGGACTTTCCTCCCTAGAGGATAGCAGACTGGTTCCCAACTGTGACATTTCCACAGCATTGTCTGGTTAAGCTCCCAGGCACTGCTGGATACAAACACTCCACGCTGTCATGTTAGCGCCCAAACAAGTGTCTGAAAACAGGGGTCATCTTAGGAGCCACAGCAGAGCCCACAGCAACATTCTCCAAATCTCTGATGCAAAACCCATTACAGTGAACCCACAGATCTGCCCTGAGTTTTTTACTAGCATATCCTAGAAGATTACTAACCCCAAACACCTCAGAAAATTACAGCCAAACTGAGAGACCCTAAGCTTACTGCACTGACAGGCGTCAGAGAGAGCAAAGCAAGAAGTGCTCCTGGAGCTCCAACCAGGACCAGCCATGGAGTCTTCTGGCTTCCACAGTCTTCTGGCTCACGCTACAATAAGGCCATTATGGGAAAATTAAGAAACTTGCTCCAGTTGCTGTGGTAGCTGTGTGGCAGTGGCACACAGCCATTGGGAGGTTCTGCCGATTGGTTTGGCACTCTACAGGCTGGCAGAGAGAGGATATCAGGAAGGATATCTTTTGTACAAGAGCCAACTCAATTATCCACAAGGCTAGTTACAGGGAAATATGTCCTGTAAAGGCTGCACTTGGAGTAACCTCTTTCACTGCCTCCCACTGTTTCTCCCAATCACTTTTTATGGGACAGGTGGTTTCAGCTTGATGGCTGAAAGGCCTGGCTGCTGGTCATTGCCAGGAACACAGCAGACAGGCTGCTGTGGAGAAGTGATAGCATTTCCTGCATCACACAGGCAATGCAACTTAGTCCCACTGCCAATGCCCATCTAATAGCTAGCAAGAGCGGGAACAGTGAACTCACCCATCTTGAATCAGGTAGTACTTCAGGATCTCATCAATTTTTGAGGTGGGAGTGGCAAAGCAGCTCTCTACCAGTGTCTCTAGTCCATTGACATGTACCAAGGGTTCAATCCCAAAGTACAGAGAGTCCCGAAGCTTGAGGGTGGGAAGAGCACCCCTGTAGGGTTCATCAAAGTCTTTGTCTTTGAAGATCTCAAGAGTGAAGGGAAAGATGCCCTGGTTGCGGCTCATGATTTCCAAGGGAGAGTTCTTGAGGTTGGGCACATAACCTTCAGAGATGGTGTACCGGCGTGGGAACTCACAGGTCACCGGGATCAGCAGCTTGCTGGTGCGGACAATGATGTCCCCATTGCTTCCTGGAGTCTGCTTTGGCAAGCCGGTCACTAGATTGGTGGCAATGATTTTATCATTTATTACCTGCAGCAAAGAAAGGAGTTGAAGGGAAAGAGGACATTATTGAGAAGGACCTCTCTGAGTTCAGACTAGCAGCTGAGTTTACCTTTTTCAGGGAACTCAGACATAAACTAGCCACTGAAAGTCCAGCTTGTGAATTTATATGCTGCAACCTGAAAGATGTTCATCCTTACCTATGAACTAAGGGCCTCTATGAGTTTGCTGTCAACTTTGATGCACTGTACTTCTACATGAAGCAGAAGAATTTGCTTCCAGTTGCTACCCATCTGCTAATATGAGCTTTCTGGTTCCTTACCACTGCCAGCATAACCTTTGAAACATTATTGAGGGACCAGATTCTGTCTCAACAGGAGGGTGAAGAGTGACACCACTTGCACTTTCTGCACCAGAATGATGGTTAAGCTGCCTCTGTGAAGTGCTAGGTGAGTGGAAAGCAGTATCTGTGCTGACAGACAAGCTCCATCCTACTTTAGGATGCCACCCCAGGTCTAGTCTGAGGCCAGCTGCACAGCAACACAGTAAAGTGTTCTGATGGTAGAGTTAAATCAACTTTATTCCCCAAGTAAGCCATAGCCAAGTCCCTGAATCTGAGAGATCTCAAGAGACAGGAGAGCAATGGGTATACATACGTCTACAACAGTGCCGCAGGACTTCAAGGAGAAATGGATGTTGACGTGAGTGCCATTGGATACTCCTTTGCACGAAGTGTTGATGAGGGAAAGGTCCAGGCCTCCAACCAGATCCTTCGGGATGCTCACCTCAATAGAGCTGGACTTGCACAGCACTGGAACTACAAGGAAAGTCCCCAGAATAACAGTCTGCACAACACGTCTACCAGGGAGCTGGGGAAGGGCTATACCAATTATTATTGGGCAAAAAAAAGGGGGATCATATGCTGCATTTATGATTACTATCGTAAGATAGTAATCTAACTACCTATCTTGTATTCCTACCTACACAACAAAAACCTCCTGAGCTACCACTGCCCCAAATTCTCCTGGCGCAGCAATACCACAAAAGATGACGAAGGTGACCGTGACACTTGCAGCAGAGACTTAGCTATGCAGTATTTCCAGCTATACTTAATACTCAGCACAGGTTTGATTGATATCTTCTGCACTGCTACGTCCTGGGAAGAGCGTTTCCCAGATATGGATATCAAATTCACAACACCCCAGGCAAAGCCATTTTTTAAGACCCTTAATCAGATTTTACATCAAACCCAGAACATGTCAAAACAAGGCAGAGTAATTCCATACAGATGCCGAGCTAAAATGGAAGCACCTCAAAACGCCATAATATTTTTATAAGCAATAAATGCAGCTCTGACAAACAAACCCAGTTAGCTCACTCATTCTACCTCCTTCCAACCTTTGAATTTTAATGCAGATCTCCATGTGAACTTTTTTCAATTAAAATTCCATTACATAAGAAGCAGGAGAAAACATAGAGATTGGACAAAATGAAAAAGGAATAAGAGGCAATAATCTTCAATAAAAAAAGTAATTGCTATATATATATTCCTTGGGTGTATACACATCTATTTAGTGAGATACAGGACAAGCGTACTGGTGCATATATTCTGGTCTCTTCTCAGCCAGAAAAACAAACCCCTTGCAGAATTTCCATTTATCATATTTTAAAATTAGATGACAAAACTTTTTGCAAACATAGTAGTTCCTCAAGCTTTTTCCTAAAGTTAATTACAGTCCCAATCCTTGACATTCATCTGATCTGCCTTCCCTTAATTTTGATCATTAATTATATAATCCCAGATTCTGGATCTTGCATACAATGCACACTGCTAAAATAATGCCTTTTGCCCTCCTTAAAAAAATTCTCCTGTCCCAGCTAAGGTACTTGTAACAGCTACTGAGTAACTGCAGGGAATATTTTTTTATTAAAAGTTGATCTTTTCAAGGTGATATGCTAAAATGTATGCAGTGTGCCCAAAGCAATATGCTCTCATAATGACATTGCTGGTTTAGAACAGAAAATTAAAGAACTAAGCGTTACCTTAACTTTTCCTCCATCCACAGGAGGCGGCAAGCAGGAATAACAGAGCATGTCAAATGGCAAACCTCACAAGGAGACAAAGGGACTTTGAGAACACAGTGCAATGCAGATGGAGATGAGCATCCTTTGGAGAACCAACTGGCTCATTTTGGATTTAAAGCTTCACTGTTCTAGTGACTCCTTGATGAATAAGAAAATGTAATGGTTTTATAATGGTGTAATTCAGGGCAAGATAGTTTGGATCCTAACTGCAGTTCTCCAAAGTTCAGGACCAATTTGGTTCAGGCTATCTCTGTTTCTAAATGTCTTTGGCACAAAGGGGAAGAAAGAGGACACACCCATTTAACCTCTGCTCTGGCATTGCAGGAATTGTCTGTGTGCACTCCACCACCTGGGCACAGAAACAAGTGAATGAAACCTGTGAGCAGATCCACTTTTGATTCAAGCCAAATCATTACTATTTGGGAAAACACTCTGGGAAACTCTTAAACTATCTCAGAGCAACTGGTAATTCAAACCACCCTAGACATTTGTACGCAGAAGAGTAATCAATACTGAGAACAGTGTTTCAGTTCTACCAATTTAACAGTGGTGCTGCAAGCAGAGAGACTGCATGCATCAGCATGATTCAGCTCTAAGCAAGCCTGATTCCCCCCAAGACAGACTGCCAGCAACAGCATCATAGGGGGACCTGAAAAGGAGCTGGCAAGGTAGTCATGACTATATGTAGACATGTTGTTCCAGGGCAAGCTGTGAGGTCCCGACTGCCAGGACTGAGATGGCCAGCAGAAACGAGTTATCCTGGGTGCCAAAGAATCCACTTTTATTCACAACTTCTTGCAGCCGTTCAGAGACCTGCACTCTCCTGACTTGCTGTCCACATCCATCTCTTGCATCCCTGCCCTGGGCTCACCCCACCCTGTGAGGCTCCCAAGAGCCTCACCCAGTCATTGCCAGTCAAACATTTCAGTCCTTCACCCTCATACACTGCAGAGCATCTCTAAGTACTGGGAACGCCTCCCCATTACCGCTTTAAACTCCGCTTTGCACCAACAACCACCAAGTACCCTGACCCTGGTAGGAAGCTTCTGTGGTGATTGCAACGCTCATTTTGCTGTCTGGTATCATTGGCACCATGATCCTTGCCCAGCCGGTGGCTCCTTCCTTGGCTTTTTAAAGTACAGCTGCTTGGAGCAGAGGTTATCTTTTTGCTCAGACTGCTCAGTAGAATAGGCTCCCTAGTGCTGGGAAACCCTGAACCACTGCTACAAACACAAATAAACTACACCACTGTACCCTGCATAGCTGCACACAAGGCTTGGGCATAGGAGATGGGAGAAAAGCATTTCACCACCACACTTCAGAAAGAGCTGGGGTACAGGATGGTCTGCAAAATTCCAAATACTTCATTGGCTGGTATCTTTGTGGGAAAATTGTAACCAAGACTGTGATTTCTGTGCAAGATTATTAATGTTTGTTTTGAATGTAGAGACAGTGCACAGGAGGCTGCAGATCCAATTGCTTCCGGCAACTGTGCCTGCCCTGCACTGTTAATTGTACCACTATAAACCTGATTAGATGCCATAAAAAAAATTGTGTTGTACAGTTCCAGATATATTCTGTCATATCTGCTCAAAATTGCAGACCACTGCATGGGGACATAAATTCATGAAATGCAAAAGAACAAGCAATTTTGCTTTATTAGATGCTGTATCCTGAGCCCCAGCTTGGCACCCGGCAGTGCTGCTGCTCTCATTAGCAGCCTCAGAAGAAGGAGAAACACTGGCTGAGAAATGCGTGGCCTTCTAACCCTGCTGGGGTTGCCTCAGGGAGCCAGGATTGAAGAACATTGCTCTTTTCTGGCCTGTATCCATCAATCAGACCTTCAATCAGGAAGTATAATCACAGCTCTTGGAAATCCCCATCTCCTCCTCTCTACCTGGCTCTGCTGGAGCAGTTAAGCACTACTGAATCCCAAGTGTGCAGTGCTCACCCTTGAAAACAGTGCCCCACATTTCTAAAAAGCTTAAAAAGAAGAAATTTCGTCAAGTAGAACCATTCCAACTTACTCTCTGAGGCATACCTGCCCTGTTGGCTACCTTGAAGTCTGGATCTGTTCCTCTCACTGATGTCTGGGCACTTTGTAATACATCAGACTACAGGAGATTCTGAGCACACCAGGTAACACCAGCTCACTCGTATTACCTAAAGCCCAAGTGAATTAGCCCATGACAGTCTCCCTTTCACTGCATTTTAGATCCTGCCCTGGCTGTGGCCTGAGTCCAGCCCATTAGCAAATTCCCATGGAAATGTCTGAAAGCAACCACACAGGTTCTTCATGGGCCCACCAAGGCAAAACACATGCAGAGAGCTGTGAGGTCTGTCTCTACCAGGGCAGTAGTGTACCTTCTCCAGCTTTGTGCTGAGCCTGAGAGGTCCGAGAAGTGACCATGCAAGTCAGATGAGGCGCACCAGAGAGCATTACCTCTGTCTGCCTTTCACATGCCCACACAGCTCTCCTTAACACGCAGTTTTGACCAAATGTCCCTTCAGCAGCGGATCATAGTAGACATCTCTGTAAGACACACAGGCTGTTCGATGCTTTCAGCACCTCAGGGGCTCAGCTAGCTGTGGGATTATGAGAACCAGAAGAATCCTGGGTACAAGTCCTGGATTGTAAAAAGTCATTGCATGAGGAACTACAGACCCCTCTGCTTAATTCTCAATGCCCTCAGGAACTTCTCCCTGATCCTCTGCTCCTTGCACTCACTGCTTGCAGAGCTAAATTGAGCCCTGGAAGCCCAGATGTATTTGGAAAGGAAATCTCACTCAGCTCTTGCAACCCAAACCAGGAAACATGTTTATTCCATATGCATGCTATAGGTGCGAGTCGGCAAGGAGGACTCCCTGTGTACAGGAATGGAGTAAAGTTCAGATGAAAGGTCTTCCAAGGATAACATTGCCCTTGCCTCTATGCAGCAGAAACAACAGTCAACTTTCAGATGCTATCTTGGGCACTTTTCCAAGGGACAGCAGAAACACCTAGTATCAGAACTAGCACCCTGCTTCAAGACATCAGAATGCTTACTGGAATGGCTACCAAGATACTTGGGCAAAAAAAATGCCTCTCTCTTTAACCCCGTTCTTGGAAGGGACTGAACCACTTTAGCTGAAATTTCAAAAGCTTAGTTTGAAGCATGGAAAATTTCAGCTCTAATAGCATAAATTTGTCAAAGGCATACACAGCTGAAGCAGAGCAATATAATAGGAGATGTTAAGCAATCTTAATTGTAAGTGAACACTGCCAAAACCACTTGTGATGCAAGATGCACCCAGCTGGGTCCTGCATCTCTGTTCTCCTGCCTGGTAAAAAGAGCAGTATCTCCAGGCTCTCAGTTTTGGATGATCTGTCATTAACAACAAAGCTCCATTAACCAAACTGGAAAGGACAGACTAAGAGAACATGACAAAAAAAAGAAGAAAAGTTCTTTCAGACATACTTTTGGCATCCAGGGAACAGAGGCTGTCGGGGACATTTTGTTGACCTACCCTGGCAAGTGTGGTTGTCTTCTGACAGAACAAGACCCCTCGGACATTCACATTGGTATGTGTCTTCCACCTCAATACAGGTATGGCTGCATCCTCCATTGTTATTGTGACAGCCTTCGATTTCTGCAAAAGCAAGAAAAATCAGCACACCCTGCTCCTCAGGCAGCTGTGTGGCAGCTATGTAGGCCCCAACATATACTCCTGGCTGACCAACAAACAGTATGACCAACACAGAGCTCAAAGGCAACAGCACGGTGAGAACTTGCTTCCAAGAAAATGCGGTGGAAACCTATTTTTAATTGTACAATTTCCTGTGTTTGTCATTTCACCATGAAGTTAACGAGGAATTCTGTGGAAAAGCTTACCAAATTAAATCACATGCTATAACTGGCATACATAAGAAGGCTGAATAGGCAACCTTCAGCTTGGCCCTTTCTAACTTCTGAGACATCCTCTTAAACTAAATTTTTATGTTGTTTCGTACTTCAAAAAGGTGGGAGGAAAACTTCTGCCATGTGGAATCATACTCACTCCATTAGTCATCACCAGAATAAAAGCCCTGAGATTAGCAGGGGAGGTGCCTTGGGGAGGACATGAGTCGCAGGTAGCCAGCTCCTATTCCCATCAGGGAACACCAGAGACATGATGTGCTCTTTGCCTGGGGGTTTCCCAGCTGTGATAGAGGTGGGCATACCGGATTCCTGCATCCCCTTTGTAGGCTGAGGATGAAAATATGCTCATATGAGTTTGTTCAGCAGGAATTCTGCTAGTTTGTGAGTTTTAGGCTTAGAGGTTGGCTACCCTGAGGTGCATTATGACAAAGAAAGAACACAAGTTCATGGTGTAAGGTCAATTCCCCTCCTAATTTTCCCCTATTTTAAAGTGCAGAGTTGAGAGGGCAGCACAGCTAATTGGAGGATTTTTTCATGTCTTTTCTTACACCTTTTCTGTTCAGCTGAGGCAATTCTATGAAGATCTGAGTTTTCATGTAAAACATATTCCTAGGCACTACAGCTGCAGAAAAGAGCCTGAAAGGTCATCCAAATACATTCTGAAGATTTGAAAAGCTAAGACAAGTAAGGCCATTTCCAGTTGTTATTGACTTCCTATTATAAAGAAAATAACAGAGTATCATGATTAAAAAAAAATATTTACTGCTTGATTTTTTTAACCCTTTGGGATGAATACTGCTAGATGTTCTCAGTAAAACGATAGTACACATAATATAAACAAATCATAAATACAAAATATTTCTGCCAAAGCCTGCCATCGGAAATGATTGTGTGGTTTTCACTGAGATGTAAAGAAAAGAATGAAAATCCCATACTCAGTCCTACACATTGCATGGAAAACAACAGCCTGAACACTCCACATGAGTCAAAGTAATGGGTAAAGCATTATAATGGAAATTTTGAGGTACTCTTAACCTTACTCAGCCTCACCAGCTCATGTCATCAAGCTAAATCTTTTGCATTTGTTCTTTCTAGCAACAGCTGTGAGGTGGCTCACAAGTAAATCACATACTCTAACAGCTCACAAAGCTGAGGGCACCTCTTTAGAAATAAAACTCACTAACAAGACTGTAAAAATCCCTAGCAGCGGTGTTAAACTCTTGAAAAGCACCATCCTTCTTAAAGAAGGGGAAATTAAATGATATATCAAAGGCCCTAAAATCCAACACTGGGAACAGCAGAAACAAATGAGTTTCCAAGCACAGACTATTCCAGCCCTGGCAGAAGACTGCAGTGCTCAGGAATAAAAACTGCCACATAGCACAGCCGGTTTATGTGACACCCCACCAGCCCTGTGCTGGATGTGGAAGAGATAAAGCCCACAGACCACTTTTGGCCCCACACAGCTTAACAAGTACTTAAAGAGCACGCTGCTCAGCAGCTTTCCCCGGGGAAGTGTCATAGTCTGGATGAGGCATGTTTTAGTAACAGAGCTGAGAGAAGAGATTTTCACAGAAGTGAGATGAAATGTGCTTTGGTATCAAAGAGGGGGAAAACAGGGACAAAAACTGCAGCTTGGCGCCATCTGTAAGTGAACCATAAAGGGTGGAGTCCAGCCCAAAAATACAATGGCAATCCCTCTCTCTCCCTGCACCACAGATGTCTGCCACACAGCAGCAAACGTAAGGTTGCATGCAGGCTGCAGATATATGCAGTTCTGGCAATCAGATAGCTCAAAAGTGAGGCACATCTGTAGCTGTTATTCTTGTCTGAGGCCCCACAGTATCTGTGAACATACAACACTGCAGCTTTGCCTGCGAGGGGGCACAGTGATCTTCACAGCTGACCACAGAAAACATCAGGCACAAGTCAATTTTTGCTGGGTTTTCATATTTCTGTTCAAAGATGTTTGTACATTGTTAGTGACAACAGATCAAACTTACAATTTGGTGTCTAAGCCCCTGTTACGCTACCAGTCTAAACTTATAAAGGGTTTTCAACCTGGATGTGCCACCACTGGGAAGTAACTGTAGCAGCTGCACACAGCAGAGCCCGCAACTAACCAGCTAGAAAAATCAAACAGTCAAAATGCAGCCCTAATCTCAAAACTAGCTTCTGTTTACAGACTGGCACCCCCCCCTCCTCATCTTTATCCTGGGAGGCTAAGTGACCCTCATGGTCTAGTCTAATGTCATGACATTACCCCATACCTAATGCTAGCTGTCAAAAACCAGCAATGCTAAATCTGCCCCTGCACAATTATCATACAAATCTCCAGAGCCAAATCCCAGCATCTTCAGCAATAACTAGTTCTGTCTGGACAACAAATCTTCCACATTCACTGCTGCCTCTCCCCCCCACGGAGATAAATACAAGCAAATCCTAACAGAAATGAACAAGGCAGGGAGAACAACGAGGAGACTCCTCTCCGCTTGATTAGAAGAATATTTCAGTAACAACCCCACTGGCAAGCACAGAAGTGATATGAATGACATTTAATCCCAGCTGCAAGGAGCCAAGAGAGAACTAGCACTGCAAAGGAAGGGGAATGATTTATATCGTTTCCAACAGACTGCGATAGCTGAAACCTCACCTTCACAGGTTTTTCCATCACTTCCCAGTGTGCGCCCGATCCCACACTCACAGCGGTAGGAGTTCTTCAGGTTAACACAAAATTCGCTGCAGCCTCCGTTGTTCTGCTCACATTCATTTTCATCTGAAAAAAAACCCCCCACTGTCATAATATGCCCCCTGGTAAACACACAGCTGGCAAAAAGGGGCTGCTACATGGGAACACTGGTCAGACTGTGGACTGGCTTTCCTGACCTCGTGACCTGGATCAGGGCAACAGAGATGAGTAATCCCACTCAATGCTGAAGACCGCTGTCTACTGACAGTAGCAGAGTGTTTTGCCATGCTGTGTCTACCTCAGGAACAAAGTAGACCTGGAGGGAAAAGTCACATGCACACAGCAGTCCTTTCGGAGTGAAGATGGACACAGTCCCGCTGGGAAACTTCCAAACTGATTCCACACGCTGGGGAGTTCACGTTTTCATTTATCTTCTCATCGTAAACTATTCTCCACTCCACTCACAAAGACAGTAAAATGGAGTTAATGTGACTTCACTGCACGGTAAAATTAGGTGAGGACCAGAATCAGTCGAAAATAAACCATGTCTAGTTTTGTATCACACCTGCCACTGCTACACATGGCCAACTATCCTACAGCAATTTTAAATGGTTCACCCCTTATTTCAAAATAAACACACAAGAATGAAAACCAACTGTAAACACATAAACAAAGCTGAAATCAAACCACAACATTTTCATGAACCCCATGAAGCTTCACCAAGAAGAGACATGTCATGAGAAATTTCATCATTTTGTCTTCTTGCCCCAGCTCTGGCTGCTCCCTGCAGCAGGCAGCTCAGGTGTTCTTGCTGAACAGAAATGTCAGCTTACCATGGTGAGACCTAACCAGGGCATTGGTGCCACACAGGCCATCACAACCATTAGCTGCTCAGACTCTCTGTACTGAAGATGAGATGAAGAGCTCAGTTCTGAGCTACTCCCCCTGGGGACTCAGCTCCTCACTGCCCCATGACAGCCCTCCCTGCTCGCTCCTCTGCAGCGTTCCACAGAGCTGTGGCTCCTACCTTTACAGCTCAGAAGAAAGGGAAGTGCCTGAGCCGGCATCTCACAATTTCTGGAGCAAACTCTGGATAAAGGTTGCAGAATAACCTTGTAATAGGACCAGACTGAGTTTTTATAACCTAAAGGAACATACCCATGAACAGTAC
This sequence comes from Buteo buteo, assembly GCF_964188355.1. Taxonomy (NCBI): domain Eukaryota; kingdom Metazoa; phylum Chordata; class Aves; order Accipitriformes; family Accipitridae; genus Buteo; species Buteo buteo. Next base: position 30,783,753 of record NC_134174.1, on the reverse strand, counting down.
CTGTGTCACATTTCTGTGCTGGCTGCATTCAGCTCTAGATTAGAGCCCTCCAGGGTACTGAGGGTATTTATTGAGGAAAAAGCACAGCAGATGCTTTTGAATCTCTTGGTAAAGCTCTGAAAACTCCTCCTAATTTTCCGTTTTAAAGGGTAAAGCTCCTCTATGTCTGTCTGCCTTTTTTTTGTTTTTTTTTAAGGTACTTTGTTCTCTGAGATTCTCATTCTTCAACCTGATTTAATCTCTGTGCAAAAAGTGAAGAAAACAGAGAAAGGGGGACAGTCATTGCTATTGCTGAGCCACAAAACTAATGATTTCTCTTAGGCAGGCCAGAATGCTAAGGTTATCAATCAAGGTTCACATGGGGTTTCACCAAAACAGTTTTGAAGTTACCATTTACTAGATGTCAGAAGCTTAAAACCAATAAAAAAGAAAAATACCATTTTAAGAGACATGTCAGAGATGAGGTTTCTTAGGTATAAGTGGTCCCACACATACACAGTACCCACAGCTTGCAGCTAGTGGTGGTGTCTCCTTCCGCAAGCAACGTGAATTGAATATTTCTAGCCAAAGAATTGGCTGGTACCCTGCTTTGGGAGACAGGAAGCATGTCCAGGAGACACACAGACACTTCCCTTTTCACATATGTGACAGGCTCCACACTTTGCCTTCTAACAATGAAACTAATGCTGCTTAAAAACAGAGGGTGAAAAGGGAAAGGGCTACTGGCAAAGGCATAGAGATGCTGTTAGAAAGTTTTAGAGCTTGGCTTGGTCAAGGGCTGTACCCAGAAATTCACCTTGCCGGTCCTCAAAGTCCTACAACACAGAGCAGATCTGTCCCTGCTCTTCCACACCAGTGACAACCAGCACTTCTGGGATACAGGCTGGTTTTCTTGAGACTGGGAGAGCACTAAAGTGATTTTAACCATGGCTTAGTACAACATGGATCCAGGTATTCAAGAGGTCAAAGGCAATGCACGAGTTGATGGGTCCATGACGGAAAGTCTAAGACCTCATCAAACCCCTAAGTAAGTTTGCAAATGAAAATATAACTTAGGATCAGCGGTTTTACTCTGGGATTCAAAGCATATGATGTACTGAAGGGAAGTCAGCCTAGCACAGGGAGGTTCACAGACAAGACCTGCTTAGCGTTATTGCAGCATCTTCAGCCCCCGTCTTAGGGTGAGCTGGGAAAGGAAGAATATTCTCCATATAGGAAAGGCTAATACAGATTTGTTTGGTTTCTTGAGAAGGCTGGCACAGTTACTCCCACAGATGTGATTGTGCAATTACTCAGTACAACAGAAAGTCATTAGAAAGATGAGCAAGCCATACAACAAGTGAGGCTGCAGATAGGTAAACCAGTGTGATTATTACAGCCGAAATGTTGTGCCATCTGGTTATCATGAAGAGAAACAGCAGTACAGAAATCCTGCCTGGCCTGGCCATGGGGGGATGAAGGCAGCTGCAGCACCTGCAGACAGGCTCAGGACTCCTGCATGCCTCCCTGCTGCAGGAAATCCCTACCTGTGAGCCTGCCACACATTTATTGAGTGCTGGTGCTTGTCAAAGATGCTTCTGTGACTAGAAATCTCACGCAGAAGCAGCCAATAAATGCTTTTAGTTAGCTGAGACAGCTAAATCAGCCAGTTGGCTGCAGAGATGTGGAGCAGCTTAAGCAAAACCCTTCTGTAGAATCGGTGTGAGCAAGTGTAAACCTGCAGCAGGGCCAGGCTGCTCTCTCCACAGATTGTAATGACTGTGGCCCCTACCCTGACGCCCACAGACACAAGGAACATGAAGAAAGAAACCACCCATGCTCACTTTGTCAGCTGTAGTCTGTATGGAAGAAACTAATCTGCCACACAGTCTCCTGGACGAACTCTGCTTTCAACTTCTCCACCAAATGAAGTCACAAGGACAAAGATAAGATCCCACTTCCCCCAAACACTAGCACCCCTTCCTCCCTCTACATCACTTCTTCCTATCCATCACTGTGGCTCTGCAGCTCCCCAGCAGCCACCCCTTCCCAGCCCCTTGCATTGCCCCACAGACCATCTTCTTCCTAAGACCTCGCAGTCCAGGTGCTCTCCTCCCAGCACCACACGAACTGCCACAGCCATCCCCTCCTCAGAGGTTCATGGGGATTCCCTCACAAATCCCTGAAGCCCTCATTCCCTGATCTGCTCTCACTTCCAGCCCTCCACCTCCTTCCTGGTCTTCCTAGTCTCTGCCAGTGCAATCACCAAGTGCCAGCCCCCTGAATACCACCTTGTCATGCTGCCTAAAGCCACTGAGGCTGTGCTGCAACTTACAATCCCTTGGCTCTCCTCAAGCCACAGGCCCTGGACAATGCCCTACAAGGGCAGTACGTACAGTGAAGCTTAGTGTGTAGCCCCACACCAGCCAGCAAAACTTTTATTGGAGAAAAGAGACATTCAACAGAGTGGGTGAGAAAAAATCTCTAATGACAGACTGCACAGCCATTCCTGAATACCAATGAGACTGTACCGTGATCTTGGAAAGAGACTCTGCTACTGACAGCAAAGCTGCTGCCTCCAGTGGCTGGACCATGCAGAAAGCAAATCCAGTCTCTGTACATGCATAGCTCCAGGGGCACCAGAATGTATTCAGTCATAGGATGTCATATCTCACCCTGTGGGGAGAGATGGGGAACCACTTACAGAATCAAAGATCTGTTCTAGGCAGCAAGGGGAAAAAAACTCCTCTCAGAATACTTTTCCTTTTTTGTACTGCTTTGTAAGACAATAGATTGACACATGAGCAACGAAACAAAGGGGAAGGAAAGCATCAGTAGCTGACAAATTATTTCCACCCTTACCAAGACATGTCTGTCCATCAGGTCCTAGTGTCGTCCCTGGGGAACATGTGCAGTCACCGGTGTCCAGGCAGGAGCCCTGGCAATCCACCACATCACAGATGTCATAAAAATCTAGGGCATGACAAGAATGTTGTCAGCACAAGCCATTGAACATGCAAACAAAAATACTGTATTTGTACCATCAGGTTCACGCCCTGCGTCTAGTCCATCAGTTACAGACCTAGCCCACATTAGTAAAGCTGAAAAGAAACAATCTAGCTTAATTACTGTAAGTCAGAGATGCAAATTTTGGCTTTGGTAGCATGCCAAGACAAACCACAGGGCCCACAGAGAGCATTAAATCACCGCAGCCAGGTCAGCTATGGAAGAGTTCCGCTAGCTGAACAAAGGCTAGAATTCACAGAGATGAAACTGTCTAATTGATTTCATATAGACAGGCCACCATCTGCACTGCATCACCTGACATGCTTCTGGGTGAGAAAGCCAGAAACCAGCCACCACCTCTCTCAGGGATATGGATGCTCACTACCGCTCCTGCATCGCAGGGATGAAGGGATTTCAGAAAAGCAATCTCGGCAGTTACTTACGCCCACAGTATGCATGGAAACAAACGCTAGGCTTGGTTAAGTGATACACGTAGTACCCGCCCGGACACGCCTTGACATCAATTGTGGTATTCCAAAGGCAGCAGTTCCCATTGAAGCTGGCACAGGCTTGGCGTGGGACAATGCCATCCGACTCTCGCGGGTGGCTGCCGTTCAGCCAAATGGGAGCATGGGTGCCACAGTGGTTCTCCGGGATGCAGAAGGTAGGCATAGCATCGCCAGCCATGCCAGTGAAGCGATACCACTCCCCATCAATCTGACTGTCACATGTCGGCTGGCCGTGGGAACCATTTATCTGATGATCTGTGTTCCTCCAGGGCTCATTCAGGCTGATGTAGGCAGAGCAGGGGTCCAGGGCTGAGACATGCAGCAAGAGACAAGAGAGAACATCTGGTAGATATCAAATCAAGTTGTTACACTGATAATTGCAATGAATGCAAAATAATTTCTTTTTCTATTCCTGACTGAACAGAATCCTTGTGATAGATAGAGATCCCTGGGGAGAAACAGCGATACCAGCTAACTAACCGTCTTATAGAAAATTCTGACAGCTCAGCTTAAATGTCTTGGAAGAAAACATAAATTAACAAAGCTCTCACAACATTATGCAAGTCTGTTTTGCTGTTCAGCTGCTGTAGTGTATGACAAAGGGAAAAAAAAAAATCTGAAATCTGAAGTCCAGACAGCAATTTTGCCATAGGAAATACAGCCTGGGAGCACTTGATCTAGCCTAGGACATCCACCCTTTGTTCAAGTACCAACTGAGCATCTGCACGCCCCTCCTGAAGTCACTGGTAACTCTACCACATGCCTGGAGAAAAGGACCAGACTTCAAACAGGTTATGCAGTGTCTCTCAAAATCCATCCACAGCCAGTGTCAGCCCTCACAGTTGAGTTGCCATAACCACAAGTCAGAGATCACCTTGCAAAGCATCAGTTACAGGTGAACTGCAAGATATGCAACAGGAATGCTACATTTAAGGTGTACAGAAAGAAAATACTCCATTTCAATTATCAGACCCCTATATAATTGTAAGCAACCTCTAAGAATAATTTATCAGCTCCTACTCATTTCAGGGTACAATTTTAAACAGCTAAATGTAAAAACTGCTCTCCCAGATGACAGTGAAGTTGATCTATAACCCAGCAGGCCATCTCTAACCAACAGTGTATGCTTAGAGAGGTAATGTAGGAGAAAGAGACCCTGCTCCATTTACCTGTGGCTTTGTTCTCCACTCTCTGCCCTACAACTATGTACATTTATGCCAAGGTGAGTTGAAACAGCTGTAACTCAAATCTGTGTAACCTGTAAAATTCTGCAGCAGGGTGAAAGAGGTAGCGGCCCCCTGTATTTAAAGATCCACTTAGATGTGCCCTGGTCTCCTTCAGAGACTCTGTCCCCCACTTCCCTCTCTACCAAATGCTAACCACCTCTACGATTCACAGTATCTAGTGTGGTTTTGTGTGATGTTGCCACCTCCCCGCATCTCAAATAGCTTCCCCATATCTTTTTATTTTTTACCTTAAAATCTAGAGAACATGAAGGTTTGAATCAGGACCTTCTGGGGAGCAAAATGTTCAACTCTACACAGTCATGTTCCTTGCAAGCCCACAAACCCTCTTGATCTCCACAGGAGATCTTTTGTTTGTGAGTGTAGTGAGTGTTTGTGAGGGCAAGATATAAACACATGGACCTCCTGGTATGTGCGTGTCTGTTCATGCAGTGCTCAAGGAGCATATCCTTTTTCAGATGCCTTTCTGAACCATCTGCAAACAATTAAAACCTAAGAATACCATAGGGAGAAAAAAAATGAAGAATTGAAGCGTTCATTACACTTTCAGTCTTCTCCCAATTAACCCTGATTTGGCAGCTTCCTCACTGAAAGTCCAGAGGTTTCATTTTCACTTACATTTAATACCTGATTAAGCACTACTTACCCATGACTAGCTATTCCCTATTAAGCAAAATGAATGTTAATAATGTCTTGAGTAAGGAAAATTGATTACCATTTCCTAGAATTCGGCTAATAAAACCAATCATTCTGATTAAATGCATCTCAGACTGGAATACTTTCTACTTGCCACATCACATTTCTTTTTAAGTTCTAACATTGCTCTCCATTTTGTTTTGTTTAAACAATAGGGTGATGCAATTTTGGGGGGGGAGACATTATATTGTTTCTATTAGAATGCTCTGGATGCAGACAAACTTTCTTGGTTCATTATTTTGATTTGCTTTATTGACTTTAAAGTGGGAACTACAAGTGCTTCAGCGAATGGACTTCAAGTCACCCTTATTTAGCTGCATCCGCTGTAAATATCCGTCCCATTGACATGCGATCTCATACCTTCTCACAAATGTAACATCTCTCTTGACAAACATCCTCACACCTTCCTCAGCCATAGACATATTTTGTTTGGCCTCAAATCTAGCATAAAAGGCAGGAACAGCTGCCATAGTCATGAGAGTGCTGCAGAGCTGCAAGCTGGCACAGGGAGTGCAGGTCTGGGTTACAAAGGGAATCTCTAGTGCCATAATTCATGGGATATGCAGAGGAGCAGACTCACTCCCACCACAACCAGCCTAGTTCTCCTGAGCAGCAGAGGGGGAACGCAGCAGGAAATCTCTGATGAGATTCACCAGGCAATCCCTCATGAGCTCTTGATTTCACCTGCCTCTCCTTGCCTCCCCTCACCCACAGACAGCAGCAGCACTGTTAAATCCCATCCTCCAAAAGCTTTCTTGACTTCTTGCAATAGGAAAAGATAGATCATACCTTTTCTCTGCACGCAGCTGAACAGAGCTTCCTCTGAGCTTCCTCAGTGTAACTCACTTGGTTTCCACAAGATGATTTGGTGTGGCCTTAGGGTGAGCCACTGACTAAGATTAAAAGGTTTTTGTGCTGTTAAAAGCCAAATGAGGTGAAGCGAGGAATGCCCTGTCAGCTTCCCAGCTGGGCAGCACCAAAAATACACACTCTTATTAGCTGTCATATAGTATAATTAACTTTATGAAATATCCTTTGTAGATACACTCTGAAAACACCCATCTAGAGAGATCACATTTTCTCCTAAACATTCAGAAGATAATTTAAAGACAAAATTTACTGAGATGAACATGCAGTGGCTCAGAGGGAGCCAGAAGGCGGCATTTCAGGGGGATGGGGTAGCGCACCCTCACATCTTTCATTTGTCCGAGAGCTTCAGACAGGAGTGAAGGGGAGGCAAACAAGTAGAAAAAGCAGACAGTGCTCTTCCAGACACCACACTCTCATGGCCACCCTCAAACTGCCAGCACTGCCCCAAGCCAACCTCCTCACAGACACCAAGCAGTCTTTAACAGCACAGTTTATTGAAAACTAATTTAAGTTCTTAAGAAAAAAACTCCACAAAGACATAGAAGCAACCAATCGACCTCTCATCTCCTCCCCAAACAACGAAAGCATTTGAGTTATGTACAAGACATATAACTCTCTCCAGCTTGCTCCGGTTTTCATTTTTCTTGGCTCAATTTTTTCCTCCCCAACATTTCTTGCGTGGCCTGAGCAATTCAGCCTAACAAGCGTTAGCTATGAAGTAAAGCTTTTCAATTTGTAATCTTGATGATATCATTAGTTCTCTAACTGACATGCTAGCATATATATTAGATGACAAATCAGACTCTGGCGAGCATTCATAAGCCCACCATTCTGCAGAAAGATTAATCCCGTGTGTATTGTGTAACTGGAGGTCTCTGCTCTGGCACGACTAAGCAATGAAATGAGTAGCACTGCATTATGACACTAAATTCAGTTAAGATTTGTCAAAGGAGCAGGTGAAAAAGTGGCATAATATCCACTCAGAGTCTCTCCTCCTAAGGAAGAGCAAAATCCCACAGTGCTTTGGCAGTAGAGATTCTCCCAGTATGGGAGGCTTCACGCTCTGTGACAGAAAGATCTTTCCAATTGGAAGGAATTTCACACCACCTTCAAAGAAAAACGGTATTTCTCACATCTTCCAGTCTTTCACCTAAGAACACCAAGGCTCAGCACAAACCTTAAAGATGGCAAACAGAAATAAGCTTGAAGGCAATGCTTCTTTACTCACCCATCAAAGACACTGGCTGCAACTGGATGACAAAACAGATAGAGAAAAACAAATACTGGAACATCCCACTCAGCCAAGGAACAGTTACCACTCAAGTAACAGAGGCTTGAAAGCCCTTGCACACGCTGTGGGTCTTGCAGTCCTCCTCTCAGTGGAGCTTCTGACCTCAAGCTTTCTGAAGAGCAAGTGTGATAGCTCTCCTAGAAGTTTATCAGAGGAAGAAGCTGAAGGGATGTGGGGTACAGCTCCAGCCTTGACCTCCACAGAGCAGCTCTGCCCCTTATTGACAACAGAGATGTACTTACTGATCAATCTTGTTTTTTGGACTCAACCCGCTATTGTTTTCTAGCTTGACTGCCCCACAGTGACACCTCCACTATCTTATCTGGAGAAGAATTCTAACCAGGGACACCCAGACATCCTGAAGGGATGGAAAAGAAGAACAGATGGGTGCTTGTTGTTATCTCCACTCCTTCCACAAGTCATACGACTTCATGACTCCCCACAGGCAGAAAACACCAGCTAAAGAGCCTTAACTGCAGGAAATAGTGGCCAAAGGAGGAGAACTGACCCTTCCGAGCAAAGATTGCAGATGAGTGCTTGGAGCAAAGCTACAATGGAAACATCAGTCAAAGTGAAAGACTGGTGTCCCACAGGGAAATAAGCTGTTCCTATGCTACACAAAGGCCCCTTTCACTCCTGATCACACAACCTGACCACTGCAGCAAGATTATCAAACAAAGCAAATAAAGATGTTTTCTGCAGCAGTCTAATGTTCCTGTCTTTAAAAAACACAAAACCAAACCAACAATCAAGAAACCCGACGTTACTGAGTTAACTTCCATGCAAAACTGAGTAATTGAGAAGCTCTGTCTTACTGGTTCAAACCAAGGTTTTGGGTTGAGTTGCAGGTCATAATCACAAGCTCTGGCTATAGACAAGATGTAGCACACTGAAATCTGTTCTCTACTAATGCAAACCAAGCACTATGACTGGCAGTGATGTATACCAAGAACAACACGAATAAGCAGAAAGGGATCTTCCCTCTCATCCCACTAGCTGTAAGTCTTATTATAAAGAATAGATTTAAAGCTCCGTTTTTAACATATACATACGTATACACATCTACAGTCCCTCCCTGCTTATGAACAATGATCATACAGTTCTCCTACAGGAAATAATTTTCAGGCACAAAGTTCTTCATCAGCAAAGAGTACAGCTAAGCCTGCAGTAATTGCACAATCAAGTGAAGGCATTTCCCTATTTCCTTTGCACCTTGCATTTCTGCAGCAGACTGGCATAACAAATAACGTCAAGGCTGACATGCTAGCTTCAAACCCCAGTAGGAAAACCATGACTCTGTTATTTTCATATTGAGTTTGCAAGAGACAAGGAGTTGGGTATTTGCCTGCTTTGTAGAGATTGTACATCACAGAAAGATCTCGAGAGTCTCTCTCTGTCTGGGTGTTCCCCTGGCAGGGAAGTACAATATGGTGCTCTGCTCCACCCCAGCAGAGGAGTCTTTTTCAGTGGTGAATGACTCTAAAGAAAAAAAAAAAAGAAGCTTTATAAATGACTGTCATTGCTCCCACAAAAAAAAAAAAAAAAAAATCTCTGTGGCTATATTGTGCTGACAGCTGTGCAGTACCAGAAAAGTTTTTTCAACAACAGGAAAGGAGAACAAATTCACTATGCAAAGCTAGCAAGGCAGATAACCCTCAAAAGGCGATTATCTGAATTCCCAGAAGAGAAACTAAAATTGAACGGAAAATAATACAGCAAGCCACAGGAAGTTATATTTTGCCATTTTCATTGAGAGGTTGATTCATACTTAAGATCCTGGGTAAATAAAACTGACAAGCTTGAATTGAATTTTCTGTTTGTGTTAGATGTGTATATTTCTCTGAACCATTTCATTACCAGCTACTTTTTTTTCCTGTAGGTGGTATATTAGGCCTCACACTAGTAATGTTTTAACAGTCATATGTAAGTGACTGACAGCTGACAACTAACAAAGGGAAATTAACTACATCATAGCAGTTTTGAGCCTCAAAGACATCACAAACAGGCCCTATCAAGTTCTCCAAAATGGATTAAAACAGGAGATGCCCCAGCATTCCCAGACGTGACACTATACCAAATCACTGTAATAGCTAGTTCAAGGAAACAGTCTAAGGCTGGAAAAGATTCCATGTGCTGCCTCTAAACATTTTTGGGATCCACAGGAAAGACAAAGGCCATCTCAGTCTTCCAGAAGAAGCACCAGCAGAGGCAAGTCTTGTATCAGGACTTTCTCTTTGCTTTGCAAGTTATTTCAGGTGACATATATAGCTCCAGTTCCCCCACAAACAATAGTAGCCTGTATCAGCATAGGCCACTACAAATCTATGCCTCAAGGAGCTAGAGGGGAAAGAGGGAAAAAAACCCCAAACAAAAACCCCTCCTCCAAACAGGCCCTCTAGAAGAAAGGATACAATTCTAATAGAGTACTCCAGATGCTGTAGTGTTATCAATTAACATGTATAATATGACTGAAATAACCAGGGAGCTGCTAAAGTCCTGTGTACAGCTCTCATCAGTTAATCTTTAAAATAGGGAAACAGTAACTAGACATGATTTAGGGTTTAGGAACTAACTATCAGACAATGGGGCTTTATGTTTATATCAGAAAAGATAATGGATTGTGGTCTGGTCAATAAACCTTGAAGAACCACTTGGAACTGCCAAGAGTAGGGAAGAAGTAGGTAAAAGGTAATTCCTACAGGCGGAGATTGCAACCACTGACTCATTGACCACCTACTCAAAAGATGACAATGAAGAAAGAAGACAGAGTAGCATGCTAATTTACATGAGGGGCGAAGAAGAAAGAACCAATAATTAAGGAAAATAACAATGAATATAGTTAAGTATATGAATGTGAGGATTTTTGAGACAAGGGTGTGCTGTTTTGGGACAGGCACCCATTCATGCACATCAATGAAATCAATTTGCAAATACCTCAACTCTGTGTGTTATTGGCTTGCACACCAGGTAAATGGACCCCATTTGTGGGACAACAGTAGGGCCTGAACTTCCCAGGCAGATCTGGTAACTCTGTTGTTCCTGACCTCCACTTCCCCACGCTGAAGATGAGCGAGCCTGACTTCCCAAGAAGAATCAGGATCAGGTTAGTATTTCTTCAAAGTAGTCATCAGTATGGGTTAAAAGATAGGAAGAAGGAAAGCAATATTAAAATAGAGGTCTGGGATTTTATTTTGGTACCCAAGAGACAGGATCTTCTAAACCTGCTGCTGTCTAAGTCTGGGTACGTCTATTGTTAATGCAAGAAAGGATGCTAATTTTGCAGGTAGCAACCACACTTCTTGCCCCTCCCAGAGATTTGGAGGGCTTTACCACCTTTAGACAAGGAACTAATTCTTCAAAGCATTAGCTAAGCTGGAAAGTCTCATAGTGTTAGTAATGTACTAAAGATGCTTTGGTGTTTGCTGAAGCTGGTTTTGTCTTTGTCAGAGCCTTCTCTCAAGACACACTAATGTCTGATGAAAGCCAGGTGTGTGAAGAACAGCTCTTGGTGCAGGAGTAATTCCTGCAGCCTGCCTAGAAGGAACAGGCAGAAGAGCTAATCAGCACTTCCTGCCACTGAGAGAGAGGAGAACCCGACACACACAACAGGATCCCTGTCTGCAATTGATTTGAGGATGTATGTTCACAATAAGCCTTGACAAGCTGCTGAGATGAATTGCACATATGTCAAGGACTTAGAGATAGGCCTTGTTGCTGTAAACAACTTGTCCCAGGACACAGTGCCAAGGGAAGGGCTGTTGAGATCAGGGAGTGTACACAAGTTTGGTGAAGTATGAGCAAACTCAACACAAGAAATAGTAAAGCACCAAGACCCCACTGAAATCAGACAAGTACATAACTCCTAGTGAAGAGCAGCAGTTATTTCCTTTCCCTTAGCGGAGCCCTGTGATGCAGAACTTGGGTGTTCTGAGAGTGTCTTTTCACAGGTCTTACAGAACACAGTGTATTTTCCATGATCCTTAATTTCTACATGGAGGAATTAGGGCATAGACAGCATACACACAATTGCTAAATTAGTCAGGGGCAGAAACAGGAGTAGGACCCATCTTTTACAGATCCACAGAGCCACAATGACACAGCATAACATCAGCTTCTCCCATACTTCAGGGCTTAAATAGACTGCAAGTTTAATTTCCATTCCTGTATTTTACTTTTCACACCTTTAATGTCAGTATAGAAATAAAACTGATTTTTTTTAAAAGGGAGTAATTGGAATCTGTTGGGATAGGTAGAAAACCACTTAAGATATAAAAATCTCCTTCCTATGTGAAAATAAAGTCATACAATCTGGCACAAGGCAGTTTGCATTTACAACTCCACAAAAAAACCACAGAGGAGATCAAAGAAATCGTTCCACTGGCTCAGAAAGACAGGGCAACTTGGCCAGCTTCACTTGACTGACATAGTGCCAAGGTCTGACAGCCAACAGCAGCTTCAGAGCATCATGCAAGCCCTCTTACACATGGAAGTGTAAGAACTTGCAGCAAGGTGATCATCATCACTGCCTGCCAGGTAGGAAGGGTTACAAGGAAAAAGAAAAAGGGTTTCTTATTTGCTCTTCAGGAAAAAGGAGCCATGAAGACCTGCCCTGCAGAGGCTTGCAAGGTAGACCCTCACAGACATGGCAAAAAGGGAACCTAACACATTTCTCCAGACAATTCTGAACTTGATATGTATTTATTTGAAAGCTCCCTCACAGAAAAAGAGGGAAAAGATATTAACCAAATGAATAACAAAATTGGTAGAAAAAACAGCATCTGAACACTGCAATGCACACTGCTGTTTATCCTTTATAGGGTCTAAAGAATGCAGTGTCACATTAAGATTCAAGCAGCACTGCCTGCTCTTAAAGTGCTGTCCAGTGGGACAGGACCCTATTACCTGCTTGGCTCCTAGGCATGAAATAGCTGCTGCAGGAGAGTTTGTTGATGTTCATATAACAACAGTGTATATCAGGAGAGCAAACAAACATCACCATTCCCTTCAATGTTGCCATTCAAAGGCAACAAAAGCTGAAGCACTGAGATTTGAGTTTGAGGTTTGTGGCATGTCATCCATGCCCAGCAGAGACCATGTGTGCACTGGTGGTGCAGAGAGAAGTAAGCAACCTTCCAGGGGTACAGACTAACAAGATCCAATGGACAGCCCATATTTCAGGGTACAGTTTTAGACTCATATTTTACTCCTTTTCCCACATAGTCTCTAGAACAACATTAAAGCATGTGCAGGAACAATTCTGTCACAGCATTTTCTTGCTTTCAAAACAGGGATTGTGGCACTAGATATCAAAGTTTCCAGTTCTTCTGGATGCCAAAATGGATGACTTCTTATGCAACTGACCGAAGTAATTTGTCTAGGGAGGGCAGCAGCTTGTCTGTACACAGCAACAGACTAAGGGCTGCTTGGAGGAAGAGGGTTTTGTCAGCACTGCTGAACTAAATTTCAACAGTGATTAAAGGTAGGTCACATAACTAGCAGCTTCCAGCCCCTCCTCTCAGACTTCAAAAATCACAAGAGTTGGCTGTTTTAAAAACTGGCCAGTCATGGATTTTTTCAATTTTTCTTTTTTTAAGAGTCAGTGGACATGAAAAAAACCTTCTGGCACCAAACATCTCATCCTAACATCCCATAAAAGTTAGGACAAAGTACAGTCTGGCAATTCCTAAAGTTAATAAACAAACCATACATCACCATGACAAATCAGGCCACAGCCATTCAGAGGCCCAGAAAGAAGGTAACAAAAGCTCAAAACATCAGTTCTCCTCTGAAACAGCTCTTGAATGCAATACAGAAATACACTGACACCACTTGGTACCTTTTAGGTTGCTGGGCATTACACACCCATACATATTCTTATCCTGCAAGCTGCCGCGTATCTCCAGATTTTGTCAGCCTCCACATGGAGCTACTATGCTGGCCAAACAAAGGCAGATCTTTGTTAGACCAAATATCTCTACCTCTACCTCACCACCTCAACTGCTCCCAAGATCCCTGTGTTACGCAGCTAGGCATGGCAGCAAGATCTCCATCCGAGCTTCTTCAGGAAAGCTATTATCTGCATCACCATGGCCTCAGTGATGTAAGGTCAAGAAGAAACAACCTAAACAAAAAGAAATGGAGGAAACTCAGGAGACAGCTGCTACACATAGAATATTCTCCTCTCAGCTGGGGAAAATAACCTTATTCAAGAGCACCGATTCAAAAATTGAATAGTTATTTATTGTTCCAGAAGTACATTGCTCTTTTATACATATTTCATAAATGATACAGGATTTTACACATGTTCAGGTTTTGTTTTTGTTTTTTTCTTTTTTTCTTTTTTTTAAAGAAGGACTTTTCTCCATGCTCCCTCCCTCATCCCAAACACACACCAAGGATTCAGCTACAGGATGGTGTTCATTTTTTTCCCTTTAAAACTTACCACACAAACAGGATAAACCAGATAAAAAATAATCACACAATGTAATTAAATTGAAAGACAGAGGAAAAGGGGAAGGGGAAAAAAAAAAAACAAACTAGAAACATGCACCCATTCGGTCCAACATGCCATTGAGTGAGAAGAGGCAGCAATCCCAGCTATGTTTCCACATCCACAAGGCACCTGGCATCTAATTAATACTGATTTGGTTTTTTTTTTCCTATTTGTTTTAAAACATGGTTCTCCAAAAAAACAGAAGCCTCTTTCCATGACACAGTGAGGAGTAGTAGTGAAACATCAAAAAAGCAGCCAGCCTTTTTGTATATAAAGCTTAGTGCCTTTCTCCCACCTTCATCCTGTCTCCACAGTATTTATCAGCAGGATGCTAAAACAGACTGACATGCTTTGAATGAAGAGATGTTTTATCTGCTTAGAAATCAGCCAACCTTGGCTAGAAGAGAGGGCAATGGGTTGACCTTCCTTCCTCTATTTCTTTTAGCTAAGAACAAAAGATGTCATTAGCCACTCCTAAGAAATTCTGACCTGGGGATGCAAAGTTCATTTAAAGCTACTTAATTAGGGGAAAGTGCTAGAGAACTGAAGTAGTTCTGTGTCTTGCACTGTAAGAGCCCCAGGCTTTCAAAAAGCCTCTGGGCAAGGAAAATGCTTTGACCATATATGAGACCTTTTATCCCATTACACAAGCAGTCAAATATCAAGTTTAATTAATCCATGTTCCAAAAATGTTCATTTAGAAGCAGGAGTCGTGATTCTGTGACAGTTTCATAATCCTGTAAACCTTCATAATTTCATAGTCCAGGTGGCTATCAGATTTGGGGTAGGAAGAGGGGAATGTCCCTCCCTTAAGACTGAATATAAAAAATCTCTCATGCAATGCTGCCATTGATTTCTAAAAGGAGCTCAAGGGCATTGGGACGCAAAGTTTATATAGTTATTATGGAATAATCCAAAATATCAATTATCAAATGTTCAGAAGAAAACTCATTCCTTCTCTCACTTGGCTACAACCAATCTGTGCTACAAATAAGCAAAGGAGGAAGTCAGTGGAGCACATGGGGTGGGCTGGGAAGGGGAAGCTCACGGTTTTCCAGTAGAAAGCAGTCTTGTAGTAACTTTATAAAAGAGACCAGGTTTGATCAGAAGTGTGCGTGTTAATGGCGGTGGAGTGCAAGTTCTGATCACCAGCCATAGCTCCAGGTGGCTTGGATTCTTTGTTCTTTTTTTTTTTTCTCCCTTTTTTTTTTTTTTTTTTGAGAGAGAGAGAGAGAGAGAAAGAGATCTGAATCAGGTAAAGGAAAATTTAAAAAGCTAAGCAGGCTGCTGGTGCCTTATCAAGAGGCAGACCCTGCAAAGCTGGAAGAAGACAACCCTACATCCCAGCACTACATCCTTTTCATGAACACCCCCAATCCTGTATTTGTACACAATCGCCATTCAGACAGTTTTTTAAAGGTGACTGTTTGCCAAGCCCTTTTCAGAACTAACATTCCACAATGTCCCATCTTCAGATTTAAGAGATTCCCCCCCTGCAGTCCTTTGTCTTGATTAAAGGTAAAAACCCTCCACCCCCACACTACCTCCCAGCTTCCACCTGCAATGCTTTAATTAAAAAGGCAAGAGCTATGAACAGGTTTTTTGCCGGGGTTCAGAGCTTCTTTGCTGATCAGTCCTTTTCATCAATTTGCTGGATGGGCAGGTGAACCTGCAGTGGATCTCGAAGCCTCTTAAGGTCCAATTCTGCCTAAAAGTAAAAGACACATTATAAAGAACAAGCTCCTGATACACCTTCCCCAATACTGCTCCCCTTGACAGAATGGAAAGCTTTTCTGCATTTCCTTGTTTTTCCTGTACAGAAGTGTTCAAGAAGTAAAATGAAGTCACAGGCTTATCTTTGGAAAAACCATTCTCGGCAGTTAGACATTTGCTCTGTACTTCTCTAAACTTGCCTATGTGCAGCCACTTATAAGGAATATGGTAGGAAAGATTTGGTCCACAAACTCACTGGAACCAGGTTGGGGTTGTTTCATTTTGTTGGGTTTCGTTTTGTTTGTTTAAAAAAAAAAAAAACAACAAAAAACAAAACCAAAACCAGCCAGATTAATGGGAATGGTTAATTCTAGAAGAAAAACTCCATGAAGATACCATCCAAGGGTACCTGTATTCAACATGGCATGAGAAAACCCAGAGATCTTTCTTGGTTTTCTCATGAAACCAAAAGAGCCTAGCCCTGACCTCCCTCTACTCCTTGTGCAGCTCCTTCTCCAAGGCAGGGGGAGAATACATCTTACCCTGGATATCCTACACTGTCATTTCCAGAGTCTGGGAATAAACAGACAATGATACGGAGCAGTGAAAAAGAATGTGGTAGCTCTGCTTTTTTTGCTCATGCCATCCTTCTGCCAAAAGGCTCTCAGAAACACAAGGAAAGATCTCTACCCGACTCCTTTGTTGAACAGATTCCACAATGTGGACAGTCTGCCAAAAGTGTGCCTCCAGAATATGAGAAATCTGTCCCCATCGCCTCTAACAATACAGCTAAATTTTTTGAACATTATTTTCCAGAAATGCAATGCAGTGCACTGAAGTGCTATGTCAGGAAGACATGAACTGAATGGATGCAAGTCTTCATTCCTTACTAAATCCATCTGGTGTGTAGGAGCTGAGAAGAAAGGAAATCTTGAATTAGGCTTCTCTGAGGCATGAAGTGCCTGAAGCAACTCAAGATTTACCAGCAGTTTCTAAAAGGCCCTTACAGATAGATATAGGCAACTGTTTCATGTTAATTTACGCATCCAGCAGTTCTATTCCTGGACATATCAAAGCCAATTCAGTGATTGCACTGGGGCTGTAACAAGAAAATGGGCTGAAAACTTAAGATACATCCATTCTTGTTTGAGGTGCTTCTATTAATAGCAGCTAAGAGCTAACAAGCAATAATTTCTTTGTCTTATTTCTGGAAAAACTCTTGTTACCTGAGCAATTGCATCCTTAAGTTGATTGTATTTCTCTAGATCAAATCGTGTCTTTTTGGCTCCTTTATGGAAAAATAGTAAGTACTGTCTGTCTCTGGCATCTGGATAAACATATTCCTAAAAAGAAAAAAGGAGAAAAGATAGGAACAAAGCCACAACAGGATGCAACACAGGATACCATTAGCACAGTATTTATCAGGTGTGTTTTGGGACGACAACTAGTTTCTGTTAGTGAAGGCACAAGACCAGACAGCATTGTCTAAGCTCACCCAGTGTGGTGGGGTGACTCCAGCCAGCATCTAAGCCCCCACTTAGTCAGTCAGTCACTCCCCCACAGCCAGATGGGGGAAGACAATCAAAAGGGCAAAAAAACCCTAGAAAAAAAGCCAACCTTAAAAGCCAAGATAAAGACAGTTTAATAAGTGAAGAAAAAAAACCAAAAAAACCAACCAACCAACCATAAGAGTGATGCAAAAGCAATCACTCACCACCTCCCACCAGCAGACCAATGCCCAGCCAGTCTCCGAGCAACAGCTACTTTGGAGAAAATAATTTCCCCACCCCCATTTATTGCTGAACATGACATTATATGGTATGAAATATCTCTTTGGGCAGTTCAGGTCAGCTTCCCAGCTGTGTCCCCTTACAACACCTCACCCACCCCCAGCCTACTCCTGGGGGGTGGGTCAGGGAGGAACAAGAAACAGAGAAGGCCTTGATGCTGTGCAAGCACTGTTCAGCAATAGCAAAAACTTTGGTGTGTTACAAGACTGTTGTGGTCACAAATCCAAAACACAACACCATACCAGCTGCTATGAAGAACATTAACTCTGTCCCAGCTAGACCCAGTACAGTCAGGCATTTGCTTCTCTACTAGTATGTTATGCTCCAGCAGTGAGTTACCATCACCTCCCTCCTGTCCTGAATGTGTGAATCCTTCCATGCAGAGAGAACAAAAACTAACACATTTCAGGGTTCCGATACTGACAACTTTGTGGGGAAAAAAAAAAAGCTTTAAATACTGGAAAAAGCCCTTCTAAGATGGCCCTTGCTCTCTTTTTCTTAAGGTCATAAACATGCAATGGCTAATTAAAGCAACAATAGATGTGAGAACAAGAACCCAATACCACAGCTTTTGCCAAGGATACTCTACTGCAAAAAAGTCACAGCTCTTTAAAGCGTGCAGATAACTCTGAGCAGAAGAGCTGTTAACACCAAATCCCACATAGCCTCTACAAAGCACACAGGTCTGCCTGCTGAAGTTAACTCTCCCTCGCACTGGAACATCACATAGCCTCTGTGCCTGGTATACATCCAACAATTAGGGCTGTCAGGTGGAGAAAAAACCTGCATTCAGAGCCATACCACCCCTGAAACAGAGAATTTAAGGTGTGGCAGAAGAGGCACTAATTGATACAGACGATGATTAAAACATCAAATCTGAGTTCAAACATGGCAGAAGTTCCAACAGCACTTGGCAGAAACTACTGAGCATCCCTGACAGGGGCACGCCTCAGGCCCTGAAACGATGCAGCTGACAGACCCCTGGGACACCACACTGGAACACCTGCAGCATCTGTCCTGATGGTCTTGTGACAGCAGAGACTCTTTGAGCAGTCCCTCTCTCCCTCATTATTTAGATGGGATTATGAAGTTTAAATGGCAGTGATGAAACAAACCATGTACTAGAAAATCCACACAGAGTCTGTCACAACTACAAGGATCCAGAGAAGGATCCTTCATCTGCATGGGAGGCCAGATCCACGAAACACCTAAACGAAAGTATTTCCAACAAGATCCCTTAACCTTTGTCCCTTTAAAAAGGCCAGCATCTCCTGTCAGAGAGATGGGCTTCTTTGAAATGCAGATGGTACCTCATGCACCCACAGTTTATTTGGGTTCATATATCACAGCACTTGGGAGGCCTCCGGTGCAAGTCAAAGTGTGTGAAGCTGCACAGGTGTGCATGCAGAAACCATTACCTGTCAGTAGATGAACCTGTATAGCTAAAGCAGTCAACCACCCAACATACACATAAGCGTTTATGGTAAGAGAACCATGAAATCAGCAATGACCACCACCAGAAAACCCACAGCTATACACCACCATCCTGGACAGCACTAATTAAATCAAGCCTCATCTAGGTTCTGACAGGATAAGGAAAAGGCAAAGCTACATCTAACAGGCACAATTTTGCTATTTTTCTAGGGAGTAGAGCTCAAAGAAAGTCTTCTACTGAAGTGTCAACGTCAGCACAACAAGTCCTACCTGGCGAGTCATTACGAAATAAGCATACATTGCCATGGCACTACCATAGGTGATGAAATAGGTGACTGGTTCCATAATGTCCCAAGAATACTCCCACCAGGTGAGGCGGGCCAGAATCCCAAACTGAGTGGCCATGTAGGCCAGGCCTCCCCACAACACCAAGGTTGTCCTCTTCTCTGCTTTCCTGCTGAGCTCCATCCTTACCTGCCAAAGACAGAAGCACACACCTTGTATTCTCAAAAATAATTATGTTAATATCATTAAGAGATAATGTAAAAATAGCACCTTGTATTTATATTAATATTAAGAGGTTTGAAATTATTAGAGTGGTTTGATATGATTAGAGTCTAGATTATGCAGACAAATCTAGACTTTTCCACCAGTACCTTGCCATCAACCATATTTTACTCTGAACATGCTCTGAATGCCTCACAAATATGTTTATTTCTCTATGTTCACAGATGTTCTGTTGCATTAGTCCCAGTCTTTATTTACTACCAAGTTCATTTCCAACTATATAAAGCAAGGAAACAAAATACTTCCACTGAAACCAGAAACAGACCTGGCTGAGTACACACTCAGCACATCTTCTGCTTCGATGATCTTAAAACTATTTGGAGCATGCCAATTAAAACCTTGAAATAAATTTAGGCTGCATTTGGAGGATAAGTAAAATACAATGAGAAACTTCTCACTTTTTCTAGTGGTGCTAGTTGCTCCTTCAATTCCTCTAGTCTCCCTATCAGCTCCTTCTCTTTGTTCAGCTGGTGCTCCTCAATGCACAAGGCGGTATACAACTGCTGAACCAATGTCTTGACATCATTCAGCGTTGTTGCATTTTCATGGCTTAAAAGCTCTAGAAAAAAAAAGAGACTGCTTTATATGCATGTATCCACATAACTTCTCATATACTCTTCAGAAACTTCTATTAGTCTGCACAGGAAATGTATGAAACTATCTTTTCAACAAAGAAGCCTTTGGAAGAGCTCCAGCACACTAAGACAATATGATTTCTTCAAAAGATAACCAGGCTTTATTATTGGATATTCCTAAAATTTGATAAGAACAAGGAAAAGAGATACATACTGTTAAGCTTGCCAAATATCAACAGCCACTTCTGATCCATATTTATATACAAGACTCAACAAAGACAAATGAACAACTAAACTAGTATGATCCATCACACCAGCTGTCAAGAAACAGCCAGAATTCAGACTACAGACCATCAGCAACCATAGTTATTCATGACAGCAACCAAACATCTTGGGTTAGTGGTCCAAGAACATGCAGTCTTATGATAATTATTTTGAGTACCAATGCCAGGAATTGTTTCCCAACACTTTGTGGGCAACCCCCTGCTGTACTGCCTACAAGGCAATGAAATTCTCCCTCACAGTATTTAAATAGAGACAGTAACAGGGCCACTAACTGAAACTGCCTTTGTCCCCACATTTCAACACAAAAAGGTTTCCTAAAGGAAATCAATTTGTAAGAGAGTTGTGACTACCAGTACTGTATCACACACTTTGTATGGAAAAAAACAAGTTTCATGTTAAAGCAAAAGAACTTGACATTAGCCGAAATAAGAATTTTTTTAAAAAAATAATTTTTGTAGCATCCTGGGCTCATACCTTAGGTTATCTTCTCAAAATATGATTTTACCAATGCATAAAAAGCTGTGGACAGCTTAAGTTTTAACACTAGCAGCTCAAGGGAAAGAAGTGACTCAGTTGTCCATGCCAAGGCACACAAAGCACACCATATCCCCCTCCTGGCTAAAGGGCTCCTGTTCCATAGGAACACATGGATTTATTTTTTTTTCTTCATAGGGGAAGTGACAATCAAAAAGTACTTGCTGTTTAAGATTACAGTGTTCTGGCATTTCCATTTCAAAATACCCAGGGTGATTTTGTAAAAATGGAAAAGCAATAGCTAAAAAGTTTAACAGAACTAACCTCAGTGCCTATTTACGAGCACATTCATTTTAATACGAACTAACTATAGAAATCTCCTCGGCAAATGAATCAGAGGCAGCAATTTCACGTAACCTAGGTGATCCTAGAGCTCACCTACCAACACACAATGGGTATATCATACAAGCAACCTAACCAAAAAAACATACTGACTCACTGACACAGACTTTGCTTTCTCAAACATTAGGTAAGCGGGATGTATGAATTGCCTTACCTTGGGACAGCAGTTTCTCCAGTGCAGAAATGGACACCATGTTTGCATTCTCATTTAGTTGTATTAAAAATTACAGACTAGACCAGCTAGGCTGGATAGCATCACCTGCTCTCAGGCACTAATAGTTAGAAGAGATACCTTGTTAAAATCCTTACTCCACTTCTCTGGCCTATGATGCCTTACAAGTGTGTGAAAACACCACATTCAGGACACAGAGAAGTGGGGTGACAGAGCAGAGAGTAACTTTTTTGTGTGTGTGATATCCAGTGATTTAGATACCCAATCTTAATGGAGAGTTTTCTGTTTAGGTGCTTTTAAGGAGTTTGGAAAAAAACATCTCTAGGGGAGGTCAGTCTAACCCACAGATAGGGGACAAAAAGCACCTCACCCAATGCTGTACTCCCAGTTCCAGAGCCTCCCACATACTAAGGACGGGTGCCTGCACAAAGTTCCCCAAGTAAGAAATATCTTTTTTACGTGGTATTTTTATACTGTGAATAGTAAAATGCTAGAATACATTTTTATTATTTTCCTTGCAAAAAGGTCCTTGGAAGCGAACTACATCTACAAAGGAAGATGGCATATATCAGCAGATCTTCCTAGAATTCAGCCACCCAGGGTAGTCTCAGACCCAAAAGATGTGGTCAGTCTCCTGAATTTTGATAGATCAACTTGCTTTAACATGTTGCCTTATTCAGACTGGTCAAGACAGTAAAAGGAACATTAACAGTTCCCTCACAGCTTTTGCCTTATGAACGATTTTGTTCATTATCTACTGCTTGAAGAGAGGCATAAGAGAGGAAGGCCCAAACGCTAGGGAAAACATCCAGACAAATCATGGATGGTATTTCCACCATCTGACTTCAACTGAACATACAAGACAAGTTATAAATCCTTCCTAATCTGTTTGCCTGTCTACAGGGCTAAAGATTCTTTTTAGAAAAATACCGCTTGCAAAGTTCACATTATTGCCTGCAACAATAACAGAACAGTAAGGTAGACAAAAATCCTCCACTGTGAACCAAGCAACAAGCAGATCAACATTTCCATATCTGGTCCTTTTGGTTAAGTCCTCAGAAGGAAGTATAGGCGTGCAAGAACCTGGTGCTTTATGAAGCCTATAATGTTGCCTAGGATAAAGAGTAGACAGTAGATGAAAATACCAAGTTCCTGGCTCTGCCAGTAACCCTGGAGCATCTCAAAAGCTTCTTGCAAATTTTCACATCTTGAAAGTTACACAACTGTCCAAAGCCCATTATTTAAAAAGATTTTCTTATTAATTCAAAATAGGTTGGTTTCCCTTCCTATTTGATTCTTAGTCATCTAACTTTCTAAGAGCACAGTCTCATTTATTTCACTGTTTGTCAGCTAACAAAGTTTCAAGGTTTATTTGCAATTTTCAAAGTATCACACTTAAAAGGAAACAATGTTAACTATCAAGTGAGGGAATCATTTATTCTTCCAAATCAGATAATGTTAAGTTTCAATCTAATTCCCATTTTGTATTGTACTCCTTCAGAATGAGTTATATTAAATTACTTTTCAGTAATTAGAAGAAAATTTATAAAAATTTAGAAATTAAAAGAAATTACATTTCTTCATTTATTCTTCTTACAGGGGCTTTGAGCAGAATGAATATTTGCTTTTCATCACTGACTACTCTGATTACTTGGATATCACTAAATTGGACTCCAAGAGCAGGATTAGAAACTGCATGGTTTCCTTTAGAAATAACTCTTCACATTCTTGAACAAGTTAATAAAGCATGCTGCAATTGAACAGGGAACTGCATACTGAAATTTATTTCTGACGTTTACCAGAACCAGGCTGGTTTACCTCTCTTTGGTGGTCTAACATGGTACGTGACATCATTAATGATCAGTTTGAAGTCATCCAGCAGAAGCAAATCTATGCCTGTGGAGGAGGCGACACGTGTGCCATCTGTAAGGCAAAGAGACAACTATTAAACAGTAGAAACAAAGTACCTAAACATGCTGTGGTTAAGTTGTAATGCCATTCCAAATCCAGTTGTTGGACTTCTACACTTTCCCACAGACAATACTCTTTGTCAAGATGGAGATATATAGATATAGATAGATAGATAGATAGATATACTGGGAGACCTTATACGGCAAAGACTAGCTGAGCTACGTATGCAGCAGCTTTTCTACATCTGTGATATTTGGGGTCATCTTATAAAAAGCAGTTCCTTTCATCCCACACACTTTTAATATTTTACTATGTTTTGCAAAACAATCCACTTAAGTGACCTTCATCTCTCTCCACTGGCATTAGAAATTATTTCAATCTCTGGTATTGGACAGCATTGACATCACTAACCTAGCGAACACCTCCCTCCAAGGCCAAGACTTAAGAAAATAACTGGCTTTGATGGCACTTCCATAAGACATCCTAACAATGTTTCAGAGCTTTGGTGGCTAGCAGACACAAAGCAATTGAGCACAACAGTGAAGTAAGACATTAAGTGAAACATGACTGAGTTTTCATAGCTAAGCAAGATACCATTTCCCTTGTACCACCTTTTACAGCCAATTCCTTATAAATCAATTAGAACCTCTACATCAGTTGCATAGCTTGCATCTTCCCTACTAAATAATAGGAAACTCACCAAAATCACCTCCATTAGGACTGAAGTCTGTAAGCTAAGCATCAGGAATGTTTTCCTGCTCCTTCACTACAGTCAGATTTACTTGACAGACCTAACAACACAGGGATAGCTAACAATAGTCTTACCCTAGGAATGCCATTTCTACCTTCTACTTTTTCAGGAATGTCAAAGAACTCACACCATAGCAAACCTTTACTTGAAAAGCAAAAAGCTGGATGAAAATAGCTGGAAAGCAAGTAAATCAATTAGTTTGTAAACAACAGTACCTGCTGAGTAGATTGCAACCCGATCTATTCCTCGGTCCTCTGCTTGCAGCTGTTGCAAGAACACACCAACAGAGTCTGAGATAGGTTTAAGCGTGAATTGGCAACGTTCACGCCGGGATGGAAGATTCACAGAAATCACAGGTAACCCGTTTTGGTAAACCACTGTTACTTCTACAAAGAAAACAAAAACACAAGTTTATCATTAAAAATTAACAGATCTTCTCATAATAGCTCTATATTTGTCCCATGGAGAAAGAGGTAAACATGGTTATGAGCTGAACATAAAACAGACTTAACTTTTGGTTCATCTTTTATCAAGAGATATGTCCACCAAAGAAAAACTGAGTGATGTCTGAGGTTTTCACTCTCGTTAACTTGGCAGTATCTATTAAACTTTCTGTGCTTTGTGGAAAAGTAAAAGATACTTACTCTAAGCACAATCATATTTATACTAAAGGCAACACGGTATCTAAGAGCCACAACATGGCAGCACAGTACATTTTGGTTAGTTTTTGAGAATAGCAGTATTTTGGACCATATAAGACAAAACACTGTGCAATGTATCAGGATTTATAGCCCAGAAGACAAAGGCAGACTGTGTGTATTAGGAAACATCAAGGAAGGACCGACTCAAACCTTTTTATTCTTGTTTAGTTCTGGTTTCCTCCTCTTTGTCCTCAGGCAACAAATATTTAAGGGAGCAGTCAGGAGTATGAGGCTGTAGGAACAACACTCTGAGTTTAAGCTTCAAGGTCATTTCATCTAAAATTCATGGGATTAATACACTTTGTACTTCAGAAGATAGACATTACTTCTTAGGTGTAGATAAAACAACATTTTCCATTTCTTTAGTGCTGTCAGGAGCTTTTTGAAGAGCATTCCTAAGGATTTCAGCACACCTTTCTAAAATTTATGGTAGTAACCTGTATGAACTGTAAGCTAGCTATTATTTTACTGCCAGAAGGACAGCCCACTCTGTGTGCTTCAGGATATCCATACATAGAAAAGAGAAGTTAAAAGTTCGTATTCCCTAAGCCATCTATTGAGCCACAAACAGTCAAAATTTCCCCCAAATGCAGCAGTTGCTAAGATATAGCAACACACCTAAAAATGATTCACTTTGGATTGCTACGTATTTTTCTTATGTAAAAATGTAAGGTGGTCTTTATTGCACAGAGCATTTGCCATGTCTCAAGGATTGTGCAGTCGCACCCACCCACACTGCATCTGGCTTAGTGTTCCCGCCTGTTGTAGCTTTGGCCAACTACATGAACCACACTGTCTACTTAAACTCATCTAACTCATGTATTGACATGCCAAGTCAATTTAAGGAGCTACCATCAAAATTAGTTCGTTAAAGTAGCCTATGCAAGTTAGAAATAGAAACAAATAACGTAATTTCAACTACTGAAGGGAACTATTTCTCAGCATGCCACTATTCAGAAAGTTTTGCCACCAACAGCCTTTATACCTCCCTTTTCAGTGGTTGCTGCCAGATGATGAACCCATGTAAATCACAGGATCATTTGCATATTAGGACAAGTCTTGGGGCAACATGCCATTCTTAAAAGGGATGTTCATGTATGTTGAGAAAGGATGTACCAAGTACACTTTTACAAAGCCAGAAGAGTTCTCTCAGGCTGGTGAGTTGACTGTCACATGCCTTCATAAATTGAATCAAGCATACACAAAGGTTTTTTCCCCTCTTCCAGGGGATTGCTATCCAGTGCTGACAGGGGTCCTCGTGTCATCTTTAAAGACTAGGTGGAAGCAACCAAGTACGGATATCTAAAAATGACTAAAGCATCCCAAGAGGCCCCAGTATTCGGAAGCCTATAAATGCCTATTCTCAAGACTCAGACACCTGACAGGACTTCAGTAGGTTTAGTGTTTCAAAGATTAAAACTCAGAGACAACAGTTAGATATTTACTGAAAAAAAATAAAGCAAACTGCCTATTTGTTTGGACAGTTAGACAGAATTTCATGCCCCTTATCAGCAGCTATTATGACACCAGCTATCAGATTTCTGCATTCTTTCACTCAAGTATTTGAACAAGAGACTGCTAAAAAATAGATTAGCATTACCTACACTTATGATAGCAGGCTCAAAAGGAATGATCAACATGTTTAGAAGCTTAAAATAGCCACTTAAGTATTGAATTCATTAGTTCTGTGAGCAGCATATACAACATTAACTTTTGTTCTGCTTACATAACCACAAGACATGAAAAACATTCTTTACTTAAAATGCTACCTTGATCATACAGGCAGTAAAACAGTTTATCGTTGAGCAGAAGAGATAGCAATATTTACACCAACACTTTTCCATGTATCCCCATTGGTACAACACAACAACCAAAGCTCCACAACTGCCAGCTTTGGAGGAAGTGCCTACCAGCACCAGCCCTGCCACATTTTAACCCTCCACAGACCAGATGGAGACCAGTGATAAAGGCAATAGGTCAGGCTGCACTAAGAGTCATCAGCATTGATAGCACACACAAAACCTTTCTCAAGGATTTCCAGCTTAGGTGAAGTGTTAAAAGACCAAATTATTTCCCTTCGGAAGACCGGCTCAGTAAATCTGGAATTACAACTGGTTTATGTTTTCCTTACAAAAAGCTTGCACAAGTAATTTTCTAGCCTAATTCACCAGTGGGGAAAGTCCATAATTCCAGTTTGATCTCATCACCTCCCACACAAGTAATGTCTGGTCAGATTTTTACTGCATTAGCAAGGGAAGAGCTCAGAGGCAATTAAAAAAAAAAAAAAAGAAGGAAAAATCCAAAGGACATGTCAATAACACAAACCTAACAGACAGCAACAGACAGCTCCAGTAAAAGTTATTAACACAACACTGCAATACGGCTGTCTGCCTTGCTCTTGTCTGCTCTGACAGCCCCATGGATTGCCTGCATGAGGGCAACTACAAGTTACTAAGTGCGCAAAGCATTTTAGCATTTCACTAGTTATAGAACTAACATTTTGGCTAATCTTCACTGATTAAAGTTTAAGCCAGTATTTAAATACACAGGACAAATAAAAGAAAACAATTGTATAGAAGTGTATTTCACTTTACAGACACCTACAACCCGGCCAGGGATGCTGCTAAATAAGACCATGGAGGATTTTAAAAGCTTTACATGCTATATTAAGCATGAGGTTGCTTTGAGGTATGAATTCCATCCAAGCACCACAAAGTTTTGACTCAACCATATGTGCACCAGTAACACTAGTCATAAGTATTTTCTAAAGATTTCTGTTCTTGCATTAGAACACCTTAAGCAATACCTTAGGCCAAAACAAAATAAAGTAAAAAAAAAAAAAAAAAAGGGAGTGGCCAAAGAAGTCAGTGTTGAACATTTACTACTGGTAAAGGTGAAGTTATTGGAAGAAAGAATGAGAGAAATATTCAAGCACAATATGAGGAAAGATAAAAATCAAATCAGGCAAGTAGCTACGCACTTACACCATCCTCTCAACCTTACATGTGTCCTCTACACTTCTATCTATTCAAGCCTTCAGGTTTTTGTTTCGAATTCTCCACAGCAGTCATGTCCTCTTTGTGTTTGCACACACTCACTATCCTGGCAGGGGAAGCAATTGTGCCAGAACCTTTTACTTTATTAGCTTTCAGGCTTTATTAACAAGCCTTAACGAGGAGAGGATCCACTAACCACTTGTCAGTCAGCATAAGTGCTCTAGTCTTTGAGCACAGCACGCAGATGTTAAGCAGGCAGTGATCTCAAAGCTGCTTGTTTCCTCTTTGCATTCTAGCATACTGAGATTTTAGAATTTCCACCAGTGCATTCTTTTGCTCTATGACAACCTTTTCAAAAAAGCTTAATGTCTGAGCTGTCCCAGAACTTAAATTAAAGAACAAAATTGCCTTGGCTTCACAGCTTATTCACTGCAGCAAACAGTGCTTTCAACCGTTTGAGCAAGTAGCTGGTATGAACTGCACTTTTGTTACATAAATAAAGTTAACAGGGAACACAGTACCCTGAAAGGTAGGCATCACACAGACCTCACGGCTACATCAGGCAAAAGCCTGGCAAAAAAATTTGGACAGTTGCACGCAATTACATCTTTCTTTATAAAGCCTGTCCAGTTTTGTAAGGACAATTATTAGAAAAGTTGACCATGTCCTTAGTTATTCTTGACTGACTTTGTTCTCTGTCACTTCCTTAGTTCAAAACTGCATTACCTCCTAGCCAAAAAAGCCTCAACCGCAAAAGGGGTCAGGGAACCTGATTTAAGTTAGTGAATTCCAAAGTGAGCCAAGAGTTTCTCCGTGTCAATACTCACCATCAGAGGGCACTACCGTACTGCAATAGACCACTCTCACACTCTGCCAAGGAGAAAGCCTCTGATGCACCTAGGAAAGACAAGCACAGCAAAAAGGACAAATGTTCAGTGCCGCTCGTCTGGCAGAATCACACCCCAGTGCCACCTCCTGTGTCCCGTCCCCGTCCCCCGTCGTCCCCCCCCCGCCATCAGCTACCCCAATGCCTGCGCTAGGCATTTCCTCCCATCCGCCGCAGGGGTAACCACAAACCAGGAGCGCCTGTCAAGAACAGCCTCTTCTCTTACCATCTGCCACCCAGTAGGGTTTCCCCCCTCAGCCAAGTTCACCTCTACACACCTCACTCTTAACGCACGTAGTTTAAAGTGAGACTGTATAACAGAACAGCTGTGATTTTATTTTTTTTTCTTCCTTAATGTAAAATGTATTTTTAAAGCCACATGGAGTTAATCGGTTTTAAGAAATCAATTTAGATTACTACACAGGCATGAAAAGTGGAAATCACATGAAAGCATCAGTCTTTAAAGGTTAAAAAAAGTTTTAGCCTAACAGTGGGAAAGGGTTAAGGAGTTGTGGATTAAGATGTTCATTCTCTTAGGTCGTTTCCTGTGCTGACGCTTTTTTTTTTCCTGTCTTTGCAGAGCGATGGAAGCCAAACTCTATGATACAAGTAGTAAACGTGCCTGCTCATAGAAGAACAAACAGTTCAAAATAAAAAAAAAAAAACTGTGATACTGAGCTATTTAAAAAAAGAGCCCAATAAGAAGAAAGTGCATGAATGGTTTATATGTTCTGCAACCTTGTCAAAGGACTAATTTGTCAATGAAAATCTAGAATCAGACTGATTTAAAGTCTGGCTACAGTTAGTTACATACTAGTCCACTTACATACTAACCTCCCCCCCAGCACTGAAATTACAATTCTGGCACAAAAAAGCCCAAATTTAAAAAATAAGGCACAACACCACCTCTCATCTGTCTACAGTGGTATATATTTCAGTGACTAGCACTCAGATTTTTTAACAGTTGCAGTCCAATATGAGCATTCCTATGGTCTTGGATTTTTTTTGTTTGTTGATTTCTAAAACACAGCTGTCAAACCTGCATTTCTGTAAAGGTATCTCACAGGTAACACTTGTTTTTTTATGTAAATTTCTAATGAAGTTTGCAAACAAAACCCAGGCTGTTGATTATTTCTCTGCCAAATTGTCCAGACCTCCATATTTGGCGAGGTTGCCTTCAATAATCTACTTAAAATAGCTTTATCTGCTAACTTCACTTTTCTTCTGAAGTGGGCTATGCAAATCGAGGATAGTTTCAACTACAGTAGTCTTTCTTGAAAGCAGGACCTATATGGCCCAGGTGGCCAGTGCATTGACAGCTCTGGTAATTCACTCTCATTTGTGCTGTATTTACACTCCATTTTTCTCAGTCTTGACAATGAAAATAAGTCAAGTCATTTTCAAGTTTTCTTCCTTGCAACTGCATTTTCAGCTTCCCACAGTCAAGTCAAACAGGCAGCTAACAGGAAAAGAGAACCAGGCATTAAACCACTGTAAGTGAACTTAAGTGGGAAGAAGCTGCGTGTTTCGGCAAAAGTAATGTTTAAAAAAAAAAACAAAACAACACACAACCCTATGTGTTGGGAACCAAAGGGCAAATTTGCCTATTTACATTTGAAAAACGGCAAGTCTTCCAGACTGACAAACATCCATGTGCTACTGCTGAGCAACCAGGAACTGGCTCCCCCCCCCCCGAAGAAAAACAGGTTTTAAACTCAAAAACGCCCAAGCAAAACACAGATACAAACTCACATACTTGACAAATCAGGTTCTGCTGTCTTGGCATCACTTATATTATGAAACAAGTCAGAAGCTTCAATGATCAGGAGCCATACCACATGTAAGCCAGTTTTCAGAACCAAATTTTCCCTGAGAAGGGGAAGCCTTTATAGGAAGTTTAAAAAAAGACCTTTTCCTATTTGAAAGCAGCAACTTCAATTTTAATCCTTCTAAAAATAGCATCAGACCAGATACAATAGTGAGTGGGCAGAATTTACACAGCAAGACACAAAACCTTCTGTAAGAGAGCACTACCACAAAGCACTGTTTATATACTTACTTTACCCGATCCAATGGCAGAGCTGGCACTTTCAGATAGGTACATTTCACTGCTTTACTCTTCCCTTTTACATGGCATTAATCACCTATTTTTTAAATATTGCACATCAAGTGACTACCTTTCTACTAGATTTGCACGGCAGCCTAAAAATTTAGTAGCAGTTTTTAGAAAATCCTAAAACCCACTAAACCCAGAGTTATCTCATTGCAAAATGGCTATATAACTGAAAGATATTATCAGCTAGCATCTGCAAAGACTCTACCTTAAGGCCATGAGTATTTCACAGGTATAAGCTAACTCCAGAAGCCTCCTGCCCTCATACAACACAGGCAAGAACAGGGGAAAAGGTAAAATGGGTTGAAAAAGAGGGCACGTTAGGTGACTCATCAAAAAGCTAAGGTGTCCCCAGATTCAACCTCTTTGACAATTCTTTCATCCTGATTCAGGTCTGAACCAACTATTTCATTAACCCCACAGCAGTATGCTGCCATTACATTTACAGGAATAGACACTGGTTAACCTTTACATATCTGTCACTCTTGCAGTTCTGAACTGCGCCTTGTGATACATGCTGCTGTTAGAAATTTCTTATCTAAGAAAACAGTCTCTACTAGTTGGCAAAAGAAGAAAGGAACAAATGCACTAAAAGTCAGCAGAGACCTAAATCCCATCTTCTGCCATCCAAGGTTAGCGAGAGCTTAAGGAATCATCAATCATTTTTATTCTTGAAGGGCCGCTGTTGTTTTAAAATTGAGATGGACACAGACATCTGAACCCTTTACCCAACGTCTGCAATTCAACAGCTTTATGTAGATATGTGCCAGCAGGCTGAAGCTCAGGACTGAAGCAGTGTGGGACAGAGAAGAAAAACTTATCTCAAGCTTTGCTGACCAGATCTCATGGTTGTTTGCCTGCAGACAGTCAACAGCTCACCACTTCAGCAGCAAACGCTGAATAACTACATCCAGGTTTCAGTTGAGTCAGACTTGTCCACTACTTACAAAATAAACGATACTTGGAGTGTGAAAAGCACCTAAGCCAAACCACTGAGATCAAACGCTTTAAGCATCAGAGTAACTTTCCGGGTCTCAAGAGAATATATGCAGGAATTCACTTTTCACATTCATTTGATCCTTCGTTTCCCACCTTTGCAGTAAGATGCACGTTAAGAGGCTTGGCGTTATGCAGCAGCTTCGCTCCCAGAATGATTAAAAGAGCAAGAGAAAAAAAAAAAATCCCAGTCCTTTGTCTAAAACACTTCCTCCAGCCTTGTCAAGGTCTATATTGGACAATCCAAAAGTAACAATAACAGCATCTCTGTAGGTCCTAACGTAGCTATCTCTGTTCTACATGGGTGACAAAGTTAATCAAAGCCGTACTGGAAGAAACAGCCTTTTAGCTACCAGCAAGTGCTCTCTGATGGGAAAAGAGGGAGCAATCTGGTAGAGCTCATGTTCTGCACTTTATGTAATTATCAATAATAGAATGGTAAAAACTTTTGGGTACCAAGTCTCCAAACGCTAATTAAAACCAGAAAAAAAGTTGTACAGAAAAAAAAAAAACACCTCAAGCATGGAAAAGGTGAATATCTTAATCTACAACACACATAAAACACGCTGCTAACTCATTACCTGGAGTACCAGTGCAGCAAAAGCTGCAGAGCTTTTGTGAAAAACAGAGCATTCTCCATGTAAAAATTTCCCACCATGAGTGAAATCTTTAACAGATACATTTGCAAGTGCCAGCTGCAACATCTATTTTACAATTTCTGAAGGGCCTCCTCCTTTAAATGAGGCTGCTTTAAGTCACACATGAAGCAGCTCACCTTTTCCAACAAGCAACCACTATTTTCCTTTCTATCCCAGCTTTCACAGCATGAAAAACTGAATGTCTTTCCTGGCTCTAACACTGGTTATCCTAAAAACTCCTGGCCAGCATCTCAGTGACAAAAATTGCTGTGAGCTTTCCTGAGCAATCACAGTAACCCAAACCACCCACCTCAAAAGTGCTGAAGAGCTCCATTTATCAATCTTTCCCTCACTTCAGGGCTCCAACTACTTCTGCTCCTGTACTCAGCCTGCTACATTTTGATCTCTCTGAAACAGTACTTTCATCATAAGTCATTGGATCCCCTTTCGTCCTCCAATTTTTGCTTACCCCTCACACCAGCTGTATGTGCAAAGCAGAAAGACATAGAGCAAAACAGTGTCCTGGCCAGAAATCTGCTGTCCAAGCTCCATGATGTGTAACTTATCAAAACAACTAATATTTTTGCACCAGTGCGTAAGCTCCTACTGGATTTAAGTACATAACAGTAACTGTGGTGGATTGACTATGGCCAGCTGTCCAGCCAGCTGCTCTCTCGCTCCTCTCCTCAACAGTATGGGAAGATGCAAGATGAAAAAGCTCATGGGTCAGGATAAAGGCATGGAGATGTCTCACCGGTCACCCTCACTGGCATAACAGATTTGACTAGAGGAAAGTTGATTTACTGCCAATTAAAGGAGATAACAGTAAGATACAGACAGAAATTAACACACCTTCCCCCCACCCCACCCCTTTTTGCAGGATCCAACTGACCCCTTCATTGTCAACTCCATCCCCCACGTTGAGGGGTGCAGGAGAATGGAGGATACTTCTAGAAACATCCATGCCACAGCCCATGAATAGCCCATGCTGGAACACAGGCAGCAGGGGAGCCTCTGCCTCGACACCTGGAGCGCCTCTCCTCCTCCCACCTCCATGCTTGCAGGGCTGTTCCTCACACTATTTTCCTCATTCCTCCCCTTTTTCCAGCATCTTTCCCCTTTCTTACCTCAGATTCTCCAAGGCACCACCAGCAGGGCTGAGGGGCTGGGCTGTGCCCTGCCAGAGCCTAGCCAGAACCTGCCCGGAACCGGCCAGAACCAGTCTGAGGCAGCCCCAGCCTCTCCTCAGAGACCCCTCAGTCCCTGGGCACCCAATATAGCAACTATTAAAGCAAATTTTGCAAATCAAGTCATTCACATATGAACCAATGCAGGGGTCTGAGCGCAGACAGGACCTTTTCAGTCTTCCAGCATGAAGGATGCCTACAGCAGTCCCTCATGTGGGTGTGAGGACAGCAAGGAGACGGGGAGAAGACATGATGGCGGCCCTTATGCCCACAATACCAGCAAAGAGGGATCCTGCTGCTGCCAGCACCCAGGCACAGCCCTGCTAATTTCAGATGCCTTCTTCAGCATCCTCCCTGGCTTCCTCAGAAACCTCCGAAGAGATAAAAATGGGCTAATCTGGCATCAGAGATCTCTGCCTGCATCTCTCACCCCCTTCTTCACCACCTCCATTTGAGACATCTGGACACCCTGGCCTGCTTCCAGGATCATCCTTTAAAAAAAAAATATTCTCAATCTTCCTCTGAAATTAAATCCAACTCTACCAGGGATTTGTTCAACAGATCAGTAACCCTGTATGGAAGACCTTCTCCAACTTCTTGCTACAGTCTCTAGATACATTCACATAGTTAATATTACGTGAAGTGTTTCCTTCAAGGCACACACCGTGCTTCTGTTTGAGAGCCTGGTACGCAATAAAACAGCATTTGCTCTTGCAAGGGTAGCATTCATACCACACCGCTTTGCTGCCCTGCAGCACGCTGGCTTGCAAACCCCCCAAACATTTGACCAGAGAGGGAAGCATAGCGGGGAAAGCCCTTGTACCTGGGAGCCATGCTCCTGCAACATGCCTGCAGTGAAGGCAGGAGGAGCCCCACACCCGAGCACAATTTTCTCCCCAGTTTCCAACAAGTCCAAACTGCTGCCTTTTTAAACCATACACTTTGACTCCCAGGACCTGAGCACTTGCCTCATTAAATATCACTGGCTTGAACTCATTTCTTTCTCTCTTTGCCAGTATGCCCTTGCTCACATCCCACTTGAGAGGTCAGATTTTGCCCTGAAAAGAACATTTCACACCTGCTGCCTCCATGGGGCAATGTTTCTGTGGATGAAGGTCAAGCAAACAAGAACCTGTCTGAACTATAGTGCTCTTCTACTCCTCTTTGGTTTTGTTTTTCCTTTTTTTCTTTTAAAATCAGGCTGAGGAGATGGACACAGAAAAGGCAGTGCCAGTAAGAAGTGGGAAGTGTTCATCTTGGCATTTGGAAGCACTTTGTACGACCTACACATTAGCAAATGGTCTTCATTTGTCACACTTCTCCTTCCTGCCTGAATTCTCTCTTCTTCCAGCATTAGTACAGAGCTTCATCACATCTGCTAGGAAAGGAACATAAACAGGAGGTAAGCTATAAATATTCCCTTCTCATCCTGCTTCCTTTGCCCATCTGGCTAAAAAGAAACAGGTAATCCACAGTGTCCAGGAAGAGGTAGGGGCAAGAGCAAGGAGATTCATTCTTGACAGAAAATGGAAAGAAGAAAAAAAAAAAAAGATTAAGCAACTGCTCATTGTTCATTGTGCCTTTCTCTCACGTGTTACTGCTGCTGTGGAGATGCTACAATGATGAGTCTTATAACAGGAACATCGCTGCTTTTGATGGCTTTGATAGAGGCTCTTGGGGGCAAGAGAGGGAAGAGGAGGTAACCAACGGGAAAAAGTTTAACAGACATTTTAAGCACATTGGTCAAGCAGTCTCTACTGCCTTAAACAGGTGCTTCCCTTGACACCATCCACATGACTTTTCCCCCAACAAAAAACCCTCCAAACAACCACCCCCCGCACCTAAAACCTTTTCTCAGTCTATATTCTTAATTTTATTGCAAATGTCAACAGCTTACAGGGAATTACACTATTCCTACTTTACCTGAAACATGTGACAGCCGCAGTACATCAGACTGTCACACTCCCTCTTTCATCCAAACTTCTCCCAGTCCTTCCTACCTCGAGCAGGCAACTCAAAGTGGGGCTGTAACATCTCCCCTGCAGTTTATGATGCCAGATCACAGTTTCACTATGAAAACATTTTTGCTTTACTGGAGCAGGATGGTTTGAATTCTATTTCTTTAATACAGCCCTCATGGTTACTAAAAAAAAGCTGAGAATTTTAACTCCCTTACATTCTTAAGGCTTGAAAAACAAAACCCAAACAAAATAGCATGACACATTTAAGCCTGTGTCAGCTTTGAAACCAGGGCACAAAACCAAGGCAGAGCTGAATTCCTTACCCTAATTTCCAGATTCGTTACTTAAATCTTCCTGAAAATGATGGTACCTCCCTTCTAAAATTAAAGGGGCTGCCAATCCTGGTTTAAAAAGCAGTTTGAAGAATTTAGTGAGTTCTGATTCCACCGATTTCAGGGTTCATGATTTTGTCTCCCTCAGCCACTCACAACTGAAAACTCTATAACCAGAGAGAAGAAATCAGATGGATTCCCCTCAGTGTTTCCCCCAGGGCAGTTTGCTGTTGTTCTGTTGTTTAAGTTTCTTTGTTCTTCTTTCTCTAGCACTTACTAACCCCATTAGGCAATTCCTTTTGTCTTTGTTATAGCCAGTTTAAAAGAAGAGCTCTTACCCCTCTTCTCCCACCTTGCCACCATACTGCATAAAGAGCTTTCTGGTGAGGAAAGAGCAGCTTGCTGACACATCCCTGGCACTTAGAACACCAAGAATGAAACAATAAGCAAAGTTATGAAGTGAGATTTCCACAAGTGCAAGGAAATTCCTTCTACCACAGTATGTGCTGGGGAGCAGCCAACTCTCACTGGTTTTCCAGGGAAATAGAAACGAGGAACCTTGCTTTCAGCTCTTAAAAAGAAACAGCAGGCTACTGCAGACTTTGGAGTCAGCATCAGCATACGTACAGCTTCAGAGAAGCTGCACACTCAGAAATACAAAGAGGTACAACATTCTGCAAGCCACAGCAGCCCAGTACATCCCAGTACTGGGGGAGTCCTACACCATCAATTCCCTCCTCATTTTCCTGCAGGAAAGAACACCACGAAAAAAAAATCTCATCTCTCTATCTAACCTTACCTGGGTTTGGTCCAAAAAGGGAACTGGTGGAGCAAAACTGTAAGTTGACTTTGTGGAGGAGTGCGTGAGACAGTACGAGGTAGTTCTTTTGTACCCATAAAAATCACATCAAGTCAGTCCAAGCACTAAAAAGAAAGAGTAGTTCCTTCTCTCAGATTATGAGCCTTACAGGGTAAACCTGGAGACTGAATTAGCTTTAGAATTTAACCCTTTATGAGGCCCTTATTTGGGAAGTTTAAAAGTATTGGCCAGAAGTGTCAGATAAGTTTTACATATACTCTCCCATTCAGACGTTCAGGTCCTAAGACAAAACACATAGGTTTGCTAAATGACTACAAATACCTGTGGCCAATTAACATTGGCCAGGTTTCTTCTGTAAGAAATACTAAAATGTAGGACATTCAACTTGGCATACTTCCTTGCTTTCTACATTCAGTTTGCATCAGTTCACTATGAGGTGTGATTAGTACAGTAAAGATTAATCCTTTTGCTAGTCCAACACAAGTCTTATCGTGAAGCCCTAGAAAAATCTCCATTTGATTAAGGGTGGATGCCTGACATTTTTCCCCTAGACATGCTATCTTCCATAAGGATTGTTACTGTGCAACTCTGGCTTATAAATTACTTATGTTCCCTGGCAAATCATCGCCATACAAGAACAACAAAATAAAACAAAAAAAACCTCCAAAAAAACTATGAGTATTTTAAAACCATTAAAAAGCATTGTTTCATTGTGCTACCAGACCACAGATCACGGAAACTTACACGCAAACTTAATATCCCTATATGTTAATGTTTAATATCCTTTACTTAACGATGTACCTTGTACCTGACCATTTCACAGGATGGCCTCCCACCTCCACCCTGAGAGAGGAAATGGTGCAATGCTCACCTACCGTGTGCCAGAGATACATGTCTAGAGAAGGCAACTCAGCAGCAGTCAAATGCAAGTGAAAGGCAGCACTCTGCAGACATATCTTTATTGACATACTAATGAAGTGCAGTAAGAACACAAATATGCTTATTGTGAACCTAATGTTTAAATGGCATGTTAAATTCAGTTTTGAAGGTTTCCCAGTTCAGCTTTCCTCAGCTCATCTCACCTGGCCTCTCTACGAGAGGAGGAATAGGAAATGGGGGTTGGCCCCTTCCATACAGCACAAGGAACAGCCACATGGTACCCTGTAGCATTCTGTGTAATGGTTTGAGAAACACAAACTTGGCAGTATCTCCCAAGGTCCTCAGCACTGTTGTGTTACAGTTCCACCCAGGCTAGCGAACGCACAGAAGAGCCACTTTGGTCCTGCTCCTCTGGAAGAGGCAAGCATTTATTATTTGTGGGACTGCCTCCCAAAACCCCGTGTTCCCAACCCCGGCAGCAAGTGGGTCTGACTGGAACTCCAGTGCCTGCACTGACCACTTCATCATCAGTCATCTCTGGGAAGATAAAGAAGAGACACCAGAGATCAAAAGGTTTTTATTTAATTGACCATTGATAAAGGGAATGACTGTTCCCGCATCTCCTAGTAGCACTCACTAGCTCAGAGCTATTCATTTCAGCATCTCCTGCACAGAATTACTGTGCTATGAAACTGAACAACATAATTATATTTAAATGCATGAAAGCACAACAGAGGCACTAACAGCTAATCAAAATTTCAGGAAAGCTAATAACTGGAGTCGATCATTTCATCTGACAGCTAGTGCTGTCCTCAGAGCAAGCTCAGTCATGTCCATCACCCCTTCAAGCTGAGCACCGTGGGAAGAAAGGCTGAACACCCTAATAAAGGGCTGCTTCTCCCCATTTGGTGCCACCTCACAGCCTGCAGCCAGGCCCTCGTCAGCACCAATTAATTCTGTCACTTGCTGGACCTCCCTCCTCTATCTTGGGGAAACTAGTTGAAACTGGGTTTATGGGCACATGCACCATGCACAAACACACCTTTAGTTTATATAATGATTAAGTCAATGCATCTAAGTTAAATCACTAGTCAAAGAACCTTAAAGAAAAACAGACCAAAAAAACTCTCCTACACATTTTCAATGGTTGTCAAGTTATCCACTGCCAGTATATGCAATAAACTAGAATTATAGGGGAGCATTACGAAAGGAGTTCCCAAACATTTGGTTCCTTTTTGGTTTAAGTATACTTTTTTCTACTAATTCTATATCATCCAGATCACAAGGATTGTTTTTGTAGAATTTTAATTGATTCTTTTATTATTATTTCAGCTCAAGTATTTTTCTTTTGTTTCAAAAATCCAGAACGTGACATTTACTGTGTTTATACCTCTAACCATCTAAAAATTTCTCTCACAGAAACTGTTGCAGCTTCATCCAAAGAATAAGACACAAGAAAGATCCAACACAAAACAAATCAGTTTTCAACGGCCAGTCCTGAAAAGCTGATTTGAACTGCTTGCCCAATTATAATCCATAAACCACACATCAGATATATGCTTGCAACAAACGGTTTGCAGTTCACACTTCTTTGTAATATGAACACTGAGGCTTAATTCATATTAAGAGACTGAGAAGCCTTGGAAACAAACCACTAGAAAATGACCATTTTTCTAATCATTAAGACCATTTAAGAATCAACAGCCCTGGGAAAAGAGATTATCCTGGGAGAAGGGGATTTGGAAGGGAAAGTAATGGGATTTCTTTGGCTAGGTCACTTACTTAGAGCTTTTCCAAATCAAACTGGGTTTAGTATATTGTGATAGGTGTTCAGTGGCCCAGAAGGCAGCAATTTACAATTTGGCTCTGAATTATACAAGCTGTCAGAGACACCTTTTACAGTTTGTATTTTCATTGACAGTCTCAGCTAGTTAATGAAAACTGAATCATTCTTCTAAAGGAAATTAAATATACACGAAACAGAGCAAAAAAGCCTCCGTGGAAAAACCACAAAGGGCCAGGCATCAAGGTAAGGACTTCAAACATACGTTTTCAATCCAAGCAAGGAGACTGGCTCCACTCACGCAGAATAGGATACTCTCCATGCCTTCTTTCCAAGAACCTTTTAAATGTTTTTTCACTGCAGCAAATAGGCCTGGGAACCAGGACTTTTCCTTTGATCCAATGCTAATTATTACTTAAAGTTCTTTCAACCTTGAATCCCAGGTTTTTTCTCCTCTATGGGGATAGTCTTAAGAGGCCAAAGAGCCCCCATCTGCCACCACACAACTGTACCACCTCACACACACGTCCACAGCCTGTGCTAATGCAAGTTGGGTAAAGGCCCCTCAATCTCCCAGATACATACACTTCCTTCAACAACTTCACCCCCTGCCTTGGTGTCAGATGGTGAGCAAAGAGACAAAAACCATCCTGCCCACGACCACCCAGGCAGTACAAATTGTTACAGAATAGCCACAGCACTGGAGACGAGTTACACTTTTACTTGGTCATGCTGTCTGAATTACAGGGACTTCAGGTGTGCAAGTGAGAAGAGGCTAAACACACCAGAAGAGTTATCAAGACCTTCACCAGAACCAGTCAGTCAGTTTGGGTCATTTCTTAACAAAAAAAAGCTGAAGTCTTATACACTGAGGCCACTTCCCACTTTAAGAAGCAATCATCTTAAAGCAGTTTCCATCCGAGTCTTGCTGTAATCTTATTTTAGCTGTACTGAGTGAACAAACAGTGGACAGAACAAGTTTCCACAGCCGACGTACTGTTAGGACTCTGCTTTGTTCTCAAAGCTTATGAAATCTGCTGGGTTCACAGTTCTGCAGCCTTGTACTTGCACCGAGGCACAGCTTGCAACCATCTCCAAAATACATATTGGCAGACTTAGAAGATCCATACATAAAGGAAAGGTGATTCAGGGTTAGGACTCCATTACAATCAGTTTCTTTCATCTCTGCCTGCTTATGCTACTTTGCTGATGGGTGAACTGGATCAAAACAACTTGTAAGTGAACCACAATTAGCTGTCACAGCTGCCAGAGTCATGATTATTTCTAACTGTATCTGCTAAAAGCTTGCATGACCAGAAATATTCTCATGAGACATTGAAAGCAGATTCCCCTTTTCACAGTATTTTGGTTTTTTACTATAGACAAAGCTTATTACTAAACCAAGACAGAAAGCAGAGAGGCATTACCAGTTAGGAGTTCAGGTATGAGGCCCAGACACTTCCAACTAAATAGTTTATATTTGCAGAGACCAAGTCCCCTGATAGCACTCTCAAACTGATTTAGATAGCACGCAAAGCTTCAGCTTTCTCAGCACAGCAGTGAGAACACATTAGCCTTTGAGAAGGCATTAAGAGAAGTACTAAAATAGCTGGCTGTAAGCAGTGCAAGTGGCTGTCCAGCTGAATGCTACAGGCAATTCCATAAAAGAGCTCTAGATGCAAAAAACAGAAAAAGCAGTAGGAAAGCAGACCACTGTTTTAGACACACAAACCAGTAATACTTACATCAACCCCAGATTAAATGTAAAAAATCGCTAATTTCTGAGGGAACACCATCATGATGGAAACCAAAAACATGCACAAAGCACGGCTTGAAAAGCAGTAGAGCTAGCAAAACTAGGAACACAGGTCATGGCCTTGCTACAACACTGCATGGCAAAACAGGACACTGCACCAACTGCAAACGGTATTATTTCAGAAATATTAAAACATAGCAAATCCACTCAGCCAGAGTACATCTCACATGAATGACAAGAAGAGGTGGTTTATCCACAGACAAGCATGATTTCTGTGGTGGCATTTGGAATAACTTTGTGCTATTATCAAACAAAAATCCTTTTACCTTGCCCTCTCCTATAGTGGTCACAGTCTATTTCAATTTAAAAAGGCAAGAAAGCCATCTCAACATTGCACTCCTGTAATTCAAGAACATAACTATTATCTTGGGGGGGGGGGGGGGGAATGCATGGGAAAAAATTAAGACCAAGTTACAACTGCAAGTGTTTGAATGCAGTCCGTGAAATCACACATGGGTGGTGGGCAACTGGCCACACCCTTCTCATCTTAGGACAAATGTCTTCTCCCCATTAGAAACCAAGGAAGATTCATTCCAATATGTCTACAGACAAGAGCAACAGAACTAACTTAAGTTCACTGGATATTTTGGGAGCACTGAGAGCTTCTCAGCATGCAACAGCTCAGAAGGTATTTATGAAGTTAAGCTGCACTGGCAAGACTGGGAAAACACTGGCCTGCTCCAGCCTTTCTGAACCAGACCTTCACCAATTTTAAGTTGTCATGAGCCCCTACTTGCACCAGGGGGCTGCTACCATCATATACAAAACACATTTTAACTCTTTAATCACAACAAAGAGATACAGTAACAGTTTTACAGGCCACAATGTAGTCTGATAGCAGTCATTGGTTTGGAAACATTTGTAAGTCAGACCTATTCATCATGGCAGGCCCAATTTGTTATTAATATATACAGTATATTTAATAATAAAGAAGCAAGTTTGACAGACCAATATCACACAGTAATAAGTCTAATCAGTAATAACTGCTGTTCTCCTCGCCTTCTTCCTTGCCTATTGTAGAAAGGAAAGATGGGTTTAAATTTAGAGCATTTAATTTAATGAGTTTGACACCACAACCCTTTGGATTACCAAAGGCTTGCTAAAACCTTCACCCTCCAAACCACTAAAAAAAGTCAAAAATACATTATCTCCAAGACTAGTGAACAACCACCACCCTTTTGGTTTTGGGAGCTGGTGGGAAAGCCCATTGACAAGTTGGTTGGAAAGCACATGGCAGTTGAGGGGACTTCTGGGAGAGAGAGTTTTGACACACACATTTATTATTCTTAACTAGGCTAATCTGAAACTCTTGTTTTGGAACTCTGCATCTTCCAGACAGAAACTCTTGCCTAAGGAATAAAGAAAGATTAAACACCTGGTTTCACCAAAGGAGCAATATCACTAGAAAAGCACCCTGTACAAATCACTCCTCTTACCAAAGTATCAGATGTCTATGTAATTTCCTTGGACAGAGGCAGCTTCTATGATGTTTAAAACCCCTGAAGCCCCCAGAAATCACAGCAAAAAGTTAGAGGACTCCTCGTTCCTGGTGGCTGAAAGCCATGAGCACGCAAAGCCAACTCAACTTCACGCTGTGGTACTGTTACTTCGCTGATCTGCACTACAGATATCATCAGCATCACAGTCCCTTGCTGCGTACCAGGAAGTTGGTATTAGCTGCAGGAGCCCCTGCGGACATTTCTTTCACAGCCACCTCAATTTTACCAGGTCACAAACATGCCCCTGCAGCTTTGTAGAGGTCCACCTCGTTCCCTTTTGGGTACTGGGAGATTTACAGCAAGGTGCTGTATGACTGCCCTACTACCTCCCATTTAAAATAATTAACGGGAGAATCAACACCTCTGTCACTTGCTAGTTTCGGCAGTGGCTTATATCTAGGTAAGAAAAACAAGTACTTGTGGACTTCGTATAAAAGGAATTTCAAATGATAAACAGAAAGAAAGCCTGCAGAGCCAATAACAGATTTCAGTAAGCTTTCCCCACACCATTTTCAGCCCAGCAAGAGGCTTAAAATGCTCATTCTGGTCTGGCTAGAGGTAACTCCCACAAGTGCCATGCTCACCTTAATGGGGTGACATGAAC
Source organism: Buteo buteo (assembly GCF_964188355.1). NCBI lineage: Eukaryota > Metazoa > Chordata > Aves > Accipitriformes > Accipitridae > Buteo > Buteo buteo. Next base: position 30,740,380 of record NC_134174.1, on the reverse strand, counting down.
TTCCTTTTATGTCCCAAACCTTCCTAGAATTGCATTTAAATGCAATCTCTTTCCCTGTTTTCCTTCTCCCCCCATGAGCCAGGATTTCTTTGATTCTCAATGTAATTAGGAGATAATTTTAACTCTGCCACTAGATTGATTGCACTGGTGCTTAACCACACTATATAAGCAAATCATTAGCTGACATGTGGTGTCTTTTCCATCCAACAGAGCAATGCTCAGTTTTAGCAGGGGGGCGGGAGGCACAGGACTCCAGAGAAACAACCACCACTGATCCTTAGATAGCATAGGCATAAAACTACAGCTGTTAAAGCACTGCTTGGGGAACCATATACACTTCATCATTAACAATGGAGGCAAGACAAGCAGCTGTAACTTTAGTCCAACTTGCTTGGCATACCACTTCCAAGGTCACCTGTGAAGGACAATACAACAGCTGGACATTGGAACCACCACTGGGTAACTTCAGCAGGACTAGCATACATAGGAGTTCTAACAGCCAAGTAGAAGACCATCAATTTTCTGTACTTGAGCACTGACTCTGCAAAGAGCCTTCCTACTTCATTTTTACAACCCTGAAGTCTGACACTTCCTGTGACATGTTCTAGTCAAGGGTATTAGCGCCCATCAGCTCCAACTCTGAAATGCTGCTTTACACGTTTATCACATTAGGAGCAAATATAGCACATTCAGTCATTCACTGTACCTCACATCTATTTGGAAGCAGACTAATTCAAATGAATACAAAGTTAGACAGTACAGTGTCTAGCGAGAAGCTTATTTCAAAAACCACATGACAGCTGGCTAAGTTCTATGAAGGGAATGTTTTTCCACCTGTTCCACCTGGCAAGTCCTTCAAGGATCCCAAATTAAGTAGTTAAGTCAACAGTAAGAAATCATTTAACAAGTCATTGTGCCCAAATTAATTGTCAGAGCATCAAGGAGTCATAAACAGGCAAGTTCAAAACAGCTGTTTTCTCCTTCCAGGAAAACCTTCTGTCCAAAACACAAGTGCGCACAGAGGAACCATTTTGCAAGTCTGTGACACCAAGGCCTTCTGCAACAGCAGCCACAGCTACTAGCTTTGCCAACTACCTGCTCAGCAGCTGCTTCAGCAACTCATTCCCTCCACACCTTGTCTCCAAACCACTAAGACTTTCTTCTTTGTTGGTGTGAGAATGAAAGACAGTTACAAAGTCCGGATTTTGTAGCAGTGGATTTATAACGACAACAGCAGACATTTTACAGTCCGGCCCATGACTGAAAAGCACCTGAAAATATAGAGCCATTTCTGAGCTGTGAGTATCTTCTTTCAATCAGATCCTGTTTGCTCAGCTGAGCTTCCTCAAAATTCATGTCTACTTTGTTCTACATGAAATTTCACCTAGTTAACCTGGTTTGATTCTCACTACATACGTTGCAACCTAAGAGTCTAATGCTATACAGAAAGAGCAGACATGCAAGCCTCCATTTCAAAGAAAGATGGGCCTGTGGAGTTCTTGGCTGACAGTGGAAACAAAAGCTAAGCAAACATATATACCTGAACACACACACCTGCACAGCATCTGTACAGCAGCAGGGCTGACCAGCTTTCTGTCTTTACCAACTGCCAGAGTGACACAAAATTTCTTTTTAATGGTGGACCATGTGAGAAGAGCTGGAAACATAAGTTCACTCAAGCAGACAAGGGTCCCTAATTAGCTGCCTTCTGTGCAGTAACTGGCTTTGTCTGGACCTCGAGAACAGTAAGAAAAAAGCAAAGATCTTGCTTATAGTGAAGGCTGAGATAATAATGGAGACTAAACTAGTGTTTGCTCTTCACAGAAGGCACATTTCACAACAGCCATTTGGGTGACTGGCACCTTTTCTTTTCCTCTCCTATGTGCTACAACACCTGGGAACAAGAGGAATCTGATACAGAGATCAAGCAAAGATATGCCATATCCCTTAAAAGGAATCTCATGTGATAGAAATCACTAAAGTATTAACACAATGAACACTTCTTATACTATTTTACCACAATGCAAGAAAAAACCCTCCAATGTCTCTTGCAAGCCAACCCTGGGAATCTTTTTTTCCCTACTTTTGCCACAATAGCAGAGTTTACAGTCCTAGACCATGGAGAAGCAGCTAACCTGGTACAGCTAGGGTACCTAAATCAAACTCCAGATGGGCTTTTAAAGGCCTCCTTTACTGACCTGACCTTAAAATACAACACAGACTGTCAGCACTTTGCTGATCATTGCAGCAGCTATTTGCCTTAATATGTCGGCTAAGTACAGTTACCAGCACTTCACAGGGCAGGGTGTTTGAGCATCTCTGTAGAAGTCACCATGGCTATCTTAGAAGTGACCACTACAGCCATGGAACAAACTGCATGAATAAGAAAGCATACAAAATCAACTCGCTTATTTTAAAACTGTTGCTGACAGCACATATGATTTGTGTAGTTACAACAACATTTTGCAAGAGTGGTAGCGTTTCGAGCTTCTGCCACCATCATTTCTGCAGCCATCATCTGGTAGCGGCATTAATAGCTATCAACAAGGACAAGATGAATAGCAAATTCATGAGCTACCAAAGATTGTACTATTAGGGCAGCTTATAGATGTCCAGTGCCCTTAAAACTTGAAAAATTTTGTAGAACCCTCCCACAAGCTGAAAAAGCAAAGTTTTGGTTTTTTGGCATTTTTTTAATTATTAAAGAAAAATTAGGGGCTTCAGGTAACCTTAAAGCATTATAAACAGTAATACAGCAAACCAAAAAAATCCAAAGATGAGCGAGAGGACTATTTTACTATAAGTTTATTTTTTCTGAACCAGTGCATTTGTACTCCTGATTTTTTTTCCCCCTTAAGGAGAACACTGTTCAGTTTATTACATGTAGCAAGCAACTGATACAAGTCATGCACACATACAGGACAAGAGAGATTTTATTCAACCAGTTCATACATATTTCAGATTGTAATTTTCCAGTACTTTTTCCTGTTTTTCAAACATATGTTGCAAACAAGCAGCAAAGACTTCAGTACAAATTAAACAAATCTTTACAGTTTGTGTGGCATCCACACCTGACACACAAGGTGTCTAAAGTTGTAGTCATACAGCAGTTCTGAACAACAGGCCCACTAGTGACCAACATAAAGTGGGGGGTAATTACACTTTCAGATCAGTAGCCCATTTCATTGCAAAATAAAACAGTGACAAGCACCTTCAAAGCACCCATACATGTCTATGGGGTACAGGCAGCCCAGCAGAAGGGGTCAGTTCCTACCAGCACTGGCTCTGTTGTCACCCTGAACACTTCCACAAGCTCTCTGTAGCCGAAGCTAGCAGAAAGCAAAGATCTTTACGGAGTGCTTCCATCGCATCACAAAACCCCAGCTGAGTCCTTAAACCCAACAACATAACCATCTTTGAAAGGCAGCGAGCGAGCAAGTTTTGAACTTGACTAATAAAGCACTGTCATCAGGATTTATTCATCATATCTTTTCAGAGCAAACCTAAAATACAAGTGATACATGGCTGGGCTATGTCACATACCAGGCAACCTCACACATTACATTTGCAGCTGTTTCATCAGCTGTCACCAGTCATCTATCACTTCACATGTACAAGGGAGGCTGCCCTTACCCTGTTTACCAGCTTTCCCCACCCACACTTCTGGCCTCAGCATCTTCAAAACACAGTTCATGACACCATGTACTGTACATACCCTACTAACATAAGCACTTCATGCAGTCCTCCATACGGACCGGGAGAAACAAAAAAACTAAAGCTTTCTCTTTATAAGTGCACAACTGGTGAAGAGTTACAGTGTTAGCATCAAAGTGAAAACCTATGTAGTTTTGTCAAAGATTAACAGTTTTGGCTTAAAATTTGAGTGGAACGTGCCTCTGCTAGTCACGAGTTTACAGAATAACATATTTAAGAGCTCAAATCACAATGCACAGGGAAAACAAACTGCACTCCTGGAAAAGAAAGAAGACAGAAGAGGAAAGGGAGTTACTTACATGCAGAAATACTAAGGCGCTCTGAAGCAAAAGGCTCAGGCACTTCATTTTGTCTTTTGAGGATTTTGTTTGTTTGGGGTTTTTTTAAAGCTTTTGGGAGAAAAAAAACCAAAGCAGTGGAAAAAAATTTTCCATACTGCTATGTCAGAAGTGGTGGCTTAGCTGCAGTTCTCCAGGAGCAAACTCATGGTGGTGAAGCATGTGGAAGGAAGCAGATCCACAACACCAGACTCAGTAGTATGAAGTGAGTATGAGACACAAGGATCAAAACCAAACTCAAAATGGAATCAATTACTAAATCTCAGGTACAAACTTGAAACCCATTTTTTATATGGCATTGAAAATATTCATTTGACCCTTAGCACACCTCATTTCAGCATTTTTTTAATGCAAAAACATGTGTAAATATCACCCCCATCCTCTTGCACAGAGCATACGGCTTGAATGCTTTAAGGAACGCAGCAAGGGAACCTGGAACCCATCCTCTGGGAGCAGACAACAGATCACCGATAAGCAGCTTCAGCATTTCTTTTTCACTAGCACATTTGCACATCCTCAGCAAGTGAAAACCTCCCCTTCCAGCAGGCTGTCTTCTGACAGCCTTGCCAGTTATTTTATTCATGTTAAGCTTTTCCTTTTCTCAGATACCAGCCATACAGTATTTTAACATTTTAGAACTGCAAGTCAAATTTACCAGAGGAGAGAAACCAATATCATCTTCCACTGTCCCAAGTCTCCAGTCATCTGGACTGTACTGTGTTGTTATCAGCCCAGTACATCCCACAGCAAGGTGCCACACACCAGTATCACACACAGTGTGATGCTCTTGACAGGGTTTCATAACATCCACCCTCTTCAGGTGTCCTTGCTGCCTGCCATCCGACCGCTCATTGCTCTTTATTGCAATCCAGGGAAACTTCCACAACCATTTCCTTATAGCAGCAAGGCTGAGAAAAATATTTTACTGAGCTGTGCAACCTTCATTAGCTTCTTGGCTCACAGACATAAGAAAAGTTATCACTGGCTCATACAAAGATATCCAAGGGTATTTAATGCAGTTAAATATTTCTGGCACAGAAACAAGAAAAAAAATTGAAGCGTTTCAATGCTTGGCTAAATTTGCTACAATAGTTGACAAAGAACTTTCTAAGCAAGTTCATCCGTGAGATCGCTGCTTTGTGATGTACATCAACAGTTTGATTAATCACAAAACTATTTTCAAGGGCTTGCCAAAAATGGAGAACTAATAGAACAGACACTGCAGAACAGTTCCCTAACACAGGCACACAAACGTAAACGCACACTCATGTTCTGCATCCTCCTGCATAAAGAGCCACTCAAGTGTGATCTCTGAATTGAAAACAATTTTTTTCCTATTTGAAGTAACTTACAAGTGTAAACTAGCTGTGTCATTTCTCAAGTGGTCACTGACTTACTCTCTACAAGCCCCTGTTTACACAGCACTTAAACTACTCATAAGGTTCTTTCAGATAAAAGATTTAATGTAGGAAAGAAGAAAAAGAGGTAATTCAGGTAAAAAGCAAGTGATTTATCCATGCACCTGCACATGGAAAGTGTTCCTCCTCCAGTCAATAAACTTCATTCCTCCTTAGGAAGGATTTGACACACATATCAAGACAAATAGATTATCCAACTCTGAAAGCAGGAAGTACATAGGTCAAAATACACTATCCAGCTTCAAATCACCATTTTTATTGTTGCCTTGCTCCCTATAAAATAAACTTCCATTTTATACTAAGGGGGAATTCTCAGTGCTACCAGCTCTTGCTTTATTCCCCCAAACTCCTCATTCACCCTTAGCCATCCTACTACCCACCGTACAAGGGTATGCTGCCAGGACATCGCTATTACTTATGTTAAACCTTCCAATATTTATATATTCTGTTCTATATGATTTAGGTTTAAGCTCTACATGTAGCACTCCTTGGGGCACAGCCCCTCAGGCTGTTGCATAGGCCATGTGCATAGGAGGCAAGCAACTGCTGTACTAAGCAGGATAAATTGCAGGGACAAACTTCTTAAAGCAGTTCTATTGCCAAAAAGCATAGTATAATAACCTCAGATATTAGATAGTCTTATAGTATCAAAGAGATGACTCATCAGGATAAGCCTAAAAGGAACTGGTTTTCTAATATTGCCAGGAAAAAAAAAAAGGGCTGTGAAAGAGACAACTTATAATCCTCAAATATAAGTTCTTCTTGGTTTGCTTTCCCATCAAAACATTGCATTTTGATGCATCAGTGGATGCTAGATCAATGCAATCCTACTCTTCATGTCTTCAAGAAGTTATCTTCCAAATCTGTCTGGGAATTGTTTAAATATTACACAGGCTGAAGAAAGAATAAATCAAACCTAACTATTGAAAACAGAGGTCATTTATCTCTCAAGATGAGAACAGAGACAATAGGCTATGAATAATGCAAAAGAGGTAAGATGGAAAATATTCAGTTCAGTCTATTACCTGCAGCCTGAAAGGGGTACAAAATAGTTGATTAAATTGGAGAGCAAACACTCTTCAACCCAATTACTGAATAAATATTATAGAGCAATTTTTCTGTTAAACTTTTGGAATTCATCTCCTAGCCTGCATTTCACCCAAGGACACTAGGGGAGGGCAGCAGGCTATAAGCTTGTGCTTGCATTAGAGAAAGGCTAAAGCTAACAGGATGTTTTGAGCAAAGACTTCTAAAAGAATGTGTGCCCTTTCAAAGGCAGTAGTCTGAGAGGGTGCACAAGGTGAGGGATAAGCATTCATAGGATATACTGGCAAGCTGCTGGTCATGCTTCTAACAATTGCTGTGAGGCTACAGATTTAAGGAAAAGCAAAAGCTCAGGTTTTTCCATAGCTATGACACCAGCAGCAATTTGCCACCCCTCTGTGCTATACGCTGCATGTTGGTACTGCTGAAAACAAGGCTAACACCCAGATGCATTTCAGTGCTATGTGTTTACAGCCCCTCTTCCCATAACCAGAGCTAAAACAGACACATCCTGAAAGCTGACAGTAATTTTCTACTCACTTCCCCTGGCAAGTTTGCTCTTTGCCAAGGCCATAATCCTCCCCAGCAGTTACCACCCTTTCGCCTAGCCTTCAACCGCGGTGTCATTTCACCTTGCTGTGTTCACCAATACAGGCTTACAAAAACCTAGTTAAAATTGGCACACTACTTAGCAAGTTAATTTCTTACATGTAGCTTCAGACATCTGTTGAAGAGAAAACCTGAAGTTAATAATTCTGATTGTGAAGGTGTGATTTCAGGTGCTGATTTGGGAAAGCATCCTCTCCCCCCCCTCCCCTTTTAGCTGTTGAATAAAATTAGAGCCCAGAGAATGGATATCACAGATCATTTAACCTGCATTTGTCCACCTCATTTAATCTCATCACTGTACTCTCCAGCCATTCCAGTGAGTATAATGGGTACCACAACAGAACTGACACCTGATAATGCCAAGCTAAATCACTTAAACTATGATCCATGTTATTTTCATGCAATTTGTTTCAGAGAAGGATTGGGCACATAGTTAGCTGAGCAACTTGAAATTCTGGAAAAGTATTCTTAATTGCTATTTGAACTGTAAAGGAGGTATTTCTCAGCACCCACAGGAAAAAAGAGCAGAATTCGTGCAAAGACAGAACCTAGCCTGGATCAGCAGGTGATCCCTGCCAGTGCCTCTATACACTGCCCGGGATTATGGTACTATCAAGACTTTAGGTATTTTTCCTTGAAAGACCTATACCTATGAGGACCTTCACAGTAACTCTCAGCCTACATTTAGAAGGGGAGGGAAATAAATATGTTCATTAAAGCTGATCTTCGCTCTTACAAAACAGTTTCAAATTACGACTTCTTAGCCCCATCTTTCACCCCAGCCCCAATACTTAGAAGCAGCAAAGATATATCTGGAAACTGAAAAAACTCCAATCTACATGAACTCAGTTACCTTCAAAGGCATGACCATGATAAAAATTAAAACATGTTGAAGTGTGAAAAGCACAGAAAGGAAAAGGAATAAAGCTTCAGTGTAGGAGTTTGGGAACAGCAATTGATGTTTGGGTCAAAGTTTTAGTTGGAGTTCTTAAAGATTAAACAATCAAGAGCAGAAAGGTTAGTTATATCCACTTTTAACCAAGGAAAAAGTAAATGTTAGTGGATTTAATCAAACCTGGCAAAAACTGCTTACCTATTCTTTGTGGTTGGTTTAGCCATACTGCAACACAAAAATTAGTTTGGGGATGTATGACTTCAAGCAATTTCAAGAATCTCTAGTCTCTAGCTTCAGCGAGTCCAGTCACCAAGCAGGAAAACTCATATAAAATAGTCAACCCTAAATACATTCACCACTTCTACTTTATGTTCCTGAAATGCCCCTCATGTCCAGTGACATGAGGTTTACCTACACTGAGGTGCATCTATCCAACTGTGTAATCATTGCTCCCAGTTTAGTACTGTGCTTATTATCTCAGAAAATACACAGCATGTAAATAGCTATGTAGTTCATATACTTTCAGATATATTTAAATGAAAGAGATTTACTAAATATGACATTTTTATGACTAATTCAAATTGAAGTTGAAATATAAATATCCAAGTCAAATGTAGCTACCTTAAGGGTACTTTATAGATCAATACTCTGAACACACATTATTCACAGCATTTAGGTTAAGAAATATGAAGCTACTGCTAACTGTAATAATAAATAGACATAAAAATTTAGCATATGTAGGCTAAAAATCCCACAACCAGGTATTTCTGAAACTTCCAGGATACAGGAAGTCTCATGTCTGACTTCCACTGAAATTGAAAAGGAGCAAAAATCAACATAAGTAAACCTATTTGCCTTTTAGATGTCTAAGTATCTAAAAACCTAGTCCAATATACCCCCTGATTTTTACAGGCAGTGTTAGTTTAACAGTTGGACTTGATCTTAAAGGTCCTTTCCAAACTAAATGATTCTATGATTATTAAGTTTAATTTTCATACACCAGCAAAAAAAAAAAAAAAAAACAACCCAAAACTAAAAACCAAAAACAACCAAAAACCCCAAATGGACCTAAAGAATCAGGAAAGCTTTCTTGCACAAGAGAAAAGAAAAGCACATACACCTGGGAAAAACTATGGAATATCTGCATTTCCTGCTGCAAGTACAGAAAATATATTTAACATAATATACGCAATTCTGACTTTCACAGACTGGAGAGTGATCTTAATGATGAAATATAATCCCTTCTCCCAGTCTGTATTTTAAAAGCAGCTCCCCTTTAAAACATTAACATTTCAAGGTTTATGAGCATATAGTAATTAAAATAGACTTTGGCATACTTAAGGCTATGCTTATATTCCATCAAGAAAGAAATTCAATAAAGTTAACATGCACAAAAAGAGATCTTAGGCATCCTTATCACAAAATATTCAAAGCCTAAGACCTGACTTCTGATTTTGACAGTCAATATCTTGCATTTGGCTTTACCTGCCTTGTGATCAAAAAATAGAGCTGTTACTGCCCAAAACTAAAGAAAAAGAAAGACATTTCACTCTGGCAGAAGAATTCTCTTGTGAGAAAAAAAAATAGTCATTGCCTGTTTAATTCCACAGAAATCAGCTCTTTCGATTTGGTACCCTCCCAAACTTTAATAAGCAAGCTGACATCTTTCAGTAGACCCATTATCCCATCTATCCCACACTTCAGACGGTGACTTTAAATTTAATGTCTGCAAATCCTGTGCAAAATCTGCCAGCGATTATGCTAAAAGAATGATTTAGAGGTTATTATTATTATGCTAACTGCATCAGCATTAAGCATGCTCTCAAAGCCAGCCACCCCATTCATGCTTTGCTTAGAGCAAGCAGCATGCCACTCTCTATGCCCAGTACTTTCTCCTTTTGGTTGCTTTCAGCAGTGCTAGAGACCCATAAATAAAGAGCAGGGAATCCCAGTAATACTTCGGGCTCTGTGATTGCCTTTTCTGCCAGTGAGGCTGATAACTGGAACAAACGTTTTCGACTCAAGGCTACCTCCTCCCTGCTACCAGCACATGAAGGGATGCAAGCAGGAGAAGCCCAAAAGGAAGACACTTTATTTCTACATTACAGTTTGGAGCAATGTCTTTCTTGGGGGAATGACTCACCACTCAGATTTCATTCATACTGAGTGCCCGTCACTGGTTTTATTTCATCAAGGACAAGCAGTGCACGTACAAAGCAGAGGCTTCCCCCACTCTGAGCTGTGCCCTGGGGAGAGCTTGTCCAAAATGCTCAGGGAAACTTTCTGCCTGTGCTAGCAGCATCACAGGAAGCACGAGGAGCCCACCCTTGTGTGCTGCCAGCCAGCTCAGCAGCCTTGCTCACCCAGGCAACGCTGACCCATGGTTAAGGCTACTCAAAGAACCCATTTTCTTCCCAACTTGGCACCAGACTGACAAATCCATTAAAATAGTTTTGGATTCTGTCAAGAGATGCCACTTGAAAAGCATTACTGTAGTTACAGTGGTCAGCAGGTACAAAGATCTTGGTGAGTGGACTGAGAAACACAAGGTTTTGAACAAACAAGACTTAAGTTTTTGGGGTTTTAAATATTAGTTATCTAATAGTGATTCTAGAGACTGAATCTCTCATTTTTTCATCTCAACATAGAACAGTCTTAGAGATACAGAAATTTCTAAATGGGCTAGCTTCATAAACAGCAGCAGCACTGCTCCCAAAAATTCACGACCTGTCCTTACACCAGAAGAGCAAGGACCCAGTAACAAGGACCTGCCCAGTCCAATGAGCTTCCATTCACAGTATAGGTGGCTCTGACAGCAGAGAATGAATAAATACTGTAGCATGATAGTTCAGGCATTCACCTGAAGACAAATTTGTTTGGATCCTATCTATAAACAAGCTGAAATTTCTTGGGGTTTTGTTGTGGTTTTTTTTTCTTTTAAAGCCACAGGTGTCTTGCACCCTGGAAAACTAATCGAACTGCTTCACTACAGGAAAAATCAGAAGTACAAGATGGCCTCAGTCTCTCCAAAAGGCTCAAAGCACTGTACCTGAACTGCTGCAGTGAAGCATTTTTTGCAAGTATTTCCTGAACCAAGCCAACTCTGTCAACAGGTTGGCAACTTTTTTTTTAGATTAACATTGTTTCCAAAAGAAAACACAGTCAAGGGGTGTAAGAATCAGAACTAGACTCCCACCCTCAAGACACTTCCACCCCAAGTCCTGCTTTTTGCCCATACTGCTCCCAGGTTGAAAAATACAGCTTCACTGTTAAGAGAAATCACAAAACTTTCCTAATGCTGCTGGTGGGTGGCAGTTACACCAGCAGCACTGGTCTTCCATGGCAAGGTACCTTCCAAACGTTAGAGTCCAAAACCTCAGATTGTACACCACCACCTAACTCTGCCCTTGGGAAATACTCTTCATTTGGTACTTTATTATTACATCTGATATGTCAGCGTCATTTTGATCTTTACTTGCTTACATCTCACATAACCCACAGTTCTTCTCCCTTCACATTAATTTCCAAGACACTTACCTTGGTGTTCTGCAAGATAAGCAAGTTCAACCCAGAATCATGCCCAACAGTGCAGCCAATAGGAAATCCAGGGAATCCACACTTCATCTGCCTCTTGGGGCTGCATTTTAAACAAGACTAAGCTTTGGTATCGACGCGTCCCCTGCATCCCTTTCCGAGTCTCCGCTGCCTGCTTGCCAACACATTCCCCACAGGCTGTCAGCATGTACCATCCATCTCGCATCAGTCTTAAGAGTCTGCACAGCATTTTACTTTCAAGGAAGCTTTAGGGGAGAAGTTTCCTTGGACCAGACAATGCTAACAAAAGCAGATTACAAGTCCCGAGTATTGTTACTATAAAAATATACCTTAATTTACTATTCAGATGAAGCCTTGTGACTACCAGAGTGTGATCTGTTGCACTACCTTAATTAAGGGAACCCCAGACTGTGCTGCTGCTGAAAGGGACTGCCTTCCCAACTCCTGCCCACGATGGTGCTCTGCTATCCTCTTGTTTACTCAAGCTCAACCATTTTTTTTTTCCTGCAGGGACAGTTATCAGCTGGATAAGAGAATCAATAAAACTTGCTGCCTAGCCACGCAACCTGCTGTTTTTCCTGCTTGTAGCATTTGCAACTGGAAGATGAGAAATACCCCATCATCCTTGCTTGCATCTGGAGCTGACGTTTTCTTTCTAAATAGAAATTAAGGCTAGCGTTACCAGAAGCTTAACCTTATTAAGCACTGTACCACTTGTTGGCAGATCTTTCTTTACAATCATCCTCGTTCCCCAGTGAAAACCACAGAAGCATCGCCAAAAGTGGCAGCTGAAGCTTTGATGGCTTCAGCTGAATAAAGCTAAGAAAACTTAAAGCCCCAAATACAGTGTTAAGGAACCAGAAGTACTCTCTTCTCCAGGAGGGGAGGACATGAGCTCCTCAGATGAATTTTCTAACTTTACTTCCATAAAAGCACAGTGGTAACTTTCAGCCCCCACAAGGACACTGCCACATGGCTGGGTCAGACCTTTGTTTTCTCATACTTAGAGAAGACCCCTGTACTAATCAGCTATAAACATCCATTTCAATAAAAGCTCAACTATTAATTTGGGGGGTTTAAACTCACTCTGGAGTCCAGGCAATACACAGCACTAAGACACACAGAGAAAAGCTTATTGGTTCTCATGGAGTCCAACATCACTTTGTAATAAACCCAAGTCTGCAGCCAAATTCATCTTTCTTCAGAAAGACACACACATTTTCTGTGAGCATCTAACTCTCTTACACAGAAGGAGACTTGTCAATGCTGCAATCATCTAATCGAAATCTACATTAAGTAGCCCCTTCAGCTTGCTTCCCCCTCCAAGTTCAGGGTTACCTTGACACAAAATTAACCCCACACCCTTCCCCTCTTTCCCCAATCCAATTTCCCACTGTTCAGTGGGCAGGAAATGCAAATCACCTGTCTTTCGGAGGAACTGAAGTAAGGTTATCTGAAAAAGCTACTGAATTTCTACTGAAGAGATGTGTTCTGTCCCATTTCAGCTGTCTCCCAAGGCTCATCTCCCCCTCGGCTAACGTTGTAGTTATGTGCTTTATAATAGCTATAAAAGGCAGAAGGTCTTCACATCCAGATGCTGGGACTCAGTGCTTCAGGAAAAGAAGAAAGTAGGATTTGAAAGACTGCTAAATCTGCTGGCAGCCAAGTAATGTAACTCATTACTTATGCCTACTCATTTCTGTCTGCAGGTGCGCACTAAGATACCAGTTTACCATAAACCTCTGAGGAAAACGCAATTGAAAGATACCCAGCACTTAAGCACTGACACATGAAAAGTCAAGTAATTTTCCTGTGCCTCTGCTTTTCACATCAGCTATAAGACTCAAGTTTTCCAGTAGGACAAAACACCTCAAATAATTGTGGACTCAGTGCCATCATTTGAAAGTCAGTGCAGAGTCTGCTCCTGAACAAGAACAGAGATGAAGTCATTTGTACAGCCACCATATATCCATCAAAGTAGCCTCAGTCTGCATATGTATTACCATGTCCCAAGACAGTCAACCTACATCTATTATTTACAGCTGTGTTCCACACCAACAGCTGCAAGACTCACCCACTACAGATTCTCCTGCTTTGTAGCAAATGTTCTTCTCTGTTTTCTTGAAGCCCTCTGCTATAGAAGGGGGAGAGCAAGAACCACAGCACACATTCCACATCTCTCCAGCCTTCTCAACTTACAGTGAAGTCATCCATTTGCACACCACTCCAGCTTTAAGATCCAGGCTGCAGTACCATGCCAGTCCTTCCACCAAAGCAGGGCTGCTCCTGCCAGCATGCTCATCACCTAATGAACCCTTCGTGCTGTTGAACTTAGGGCATTTTACTTTGGGGAAAAGAGCATGCCAGCATGACAGTTGACCCCAAGTAACTAGCTCGGGCTTGTGCTTTTAGAAGCCAGATTTCTAGAGGAACAACGTTCTAAGGTCTCAAATTCTCACTGTGCTTACAATAAATTAAGAATGCTTTCAGTACGCCTCCAAGTGGCTTGCTTGCAGGGTGAGCCAAGGGCACATTTCTTCTGCCTCATTTCCTCTTTCAGGTCACAAGCTGAGAAACTCTGTTAAAGCCAAAGAAGTTAAGAAATTTTGATAAACTTCAATCTGAAACACCAATGCAAATACATACAAACCTCTGGCTAGCAGCCTATCCTCCAGTGCAAGACTCACCCAAACTGTTCAAAGCTTTTTGTAAGTAACCCTTTGAAAACAACCGAGTCCAGCAATTGTTACACTGTGCGCTACAGTAAGGCAACAGACTGGCTTTGGGATCCTCAAGCCAAAAGCAGACCTTCTTTCATTTGCCATGATTTGGTGCATCTGACAGATTTTGCTCAGTAAAATCTGAGGAGAGGTGGAGGACACCTGACCTCTATTTCTTCCTGGCAAGCAGACCATGTAGAATGCATAACACAAACTGCACTCAACCATTTAAATACCAGAGAAGGAAGAAGTCTGTTTTTATTAAACTAGAGTATCCATTCCATCCAAAAGGAACCTGTTGAAGACAAATAATGTTTCTTTTAGTAAGAAAAATGGTAAGCGCAGCTTGTATATAGTCCATACAATAAATCACCCAACCCACGTCCCTGCTAGCCATTTACCCGCTTTGGTACTATACACATTCTTGGTATCTGCTGGAGGCAGGAGGCAGAGTACTGCAGCTTTTAGCAAAGTATAAGAGTACTGGTTCAGTCAGCATGGACTGAAGCACACCACCTTTCATATGCTGCACGGACAAAAGTTAAAGTTGTAGTCCTAAGGACAAAAGAGCAGAAAAATCTTTCTCACTCTCTGCTTCCCTGATTCCATCCTAGCAGCTGTAAGCACCATAGATTTTTTTCAATGTGTTTTTGGCAACATTTATTTAGAAATTAGTGCCTTGTTTGGAAAATAAGGCTCATGAAAGTCCTTAACAGGACCTTTCTTAGATTTCTAGCTGCAGAGAACTGAAGTTCAAACTGGTGACGTGTTTCTCACCCCTGCCAGTAACTACCAGAGAACCAATACCACGCCACCTCACTCAGCATGCCTACTGTGCAACCGTAGCACTGGTTTACTTTTACCACCAAATTTCACAGGCTTGAAAACACACAGACCAACCTTCTCTTCCGCATATGGGGCAAGCATCCACGCTATGCTTAACCTACATCCCTCATCACCAATAGCTGTTCCTGCACTCAGCGCAGCAAGCCCAGACAGCTGACGCACAGAAAGCCCACCTCCAGGATCTCCAGAAGGATTCCCTCCTGCCCAGGACTGTTCCTTCACTGCCTGTAGCTCTGCCTGACCACAGCAGCAGGAGTTACCCTCTTCCTTGGGAAGGGGAACAAACTCTCCTCCTGTCCCAGGTTATCATTCCTTTGCAGTTTGCACTTCTGGGCCCTGGGAAGATGCTCAGGAGTTGATCCATGCTGCAGTCACATCTTGCTTGATATTTCACAGCTCGGAGAACTAGTTCCAACTTTATGTACAGAGCAACCTGCATACAGCTTTGTGTTTCAGGAAAAAGCATGAAGAACTTAGAAAAAGATGCAAGTAGAAATATTCTTACTAGCAGGGATTGTACCGATTAACCTGCATCTCACGTCCAAGAATATTTGGCCACAGTGTGTAGAAATATGTAGCACATTTCAGAGAAGCTGGTTTCCTCAAGTGTACAGCAGTTAAATTTACATTGCAAATGCCTATACACATGCCTAAATTTCCAGCATAAGTTTTTCATACATGGTCTATCTGAAAACACAACTAGAAGCTTCCCTATATAAATTGAGCATTTTTTTGGTTAAAAATCAATTTTCCTAGTTTTGTTTAGAGGGCTGACAGTCTACATAACTTTCAGTGTTGTCATACTGAACTCCCTCTTGACTGGATTAGAAAAGATATTTTTCTTTTTGTATACCAATGCCTTCAGCAAAGCCAGTAGGAAACACACAGGTATTGATGGTTACATCGGAACCATCAAGAGCTGAATCTGAACACAGTAGGGCTTGGCAGAATCACTAAGACCTGGGCTGATGTTCAGAACACCTGAAAATTCATACGCAGAGGAACTGAACTGAAATCTCAATATATTCTATACAACAAGGTTAGTCTGAAAACAGTCCCACACCAATTCTGATATTTCTAGAGTAATTTTTCAGTGCAGATGCTGTAATTTAGTATCTGCATAAGTGATACTGGTTCATTCCTACAACCTCTGTTTGACACTTCGATTTGTGTTTCAGGTAGTCTAAAATCATACACAATCATATTTTGTCTGCAGAGAATAGAACTGAAGTCTAGCTAAGCAAAGGGCTACAGAAAAATTATCTAATTTCTACAACACATCATCAGTAACACACAGGACAATAGCCAAGACAGTGATGCTAACATGCAGGTGGGCAATAATCTAATTAACACTGACCTGTTCTTGTCTTGCATTGCCTACAGGTCAAAATATTTGACTCGCTTTGAAAAGCAAGGTGATCTAAAAAACGGCTGTTCCGGGAAATCCCTACATATAATTGCTTTAACCAGCCAAGTCACACAGCAAGGTTTGCATCTCAAAATGAAGAATACTTGAATGAATACAAAGGGATTTCCATTTAATGCGCACTGCACAGGAAGCAAGTCTTCATGATTAAATGCCTCCCTTCTCTCCCTGCTCCACAGACTCCCAGGATAATTAACCCTCTGGGACAAGAGCACTCAAATCGCATTGTTCCTAAATTCACTGATCAAACTAAACACACTGAGACCATCTCTTTCAGTCTCCTTATCACATATGTATTCCCTCTTTTAAGAAAGGAAGCTACTTGTTAGCAGGAGGCTTTCTAGTACAAATTTTGCTACTCCAGGAGCAACATTTTCAACAGTGGTTTCTAAAAGCAAAGCATAATCCTCTCTTTTTATACTATTCAAAGGGGGCTTGCTTTAGAGACAAAGGACACCCCAGAGGACCCAACATGGGAAATTAAGTCATAGCTTTCAGCTGACACAGCCAACAACCTTGCCGCAGGAGCCTGAAGGTTATTAGTAGAGCATCAGCAGCAGGGGCTGCCTGTGTCCACTGCCACTTGCTTTGCTGAGCAGGAGACAGAGATGGGAGACACCCTTGCTGGATGATGCAGCTCTCTCCCTGCATACTAAGTGGGAAGGTGGGGGACGAGTGATGTGGTACAAGGAATCCCAGCTCCCCCGGCAACGAGATGCCTTTGCTGAACACAATTCAATAAAGCAGAATAACAGAAGGCTTTGAAATTAAGTTAAACTTAATCTCCATCTCTTCCGTTTCCTTCCTCTCAACACTGCTAGCAACTGCCGCTTTGGGGAATTACCTTTGCTGCAGGGAACTCCCACATTAAGCATCAGAAGCACAAGGCAGTTCCGCAGTCTCATTTTCAATAGGCTGCGCTCTGTGTGTGTGTGTTAGGGGTTCCCCTGATGCTTTGAAATGAGAACCTTATCTCTGTATTGCATTTACAGCCATAAGCAACTGCAGAGAGGTACAGATGTACAAGAGCAGATCAGAATATTTTTATCATCAACTCCCCCAGTTCTTAGCGTACTACAGCAGGCAATACCAGCAGATAAATTAGTATGTTTTTACACTCCTACCTCACCGATTTTCTGTTTGGAAATTTGCTCCCAGAAGTAATTACACTGCTCTAAGAGCAAAAGCAAGAAAATCAACAGAATACCAGAAAATTAGCGTATAGAAGAGATAGTGTTGAAAAAGCAGTCGAGCTATTTGAGACTGCAACAAATTACCCACCCAAAACTATGCAGAAATTCTTCATGTAGAAGTAGTTTGCATATTTATATAGCATAGATAAACTTTGCAAAATTAGCCTAAAAATGTTAACCCTTCAAGATCCTTTGCATTCACCCACCTTGCTAAACAGAGTAATTTTTCTCTGTGAAGGATATGTATTTACCTAAGTGCAAGCACAGTCCAGAGTTGCATTAATACGACGAGTTATTCCTGCAGAAATCATTCAGCTCTTCTATGGCAGCCCAATGCTTCTACTGTAGCTACTGCCGCAGAACGAAATCTTTGTAATACGCTACAGTATTTGCTGAAACTAAGAACTAATTCTTTTTTGTCTGGTGCACCTATCAGTATAACATCTTCTATCCACGTGTAATGCTAAGCAGTGGAACTAATTATGGAGACTACATGAAAGAACCAACACAGGTTTTTTTCTGTTCTAACAGATGTCTTGTCCTTCAAAAACCTAAAATAATCAGGCTTGAGAAATGAGAGTGTTTTTAACTACAATCAGAAATTGGGATTGGTGGGCAGAGTGCTTTAATTCTGAGACACCAACAGGGATTTTAACTAAAAAAAAAACAACCAAAAACAAACTTACACACCACAATCTTTGCAGTAAATAGAGAGTTCCTTGAGTTTTTACTTTCTGTTGAACATTCATGCTCCCCTCAGAAGCTCATTTCTCCAACAGGAGAACTGAACAAGCATTACTTTTCCTACAGTTGCTGCTTCACCAGCCACAAGAGTGCCCGAGACCTACACCAGAATCCCCTGGTCAGGGAAAGAGTGAGTCATGCCCCAGACCGTGTGCTCAGCTCCAGGCAGAACACAGCGACACGACATGAGTCCACGAGATTGCATCAATGGCTGGTCTACTGCATAGCAACATATTGTACTCTGCAATTAATTCATTCTGTATTATTACTTTTAATTATATTTGAGATGGCTATCTGTTTCAACTAAGTGAAGATGCTAACATACACAATAGGTAAGGGTTTATGTTTACAGAATAACTCAAGATTTTCAGCAAATCCAAACAGAGAAGTCCAGATTTCCCACCCCTGCACACCGTCTGCTTTTGTAATTTTTTTGCAGCAGATGAATATTCTTAATATCAGAAGTTTGGTTCCACTTCTCACGCTCAGAGGAACTTCACCGCCTGCCCAAGCTAGCAGCTACATTACACCTGGTACCTGAACTTTCCCACTGAATTTCATAGGGCTGAAGTGTTTGTTGCAGACCCACCCAGGGTGTTCACACTTGAACTGCACAGCTCAGCACTTCTCTCAGTAAGCTCTGTGCAGGAAGGCAGCTGTGATGGGGAACCTGAGCAGTTAAAGGGAAGGAAACTGAGAATGCAACTTCTTATCCATATTCCAGCTGCAGCAGAGCGCAACAGGAAAAGCAGAGGTGAAATCACATCTTAAACAAAGATGCAACATCAGTCATTTGGACTGTTATTTCAGTAAACTTATCTGGAAAAAATCAGCCCTTCCGTGTATCACACCTACAACAAGCCCAGGAAGTATGTAGCCATGCAGCCCCTGCACCTCACCAAATCAAGCAATGCAGCCAAGAAGGTCTCTGCATTTAGAGGGTGCTTTTCCTTGGCACTTCCCCTTTAGGCCAGAATCCCCATCTTCAAGGAGGACAAACCTCTATCTTTATCACTTGCTGCATTTAAGACAGAAAAGGCGCAAGAATGGACAAACTTGAAGACCCACACAGAGTCTGTGTGTACAGCAAATACAGTACATGAGACCACTAACTCTCCTCTCCCAAGAGCTAAATGCATAAACCTGTAGGAACTGTCTGGATCTAGTACTCACTCTCTCCCAAAGTCCTCAACTCATTTAACTAAAGTACCATTTCTTGAACAACAAGCACCGATATTAATTAAACAATTTACCACACTTAACACCTCTCCCTATGCAACACAAGAAAAATGTAGGCAATAGAACATAGTGTGTTATGACGCACAAAGTTTCTACCTGTCAAGCACTAAGCAGCATCCCTCTACAGGGGTGCTCAGCACCTCAGAGACAAGGAGAACAACAGGACACAAAAGGAAAAGCTGCAGACAAACCACAAAATTTACATTTTATAACTTAAACTTGGTTGTTTATTAGATACAGGAATATTCTGCTCAGTGTATTTATCCAATATCCTGTTACATACTTAGTTTTAGGGACACCCGGGAAGAACGGCAGCATGACACTGATGAATGGGTAGATGTCAGCCACATTTTTGATACCACACATGCAAAAAATAACTTGAGAGGCAGGAGAAAAGTAGAACGCTTCTAATCATTCTTCACAAGAAATAACGTGTCTCTTTAGTCAGCTGTGGTACCACTATGAAGAGTGGATAATACATATGCACAGTATCAATGAGTTAAAGAAAAATGCATATGCTCCATGATGAGTTCACTTCTGTCTATATTAAGTAATTTTATAAACCAGAGAAAAAGTAACCACAGTCTTGCCCTCACTCTTCCTCCAAGGCTCTGCTATATGATTCCCCTAAGGACAGCAGCTTGCTGGCTATTATGTAGCAGGGGGAGCACATTTGCAACAAAACACTTCGTCTGTATCAGAGGAACATTAATATCACGCAAGTAGAGGGAAAAACTCATGTATTTCAGTCTGAAGGTTGCATGACAGGCAGCAAACATCTGAGTGACACTATATGTTGTATCTCCCTAGCTCTGTTCCCTTGCTTACAAGCTGTTTTCATCGTTCTTGCACGTTCATGAGAGCGCCGCCACCGAGCTCTAAAGCGCATGAGAGCGCAGATAGATCTGCTGCTAGCCTTGTGTTCACAATTTCACTCCCATTCTGATAGCAGCGAGCCATGTTTTTAGGTTATGGAGGTGGCAGGGCTTGTAAGTGCAGACAAAAATAAACTCATATTCACAAGCTCATAGCAACCGACAATGCAAAAGTTTTATTGAAGCTGCTGTCAAAACATTCAGTCCTACGTGGCCTATGAATGAAAACACAGCCCCTCTCTTCCTTATTAAAGAGTGGTATGGCAAGAAATCTAAGACTCCCGAGCCTCAGAACAAGACATTTCAGTGTGCAGATGTGCAAAAATGGGAAGCACAAGCTATAGCCTCTTGTGACATTTAATAAAATATTTTCTTCCTCATATCTTCAAGACCATTTATGAAGCAGAAATTGATTTAAAGAATCACCTACCTCTTCAACTACTAATTTTGATATGCATTTAGGAAAATCTATGCCAGTACTGAACAACCTCAACCACCACTATCCTTTCGCTTAGCAAACACACAGCCACAAGACCTGCAGCACAATGCTATTTAATAACTTAACAGACCTGAGTCTAAAACACTTTCCTTCCAACCTCAGAGGTGTTTCCACAGTCCACCTGGCAGAAAACACTGGATCTTCCATGCAATCTCAGGGAGAGGAAAAACCACATTCATTACTCCAAGTCTACACCACTTTTGCTATAATTGTCTCTGAAGTTGACAATTACATGCCACTGTTTTGAACTTCTTTTTATCCTGAAGTTACAGATTTTCAGGAATGATGTGCAAACAGAAGTATAATGAAGAAAAGGAGACCCCATGACACCTACCCTACCTGAGCAGGGACTCTTTTGCACTAGGTAACATACCTCAAGGGTATGCTGCTCTTTCTCCCACAGGCAAATTGCGATGAGATCAGTGTACTCCACCAGCATTAGAAAAAAAAGCATTTTCCCTTATAGAGTAGAATTGAACTCATAGTGCCACTGGAGAAAGATTTCAAACACAACAAAGGGCTAAAAAATCCCATCCAACATAGTTATTAGAGACCTTGCGGGTTTTTGCAAGATCTTCACGGGTTTTTTGCTCAACTCCAAATTCTAATGAGCAGGCAAGAAAGACATCTCTTCTTTGTTCCCATCTCCTATGACTATTTTTACATCACACGAGTTCCTAGCTTTGCTGTATCAGAAGCTTGCACTGTTTTATTATCCCATCAGGGCATCTGTATTTCAGGCAAGAAGCAGCCTCTGAATTTATCTCACTCCCTGTTGCGAGACTTAACTAACCTCAGTTCCTTATCATCAGGAAGAAGACTCATGAAAGCATCGTTCCTAATATTAAAGCTTTTTTTTTCTATAATAAAATGAGGGGGTAGACATGTTTTCCACTTAAAGCGATGCTTTCCACAGCAACAGGCACCTCCTTTGACAATGAAGGCTGTGAAGTAGAAGTGACAGTGAATCTCACCAATTCATTTCCATGATGTTTGAGACCCTAGACATCATATGTCCCTAATGCTAAATAGGGAAAGCCCTACTACCATGAGAGCCAGCCAGGGCTTATCTCCAGTGAAACCAGCTGAGGTTTCAGGTATTAGCATAATAAAAGTTTCTTGAGTCATTTCACTGATCGAAGGTTGTTTTATCTTCTCCAGGAAAGCGTCTAAAATGCAACATGAACACCTTCATGGGAAGGGGTGGGGGAAATGCAGGTATTTATTTCCAGAATACTCAGAGTCATCTTCAGGGCTTCACTTAGCTGAGTGAGTATATTTAAATGCCACCTGCTCATCCTGTAGTGTTGATGGACCTCTTCTGTCACAGAGATTGTGATTGCCCAACAGATACTCCCATTGCAAGCTGGCAGCCTTCTAAGGCAAAACTACAGGGCACAGAGGAAAACGGAGATCAGGACTCCACACACACAGTACCAGCTTCGTCATCTTCCTGTGCAAGTGCAGCCATGTCAACCACAAGTTTTTTTAGCTCCATGCCAACAAAATTCAGAAGTCAGTCACAAAAAACAGTCAAGAATTTGTCTTAAAAATAATCCCCAAAGAGCCATTTGGACAAAGGTCAGGTAATCAGGATAATAGGAACAAGATGACTACGGGATATCTCTGAGGATTATAAACTGCTAGCCTTTTTATAACTCCTTAGATAGTGACTAACTATCACCTGGAGCTGGCACTATTCTTTCAATCAAATCCAATTCAGCTACAGCTCTGATGTGAAATTTTCCTGGGTAGGCAGTTCAGAACAAACAAGGAACAAGCAGCTTTTTTTAAGCATTATTTCTAGCATCTTTTTACTATGGCTTTAAATGGAATATCAAAGATACCAAAATATTTCAATCAATAGCTGTGAAAAGGAACATAGCATTTTGCGATACAGCTAAAAGGGAAGAACAAAAGCATGATTTTTTTGGAGAAATATTTACAAGAGAAATCTGTCCAAATAGATCTCCACACGGCTAAGTATTCTAGGCAATTAAACCTTCTTGTTAACCAAATTGTATGCCAAGTTAACTTGGACAACACTGCTGTAAAGCTTGATTGAACAACGGGTTTTATATCCATCATTATAGAAAGCCTAGCTCTATTTAAGTGTCTTTTGCAGGAGGCACTTCAATTTGACTTCCCAACATGCATGCAAGTCAAAGCAGAGGCATTTCACACAAATTGATGCCAGCTGCTATCAGCTGTCTTACACAGACATTATAAGTGAAACCATTTTCAATGCCTTACAAATCACCTTATAGACATTTCTAGCCCTCTAGAGAAAGGGCTAGTTTAATACTAGTGACTTGCATTAACAAAGTAACCACCCCCATACGAGATTTTGGTTTCACTTAAAGATGGCGTAACAGATACATAGCTAAAAGATGATGATATACTCAAAAAAAAAAAGAGACAGACTGCTTTATAGCTGTAGTCTCCCATCTCAGCCAAATTTGAAGGATTAGCTCCGGGGGGAGGGGGGTGGGGGGGTGGGGGGAGAAGGAAAGTGTTCAGCACTTTTCCTCTTGCATACATCCACAGTTGTCTGTGCCATACTGCCTTTATCCTTCTAGGAAGAGACACTCCATCCACTTCACGTGCTCCGTATGACTTGCACACGCACCAGAAGTGGTTTCCATTAGATCTGCTCTGAAAGCACGTTAAGCATCTGCTCTGTGCAAGCTGTGTTAGCATGACTACAGACTGTACCAACACACTTCCCGCTGCTGCACTGGCAACCTCTCCGAGCACCTGGGGACCTATTACTCTTCAGGTCAACCCCATGTACTTTGAGACAGGCACACACAACACACAGCAGTGCCAAAACAATGTCTTTCAAGATAGTTATAAAACAAGCTGTGTAGAACGGCAAACGCCAGAACACACCCTGAATTATTTTGGTGTGGGTTTGTAGACTATTTTTAGCAGCATACTTGATAAACATTGTACATTCACATTAAAACCATCTCAACTTAATTCCCCCATCTTGTGATACCCAAGGGATGACTTTCAGAAAACAAAATTCTCTTGTCATGCATTTATGTAGGGCAACTTCACAACATATGATATGATCCATTATGCTGGCTACAATGTAGTCAACATCTTCAGTTCTTCTACAAATATCCAGATTTTAAGGCAGTTTTTCCAGCTCGTACAGGAATGTCAACTTTCAGCTCAAACAGTAAAGCAACAGTTTTCAGTTCTTGTACTAGTACAAACAAAATATTCAAGTCAGCTCGATAAGAATGATTCTTATGTCATCCATTTGTTCCTCATTACTACAATCCCCACAAATCAGGCAGTTATACTCGAGCCATCAGCACCATGGTGGAGTCCCAGCACCCCATGTCTACCATTTCTTTCCTCCTTTGTAAGGGAAAGCCATTGCTTTTTATGAGGCTGTCAGATGAAGATGAAAACTGTTCAGTGTCAAGTGACCTCTGGAAAGCTTGAAAAAATGGTCTTGACTTTGGTGGAGATTCACTTCAACCCTGGAAAACACCGAGTCTTCTCAATGCTTATTAAAATACATGGAAAATAACAACACCCACACATGGCATGACTGTGCCCTAAAGCCAAGGGATTTTAGACTGCTCATCTTACTTGGATATTATTTTGGGGGGGAGGTAGTATCTAATTGTGCAGTTAAAATTGCCAGCAATAATCTAGCAACTACCTTATTTCCACTAGTTATGTACAAATAAAATCTCTGAAAGGACAGTGGAAATTCATTTATGGCAGTAAGTTGTTATCATAAATACTTGGGAAGCAAAATCTTAGGCCAGGACTGTTTTGTTAAGCAAATAAAGCTGAAGTAACGCTCTCCTCCAAAGACCTGACATTCCATGTTTGCAGGGTGACCAGCCTCACTCTTTCGCATTTCAGGAGCTGAAGGACTATCTTGATGTTGGGAAAAACAACACCGTGATGCCAGTTTTTGAGCTGATGAATTTGAGGAGTACTTGACTGCACTTTCAATATCTCCAAGCACTTTGTGCCTTCAGGCTCAGCCTCAGGTGACATGAGCAGGTTAAAAATAATCTTTTGTGAACTTGTTTTCTTCTTTTAATAATGCCTGTGATATGCAGGAGAGCAGCAGCAGGCTATGTGTACACATCCTGTTATGTTTGGGGCAGGAAACAGCATTGGGCAGAGTACAGATTATTCCCTTCTACTGTACTCTCCCCTTCTTCACACCAGCCATGGAACATGAGGATCCATACCTTCAGATACACAGCAACATGTGTATACATTACAGACCATAAACTTCAAAACACATAATATACTGCAGTTAACTCCTAGGCAAGATCTGTCATTATGTGAGCAAAAGCTCTTTCTCTGGCTTGCTTTCTTAGACTGTTTGATCACTCTAATGGTCTCATATTATGAGGTAATGTCAGCAAAACTGCAATTTTACTTTTCTTTTCATTAAAGCTTAGAAAGCCATCCAAGTCCTTACCACGTGATATTCTTTGGCTCCCCAGTGGCTCAGCTCAATACTGAAAGCCAAGCTTAAAACTATCTAGTACCATTAAAAAAGTTCCCATCAGAAGGCATTCCCAATTTCCAGAATGACTCGCCCATCACTCTTCAAGCACACTGCTAGCATGGAAAAGCCAGCCACAGTCCAAGACAAATTCCTACAGGGTCAAAGATACTAGAAGCCAAATTTCTATGCTGGGCAGCTGCCTGCCGAGCCAGATAATGATCTTTCTTTTAACATACTTTATTATATCTCCTATTACAGTCACTTTCTCCCTCTGCAAGGATTCATATGAAGCTATTTGTCTCAGCTAGCCATTTCCTTCCAAGCATGAATATACTTCTCCAAAGACAGCCTTTTAAAGAGAATATTTTTTAATTCTATATAAGGGCCAATAGCAAGTAACACACCAGAGAAGCTGTATATGGCAAAATATAAAGAATGCATTTAGCCCCTCAGTTTTGTCTTTTATGTAAGCAGCTTATAAAGAAGCAAGTCTTTACGTCTCCTCTCATAGCAACGAGGACGGGTTATCAGATCTATTGTTTTCTGGGCTGTCCAGGATAAAAAGCCCTGCCCTGAATATCCTACAGTTTAAAGCTACAGTCAATTCCAGTACAGCTTGCAAAATACATACCGTGGTTATTTATACTAAATATACTTGATGGAGCTCACTTCAGGTAAGCTGTTCCTGTCAACCCTGTAAATTAAGCCATCTATAAATCAGATTACAAGCAGTATTAGTGCCATCCTCACTCAGTATATCTTTAAGGAGGAGAGTTGTGTCATGCTTTAATCATTTTCACTGCAGACACAGAAGTAGGAAACTAACATTTTAAGAGACTGAAGTATTTCCATATGCAATTTGTGAACCCTGGGGTTTAGCAAAATAAACTGCATGTAACAAAACTTAGAATAAACAGATTCAGAAACAGTACTAGCATTTCATTTTGCATTTGGAGCTCAAAGTTTACCCTTACTGTGGTAGTGTTGTTGCTTTAAGACAGAAATAGAAAAACAGGCCTGATTACGCATTTTCTTCAATAAATAATGCAAAATGCCTACGCAGTTCTGTGAACAGAGATTCAAACCCAGGTCACTTAGGTAAGCATCCCACCTACTACAGATACACTATAGAAACAGCTCTTCCAACAAATAGCCATACCTGCTTTGCAAAACCAAGACCCAGTAAATCTCAACTTTACCTTACCATCATTACTATCAGCATTTATAATTAATGACATGCAAAAAGAACTTACTATGCAAGTCATTATGGAAAAAAAAGCGTACGTTTGGAAAGCATAGCACATCAATTCCACTGTTAGCAGAACTGATTGCATCTTTGTTTTTACTACACCCAGTTTTATGTACCTATGCCTAAAAGAAATCTTTGTCCACTGATAAAGCTGCAGAGAATTATAAATTTTGGCTGCAGGAAGAGAAAGTGAAAAATTTTTTTCAAGGGAAGGGGGACAATATGCCTCTGAAGAATTCATAAGCCAGTTACACAAAGTTACAGCTGCTGCTCTTCTATGCTTGCTACTCCACATCCTCAGGGGAGACAGAGGATTACTGCAGGATGTTTTGATGAGCTAAATATTAGTCAGCATAAGTATTTAACAGCTCTAACATATGAAATCAATAGCTTGACCTGTATTCTAAGCCACACTAGTCTTGCACGTTGTCAGATGTGCAAGCCAAAACCATCACATTTCCACAGAGCCCCTTTACACCAATTCAACAGCACGCCTGAAGCACAAATGCAGCAGCGTTTGCATTGCTTCCCTCTTCACAGCGAGCACGAAAAGGTACATGCACACCTTTCTCTGCTAAAATGGCTGGAAAGGCGTCTTGCCACTGGTGTGTTGATGGGCGAGACAAGCAAACTGCTAGACCAGGACAGCGAGGCATCTATTTTTACTGACAGCCTCATCTTTATTAACTACACATTAAACACCAAGCATTTTCCTACTCTGTCATCAAGGAGAAACAGCCAAAACAGAGAGTAGGCAGACTTCCAGCAGCCCAATTTCAGTGACCAAAGACTTCTTGCTAGGTATCTTCAAGACACACAGAGCCAAGAATATAATGCATAAAGCCCATCTTAGCAGCATTTATGGCACACAGCTAAAACACTCCCTCCACAATGCTGCGTGCAATAGTTTTAGAAGAGGGAAACAGATATTTTTTTTTTTTTTTAATTTGGTCAGGTTACTGACAACCATAGGAGGGCATGGCAAGAAAGTAGTTTTCTGTTTGGTTAACCACCATCTAATACCATTAAAATTTAAGAATTCGGTGATGCCTTTAGTTAACAGGACTTAAGCTTTTTTATAAGTAATGCTCAGGTTACTTGTTTCCTCCTAGTTTCATAGTAGAATCCCGAAGTCTCCACTTTTTCTTGTAAATGATTCTTTATAGCCTCAGCTGTTCTGGGTAGTAGCATATAATCCAACAAGTTAAAGAAAAAAAATAATATAACATCAAAAAATCAAGTCTGCTAAAACACATGATTTTTAGGATGACACCATGGAAAAAAAGTCACCTCCCTTTTCCTCTCACATTCCAGCAGTTTTTGATCTCTATTTCAGGCAGTCTTGGTACCTCAACTGACCTGCATTTTCAAGTGCAACAAATTTATTCCAAAACAGTTCAGGGATCCAAGATTCCAGCTAATTAGATTTTTTTTTTCTTCCCCTACACAGAAAAAGGCTTTCTTCTTGTCTCTCAGGAGTAAGAGATCATATCTAGATTTGTCCCCAGGAGTATTCTTCCAGCATATGCTTGTTTCAAAGCAGTAGAAATGATGAAATAGCAAGACGCATTATAGAAAAAGCAACTAATATGAGAACTGGACATTACACCAACTATTAGACTCTGCTGCGTTTCTCACATGGCACATCAGTTCAGGAGCTGAAGACAGTCAAAACCATAGCTTGGAGGCAATGCAGACAGCTGCTAACCTGAATTTGAAGTCTTGGATGCAGTACCTAAAGCTGGAACATTTTTATACCTTTTTCACTGCAGCATGCCAACCAGTTTCTTAACAACAAACTCTGAAAGCAGGAGACAAAATAACTGATATGCTGAAGGCATTTCTACCGTCTGTCTATTTTCTCAGTGTACAGAGCCCTGTAACGGAACTAAATACATTAAGGTCTCAATTTGCTACACAGCTAAAGTGTCATAACAGACCTTTAATAGAATGTTAACTCACAGTATACTATTATTTGTTCCTCAGCATTCTACATCACAATTCATGGTTTTCAGGGTACAATTTATTATTCCATTTATTCAATGTAATCAAAGCCTCATGGTATGTTGCAAACCTGTACCACCTTTTTTTTTTTTATACAAACAGAGAGTAAGTTTGTAGACAATCTGTTGACCCAAGTTAAACATTTCGGTTCCTACAGTATTTTACCTCGTTTTTTAATAGAAATTTTTGTTTTAAACAGCTGCAGACATTTTTCACAGGATTAGAATGTTACGTGCTTTATTTTAGAAAGCATTACACTAAATTAGCCACTGCACATTCAGCAATGCCACAACATCTTAATTTTTGTTCACATCTGCTGATGCAGCAACAGGTGTGGGGCAGTGCCCAGGCAATACTATCTACTACTACTTGCACAATCCATGTCACTCCCAGAGCCACGATAAGCCTCTCAAACTCCTGCCAGCACAGTGCATTATTCATCAGAAGACAGATCTTTTTATAGATACATTATCTGAACAACCAAAATTCCACACACTCAACTCTTCCCGTGGAACTTTTGCTAGATGATTTTAAACCAAGATGTACAAAATTGTGAAGCTTGACTAAAAATACTTATTATGTACAGTACTGTATAAGAACTTAAAAGCCACAAGAAAGTGTAGTATTCACAAAAATCAGTATAGCATCAGGAAAGCAGTTTAAGAAATGAAACAGAAACATTCCCTAGACATGCACCAAAGGATGCACAGGTAAAGAAACAGTTCTCCATTGTTATTCTACTAAGTTCTGCACAGCCATTTTTTAAATGCATAGAGGCTTACTGCTTCAATTCCTCTGCAGAACCTCCAACTTTCCACTGATAGCCCAGTAATAAAAAAGACCTTGGCAATATTGCTTCTCATCCCCACCCTTTCCCTGCAGGAAGATGACAAGCTTCCAAAGGATAGCAAGCCTCCTGTGTCAGCCAGAAGCAAAGTCTAGGGACTAAAGAATCAGCTATCATCTCTGAAGTACAGTTCATCGTAAGTCATCCGAGCAAAAAAACTTCACAGCAGAAGGACTGGGCGAAGCTCTAGGAATGCAAAAAGCCTTTCCCATCCTTTTGATCTGTGCATAGAAGGCCAAAATGACTTCAGAATCTTGTTAGATTGTAAAACTAAAAAATAAAAGATGTTCCTTCAAGTATGGATTATATACACTCAATTTAGAAAAACCTATGTTATCAGCCAAACAAAATTCCTTTCTGTCCTCAGGAGAAGAGAATAAAGTGACTCACCTTTGCTCACAAAACACAAATAAGAACATTCTCTACTTTTTGGGAAAACCTGTCTGACTCCTCATCACTTACCTCAGTGTTCCAAACTTTGAAATTATTTAAGTCTGAATTGGGGAATACCACCATATGGGCGGAGAAATAAACAACAAAAGCAACAGAGAGCAGCACTTGAAAAAGCTGCCACCTCTCACAAACACAAGACACACCAACAATTACATGGAGAGGAAGGAAACAGAAGTGTTATCTCTCGTGAAGATAAACATTTTCTCCAAAAAAGTGATGCATCCTTGCTCTCCAATCAAGAGAGTAATCATACTGGGAAACAGAAGGATGGAAACAGTGGTTACAGTCTGAACAAGAATTTACAGTCTAGCACAACAGGTATAATATCCAAAGGCTAAGTATCTCTGGATTAAAGCACTTACCAAGCAACAACATAAATAAAAACCTTGAGAGACTATAGAGTTACATTTGAGAAAAAGGGTAGAGGGTCAGGGCTACTCCCAATTCACACAGTTTTCTTTAACACCAACAGGCCAAACCTGTGCTCATGCCATGATGCTGAGCCCAAACAAAGTTGCTTTGACAAAGCAAGCAGGGCACACCAAAGGCCGCCCTGCAAACCTCCTGTGTAGGATCCCATGTGAGGCTGACTGCCACTGCTGACACGCCTCTGACCTGAAGTGCTTTAACACCCTCCCCAAGGTTCAAATCTGCCAAGGAAAAAAAAAAAAAAGATGTAATAACACAGCTATTTCTACATGTTCCTAGAAATAACCCAACCTGGTGTATTACACCAAGGCTTTCAAGGCAGCCAGTGGAAGATGCAATTCCAGGGGAGTTCAAAGTCTCAATTCACAAGTCCTCCTTTAAAGATCAAAGATATTTACTGTTGATACCAGAGCATCGTTAAGGTGCCAACTCTCATCTCAGGCAACACTCAAGGATCCTTCATCACTTCAAATTAGAGTAGTGCTGCATGATTGACTCCAACTTTTAAGATGCTGAAATTCATGACGACTCTTACAGAGTCCTACTGGAAATACTGACCTTGTTTCTCTCCTTAAAACCTTTCCTCAGCAGAATCATTATTTAAATTCAGAACTGGCATGAAACTAGAAAATTCTCCACTCTTCAGTGTTGACAGGAGCTCTGTTTGTCTAAACAAGTCTACCATACACAAGGGTTTATTACCTGACTTACCAGCACACTATCAAATGACCTGGCAGTCATCAGGTTGTACGGATGTTTCCATTCTCTTTAGAAAGGTGGAAGCACAGCAACATTAAGATTTTTCAGTAAGATTAGACTAGGTTACAGTGTCAACAGAAACTAGAAGGCATCATATCAGAGAAGTAGTGATGACCTGGAAGGAGAGGGGGAGAAAAGCATTACTATTATCACATCCAACACAAAGGCTATAGAAACACAGGTCAGGGAAAATGAGTGGGAAAATCACCACTGAGGGACAAGGACACCAGTGATTGGGACTGAAAGAACAGCACCTGTCACCCACAGCAGCCTCTTCCCCAAACTGCAACCATTCTCCAGAAATCCAACACTTAAGGGATGGACGGTTCCTCAGAGGCACTCATCATAGCATCTGGCTAGCAGGTTTCTTAATTTCATCCTACTTATTCACCTGCTGCAAAAACCTTTCCTTGGCAAGTTTTTCCTTATGCAGAGACCATACAAGAGCTAAACAAACCAGTCTCAATCCTTGAAGATGACTAACCCCCATTTTCAATATAGCAAAGACAACTCCTGTCACAGTATAGAGACTGAAAAGACCAAGATTTACTTCAATGCAGTAGTTATTATTTGGCACAGCTATAGAGAAACAATAAAGACTGCTACTAAAACTAAGGCACACTAGCACAGCTCAAACAATTGAGAGGTTTCTGTTCCTGCTGCTATGGTGAAGTAAACAGATTAAAAGGTTTGAGAGTTATTGAATGTGCATATTGAAGATAACTACACAGAGCAAAATGTACAGTTAGTTACTAACATGAGTGTTTTCCACTTGCCAAAGTATTCTCATATAAATAGCACTACAGGATTTTCCAAGTAACTATTATTATGAGCTGAAACTGGCTTTGGCTCCTATCTTCCTACCTGAGCACATGCATATATCAACAACTTCTATAGTAATTTGCATGGAATAAACCACTTCAAAGGACTTAAACACGGGCCCAGGAGAAATTCCTTGTGAAGAAATGAAGTGGAAGTTGTTATTAACATATCTTTAACCCAGGAAACATAGAAAGTGAGAACCAAAAGGAAAGAAAGCAGCGGGGTGATATCGTGACTAAATATTATTTGTTTGTTGCCCTGTAAGCACCTTGCTCCAGCACAGTGCTTCTCAAAAGCCACCCCACTGGTTCCACTGCTCTGTTTTGCCACAGTCATAAGCATCCATCCTAGTTAGGATGGGACAGGCCCAGCAACAGTTTGCTGCTTCATTAAAAGTCTAAGCAACAACAGAAATGACTGGATCAAGTTAGACTTTTTTTCCAATAAAGTCTCTTTAGAAATATGCAGTGCTAAAAGTCACTGAAGACTAGACATTCAACTTCCTTGAGTATAAAGCCTCGCTAGCTCCCCATCTCCCTCCCTCGCATGCTAACATGCAAAGGGATAAAGGGCTCAAAGATAGGGGGACGTAATTTGCTTAAGAGCCAGAGGGGGGTGGCTTACTAAGGCATGGTTTACCAATTAGTAGATGTTCTGGAGTACTACCTAAAGCATGTATGTCATTTCAGGCTATTCACAATACCTGGCAAGACTCTCCCCACAGCAAGAAAAGTTATATGCAAATGTCTTTTTGATTCAAAGCTCAGCCACCAATTAAGCTTCTAATACACAATGCAGTGCCTCTATAAAAACCTCAGTATCCAAGACTGCAGAGTTAAGTCAGCATTTAGCTCCACAACTCATTGCAAGTATATTCCAGCTGGTAAAACTCCTGACAGTCAGATTAGGATGACTAGAAAAAAATTAACCCAAGGGTTTTCTACATGGGGACACAAGCAAGAAAGTTAACCAACTTAGGGCCATTTTGGTTTAGAGCACCTTAATTGAAGAATTACATCAGGCTTAGTAACACTGAAAATTCCAGAGGCTTAAATTCCTGTTCAGACACCACAGTTTAATCCTCACTCAAAATTATTTCAAAGTTACCTTTCACCAAGCAGCTCATTAGAGACAAGTACTTAGATGATCAGCTGCCATAAGACATGAAAAACTCCTTGCTATACACAATAGGAACTGGATGCTGCAGAACTGAATTGAATCTCTTCTTCAGGAGGTTTTTCCTCCAGGAGACAGAAGCTCAAGTTGCAAGATTAGTCATGCCTACATAAGCACAGGGACAGTTACATACACACTACTGAAGTGGAAAGCCCAAGATACACAGGGACAGTGTTCCAGGCTCCCCTAGAGAGGAAAAAGCCTTCCTCTCAGCAAAGAGGAGAAAACAGGATTTTTGAAACCCTTTGGATATAGCTGAACCATTAATAACATTATTTCTGCTATCGGATACCTTTGAATCAACAGGTTTTTTCTTACTCTTTTTTTTGGGGGGGGGGGGTAGACATTAATGTTTTACAAGAAGCACCCCAAATCCCAGGCAAATTACCATTCAGAACACCCACTGTGTGTGTGTGTGTCTGTATATACATATAAGCTTGCTATTTTGAAATGAAGGCTGGAAACTTGCAAGCACCTTTGTCACCATGGTTATCTGCTCAGAAAAAAAGAACTCCCTTCACCACGAGTTTATGTTAAGGTGAATTTGTCCCAAGGGAAAGCGAGAGTGGGTTTTGGTAGGTCTTCTAACATTTGTTTTCTTAATCACTCAAGTGTTCCCGAGGCTTTGTGGAAGAGGCACTGCATTCATTTCCAAATGCTGCAGCCCTCCGGCTACAATGGGAAGAAAGAGTGCACAACAACTTGAAAAAGATTTCAAGCTCAAACACGGAAAGACAACACTGAATACATGTACGCTGCTATTTTATCAAGCCTCAGGTCTCCCACTGCCTGTCGTCTCTTCTGCTTCACTGTTACCTCAAAAGAAAGGGAAATTAATTACTCAAAGCAAGGAAGACTAGATACATAAGAGCTCCTAATGATATCCAGATACCTTCCACACTACCATCCTCACAGACAAGTCATCTCACAGTGAAGGGGGGGTGGGGAGTAATATACCCAATTAAGATAAGATGAGGGTACTTGTCTTTAAGTAGGTGTAGTTCACTTCCCAATTACCTAATGCATTGCACCTTTAGGTGCCCAAAGCACTAATATTTACCATCTCACTAGATCTCTTCCTGCAGTGCATTTATTTTGGCAGCTCCATCCATTTACACCAGTGGTCTAATATTTACAGTTCTGGGACATGCACTGTGTTTTTCTGAGTGCGGGGGATTGCAGGAGACAAGGCCCTCACATTGCTGTTTTAAGGCTAATTCTGTTGGAGTGGGGTTAGGGCTTGTGGTTGGCAACACCGTGAAGATTCTTCACTACAGCAGGCAGTTTACATTGGTTTAAAACTAGTGGGCCATTGCAATCAGTAATTGCCTGCAACACTAGCCTCCCTTCAATAAAAGGGCTGTCTTTGCCAGAAACACAAATGCAGTCTTTAAACAAACAAGCACTTCGATCCCCATTTCAGATACGGCCATCAGGTGCGCGCTGAAGCAGAGATACCACTAGCAACAGCTCCAGTTAGTAACATTTCTATCCTACAGCCTAAACTGGTGCCTTCTGCAAGGTTGAACATGGCAAAACACTTGCCAGACACTGGAGAGAAAAGAAAAACAAAACAAAACCCCCCACACAGGTAAGTGTATAGATATTTGTTATTTTTAGACTTAACTTCCTTGCCTGTGGGACACCATTAGCTATTAGAGTTTGTCACATGCATGGAGAAGTGCTACTGGTCTTACACCAAAGGATGGGGTTAAGAGCTCAATGGCCAGCTCAGGTCTAGCAGGGGAACAGGAGATGAACCAGCAGAAATCCAGGGCACAAGAGACCCGCACAAGTCCTTTTTTGCTGAGCCTGGCCTGGTGAGCACCAGAATTGCAGAGTGCCACCACGACTCAGCCAGAAAATTCTCCACTCAAGTTGCTCACAAAGCAGAGGAGCTCGTCACTGGCCTTGACTTCAACCTTTTGACAGTTCAAAAAAACTCCCAAACAGGATATTCAGGTAGGGCTGAGCAGACGATCACAGGAAATTAATTTTATATTCTGCTAGAGGGAGTGAAGCAGCTTCTTTCCAGCTGAGAGCATATAATTATTTGGCACCAATTGGCTACATCTCAGAAGCTACGACAGCAGCCGAACAGTCCATTTTAATAGGGTAAGCCTATTTTCCCTTTGTCTCAACTCTGTTGGTTTTCAAATCCCAACTGCCTGGAAAAATGTAAGTTGGTGGGATGATCTGGGGCCACGATGACCAACACGACATTCTCTTCTGTAGAAACAATTTTGCAATGCACCAACTACAGCTGGGCCAGGCAAGCCACCAAGGACTTAGTAGGGCAAGAACCACAGCACAGCCCAGGCTGGAAGGGACCTCAGAGACCCCTGAAGTTATTTTGCTGGTTTACTACAGCATGAACACTGAGTGTAACAGCTCAAAACACATCTAGCAGACTCTGAAAGGAAGAGTGTTTGTCCTTATCTGAGGATATGAAAAGTGAATGGTGACCGCAGCTTTTATCTCCCAAAAGCAGTACAACTAAGTGTGTGGATTGTCCGGCTCATGGTTCACAAATGAGTTTCACCATGTCTAGTGCACACAGGTGACTCATGGGGGGTTACAAAAGTGACCCAGCCTTGGGTTGCCTTGAGGCCCTGTCTCTCTGCAGAGACAACTCACGGGGAGCGGTGTAGACCACTTAGCCCTGGGTTGTCTGATAAACCCTAAAGTAAACAGGGCAATGGCTGCACCATTCAAAGAACCAAAACCTGAACTGAGCCTTGAAATCCCTTAACAGATAGTATGCCCTGAGTCTCAATCCAACCACTATCCAGTTGCTGAGGAAGCAAGGTAAAAAACAACCCAAAACCTGGAGGGTTTCAGCTTCAGTTTCAAATGACAACCTTGTGTATTCAATCACAAACCAATGAAGGAAAGATAAGGGGAAACTCCACTCAGATATACATAATTCATTTAGGCCTATATCATAATCCACTCAGACACAGTCATACACACCATTCCACAAGTCAGGGGATAAAAACTCTAAGATTCAGGTTGGAAATGGGGGAGTCACTTCTCTAACTATGCAGTTGGCTTGCAAAGGAAACCATTCCCCCCCTTGATCAGGACCCCAATCAAGGTAACTTCCCTGAGATTGAGAGCCCATACCTGGAGGGGTAAGCAAGTATTGTTTATGCTTTAAGTTTGTAAATGCGTTTGTGGTTGTAATAATGTACTACTCTTGCCTTAAGAAATTGCAATAGTGCATTCCTCCATTGTATCTGTAAAACCTGCGATAGTGGCGTGTTAAGTCTGTAAGTGAAGTTCAAATAAGTTATTTGCTTGAACGTTGCAGTTAAGTCTGTGAGTGAAGTTCAAGTTTTCTGCTTGAACCTGGCAGTTAAGTCATTTTCCATCACACTAAATTAAAAACCCAAAGCACCCCATTCTTAACTGTGCAGTGAAGCTCAATTGAATCTACACCTAACTGCTTTTACAAAAAACATTGTTACACTGCACTAGAAAAGACTTACACTTCTAATAAATGCATCAAGGTGTTCAGAAGAGATTTTTTTAACAAGGATTATCCCAACTACTACACTTGACTCAACTGCTAGACCTGATATGGCCAATGACAGTGACATCCCGTTAGGCCACATATTTATATTATTTCTGGGGCCATGGGACCCTACAGATTTACCATGCAGGCAGCTACCATAGAACAGCCAACAGCAGCATTTCTTCTGCCTTGCACTACATAAAATGTCATTCACCATTTTCAAATGTTGAGATGGTGCAATTCATACCCTCCCATTTGTTTCAGAGCCCAGCAGATAAGAATGAGAGCTTGTATCATCACTCACAACAAAGCAGCTGCCTAGTCACTGGTCTGCAGTAACACAGCCCAGCTGCACCAGTTTCAGTTGGTACTGTTGAACTTTTCATCCTAATACTCAAATAGAAGGAAAAACTGGATAATTGGTCATTGGGACATATACAAAAAAATTGCTATAATTACATAAACTCTTCCCCCATACACATCTATAGGTGGAATTTTAGCTTCTGGCCAACACTATTTAACCAGGGACAAATTTCAAAGCAAAGTCTGACACTAACCCTTTTTCTTTTCAAGATGAGGAGTCTCAAATAAGGTTTCCTGTCCAATATATTTAGAGATGTCATTGTTTTTCCAAGCTGTTTCTAATGAGTAATTTGAGGGGGAGGTTGTTTTGGGGTTTTGTTTTTTGGTTTTTTTTTAGAATCATAACTAGTTATGGCCTCTCTATAAAGGGGAAAGAGGAATTCAGAGCAAGTAGCTCTCATGCCAGTATTTCAAAAATAACCAACTTGCATAGTCCCAAAAGCATTCTTATGGAAGCTCTCCTTCAGAAAAAGGCCTTTAAAGATCACTGCTGTTTTGACAGCAAGATCCTTATAAGGATTCAAACCACACAAAACATTTTATACCAAGTGTTAATTGTAACATAAATCACTAAGACCGTGTTGAATGAATGAAAGACAGAACCGAAAAATTCAGGGAGGCTTTGGGATCGCTAACTTTCAAGCTTCATACCAGAGATACCAGGGGATTTTGGCAGAGCTTTTGTTTTTACCTAGACACACACAGTTTTTGTAAGAACAAGCTCTGTGCCCAACGAGCTCCCAGACAGGGATGCAGCCAGTGCCTGGGAGATCAGCAAGGAGTGACCAAGATAAGGGGTCTCTGCTATTCTTCAGAAGCTGGACACCAACCTCCAGATACATGTACTGCAGCACACATGTTTCCTGAGTATTTATAATGGAAGCAAAATAAAGAAGCATCATTTCTAAGAAGTGACATTAGTGT
Source organism: Buteo buteo (assembly GCF_964188355.1). Classification (NCBI taxonomy): domain Eukaryota; kingdom Metazoa; phylum Chordata; class Aves; order Accipitriformes; family Accipitridae; genus Buteo; species Buteo buteo. Next base: position 30,702,227 of record NC_134174.1, on the reverse strand, counting down.
GAACAGAGCGCTACATCAACGGGAATGCTTATTGCAAAGTTAACCAGGCTGCACAGTTCTTTGACAGTTTGACAGAGAGCTTGAACTCTTCACCTATTAAAGCCACTCAGCACATATAACTGCACCTAATTTTTCCTTTCCCCTAAAGCCTCATATCCATAACAGGCAAGATGGGTCGTCCCTGTACCTTTACATGGCTAAGAACCAGCATACATACGCTACGCAGTGTTAAGGGCAACGATGCTTTTAGCAACAAACTCTAGACAGCCTCCCTAATATTTCTATTTCTCTGCAGCTTTACGAGGAAAACACTATGTGGTGTATTTATTGCATTCCAGTTCTGCTTCCCAAACCTCTAAGGAGAAAACTGGCTGGAGAACAGAAAAGCACAGGCACTATGAAAACACCCTATGTGCCCATACAGTTATGTACTGTAGTCACTTGCGCACCCCAGACGGTCCTCATGATAGGAAATAAAACAGCATTCCCCTTGTTCCAAAGGGCTCAGAGCTCCCATGCCAGACATCGTGTAACCCAACTATCCAGCAAAGGGTTCCTGTAAGGAGCACTGAGGAAAAATGAAATCTCAATGCATGTTTTGACAGGCTCTTAACACAAGCTAGCAGGAATATATTAGAGCAATATTACTCATTCTGTCATCAGTGGAGCACTTCTGATCCAGAAAGAAGTGAAAAGCGGTTGACTGCAGTATTACAGATGATCACCCCCACAATTTCCCCATGAAGTAGCAGCATCCCAGTAGGTATAGCTGGAGCCCGCCAAAAGTGTCTAGTTTTACTAGAGTGACATTTTATCAAGCAAAAGAGTTTGCTTGAGCAATGCATGGTTTATAACACCAACTCTGAGGTATTGGTAAGAAACAAGATTATCTACAGATGTCACCTGGTCATTTCCTCAAAAAAAAGATTACCTGGTCCTTCCATTTCAAAGGAAAGCTAAGGGAAGACAATCTTTAAGCAGCAAAGACAGACCAAAGCATCACAAAAGAAAGTAGCATCACATGCAGACACGGTCACCACAGCTTGCTTGTAGAAGACAAACCAACATCATAGCAGTCCCCTACCAACCAAGGGGCTAAAAACAGTGAGAGGGAGTAGGGACAGACTTCTGAAAAGCCAATGAAGGACCGCAAACTGGGTTAGAAAAAAGCCGCAGCTTTCATTTTAAACCAAGAATCTACTTTCATTATGATTTTAAACACTTAATGGGAAAAGGACACAACTCATTAAATGGTCAAAAACTAGATAAAAAACTGTATTCAGACCGACAATCTTTTGCTGGAGTTCCAGACTTCCATTACATTTTTGTGCAACACTACATTAAGCTCTACCAAATACCACAGCAAGGCACGTAATAACTCATTTCACTTGTCAACAGTTACATTTGGACATATCCTATCTTGCTAGAATGAGAAACGTAGTAACTTGCATTTCCTTTGTCACCTGTTATTTCAGAGACAAAGCATTAAGCAGGATTAAATTATGTCATTTTTGCCAAAAGTAACAGCGCGATTATAGCCACAGGGATTCACAGAGGAAATCCATTCTCCACAGGATTTTTCTGTGAAAAAGATGTTAAGCATTTAAAAATTATCTGTAATACGTAGGTGTTTCGCACAAAGTTCCACACTTGGGTACCGAATTTGAATTGGAAAGCTCCAACAGCGCTCAGTAGTAAAATCTGAAAAAGCCTCTCTGCTTGTCTTTTAGGAAAATATTTTTATGTATGCAACTTAATGCTACAAAAGACTTCATTTTGTCTCTCAAAAATATGTTTAAGAATAACACTTGCCCTTTGCTCCCCCCCCAAACCTGAAGACCACATCAGTTAAGGAGCTTTTAGGAGCAATGGAGGAGGAGGAAGGAGGAAGGAGAGAGAGGAGCTGATCCACAAGGTTCATGTCAACAGGATCCTCAAGGCTGCAAGCATCTACAACGTTCATGGATGTGCCAGGCCTTTTATTTACAGCCGCTGCAGGACGTCTGGAGAGGGACAAGAGAAGTACTGATATTTCTGCCTTAGAAACCCAAATAGCAGCTGATCTACAGCAAAAGGCAAAAATTAGTCAGGAGACTGCTCCATCAACAAGCCAGGAACAAAACTGAGGGGGTGTACGCAGCTGTGGTTCAGGTACTATATAGTACTATCATGTCAGCACAACTCTTCTGTCTCTTAGATGACTTCCTTACTCAGAAGAGAAGTCTGGATCCATCTGTTCCCATTAGAGTGTAAAACAGCTTGGTGTGACCCCTCTACAGCTCTTTATTGCAATGCACATCTGTTCTTCCTCTATTCGGCCTTCCCATCACTCCAGCACTGTAACACCCCCCCCACACACACCCCATGCTACCAATAAAATCTATATATCAAAAGAAGAAAAACACTTTCCAGCTGGCAACCATAGCCTTACCATTTAGTCCACGTGAAGTTCTAGGAAAACACATAAAGCACAAGTGTTTGAAATAGCTTTCCTATTTCACAGGTGCTGCAAAAAAAATCCCTCTCCCACACAACTCTTCTGGCTACTGCAAAATCCTGCTAAACCTGAATTAGACAGCAATTTGCAGACAGCCATAGAGCACTGACAAGTCCTGCACTGCTCCCAGGCTGCTGCATCAGCTCTCAAAGTGCTCTCTGGCAAGCAGGTCTGCCTTTGCTTCTTGAGGACACCTCTTGGAACATCCAGCAGATAAACAGCTTGCCTCTACTCCTCTGCCCATCACAGCATCCTCAGACATAATACCTTGCCACTAACCACTTCCAAAAAACTGGAGACATCAAAGAGGGAGGAAAACCAAAAAGATCTGGGATAGGACAGGTCTCATCGGTACAGGGGACAAATAAGCAGGCGAATAACCCACCTGGAAGCATCAGCTTAGCTGGTCAAAATCTGTTACAGCCAGGGATTCCATAGCACTGCTCACTCCCTGATTGTCTGTGATTTTTTTAAGCTCAAAATAACACTCAGTCGCTAGGTAAATCATGAAGCTGCAGAATTCATATTCCATGTACAACCCTGTGTCCAACATCATCTGGCTCTGCATTTATGAGAGACAGACTTGTTTGAACAGAGCCAGATTCATATGCTTCACTTGTGACAGTCTGCAAACTAAGCTTGGTACTGAGTTCAAGATGGCTCTAGCAGTTGTGACCCTCGCCCAAGTAGGGCATCTCTACAAGTAGAATTTATCAAAAAGATTATATTAATGGTAGGGGAGAAAAATCAACAGCAGCACTGAAAAACAGAGATCATGGTCAAGTATTACTACAGTTGCACCAAAACTCTTACACAGTACATGAGTAAAGTACATTTTTTATCCCGTCTTGTATTTCAGGAACCCCTCTACTGTAGCAAGGTTTACAGACCTTGCTAGAACCACCAACAAAAGCTGGAGACAAGAGCCTATGGAAAAGCTTCTCTCAACTCACATCATCAATACCTACAATCCTGCCATCTGCTCAAAGTACACAAGAGGAAGCACCATGAGCTAACATCGACCTGGAAAAAAACCCAAACCCACACAGGTCTAAACAGCCTCACACTATATACATACACACAAATCTCTCTACCCATTGATAAAGGTCTCTGCTTTTGGTAAATTCGCAAAAGGATAGGGCTATAGAGGGATGAGGCAGGATACATCCTGCCTGCTTATCCTGACCCAGCCAGTAGCCCTAAGGAGATGCCCAGGCACACCTGTGATCACTGCTACTATTATAGATGTCTAATCTTGATTCTCATTAAAAAAAACACTAAGAAATCCATTTGTAGTACATGCAGTTTTATACATGCTTTCAGGGGCAGAAAAAAAAAAAAAGACCAGACAATGCCTTCCAGGAACTAACATCCTGACCAAGATTAGCAAGATCTACAGATAATACCAGTTCTCTCATCCCAAAGAATAATATACTCTGTAAATTATGTAGTCATAACGAGCACACAACCACAAGTGTTTACCATCACCTTCCTCCACACATTTATCTGAAGACAAGTTTAGCATTGAAATAAAAGTATGGAGTAAGCAAGGTTAGTTCAATCAGCTATAGAACAGGTATTTAGAATCTGTTTTTGAGAGCATGGCTGCCAAGTTCATGTATGCATTTAGCATTAAAATCTCACAGCAATGCCAAATTGGTCCTTTGCATATGAAGTTACAGAACCGGTTCTCACAAGTTTAGCCTTGAAGGAAATGAACTCAGGGTAGCCTAGAGGAACTAAGTGAACTTATTCGAAAACCACTCCATCTGCTTCCTGTTAAAAAACTTCCCTCTCAAGCCATTGGTATGCGAACTACGTGTATTACTTGAAAAATCACGTTTTGCTTCAATTTTGAACAGGTCTCATATAGCGGGGGGGGGCACCAAAACCAAACCAAAACACTCAGCACAGACTGTCAAACTGAGCACAGTGCTTACTTTGACCTGAATAAAGCAAAACAGAATCACAGCTGAAAGTCAAAATTTCTTTCCTGCACTTATCCCACTGTCCTGCCCCCAACCCTATCAACTGTATTGGGGATTCTGACCTGAAACATCTCAGTAAGGAAAGATAACAGGAGAGAAAGAAGAAAACCTTCTATATTTGTAAACTATGCATTATCCATTTAAAATACAAATGCTTTGTTATTTGTGCTGAAACCAGACTAACTAAAAAGAAAATGATTTTGCATCTGTAACATCAAAACCCAGTCTAACATTAGGACACCACCTTGCAGTTTGGTATCAAGAACATTTATTTTAATCGAACTCATGCTTTCATAACCCCATCTACTGCCAAAATCTACCACAAAAGCAAGGTAGAGAACAGACAATTCTCTAAAACATGTTTATTTGGGTTTTTGTGGAAAAATCATTCAAAACAAGTTCACTGAATAGAAGCTGACCCAGGCACTTGACCTGCTACAGAATATCAGCCAAGTCACTTGTTAATCATGGTAGTCCACTAGCCTTCAAGAAATAAATCTACCTTATATGAAACAAAAGCATTAAGTCCATCAGATATCTGAGAATATTTCTTGCAATCTAAGACAGGAACAGACACAAGCCATAAGAGACCTGAAAGTCTTGTTCATGAATTCCATCACTAACATTTGAACTGGTTAGAAAAAAAATAGGTTGCAGGTTCATGCTACAGATTTTGCATGTTTTCAGACTGAAATGGTTGCATGAATGGTTTTGCATGTTTCTGCTCAGCTGCATGGCACAGAACAGAGCAAGAGACTCATAGTTATCCGAAATACACAACTGATGTATAAATACAGGCCCAACCTACAACTTCAGGCTATCAACAAAATGTCAGCACACTCCCTGTGCTTTAACCATTCATGATAAGCACATAACAGATGTCACAACGGCAAAGGCTGCTGTAAGGCAGTACTGAAGGATGTATGTAGGGCATATTGAGTTAATCATCACAGTACTCAAAGGTTCTACAAGTTTGCCAGATAAATACACATCAAATAATGCCAAGAATGTACATTCATCCTTCAGCACCGGTCCTCCTGCTCTTGCTGTTTATAGACTTCAGCAGATGTGATAAAGCTATAAAAGAATTCCCTCATTACCACCTGCTCAGCCTTCAGTATACTGCATATCTTCAAAAGAGGAAAAAAACACCCCAAGAACATACATTTGCCAAACCGGCTCTAGCTGATGCGTGCGACATTCTTCTAACAAAATAGTCTTCTTACCACATAGTATGCGACTGTGCCCACACTAAAGCCATAGGAAGGAAATCAAGAGTCAGGCACAGTTACAGCTAAACTAGAAAAGCCAGTTTTAGCTGCCATTTCATCATTTTTCTTTGAAAAATGTGGACAGTCAATTTGTTTTAAATCACCTATCAGGTCAAACATTAGGAAGGTGAATAACTTGATTGTTAAGACCCACCATGCTGTAACACAAGATGTTTTTCTGCCCAGCAAACACTGCTATCTCAGAAAAAACCCAATGACTTCCTTCCATTTGGTTGCCTGTATTGGAAAAAAAGTGGGGTTTTGACAGGCCTCAGGAGGAACATACTACCACCTCCTTTCAGCATTCAGAAGCTCAACAGCCATCTAAGGCAGTATTACAACCCGGAGAAAGACAATTATGGCGACAACAATTCCCCTAAATCTGTCTAAATACCTGCAAAATTATGCCAACAGCTAAGAATGAAGACTTTAAATAAAAGCTTGCACTTGGTCGAATACCCAGTCAGCTCACCAGCAAGACAAGAAAGCACATGCTCAAGATGCAGCGAGTAGTTTCTAAATGAATGCAGTTATTCAGCTGTAAGCTCATTTCTGCAACAACGGTAAGGTAATACAGTAACCACTACATATTACAGCTCTGACCACTGCACCCATCAGTTCCTGAGTCACAGGTATTCACCACCTCATCCTCAGCTTTAAGCTGAAGGGAACTCCTACATATGGCTACATTCATGGGGAAATGGGATTAAAAGATTCAGTCACTGAATTAATAACAGTGTTGACTTAGTAGTTGTATTAATCATCCTGTTGACTTCAGTGGGTCTCAAAATACTGCACCATGCTGAATAGAGACTTTCTCATTCTATACCTTTCACTGACTTGACTGCCTGTGAACAGCATCAGAGCTCTAAAACACAATTCAATGATAAATATGCTTTATTAGACTTAGAAGTGTTCATATACTGTTAAACTCTCATCAGAAAAAAGTCAGAGGCATATGATGAAATGAAAAGACTGGTCTCCATATCAACCTCATTCAGAAACAGTATGGCAATTTCCCTCACGAGCAAATAATGAAAACCTACAAAATCACATCTTAACCATAATAATTCACATCCCATTCTGTATTACTACTCAAAAATTCATCAGTCATTGCTAACCTCAAACAAATAGAGATTAATGTCACTTTTTGAACAAATCCCATCTAGTTCCTCCCAAATTATTTTTTGGTCAGTATTCCCGATAAATAGGAGGATATATCCAATGTAGTCAAAACCCTATTGGACCTCCAAATACAAGGTGCAGTTTTTTAAGGTATTCTCAAAGCACATTAACAGTTGCACCTTGAACAAAACTTTTAAGACCAGCACACAGAGAACAAAGATTTTTCTTTCTGCCTTTTACATGTTATGTAAAAAGCCTCAGAAGTTCATTGCCATTAACAGACACTGAAACTTAAATCAATGATCATATTCAACACCCCTCAACATACTTCTAAGAACTGAAACCTATACAAGACTTTCAGGTTTTTACTTTCATGCTGGTAGCCAAAAGCATGAAGATCAAAATGGTAAAATACTGAAGAGATGAACAAAAAGATAGCAGTAGAGGACAAGTAATGTGGCAGGGGTGGAAAGGATGTGGTGAAGAACCTCCCTAGCAAGGCAAGAGTTTAATTAAAGCGTAGAAAGAACAGTATTGCCAAATTCCAAAATTAAATTATTTTTGAATAGAAGTATACAGTCCCAGAACACAGGCAGTTCAAGACAATTGAAGATTTTGTGCAGTGGCATTAAAATAGGACACAGGAAAGCAAAAGCAGAGCTGTACATTGAGATTTGTTTTGTTTGAAGTCCTAAATCCACGCGTGAACCAGATAATATTGGGGCAACACTAGTACCTTCCTCACTGACCTAGGCGAGGGCAGAGAATTCACTCAGCACATTTAAAGACCACATCAAATAAGGGGAATGTCTGATACACTAAAGGGCAAGGCTATCACCTTGGGCATCTCAGTAGGTCAGATGAATGGGCAAGCAAGCAGCTCAGGAGGTTCAAATCCAAATGTGATTATAACCACACCTTATGCTGCATTAACAACTGCAAAACTGCTTCCCTCTGCCTGCAGGTTATTTGCCTTGCGAGGCCACACCTGGATAGCACAGTTCAGATGAGCACATCCACAGTATAGCAGAGAAGTCTGAAACTGGAGAGAGCCCAGGAGAAGGTCCACCACACAGTCAGGAGTCTAGAGCATTGGATGTATAAGAGACTATGGTAGAGGTACATATAAAGAGAGGCTAGAGGCTGTTCAGTTTGGAAAAGAGACTGCTACATGATCCAATCCATCTCCTACTACCTAAAGAGGACCTGCAGGCCAGATGGAGCTGGACTCTGCTGGGGGTTGCATAGCAGAATCTCAAGATACAAATTGTTTTAACAGACTCCTCGTTGGCACAAAAAAATGGTAGAAAAATTACCAAGTGAGCTGTGCAGGACCAGAAAAAGGAAGCCCAAAGAGGCAGTCAAATTTCCATATTTGTAGGTTTTTCAGAGCACACTCAGACAAGGCCTTATGCAACATGATGTAGCACCAAATCTAGCCATGCTCCAAGTAGGTTAAAGTTGCCAACCTGCAGAGGTCCCCTCCAATCAAAACTACCCAGCCATTTTCACCAACCATTTAGGTTCACTGCTGATTGACATTCATAGGGAAAACACGCAAAAGGTGACCTTCTTCCGACTTGAACACTGACAAAGCCATGGTAAGTATAATTCAAAATATCTTAACATCCTTCAAGATGATAAAATTGTCAATTCTAGATATTCCTAATGTAAAAACCCCCAAAATTTTGTATTCAGACACCTACACATTGCAAGCAAAACCACCACCCACCTGTGAACACTAGTTTTTTTTACCTAACAGGTGTGATTAGTTGATAATTTCTTTGCCTATCAGAAGATCAGCTGCATCTGAAGGTCCTAACTGGATGCAATTTCAGCTAAGCAGCTGCCTATGGTTTAAAAACCACAGTACCACCCCACTGATATTTGGATTTATCCCAGTGCCTTTTAAACTGTTAATAATCTGCCTGCACATTTTACTTCAGTTTTCATTCCCTCTAACATTGAAGTGGTCACACTGCTACCAAAATCTCCTAACATCATTCAAATGCTGTGTCCCATGCTCAACATCCACAGCTTCCATGCTCTGCTTGGCAGAAAAAGAAGAAAAAGGAAACCCAATTTCATGTGCCCATTTTGGAGAGGGAGTATCTACATTCCTAAGTTAAATCATCTGAGATGAGCAAACATGTACACCTGCAGTAAGCTATCAACACTACCTGTTGCTAACTCAATCCCAGTGGGTCATGCAGTTATTAAACCCTGGGCTTTTGTTGGCATTACTTAATCAGAAACTTCCAAGAAATCCCGCCCATGTATATCTTGTAAAAAACTTAATTTTACCAGGCAGTGCTGAAACAGGCAACATTACTACTAGCTCTAACAATAGGGAGGACTCCTCATCAGTTCTTGTTAAGGTGATTAAATTTGTATGTAAATTAATTTACTCTTTCTATACAAGATTAATGTTCAGTGTAAGGCAAGCTCATGGAAGACCTGGATTTTTAGATTTCTGCTAATACTTATTCCTGCAGAAGCTGCGTTCCTTTGTACTCCTGGTTATGCCTGGATGGTATATACTTTCTTAATGCCCCACAGACTGGCATGATCTTGTTCCCATTGGAAAAAACAAGACACATAAACCTTCAGGTTATTTAATTGACTTGAATTTTGTCATTAAAAAAGCAATTTAAAATTTTTAATAAAGACTTACCCAAAACATTTGCTCACAACATTTGTTTAGACTTCTGTCTCTAGGAAAATCCAGATAATCATGCCTACACAATTTTGTTGAAGAGTTGACTGCAGAATTATTTAATATTGACCTATTTGGTAGCTTGAAAACAAAAAATAAAACTGACTTTCTAAACAAGAGGGAGGAATTTATAATTTTGGATCAGATACTCAGGGGTTTGGAACAAAAAAATACTAAACAATGAGCGTTTATCTGTTTATCAGTGGAGGACTTTTTACTTCTGCAAGAGCTATAGATGATATTTCCCATCACACATCCAGGAAACATCAATCAAATGCAAGGAAGAAAGAAGGGAAAGAGGCTAAGTTTTTCCTCCCACAACCCTTCCGCACACATAGGCTTACTGGGAAAAAGATTCTTTAGCCAGAGTTACTTGATATATGCTAGAAAAAGCCATTATACATGAGCAACAGAAGCAGAATATTCACCCAGTTGCTAAATAAGAATTAAAAAGTGACTATTATGTTAGTAAGCCACAGACCCTTTGCCTCTGTGGGAACACGTGGCTTCAGCCATGGCAAGTCCCAGCAGAAGATAAAACAAAACTTTGTTAGCCGTGTGTATAGTATACATATATTCATTTAAACTCCTTGTCATTTCTTTAGGAAGCACAACTCCCAAGATAAGTTACAAGAGAAAGCACCAGCTTTTTTTACTCAAAACTCCACCCAGAACCAATTCCACCATGGGCAGACGCATTAGAAAGCAGTCCTACAGCCTACCCCATACAGAGGGCACAGCTAGGGATTTACAGCATGTGCTCAGAGACCTGTCTGTCTACCTTCGCACACTCAACATGGCCTTAACACTCAGCTTTCCTTTATTACAAGTTCGATATAATTCTCTGTTTTACCCTAGCAGATAGGATGAACATCCATGTTCTGACAATTTTTTTTAAATTTTTTAACACCATACCCACCAACTATCACACACAATCCAACGAGCAGATAGAAATTGGTTGGCATTACCTTTACTTACTTCAACCAACCACTTGCATTCTTGAAAAAGCTATCCTTTGTCCCTTGCCCTGCCAATATAAAAGGCTTATTCTGATCTAAGCACACACATAACCACCAAGACATCAAGTATTGGTTGTAAAGCTTCCAAATGTTTTCTCCTGAATTAGAGATTTTTCATGAAGTTATTATAAACAAGGATAAGAGGCACTGAAAATACCCATGCCACAGTTCTCAAGTTCGTCATACACTCGCTTTGAGGTCTGGGGAAAGGCTGGAGGAGAAAACAAGGCTTGCAAGCCAAAACATTGTTTCCCTCAGGCAAAAGTCCTGGTGGTAAACGGTACTTTTTCCTCTACAAAGAATTTCTTCCTTCCCCCAGCCACTGAGCATTCATAACACCCCAAGCACTGGCCCAACACTCCCAACATATAAAGATTAGAGGACTTAAAATGCCAGATCATTACAACACAACACATTAAATAACTCGGAAGGCTAATTCAAGCAGAAGCCCAAAACCCTCTAGTCAGAAATAACACACATTACTCACCACACGCTCCATACTGAGGAAGGGGAAAACCAACACAACACCGGGCAAGATGGTAGTGTTCTTGCAGCCTTTTTGCTCTGCTCAGCCTGTGCCCGCTGCCATCCCCCAGACTCATCGGGGGAGCCAGGGTCCCTTCCACAGCTGCTCCTCGTCAGGCTGTTGCACACACAGCTGTTCCTCATGCACCTAACGGGCACTAAGCCCCTCCAACCACTACAGGGGGAGAGGAACCCTCTGGGCCAGGTAGGACTCATCCCTCCAAACCCACCAAGGTCAGTCTGCCACTCTCTCTCCAGCTGGTTTTGCTTTGAGCACCCAGCAAAGCTGCTCCAGGGACAGAAAAATCCCCCTATTAGGAAAGGCAGACAATGGGTAACAGAAGGGATTGCACTGTGTTCCCCCCCCTTGTTATTTGTATTTATTTCTAAAAACCAATCCCCTTGATAGATTAGCCAAGTTCTTAACTGGTTTAATCTCCATCCTAACAGTTTGTGGATTTTTGCCATAAAACATAGAAACTTACTAAGAAAAGGTTTACTAGACATTGCATGGAGAAAATACCCAGTTAAATGCTGCAGTGGTAGAAGAGGCATACAATTTTGGAAGCAATATAAACTTACTTCCTTGTAGGTGCTGGAAAAGAGGGATAGCTTCCCCAGCTGGTAGGCAGTTCTGCCCTTCAAGCTTCCTGCACTTTTCTGACGCGCACACAAATTGCCTACTTTCTGCAGCAGCAACCACCCTGGCATAACTACGTTGCATACAAATCAAGCTCTAACCCTCGTGCTACCGCAGACACAAGTACAGATTTGACACCAGAAAGATACTTCCTAAAGCACAACAATGCTAATAGTATATTTGAAGGGGTGATTTTTTTTTATTGCCATGCTGCAGAAGCAGGCATGCCATCAGTTCAAGGAAAATCAACTGCTGATACAATCTCTGGAAAATACCATTATATATCATGTACTATACATCTATAACTAGTAAACTTAATGCTAATTACATTTTTTTCATTTTGTGGTATTAAATAAAAATCCATTTCTGCTTATGCCTGGCAAGCCATGAGAGCTGCATAAAAAAGCCCCGTACCAAATTAGCCTGGCATTGGTCTGTTTGTGCACTCCCATAGTCAGGGATGCTCACCGACACCAGTCTGATTTATGATAAATTTCCTTCTTTCCAGCTCATGCTTGCAACACGAACTACTCCGCATCCCAAAGGCAGTTTTAAAATCAGAACAAACAACCAGTTTAACATCATAGGTCAAGTTTCCTTCAAGAGGTCCAAGAAGCATGCCATTTACTTAAGTAATGGCTCAAAGGTCGCCAATCAAAGGGCAGAGATTCTTAGAAACTAAATATTTACTTACGGAAAACCTGAGAGAATCCCCACAGCCGCTTCAGCCTTCTCCGAAAAGCTCTTTTGCATCCAGACAAGGAAGGATTCATAAAGGTAAAACATCTGCCTGCACAGGAACTGCAGAAATTCCTTCCTTTAAGGCCTCTCTGCCAGCAACAGCTACCGAGCCAACGTGAAATAAGTTACACCAGCCTCTTCCAGGCAGGGTCACCCTGCAGCCGGTGCCTTTTAACCCACACTTACTCATCCTAACAACCTGGAGAACAGGCAGTTGGTCATTCTGCATGCTTTTACTGACAGAGGAATATGCAGATGCCAGTTTTTGCTAATGAAAAGCAGATATGAATGCCTTCACACCTCTAACTCAAAAAGGGAGATCAGAGCCATCCTCCAATCCAAACATTAACATCCCCACAGTAAAAAGATACAAATCAGAGTGTACTATAACTGTAACCACAAAATTGGTGAGGTTGTGTACAGCCCAACATTTCCAGCTTCATGAGGGATGCCTTGCAAAACAGTTCTTTGCCAAAAAACGCTTTCAAAGAAACCAAGAGAGGACAAAAAATTCATGATGGCCCTAAAACTCAAAAAATACAAGTCATTTTCCACTTGCTTGACTGTGGAGTCAGCAAACTGTAAAGAAACTTGCACTTAAACTTCCCACTGTACCAGTAGAGACGGGGCATTTGATCTCATCTGAATTTACAAAACAACAAGCAAGCCAGAAATATTTGATGCTGAACCTCTGCTCAGTTCACTGCAAGAGATTTGTGAGCAATACTGATGGTGTATCCATTTAAATCTGTATTGCAGCAGTCTGACGGATTACTGTTTTACTGACAGTAATTCAATGTTATTTTCCTAAACTAGGATAATCTTAACATAAGTACAGTAAGATAAGATGTTTGGAAGTGCATATCTTCAACTTTGTGTTCTGAATGAAAACTGCCCCAGAAGTTTTAGGCTCCCCAAAAATCTCTCAGTAGTGCTCTAAGAATTAGAGTGGAAGTAACAGTCCTTTCCTAAAATTATCATCTGTGTAAAGTCTGAACAAGATGAGTCAACAAACAATGCTCTAAAACATAGTTGTTCTGGGTTTGGGATTTTTTTTTTTTTTTTGCTATTTCACATGTATTCTTTTACAGCTTTTTCTAATTATTAATCAAAACTTAATTTATAGACATGTAAGACTGGTAGTAACCAGCATGCAAAGACAGATTATGGCTTGTGCTGGATTAAGTGGACATTTTATACCACTATGTACTCTGTCTGGGTTTGTGTTGTAAAAACTATACTTGGTAGAAGACAGAAGAAAAGTGAGAGGACAGGGAGAGGTGCAAGTAAGACACATTCATCATTGGAGGCTCTAGAGTGGCAAGTCAGCACGTTATATAAAATTAATCTTTCCAGCTACTGGTACTTAGCTTTTTCAGCAAAGAAGGCATTAGTCACAGTCAGTAGCTCTACAGAGAGGCACAGCATCTCAGAAACACCAGAACAAGCACTAAAAAGAAAGAAGGACTGATGTACAAGGTGAGATTGTACCTCGTTAGATACGCACCCATTTGAAGATACAATAGAGGGCACACCAGTGCCAGTAACAGCAGCAGTAAGGGTAACTCCAGCATCACAGGGGCTGGAAGGAGCTCTTAGCAATCAAAAGAAATGGTGCTCAGTCGACTAAATAAGTCACAAGGAACATTCAGGGGCCTGTTTCAGAGATCCAAAGGCAATTTTAATTTAAGTAGCAGCTTAAGAGGAAAAAAACCTCCATATGCAATAGTTAATTCTGTTCCACAGGATCTGTGGAGATTCCTTGGAGTGCTACTCCAAAGGGAGGAGGTCCTGTACTCCAAAGAAAGCACTGGACACTAGATTACGACTACAAAAACTAATGCTAACATTCATATGGTCCACACTGCAACATAAAGGTGTTTCTGATAAAACCTCTTGCCCTGGCAGCAGAATTCACAGTTGAGGAACTCACGATGTTTCCTATGCAACTAATAAGAAAAAAAGAAAACGAGCAGCTTTAGTAGGAAAGTGTCACACTGCTTTGTCACGTGTTTTATTCAACTTTATTATTCTAAATTCTACCTGAATATTACTTAAAAGCTGTTCATAAAGCAAATATTTTTATGAACACCAGCTAAAGCTGACAGAAAAGCATATCAACTGCTCTGTCACTCCAGTCACAGGAGGGCATCACGAAGGCATACCTTCCTGTCTCCTCTCTTGAGGGCACAAGGGTTAATATACTACGTTCAACTTTTGAGCTTCATAGCTCAATCCTAATTACTTCGGAGAGGGAAAGATAATTAATGGCTGATCAGAGCTGTGAGCAGAACAGAAACACGTGTCTAGTCAGAGACTGGCTATTTTTCTCCTATCAGATTATTTACCTGCAAAAGCCACATCACAATTAAGCCTGCAAACAGCAATTATAACTGTTAAAAGTTAAGACTTACGTTGGGTCATGTGTAAGGCTGTGCTTCTTCAGACTCTTTTGAAAAAGTGCAACTAATAGACCCACAATAACTTGGTAGTCTTATTCTCATGGCAAGGATGAAGAAAAAAAAAACCACTTATTGTTAGATAAAAGCCTTAGCACAAGGGAAAAAAAAAAAGTTTATCATTATGAGTACCCTATTAAGCAAGGGGGAAAAAATAACGTTGCAGCAACAGCACTAGAAAGACCAAGTGGTGAGGAAGAACAGCATCTTTGCACCAAAGGTACCAGAATATAAATCAGGAATATAAAAGAAGTCACTGAAGTGCTTTGATGTGCCATCAAATTCCTGTACTTATAATAATAATGATAGATGGCAAAATGGAATTGGAACAGATGACAATAGTTCAACTGCATCCTATTCTTCATCTACTTCCCCCCCCCCCCCCATTATTTTTTATTTTCTGCCTGGAACTCTCCTTCCCCTCTAGCTTGGAAAACAACTAGCTTCCCAGTGAGTCAGTGAGATTTATTTATACGGATCAGCAAGTTATCAAGTTGACTTTCAATACTGCTCAACTTGAACTTCATTAGCTGATTTTAAAAAGATGAAGTTATTATACTTAAAATGTCCTTTCAACATGTCTAATATTTTTCAGTTCTGCAATGAATTATGTAGATATTTTTCATGGTGAGAGCTGGAAGGATTTTACATTCAGTAATATACAATAAATCAAAATTTCTTTACCAAGAAGTTGGACAGATTTCTAGTGCTTCTCTCATGTTTATGTACTAGCTCTTCATGCATCTCAGTCTACAGTAGAGGTTGAGGGACTCTGCAAAATAGCATTGAAGTAAGAGAGAAGATACAGTAACAACAACAACAAAACATCTTTTCTTCTGTTTTGACTAGTTATATTTCTTCAGACAACAGACAAGCTAGGGGTAGATCTGTTCATTTGTACAAGCTTCAGGCTGGAAAGCTTGCAGAGACTGCTAATGAGGACAGGAGAAGCCTCACGTAACTCAGTGATTGCCATGACTGACAATTAATATTAAGGTGCAAGCTTCATCTCAGTGCAGAGATAAAGCCAGAGCTGAAGAGCTACAGCTGTAAACACAACTCGTAAAATGTGAATTCTAATTGCTTTAAATTAAACAAGTTTCATGTGTATTACTTCCAGTGCTGGTAAGCCAAGCCTGTCACTAGCAGGTAAGTTTAAGTGTCTTCAAGTGAAGCATTTCAGAGAATGCTTTTTCCAAGGCAACTCATTGCCAAAATAACTCATTTAGAAGTGTTTTAAACTACCCCATGCATACAAATGGAGAAAAAGGGAAATACTTTTGAGAACTAAATTAGCCTAACCTAAAACCAAGATTCATGGGATACTAGTTAACATTATAAAAATGAAAGAGCCCTAAACTTGGAAAGTATGACAATAAACGGTTGAAAGCTTTTTTTTCTTTTCTTTGTTTTCTTTAGAAAAACCTTGAAGGAGGCAGAGTAACAGAGCTGGAGTGCACTAAAAAAAGTTACCAGAAAACAATCAAGGGGTTTTTTTGGTGTGTATTCAGTGGAAAGGAGGTAATGGCTTACTTGTTAGCAAAGGCAATTCAGTAATGATAGACTTGAGTACTGATATGCATCCCTAGCGAGACACAGGTTGCCAGTCAGCTTACTCAAATACCTATATAGTAGGGTGCCCACGTACTTTAGGGTGTCTTGCAGCACTACAATAGCGATTCAGCTTTCTTCATGTGCCTGCAAGCCATGTATTTCCACATTCCCAAGACTGTACAAAAGCTTGTAAGTGTTTATGAGTCAGAATCCTGCTTGAGGCATCATCAGCTCTAACTTGTGGCTAGAAAGATCACATCCTGAAGGAGGCAAATAGAGCTCTGTACTGCCATCAAACCCGTATATTAACTAGTTCGGAAACACCGTGAACATGAAGATACACTTATTAATTGCTCATAGCATGGCAATGCGGATTCCATCTAGTGTAGAAATCCACACAAATGATGTAAATACTACCTTGAAAAGTACCATGGTACTTCGACATTGTAATTCCGAGAACAAACAGCCCTCAATGGTGTACTCTATTATACAAAATATAAGGCTAATCATAGCAATTCAGCTTTATGAGTGTTGCCAAATCTCCTAAATGTAAGTAAAAACATGGATAAAAGTGTTTAGGATGAGTCAATTACACACCTACATCTCTTCGAAGGACAAACCAAGAAATTAATTACATCTGACTGACCACAATGACAAACAATTCCTTTGGAGAAAAGAGTGCTTGTTTTAAATCCTGAAAGCAACACTGTTCTATGCTTATGTGTCCTTGTCTATTCTTCTCCTCTTCACCAAGACTTGAGTAATTCAGGGGACACTCAATTCCTAACCTTGAGGAGTAAGACTGTATCAAACTGGAGTCTGATTAATTTTCAGTCCAAGACAAAAAAAGCCTGAATCTCTCATCTGAGCCACCAAGAACAGTTTTTACTTCCATGCTTGCCCAAGAAGTAGGTCATGAAAACAGCAGCTCCACCAAACTCATTGCCCTAGATCCAAAGCTCTGGGTGCTCCACTCAAACTGAAGTTATGTGTTACCAGCATGTTGGGACAGGAGAGAGAAGGATGTCCTGAAGCAGATATAATGTGTGCATCATTGACTGCAAAAGGGAAAAAGCATGATGCTATAATTACAAGCAGACATTCAGCACAAGAAAAGGAGCTGCTATGTAGAGAAAAACTGAATGGTGTGCAGGAACAGTCAACAGAAACAACCCACCTTTGGAGAAAGATAAAAAACAACATCTGTTCAAAACGCTATTTACAAAACAATTCATTTCACAAGTGCCTGTGTGGTATTAATGCTTTTTGCAAAATCCTTACTTAAAGCATCCTTGCCAACTCAAAAAAACATATCTGCATAGTCTCATATCCTGCCCTACTCAATCTAGCTAAATAATGAAGAGGAGTACTTTGTGAAACTGTTTGTTTAAAATTACTCTCTTGAGCATTAAATGCCAAAAGGAAATATGGAAATGGTCACTCCTACACACAAGAGTGACTAGCTGATTCAAAATTGTGATTTATTTTTAATGAGTACGTGTGCAAATCTGAGTCATGTTCTTTATCTTTGGACAAAATTATTCTTAAGATAAAATTAATCTTGGACACCATCACTCTATTCAACTTTGTGGTCAGAGAAATCCGTGGCTTTTTGGCTTCAAACCAAAGCTCTGTTTTGCAGCATCAGCTTCTTGTTCCTTAGCAATCAGACTCGCATCACCCCACCAAGCAACTAGGAATGGATATTTCAACATGTGTAGCAGTTTCTCCCCTCAACACCACTTTTCCAGGTGTCAAAAAAAAAACCTTTAACAAAACAAAAGCACAAAACATGTCTGCAGTGAGACTCTAACTGGAAATGTTTCAAAAGCACTCTCCTTTCAGAGCCTTGCTTCATCTGTCTGGCCAGTAAATTCTGTGGACAATATGGCATTGTAACACGTTTTTGAAGAGCACAAGAAGTTCTAGCAACAACCCTTTTAAATGACAAAAAAACCCTCTATTAATGAAAAAGCTTTTCAGGAAGAAAATTGCTGCCTCAAAGCAGCAAAGTTACCTCCGATTAACCAACCTGGTATTTTGCAGCAGGAAAGCTGCAAGTACACCAGGACGTTCGATCTCATGTGATGCTGCAGCCAAAATGGAGTCTGGATATTCACGTAATACTCCTACTGCCTTCACTTGCCTGGAAATAGGCTCAAGCAACATACCCTCTGCTCCCTCAGTCCTTCCACGTGATGCACGGCACTGACCGTAGCCTGAATGAAGGCCAAACAGCACTCCTCCATAAGTTTTCCAGGCAGTTCATAAAGCACAAGAGTGGCTCATCTGGAACTTGCCACAGGAAGGGAAAATCCTTTAATATATTCTTTTAATTCAAAGGGGAGTATTTGGAGCTTTTTTCATTACTAGCAGTATACATTGCTCGTAATACAACTCTTCTTTCTTATAAAAGTGACTAGATTTGGTTCTCTTGAATCCCTTACACCCAAGTCCAAGTGAAGAATCCTACTCTCCTCTTAAATGCAACATCCTCAAACTTGGAGGAAACCATACAGCACTGTGCTAGTGTAATTTTCAAATCTACTAAATATTTAGGCAATGGAATTTCTGTTATCACTACCTTAGAAACAAGTCCCTTGATAACAGGAATAGCCAAGCAGCAGTCTCCCTTGGGAGCTCTTTATGCAGCAGATGTTGTTATGCATCACAAACATGCCATGCTCCGTTATCTGATGAAATGTTCAACTACCCCTTTCCCCTCCGCAGGAAGCCAAGAGGATTTCCCAAGTCACATGATAAATTAGAGCACTTTCATTCCAAAAAAGGAACCACATTCCCCCCCTCCCCCCCCCCCCCAGGAAATCTCTGCACTTTTTCAGTTCACTGTTATTTCAGGGAGAAATTACTTTCTCTGCCAGCCTTTCTTCCCATCTATCCCACACTCAAGAATCTGTGATGTTTCAGACAGGTTCCCAATTAATTTAAATGGCTTTAAAAAGGTTACTGCTGCATTGCATAGTGACTGTGTCTCAGTTTTGTCTAGAACCAGAAAACATGAATGGGACATGGTATATCAATTAGTTCTCAGTGTTAAGCATTACATACATAATAATATAGTAATCATACAGGAAAAGTTCTATACAAAAACCATCATCCAGTCCCCAGCTATTGCTTTCTAACACACAAGTTGAAAAATTCCTGTGTCATTCTTGGGCTATCTTGGAGAGCCCATTTTCTCTTAAAAATCTTCGTCAGAGTAGTATTTAAAATTGTCACTTTTGGAGGTACTTTGGCCCTGCAGAAAACTCACTATCACTTAAGTCCAAACATCTAAGAAAAATGACATGGGTAAACTATGAGGATGTATTGTAAAAAATTGGTTTAAGTGGAGAGAATAACTCTATTTCCTCTTACAATACTCTGTCACAACCAGTGTCTTTAATTGAGACATACCTTAGAATCCACTATTCCGATTAAATTTCACAACCTGCATTCTGGCTGATGAATATCCATTTGCTATTCATTCTACAGATTTCAGCTGCAAATCAGAAAGAACGCAGCATCACTAGAAGTAATTTTTGGCAGAAGAAAACCAGGGCTTAAGACAGTTATCACCATGCCTTAACAAGGGGGTCTACAATACATAAGTCAAATGACAGGTAGGCGTACAGATGAAGGAAACCATGTAGAAGCGAACAGCAGCTGACAAGGAATAGAGTCACGGTTCAGCAGACACCGCCAATTCACGTTTCAGCTGACAGTGAGCAAGCCCATATGTCAGGAGAGTACCTCCTGCTCATCGGAAGCTATACCTTGTACAAATCATTGACAAAGCCATGAATTTACAAGGACCATATGTCAGGTTCTAACTGAACGGTTCTTAAAGCTGCTCTTCCAGCCATTTCCAAAACACACAAGTCTCAAATGTAGAAACATGCCATATCCATTACTACATTTACGGAACACATTCTTCCTTAGCAGCTCCAAGGTACAGTAATAATTGACATGAGCTCCTCTGAATAAACTCACTGTGCAGCTTAAGGAAATATGACATTCTTTGTAACAAAATAAAACAAGGAAAGCTTTGCCTAGCTTGGTGCTTTTCAAGGTAATATGGTGATGCAGAACAGGGAAAACATGGAGTAACTTCAGACTCTTTTCCAGCAACTGACCTAGAAAATTGGAGGATGAGCTGGGAACTCCCCTCACAATCTGGAAGGAAAGGATAACGTTTGCCAGCCACTGACCCTACAATCACATTATACATGAACCACTCAGTGAGCTTCCCCACCTGAAATTGCATGCACATTGATCCAAGAAATCCAGTTATTTTGCATTCCTCCTTCCAACTCATCAACTAAGATAAATCCAGCAGCAAAGGTGTCCTCACCTAACTCCACGCTCAGGTGCTCTGCAGTGAGCAGCTCTGTGCGGTACCCATCTGACAGAGTGCTCTGGTGTCCCCAGCTCCGGCAGACATACAGAGGAATAGATGCTGCTCCGAGGTACATTGCAAAGCCAAGGCTTACCACTTTTGCCTGGCAACCATTCTCCCTCACCCCATTTCTACAACCTCACACCACTTTAGTCTACGCAAACTTTGGATAACAGAAGGCGCAGCAAGCTACATATATGTCTTGGGACCTGAGTGATGAAAGCAATCAAAATTGTTACCATAGCATTATTCCAAAATCCTCTCAAAACAGCAATACTTTCCACAAAGCTTTTCTTAAACCCTATAAAACTTCTCAGGCTATGACCTCAGAATGAATTATTTTATTCCCAGCAGGCTGCAGGAGAGAACACGAGACTGACAATCACCCAGAGGGGTTTTTTTATGGTGGTTGCCCCCTGGTAGAGTCTTCCTAAGTTACATACCCAGGTGAAATTCAATTTTTAATTATTCCAATAAACATTTTCAGAGATTTGAGAGTTTTCTTGTTGCATAGCAGTCCTTTCCTCCTGGGGAAGGCAACAGAAGCAAATCGCTGAAGCAAGCTTGTTTGCCACGTTTCTTCCCTCTCCTGCTTATGCAAGTTGTTCTACATTTCCTAATTCCTTAAGAGCTGCCAAGAATGCAGAAAAAGATAGCGGACATGCCTCGTATTTTACATGAGACATAAGCAATACCCCATAGGCTTGCCCTACTGGAAAATAATTCCACATCGCATTCAAGTGCTGCATATTTTCATCTTCATTAAAATGACATCTCATTTTGATGACCAATTGAGACCTTAATAACAGGAAGAAAACCCTTTGCCAAAGCTTTAATAGAAAAGGGACAAGTCATTTTCTTTTCATCATTAAATACTCAAGGACAAAACAGTCCTTAAAGCCAGATCGCTCTAGTTCGCCCTCGATAAGTAAGTACCGAAATATGATGAAAACCACATCAGCAGTATCACAGGTGGTCTCTCACCCAGAGAGCACTTCAGAGGTTAGAAGTATTTCTCCATGGCGAGCAGAGAGCACACAGTTTCATCTAGCAAAATTTGTCAAGGACAGTTCCTCATCCCACACAGGGCTATCAGAGGCCATGGGAGCAGAGAGAAGCAGTTGAGATCTCAGGAAAAGTGACCAACAGCTGACACTGCAATAAATAAATAAGGAAATTAAAAAAAAACAACAACAAAACAAAAAAAAACCAAAACCCAACAAAACTAAAGCCACACAAAATCTAAAACCATTTCTACATTTCCATGGACCTACAAATAGGACAATAATTTAAATTACAGATTTGTGTCATCTCAATGCTATTTTATAGAACGGCAAACAAGTGACTCATCGCACAAATCTGAAATGAAGTCATAAAAGTTACGTTTTACCCTCATGACTGGATGGGACCTAATCTCACAGAAAGTTTCATCTTTAAGATTAGTATAAAAACAGCTTTAGCAAATAAAGAACAACAAAAAAATTTTTTTTTTATTCTCTTTCTCAGTCTTGACTCTGGTAAGGAGAGCTATACCTATCCTGTCTAAGCACAGCTGAGAAACACTCCCTGTATTGGAAAAGAGCTGTCCTGAAATGTTTATATTAATGACTGGATCAACCTTAGCATGACTGTAACTTCTTTTCCCATCACAGACCCTACATACAAAGTCTTGATTATTGCCACAGGCTGAGTTATAAATTAAAAAAAAAAAAAAAAAAAAAGAATTATCATCAAATAATTGTAAAAAAAACGCAAACAAACAAAAAACCCAACCCACCCCAACATCTACTCCTTTCCATATAGTGCTCCCCTTTCACGAAAAGAGAGGCCCGGAAGGGTGTTCTCTGCACACTACAAAGTAAAGCTTTTTTCCTATTCACTGAACGAACGGGCACATCAAAAGCTACAAAATGCCTTTTTTTTTTTTTTTAATTCAGCCTCCCTTCAAAACCTCTTTTGCTTTGTAAGAATAAGTACGATCAAAAGAAAGTTTTAGCCACTTTCATACATCAAAAAATGCTCACTGGTGATCCCCCTCTAAGTTTTTGTTCGTGCAAAAAAAAACCCCAACACAATTTAACCAAAAAAAAAAAGCTAAAAAGCACAAATTTTTCAAATTAATACTAGTATTCCACTGCCCTATAATTAGTTAAGGGCAGATTTCCTCCTCTCATTTGAAGCAAAAACATTGAAAAAGTTCTCTTTCCTCCTGAACCTTTCAAAATCGCATTGAGCCATAGCCTTCCTTGTGACAGTAAATCCGGTATGAGGCAACAGACCTTGCTTCGCCTTGCATTTTAATCAATTTAGCCAGCACTGGAGTGGGCAAGTAGCAATAACCGCTACAAGAAATTGTTATGTTTTTGCCACCCTTTGCCAGGGCAAGGCAAGCAAGGAGTCAGCGCGACAGCAAGTGTGTGCACATGGGAAGGTGGTGAGGGGAAGAAGCAGTAGAAAAAGGAGATTTGGTGAAGAGACCCATCTTTATGGTTAAATCAACTCTTCTAGGGCTCCCTCAACATTATAAATGTTCTGCTGGGTTGGTATTTACTTATGCTGCAGGTCAAGCCACGCCTCATCTTGACTTCAAAAGTGACACCAGATGCATTTCTTCCCAGCGTGCAGCATGCATGTCGCTGCTCCTATGCATGTCCCAGCATGGGAAACATTACAGGTCAGGGTAGGCAACAAGTGCAGCCAAAGATCTGGCAAGAAGGACCATTTTATGCCCCTTCAAACCACTGGACAGCCACCAGTTCTTCAGCTTTTTAATCATTTATTTGAAAATTACAATCAGCAGTATGCAAGGTCATGAAAAGAGAAGTTCAGTTAATAAAGCAGTCTGCCAGTTTCCATCCTCAGCAAAAATACAGACACCATACCAAAATATTCTTCCAAGTCTCACCATCCTTGCAGCCAGTCATTGCTGCTACCTGAGTTTTGTAAGCCCCCAAGCTTCACCTTTTAAATAAATTTGTTTCAAGAGATGGGCAACAGTAGGGCAATAAACCATCGCTTGTGACAGCAAGGGCTTGAAGTGGTTACTGGGGCCCACCAGGGAAATTACTACCACACTACTGAGCAACAGCTTCTCTGGAAGTTGATGCTGCAACAGTTTCAACCATAGCATAGAAAAAAAAATAATCACCAAGTACACCTTGTATCTGTGCCAAATAAAGGACAGCTTCAGCACAAAGTCCACTGCATCCTCCTCCTGAGGTTTCTCACATCCCAGGACACCTTTCCTCAGCACAGAGTCCTCTCGTCTTTGCGGGATAGACTCTCTACTGCATCCTCAATACAGGGCTACCTGCACCAAAATCCTACCCGGCTGAGAGGACCGATTGACACAGGTAATCCTGGTCCTCATCTGGAGCAGAGATAAAAACCTGCAGGTTGTCTGATACCTACTTGACATTTGGCTGCAGTTCAGTTAGGTTCAGTTTTTCCTTCTTAGGCTTAGAAGTCATCACTAGGAGTCATTATTCCTGATCTACCCAGAATTGCCAGGATTAACTGCCATAGGGATGCCACATACAGCCGAACCCTTGATTTTCTACAGGTATTTTTTCCAGATCTGAACCAGCTGATTATATTCCAATCCAACACAACTCAACCACCAGCTACATGCACTAAGAAACACAATAACAAGAGACTCTAATCTTTGTAGGAAGAAAGCAATAAAGATTAGGCATTCAACATGCAAAAACGAAGCATTTTAAGTCCTTTATCTACCACCACATATTTGAAAAACGTTCATAGCTTACTTCTTTGTGAACCTTTTTCGCAAAGAACTGCTTCCCAGTCCCACCGCATCTCAGCGGTGCAGAGCTCTCGCCTTTGGCAGCTTACCCACAGCACCCAGAACAAGTAGGAGTCAAAGAAGAGGCTTCCCTTGCTTCATAAGGAAGTTTCCTCCAAGGAACATCCACTTTAATTCTCTCTCCACACTCCTCTGATGGCAAGCTGTCTAACAGGAAAATAGCAGCAATTGTTGTATTAAGCACTAAAAATTGCTGCAGGACAAAGGCCTTAATTAATAGGTAGCACCGTGATTTATGGCTGGTGTGCTTCCCACCAGTGGATATCCTAGCAAACACTGCTAGACTGAGAAGTGCCACCTAATTGCCCACCAGGGGCCCCATCCCCATCCCACTCCTGTTGCTTAAGAAGTCACTGCATGGGGTTCGTACCCCCACAGCACACCTTGTAACAGTCCCTGCCAACCAGCACCAGCCACTTCTACTGCTTCTCCGTCCTTTGCCACTTCTTGCATGTAGCTAGTGTATCAAGAAACCACACACAATGCTTTTATTCCACCCCATCTTACTTGCTGATACCAACTTTTGCCATTTCTGGTCTTCCCACCAGCAGAAGTTACCTTGACCCAATTAACCAAACTGCCGCTCTCATCTCCCGTCTTCACGTGTGACCTCCCAGCAGCGCATCAGATCTCCACAGTTCCCTCCCAACGAGGGAGCACATACAGCATCCATTTAAAACAAACACCAATACTACTGATGTTTCGCTCTACGAACTATTCAGCCATACTCATCTCCAAAGCTGTAGCCACCCACTCATTCTCCCTACATTACAACACCCCCCCCCAGCGTACTTCAGCAGTTTCTCCACTGCAAACGTGCTTGCTAACTCTCTCCCCTCTCCTCCTCTACAAGGCTTCTTCCACTCTCACATACGTGTAACAGACTGGGAGAGTGGAAAGAGATGCAACCCCTGATACTTCTGCTATAAGCCCATTTATTCAGCTCTGTCATATTCTTCCAACACTACGGACTCTTCAGCCCCACTTTCTACATGGTTACACCAACTCTCTCTCCTTACCCTGCACAGTCATCCTGTGAGGCACAACATCATCACTTTCAGAGGGGAAATTCACAAATATCAGTAAACACTTCCTCCTGCCTGCTTCTTCCTATTCTGAAATCAATAAGTGAATTTCTCATTCAAACTTTCTGCATGCTCGTCCCAAGATCTTTCACACCCTGTGATAGTGTTCAGCTAGGACACAACATGAAGACTCATTGTCTCCTCCATAACCCCACATCTACCCGCTGAGCCCACCGACCTTTCCCAACTCTCAGCTTTCAAAACTCTTAAGCAAGCTATGAATGCTTCATTCAAGCCCTATGTCTCCCAGTATTATTGTATTCCCATCCAAGCCCTCATAAACCAAGTCTTTATTCAAAAGTTCAGACCTCCTTGCCCCCTCTACTGTTTGACGTTATTACAGTGTCATTCTTCACACTTTACCCATCTGGATGGGGGTTTTTTGTTTGTTTTAAAGTACTGTTCTCTCACAGTAGTCTGGTCAATTGGTCCAGCCTCTTCCAGCATATTTTATATCTCTTTTGAAAGAGCTCATCCATAAGACCATTTAACATTTCCACCCTATTTCAAGAAAGCCCATTTAATTTATCACCTCTGCTAAAAACCAGCCATCCTGAGAAGCGACCAAGTAGAATTTATTGTACTAAAAACAATACCGCACAGACATACCTCATATAATCACTTTATTAATTACATCTATGTTACACAAACTCTTCCTACCTATTTTCTAATATAATCTATAGACTCAGGAAGCTTATACAGTCTGGTTCCATCAGAGAGCAGGATCAATTCTTCATCAGTCATAACTGATTGATGCAAGTCAAACCTGTCCTAACCACTTCCAATAATGAAGATTGAACAGCTTTCCCAGGAAATAATTCAGCATTTCACTACACTTAGTGTCAGTAAAAAGATTCCCAGCACCTAACCAAATCCCTCTTCTCACACTGTAAGCCCATTAGTTCTTCTCCTACCCAACACAAATTTTCTGTTTCCTCTTTGCAGCAACCTCCTTTCATTTTTCTCTTTATTATGAAGAGCTCCAGTTCCTGTAATTTCTCCTTGGAGATAATTTATTCTAGGATTCGGCAGCTCTCCGGTCTCTACTCTCTCCCAGTGGTCCACATAGTTTCTCAAGTGCAGCGTGATGGAAAGGATAACTCATGTTTTCTGTGAGGAGATAAATAGGCACATTACAGATGCTGTCAAAAGGAACAGTTAGGATACTGGGTCCCGACCTGCTCACAGCAAGCTTTCACTTGATCGCTAGGTTCACAGGGACACTTCACCATTCAACACCTACTGAACTGACTTGTGTACAACCTCCCTATTTGAAAAGAAGAAAACCCCCAAAACTAATCACTGCAACACCACAAGTGGCCAACAGCCAAGCTGCCAAAAATCAAACAGCATAACCCAACCGGTACTAAAGCCAGAAGAGCTTTCTAATCATCAGTCCATGGGACAGAAGCAAAATCTTGCTCCTTCCCCAAGCACCTGAAGGAGCTGACTTTGACAATACAATTTTAGCGTGCTCCTGTGCATGCCAGCATTTCAGCAATGTCCGCTCAGCTAGGGCTGCAGCAGCAGCAAAGTATCCCAGACGAACAGAAGGATTTGGGATATTTTTTAATGGTTGTTTTTAATCTTCTTGCATGTTTACTGCTACACTCAGCCCGATCAGCTGAATCGGACATGAATCTGCATCTCTATTTAATTAAACACAAAGGTCAACTTAAATTTAGATAAATAATTTATTATTTTCTGGGCCAGAGTGCTAAAAGAGACAACTTAAATGATAATTATGAAAACTGAAAAGGCTGTCCCACACCCAACCAAAATCCAGGGTACCGGTGGCCTCACTTGTCAGGTTGGTATTTACAAAGTCAGAAGTCAACGCTGCAGAAAGTCACACTTCACACATGTGAATGACCGCACTGCAAATATGGGACTGATGCAATTGAGACACTCGATACCGACAGAACCTCTGGCATCCCATCGCTGTGAAAACATACCGACACCGTTAGAGAAACTATAGGCACCCTGAAGATACAAGGCACAAATGCTTAGCTGCTTTTTAAACAGTACCCTAGGGACCCAGTGTTTCATCTGCTATTCCAATGGAACGCAGAGCCCCACTCCATCACCCGATTAATACACGATTTTGGTGGCTTTACGTAGTTTCGTGATTAGTTGCTTCAGCAAAACAACAAGTGAGCGACAGGTGCACACCTCCAACAGCAGCTTTTTTTATAGGCAGCAATAAAACAGATTGTGGCAAAAGCTAGAAGAATATCCCACAGTTACATACTGTTCCCTTAGTTTAAAAAGAAAAAAACTCCCGGTATTTTTAGCAAATCTCTCGAGCTCCACGACGCAACCTGCTGCCTTTACAGTTTTTTTCCACCCTAACACACATAGTAAGCAACGCATGTGCTGCGAGTCTTCTCTTTTCTGGCAAAGCCATTAAGCACGCTGCTTCTGCAGGGGAAGCAAACAAAAACTGGCGCTTTTTTGTTTTGGTTCCCTCCCCCCCCCTCTCCTACAAGCCACACCAACCTGGATGACACCGCCTCGGAGAGAATTTGGGGAGCCCCCCCCCAGAGCGCCTCTCCCCTGGCTGACCTTGGAGGAGGGGAGGGGGAGCAGCCAAAAAAAAAAAAAAAAAAGGAAAAAAATAATAAAAAAAAAAAGGTGGAAATCCGCTGGGCACTACCGCTCGCCCTCTCCCCTCCGTGTCCCGGTGGTCCCGGGAGATGCTCGCCCTCTCCTCCTCCCCGGCGGGGGCTGCCGGTGTCCCGTGTGTGTCGTCGTGTCCCCCCGCCGCCGCCTCCTCTCGGCGGCCCCGCGCGCCACCTGGCGGCCGCGCCCCGCCGGGACCCGACCCCCGCCCCGGGAGCCCGTCCCCGGTACGGCGGGCTGCGCCGGGCCGCTCCCGCGCCTTCCGGAAAGGAGAGGGGGGGTGGCGGTGGGAAGAGCCGGCACGGCGCAGGGCGGAGGGAGGGCCCTTGTTCCCGGGGAAGAGCGGCGGCGGAAGGGCCGGGGAGCTGCGCCGCCGACGGAGCGGGGCCGGGGGGCTCGGCTGCCGCCCGCCCGCCCCGCTCAAGTTTCGTCCGGCGACGGAGCTAAGAATAACGCGCAGCTGCCGGGGCCGGGGCCGGGGGCCGCCGGCGGCTCCCGGGGAACGAGAAAGGGGGAAGCGGGCGGGTGTGTGTGTGTGTGGGGGGAAGCTGGACACCCCCCACCAACACCCCCCCTCCCCGCCGCCGCCCGCGGTTTGCCGGCACCGCGCCCGCCTCAGCCGGCCGCCGCCTGAAGGGCACCGGCTCCCGCCTCACTCACCGTCCGGTGTCGCTGCTGTTGCTGCTGTTGGCGGCGCCGCCCCAACGCCGGGAAACAACCGGCCGCCGTCAGCGTGGCGGGGCGGCGGCGGCAGAGGAGGAGCGGCAGCGATCTGCCCGCCGTGGCCGCCATCGCGCCGCTGGAGCCGCCTCACGCTGCGGCGGCGGCGGCGGCGGTTGCTGCTGCCGCCCGGGCGGGTGGGGGAGAGAGGGGAGGGGTGGGAGCGGCGGGGCGGGGCCGGCCGTCGCCGGAGGCCAATCGGAGCGCCTCGTTCGCCGGCCCGGGGCTCGTCAAGCCAGGCCGGGGCCGCCAATCGGCGCCGCGCGGATGCCCTGCCCGGAGAAGGGATTGGTCGCTGCTTTCCCTCCCCTGCCGGCGGTGGGCGGGGCCGCGCTAGGGCTAGAGGGCAGGGAAACTCCTCAGCAGGGGCGCCGCGGGGCGGGGCCGGCGGGGCGGGGCCGGCGGGGAGGGGCGGAGTCTCAGCCCGGGGGCGGGGCCAGGGCGGGGAGAGGGTGCAGGGAGACGGGGAGCAGCCGGGAGGGGGTGCGTTAGGGGAGGGGGTGCAGGGGGGAGTTGGGGTCCACCGGGGAGAGGGTGAGCTAGGGTGAGGGGTGCACTGGGGAGAGAGTACGCTAGGGTAGAGGGAGCAGGGAGACGGGGGCACCGGGGAGAGGGTGCACTAGGGGAGGGGGTGCAGCGGGGAGGGGGTGGGGGGTGACAGGGTGCAGCGGGAAGGGGGTACGGGGTGACGGGGGGTGGGGGGTGACAAGGTGCAGCGGGAAGGGGGTACGGGGTGACGGGGTGCAGCGGGGAGGGCGTGCAGGGTGACAGGGTGCAGCAAGAAAGGCCATGGAGGCACCACCGTGGCCCTGGGGATGCAGCGTGGGGGAGGCACAGGGATTTGGGGTGCCCAGCCAAACCGGCATCCCACCCCTGTGGCAGTTTTGATGAATGGTATAAAAAGTGGGTGATCAAAAAGAAAATATGTTGCAGAGAGAGAGAGGTACGTGCATACATGGTGGGCAGGCCGCCAGCGCAGACCTTGCAGCATCTGGGCTAAGTAAGCAATATGTGCTCAGTTGTTTCTTGAAAGGTGATTTACTTGGATTATTTTTCTTAGAAAAGACTTTTCCCTTCGGCCTGGGAGTTGTCACAATACTGCCAGCGGCTCCTTTTTAATTCCTGGGAAGGAATAGTCCAGAAGAGAAACAAGCCTATTGCTTTTAATATTGGAAGTGGCCCCAGAATTGCTCCTTAGAAAATGGAGCTTTAAAAAATAATGCACAAGGAGTTCCCATGTGCAGCAATACTGTTAGGGCTGGGACTGAAACAAAGTGCCTTGGCTTGAAAGCAGCTGGGATCTTGTATTATTATTATTATTTTTTGAAGTTGAGGAGCCTGGGTCCTTGCTGCATGGAGCCATCAGGACACCTTCTCCTGGGAAGTGAGGAGAGGAGGATGCTCAGGAAAGGAGAGTCACTGGAAATTAATGGGGAGAAAACTGTGACGAGGCTGGAACTTGCTAAAATCATCAGGAACACATGGGCTGAGAGACTCTGGCTATTATTTACCACCCCTGTTTGCCACCAAGACCTTCTAAAAATACGGAGAGGAGCACAACCAGGTGGTGGGGTGACACGGATGTGCTTCAGCCATCACCCACACCATGGTGGCATGCCGGTGCCTTCCTCCTTCCATCCCCACCTCCCTCCAGCTGCCTTCTCCTTCCCCTTCCCTTTCCCTTTTCCCTTCCCCTTCCCTTTCTTTTCCCAAGTGCTGCCTTCATATCTGCTCAGATGCTGAAGGGTCATTCTCGGCTTTTCCCCAAGCAACGTAATTTTGGAGCCACACATCTCATCCCTGAGTAATCCTCCACCCAAAGCCTCCTGAGCCAATTTGCAAGGCTTTGGGCTCCTTTCTGGCTGGGTTTTCCTGCAGCAATGGGTTTTCCTTTCCTTCTCTTTGTCGATTGGGAAAACGTGGTTGAAGCCGTCCTGTCTCAACTGTGTCTTTCTGGAAGTATTTACCTGTGGTCTTTCCAGTGTAGTGTATTTAGCACTTCAATAATTATTGCTTTTTCTTGCAAGATCAAGGATACCTATTACAGCAGCTGCTCTGAGCTCCACTGCTGGAGGGCAAGCAGCAAAACCCACCTCTGAGGGCTTCACAGGTCAAAAAGTGCAAATGATGGAGGAAAGCCGTTTGCTTTCAAGACATCAGTGCTCCTGAGATGGGCAGGAGAGACCAGTCCTGAGGGCACGCAGCCTAAGCACCTGCGAAAACAAATTCGGATCGAACCTTTGTTCAGCCCCTGCTCATGGTATTTCCCTCTCCTTCCACATTCAAAATTGACAGCAGGAGGAAAAATACCTTAAAATAAGTTTTTTGTGCAGCACAGCCCTCTGCAACGATCCCGGGAACATCTGCACTGGAAGATGCTCCCACGCACATCTCGCCTGAAGAGCTGCTCATAGACCACAGTCGGGGTGTCCCTCGCCGGGTCCATCTGCCTCTCCCTGGTATGGTTTGCAGTGTCCCCACACAATGGGATTAAAAGTCTCAAAATGGCAAAAAAATGGGGTTAATGCAGTCTGGAGGAGCTAGAAAAGGGCGATTAGAAAGTCAGGAAAGGGGGAGGAAGGAATCCCTAGGATGGGGGAGGTCTCGGGGAGGGCAGTGGATGCAGCCCCAGCAGCGCTTTGGGGCAGAGCCACCTATTCTCATCATAAAGTACCCCACTCAATGCTGTTTTTTTGGCTGGGTGAGCAGATATGTGTTTAGGATGAGCCCGTGCTGCCCCCCCCCCCCCCCATGGGGCTTCTTTCGGGGGCTCAGTGCTGGCAGCTCCAGGGGAGGGGAGGGATGGGCAGGGATGGGCACATCCATCAGATCCTGGGCTGCCAGACCTGCCCCAACTGCTCTCTCCTATTTCCTACTCCTCCAGCCATTCATATTATATGTATAGATTTTTATTTCTATTTAAAGAAGAGCTGGAAGTGTTCACCTGAAGTCCTATTTTAGGCAAAGTTTAAACATTTCCAGGGAGTATTTGACAGAGGTGGGGGAAGACAGGCTGTGAGCAAAGGCTGAGGGCAGCAGAAAGGCCGATAATTCCTTAGCAAACCCGTGCTGAGCACGCGGGCACTCATTACAACACATAGAAATGGGAATTAAACACGAGCCCTGAGATCAATAACCCATGCAATTAAACAAGCCAGCAAGGAACGGCTTCTCACGAGTGCAGGGGGCAAAAGGGGTGAGGATACCGGCACCAAAATGAAACCTTGTCTTTTTAGGTCAAATAGTTCCCAGTACCCTGCTAGAAGCATCTTCTGCTCTTGGAAAACCTAAATAAAATAATGTATTTAATGAGGCTTTCTCTTGGTGCTTATAATTACAGATGGCTGTATATCGGAAAGCTGCTCCTGAGAAGAATTGATGGGGAAAAGCGCGCCAACATTTGCAATTAATATTATTGCCGTGGGAAAGACTGAAGTGGAAAGCTAAAGCCTCAAAACCCCATCAACCATCTCAACACTGCCGACGGAGGCATGGATGCTGTCCTCCTGCAAATAAAATGCTGATTTAAGAGAAAGCAAGTGTGTGATGAGCCATAGGCAAGCCCAACACTTTGGCTCAGACCTGAGCAAGCCCCAAAGTGCTTAGATTAAATAAGCCAGCTAGGAAGAAAAAAAAACACATAGCCTCTTACTCCAAGGGCTCATCACTTTCTTCGTGTTATTTAAAAATAGGATTTACCCTATTTTATTCCTACAGATGTCCAGGGCTGTGATACTTGCAAAATGATGGTCCCTGTCCCATCGCAGGACCTCAGCCATAAACCCCAAATTACCCAAACATGCCAGCATTTGCTCGCTGCGACATGTTCTCCTCCCATCTCCTTTTGGGGTTCAGCGTCTCTGTCGCAGATGGCCAGATCTCTGCATGCCGCTGCACTCCAGCCCTGCAGCAACCCCTCCAAGTCTCTGGCATCACCTTAAGCCTCATCAAAAGGTTCATCCCAGAAACCCCTGCAGCGTTTTCACTGCAGGAGGGCAGTGGCAAGATTCAGCAGCCTCCCATGTTCCTGAAGAGCAATTGCTGTCTATTTATGCCTCCAGAAAATGTATTTTTTAATGGGGGATTCATTAAAGCCTGAAGAGAGCCAACCTAAGAGGCATCTGGAAGCAACTAAAATTAAAATACCTAAAATTAGCCTCGTCAGCAGCGAATCCTCCCTCTGATCTAGATGCCGAGGCGCACATGACCCAGGCGTGCCTTTCTCATTTTCTCTTCCCGCTGCCATCCCATTCCTGAGCCGCCGGGCACGGCCACAGCAGCCCACGCGCCCACCCACAACCCCGGAGAAAATAGCATCCCTCCATTGGGTTTGCTGGGGTCCCTCCCTCGGTTCAAAAATTAGCCTCCAAGTTTACATTTTGGGACTGTCCCACCTCAGAGATGGCTAAAAAATACGAAGTTCCCCCATTGCCACAGGAACCGTTTGGGATGGGGACTCCTAGACATTGGTCTGTCCTGGGGGACCAAATCCCAGCAGCTGATGACACCGGGCCACATTTATTTTCAAGGTGTCTTATTTCCTTCCCAGCTCCTCTGCCGTACAAAAAAGCCCCTTTTGGGTGAGGTGCTCAGGCACACGCTTTCCTGATGTTTAAATCTTATTAGTGCATGAGATTAATTGAAATGACAGCACTGCTGGGCTGGTGTGATTCCCTTGGTGCTGCTTTCCTCTCTGATAAATCCTGCATAGAAAGGCTTATCGTGTTTAGCATCTCTGGGCAACACCCGTGGCTGTTAAAAGGTGGGTGCTGTGGAAGGGATGCACTCCTGCCGGACCCCCCCATGTTGTTGCAGGGTCTCCCCGAGCTTGTGGAGGCAAAGCCCCCAGAAGGAGGAATAAAACCATGGCTGCCTTGCCACCTGCTTCTTCTCAGAGGCAGGAGCATTTACCATTGCCCTCTTTCTCATAAAAAGGAGATGCCAAATTTCCTGGGGTGCTAAAGCACCCCAAAATAAGAAATTAAGGCGTTTTCAAAGACAGGGTTGAAACAGCAACATGAGCCTCCCAGGGATTTTTGATGTCGAAATCACCACCAGCCTGCAGCTGCTGCTGCTCCACCGTAACGTCCCCTCTGCCCCCGCACCCCCTCCCAGCTGGGCTGCCAGTGCTGGTTTGGGCACCAGATTCAGGCAATGCAGGACAGGATGCTGCATCCAGGATCCAGGCGTCTTCATATTCACTGGTAGAGGATGAAACCACTCTGGGAGTGTTTCCATGTGGAAATGTGCTGCACATCATTTTCCTTCCTTCCTTCCTCTTTTTCTCTTTTCCCTTTCCTTTCCTTTCCTTTCCTTTCCTTTCCTTTCCTTTCCTTTCCTTTCCTTTCCTTTCCTTTCCTTTCCTTTCCTTTCCTTTCCTTTCCTTTCCTTTCCTTTCCTTTCCTTTCCTTTCCTTTCCTTTCCTTTCCTTTCCTTTCCTTTCCTTTCCTTTCCTTGTTTTCTTTTCCTTTCATTTAGTTTAGTTTTGTTTCTTTTTGTTTCTTTCCTTCTCTCTTCTCTTCTCTTCTCTTCTCTTTCACAGAATCATAGGTTGGAAAAGACCTTTAAGATCACTGAGTCCAACTGTAAACCTAGCACTGCCAAGTCCACCACTAAACCATGTCCCTAAGCACCACATCTACACATCTTTTAAATACCTCCAGGGATGGTGACTCCACCACTTCCCTGGACATCCTGTTCCAATGCTTGACAACCTTTTTAGTGAAGAAATGTTTCTAAATATCCAATATACATCTCTACTGGCTCAACTCCAGGCCGTTTCCTCTTGTCCTATTGCTTGCTACTTGTTTCCCTTCCTTCTTCCTTCCTTCCTTCCTTCCTTCCTTCCTTCTTTCCTCTCTTCCTCTCATTCCTCTCTTCTTCTCATTCCTCTCTCTCTCCTCTTCTGATGCTTTTCTCCACCCAGGTTCCATGTCCGTCTGTCCGTCCGTGCATGCACCTCCCATTTGGGCAGGAGCGCTGCAGGCAGTATGAAGGATGTGCTGTCTGGCAGCAGTGGGGCACAGATATTTTTCCTGACTTGATTAAGGAGAGAATTTCCTACCTGTGGGCATCATCCTGAGCCCTTCCCCACCATCCCCAGTATGTGAGAAGTTTGTGGTGGTGGGAGGTGTCAAGCTGGTAGCTCAGTGGAAGTATTTGCCCTAGTGTTTTGTAAATATTATGGTCAATGGGAAAAACAAGCCCTCCCATGAAGATTTTGTTTGTAAATTTGACAGCCTAGGGAGGAAACCCATGCAGAAAGAGGAGGACATGGTTAATACTGCCTGGCCAGGCTCACGGGCGCAGCTCAGAGGGTGAGGGATAGTTATAACAGGCTAATATTTCTATATTATTATTAATTAAATATTATTAATATTAATTATATTGAATACTATCAATTATATTAAATATTATTATTAATTAAAAATTATATAGTATTTCTATTTCATTGCTAATTCAGCCTGTGCTGTGCTACAGCAGTGGCAGCTCTGCTTGCTGCAGGTCTGGAGCCAGCAACTGTTCTGGACCCCGCAGAATTACCTGCTCAAGAGACACATTTCTCATGAGATAATCCCTTCGTTTCTTAAAGTGACTTGTTATCGGAAATGCATGGAAATGCTCAGCCCGATATGCCAGGGTGGAGGAGGGGTAAAAGCAAGAGAAAGCAGTTCAGTTCATATACTAGTAAAGAACTTGCAGTTTAGGTGATCACACCTGAAAAATCAAATTTTCTGCATTTCTGCAGTGACAGAAGAGCTCCCTTCTTCTTGTGCTGGGTGTGTAGATCTCTTGGAACATTTTTCAGTGCCGAGGGCACCTCCGTCACCCATCTGCTCCAGGTACTCGAGCAGGAGGCCCCTCTGGCATCTGAAGTGTTTGCCCGGAGGGAGGGAATTACCTCTTGCAGAAATAAAACTGGGAAGATTCAATAGGGTATGGCAGAAACGGCCAAGGGCTTGCAGCTCCCGCAGACCCTATAGACGGCTACCTTAGCCCCTGGACATTTTACACCGGTGCCCTAAACCTATACATAGGTACCTCAGACCCTGCATATAGACCCCTCAAACCCTGTGTATAGACCATTTCAGGCCCGGTTTATATAGGCTCTTCAGACCCTAAAAACACATACCCCTGCGACGCCTTTCAGGACTTATGTATAAGCCCCTGAGCCCTTACATACAAGCCCCTCAGGACCTATAGCTCTGCTCCTCATACCCTACACATAAGCCTCTCAGGACCTCTACCTATGTGCCCTGAGACCCTATACACAGACCCTTCAGAACTTACATACACAAGCCCCTGAGACCCTTCCCGGGGCCCTTCCACGACACCGACAGACGCCTCAGACCCCCCCCAACACCGGCACCCGAGCGCCACAGAGGCCCCGCCCCGCCCGGCTCCAGGCCCCGCCCCGCCGGCACCAGACCCCGCCCCGGTCCCCGCCCCGTCCGCCCAGACCCCGCCCAGACCCCGCCCCCTCCCGGCGTGTCACCGCCCGCGGAAGCGCGGCGGCGGCGGCGGCGGCCGGCGGGGCTGAGGTGAGCGCGGTCGGGGCGGGGAGAGCGGGGGGGGGTCCTGTTCGTTTCTCCGCTTGGGCCGGCCCGGTCCTTCCTTTCCTTCCTCGCGCCCCGGCGGGAGCGGGCTGTGGGCACGTAGGCGGGTGCTCAGCGTGAAACGGGCTGAGAGGGGGCGGCCCGGGCCTCGGAGCTGGGGGAGGACAAGGCCTCGGAGCTGAGGGAGAGCTGCTGCCCGGGGAAACCGGGCTTTCCGGGGCTCGGGGTGCCGTGCTACGGCTTCTCCATTCTGCAGTAATACTATAATTTCTTCCTTGCGAAATATGCTTCAGGGGTTGTGCCTCCACGACGGCGTTCAGCTTTTCCTGCTGGGAAAGCAGGAGGAGAAGGAAGGATCGATCCCCCTCGGCGTGCCTGGGCCGAGGGGGGCCTGCGAGGAGTGTTTTTGGGGAGCTCTCGGGCGGGGCAAGGAGTTGAGTCTCGGCTCCCCCGTTTTGGTTTATTTTTGTTGTTGTAGGGGCTGGCTGGTGGCGTTGCCAAGGCTGGGTGAATTATTGCTGCGCGTTATAGCTAATGTAAAAGCAATTTTTTTTAATAGCGGTTCGTTAACCAGCTTTAACTTCAACTGTATTTGATGTGCAGTTTGTCTTTGGGAAAACCTTTAGGGTGAATTTGGGTTAATAAACTGCTGAGAGTATAGAAAGGCCTGATCTTTATCACAACATGATTTATGTATAGTGTATTTGTCTTTAGTTTAATGAGCTGCATGGGAAAGATAGTAAATCTGAGTGTTTAGTGGGGCCTACTGACTAGGGGTGGGAAGGTCAAGCAAGGCAGGGCTTTTTGAGGCTTTCTCCTCTAGAAACTGGAGTGCCAGCTCAGACTTCAGTTAAAGTAAAGGCCTGGCTGGCTCTTCCTTTTCATCAGTGGCGTGACCATTTTTCCCCTCCTGGCTTTATTTGGCGGGCAGTCTGAGATGCAATTACTGAGGTCGATATGTGTGAGCGCTAATATGCAGAGCATGATTGCCAGGAGGTAAATTGTGTGCAGCATGTTTCTGGCAGCAAAGAGTTATAATCTTTATTGTGTTTCTTTCTTGTTGATAGAACACAGCCCTGCAATTGCTGAGAAATAATTCCCAGTGTTCTTCATGACTGCTTGACCTGCAAGCTGAGGGTGAAGACACTTGAGCTACAAGTGAGGATGGTATTGCTGCCTGCAGGGGCGTGCAACTCATAGCATGCTGTGGCCCTGCTCTCAGGTTTAATTCTGCTGAACTAATCATCTGACTGATATTTACCCTTAAATCTGCCCTGCTTGGAATTTTTCTTGTTCTGAAGCATTCACCCAGGATATTTCCTACAGCTGTAGCAAAATGGGTTGCCTTTTTGCAATTTGATAAGTTGTGCTGACTTTTCTGTTGGAACGCTCAGGTAGTGTGTCCTGTGATTTGGTAGGAGGAGTGAAGCAGGCATGGTATGAGCTGTGGAAAAAGTCTGTTGCCTGGACCTTCCTGTCAACCCAACCTCAGCTGTCCACTTTCATAAAATATTGAAAAAACCCAAGAAAAACCCAATGCAACTCACTATTTCTATGCACTCAGTAAAAATGTATTTGAACATAGGGAGGGATCTTAAAAATAAAATTATACAAGCAACCAAAACTAACTAAAGATGCTTAAACTGTGTGTGCTTGTCCATCTGGAGCAGCAAAGAGTTTCTTGGCCAGCCTGGGGTGCAAGGAAATGTGTTCTAGTGTTATCACTGCCTGCTTCTCTGGGACTCTGGAGTGGGTTGTGGTGGCCAGCACTTTGAGGCAGCAGCTTCTTTAGCCCATGTAGCTGCTGCCAGAAGAGAGCATGGAGGGTTCTGTGGCTTATAACCATCCTCTTAAATTTTCTGGTGTTCAGTGGTATGTTAGAAAGAGTATAAGGCATGTATTTGGCAGTGTATCATAAGTTCATGTAGCCTCAGTTCGTTGTTTGCTCGTGGAAATGGCTTGTTCTCCAAATGACCCGTTTTCTGCAGAAACTTTTGTGGTATTCATTATGCTTCCTGAACTAAAGAAATTGAAATTTTATGATCTGGAGGAAAAAGAATGGTGTGCCTTGCTTAGACGATTAATGTCTGCCTACTGGGGGCTCTCCGGAGCTCCCTGTGCCTTACTAGTCTTCGTGTAACTTCTCTGTATAGGTTCCTGTTGTGCCTCTCAGGCTGAGAAGTCAGGTTCCCGGGTAAGCTCGCAGTAGTGTTTTCAGAGGAGAGATTGTACTCTTGTCCTCAGGCAGTTTAACAGGACAAACTGCAAGACTTGCAAATCATTTGAAGTCTCAGAAGGGCTTTGAAACAGTGTCCCATAAGCATTACACTTTTCAGGTGATATTTGAGGGAGTCATCAGTCATTTTTAAATCCAGAATGTGGAAACAACCATTTTTGCATTTCTTCAGCAAAGTAAGAGTTCTGTAGCAGTCATGTTAGGTTTATTATAAAAACACGTTGCTGTGTGCTGTTCCTTTTGCTGCAGTAACGGTTCTTGAAATGGACTGAGCTGGGACATAGAAATACTTGTTTTATTCTTCCCAAGTTGCCAGAGGCCTTGCTGGTGCACAGTATTTTAACAGTATTCAGTGCAGTAGAGCTGAGGATGCTTGTGCACAATAACAAAAAACCTTATTTGTTAATTTTCCAGGTGCTGTGTGTTCCTGCTGGGACATTGCAGGGGTGTTAGTGAAAAAGTGTTCAGTATAGATGTGACTTTGGGTGTGATGATGCTGTTTGAGATAATTCAGTAGGAAACAGTTACCCAGGGTTGTTGAGTATTGTAGCTAGCGTTATATGCCTT
Organism: Buteo buteo; assembly: GCF_964188355.1. Classification (NCBI taxonomy): domain Eukaryota; kingdom Metazoa; phylum Chordata; class Aves; order Accipitriformes; family Accipitridae; genus Buteo; species Buteo buteo. Next base: position 30,662,684 of record NC_134174.1, on the reverse strand, counting down.
TGAGAAGGATGTTTTTACTTTTTTTAAAGCAGAACAGTTTTAAGAAAGGTGTGTTGCAAATGGTATGGCTCTCTCTTAATGAGGAGGATGGCTATGTATCTTTAGGGTGAGGTGTTTGACACTTTTAGTAAGAAACGCAAGGACTCCTAGTAAAATCTGAGACGAAATGCACTTTGTCTGCCTAAGCACATACCATCCAAAAGTCTTTGGCAGGCTTGCCCCTGAGTGAAAGATTTAAGATACTATAAAACAGAAAAAATAGACAGCTTGACTGTTGAGATCATGCTTTGTTTTACTGTGGCTTCCGTAGCGTTATCCGAAAAGTCCTTGGCTAGTAAATTCTGGGTTATCTTTGTCTGCTACCTTGTCTGTGAGTGCAGTGACTACTTTTTTTTTCCCCAGAGAAACCTGCCACGGGATTTCCTTTCATGCATTCTAGATTTAACCTCTGTCGAGAGCAGCTTTTAATTGCAGTCCCCCCATTGCTTGTTGCTGGCGGTACCATGGCGTGAAGAGATCCTCTTGTCTGGGCTGGCACTACTGTGGATGTGGGGTAGGAAAAGGTAGAGCGGACCAAAGTGCTGATCCTTGTAACTGGGAATTTTGTGCTTGGGCCGGCACAAGGAGGGAATGTGCAGCTTGGGGCAGGCCAGCTGCTTGTGCTCGTTTATAATAGCAGTGAATGTGTGGTCTTAAATGCATTGCATAAACAGCCTTTGATTCATGACAGGGTTTCCTTTCTGTCCCTGCAGCCTGTGGCAACTTGTCACCCTTCCTCCACCCCCACAACAAAACAAATCAGTGGCTTAAAGTAATTGTTCTCTGGTTGTGTTTTTTAAATAGAAAATAGTTGGCTTCTCTGGGGTGGTGTTTTTTCTTTTAAGTCACCAGGGTCTCTCAAGCTTAAATTCTTGAGATTTTCTGTTACTGTCAGAGTTTATAGCTCTTTGAAATGAAACCCAGGAATCTCTTGTAGACGGCAAGAAAGAAGATCGTGGTTTGATATGAGCAATGCTGCAGCTGACCTGTGCTTGAAATAGGAGACCTGTGAATCCTTGTGGCTTCATAATTTGCAGTGTGTCAGTCCATGATGCAGACAAAGCCAGTGTATGACAGCATTGCAATCAGACCCAGTATCTGTATAGACTAGCTGTGTTATGTACCACCACTTTAACATCTGTGTTTTCATTAGTTTGATGCAAACTTTCCATCTTTGGCATTTTTGCTTCAAGAGCTAGAGGAGTAGTTGTATTTTTTTTTTTCACTAAAATCTTAGCTATGATAAAACCACAAGGAAGATCTGCAAGAACTGATGCCTGCCTTATGCCAGTCAGTGTTAAAGAATACAGGAGGATTGTCACTGTATTAGATGTGCTGTGTGTGTGCACCAGGCTTGCTGTCCATTGGAATTGCCCAGGAGTTTGATGCCCCCACCCTTCTAACACTGATATGAGGAGGTGGGGTTTTTTAACACCTCTTCTTACAGTCTTGAACTATGGCTTTTATCATGTGCTCTTAAGGTTGCTGTTTCCATTAATATAATCCCCTTCTTTTCTGTTGGCTGAACTTTTGGTGGACTGCAAAGTAAAACTCCTCCATCCGCTGATGGATATTTTGCTTTTTGGTTTCATGGCTGCAGGGAGGGAGGTGGTTGGTGTTAGTGGTCAGAGACTGTGATTCTACTGTTCCTCTGCTTGGTGGGGTGTTTGCTCCAGATCAGCACATGAGCATACGTGTGCAATCCGCCTGGGCACCCTGGATGGAGCCAAGTATTTGTTGCCGGCTTTTTCATGCTGAAAGTGAACTCCTCAGGTCGTGTTCTAAAATCACAAGGCACTAGCCAGGCTTATCCGTATTCTTTATTCTCTCTGAAGATCAAGCTAATCTAATAATGTGTTGCTGGAAAAGCAACTGCAACGGTTCGGACTTACTTTTCCTTTTTTGGGGGGAACTAGTGCTCTTCTCCTGAGTTCCCAGTAGATGAAATGCAGATGCTGTAACTTTGTTTATTTCAGTAAGATTTTTATTTAAAATTTCTTTGGATATGTGCCATCAAAGTGTGGCTCTTGGGCAGGAAAGGCATTTTTCTAAAGAAGCAAGTGGCCGTGGCTGGATTAGATGATGTTTCTGTTTAAAAGACAGAACAGGAAAGGGGGAAATTACCATATGGTGATACTCAAATTCAAGTTCTCCGTGGGTTCACAAATCTTCTTCCTCCTTGTTGGAGAGAAAAAGAGGTACAGACTTCACCATGTCAAATTCTGAGGTGATCCGCTGTCTGTGTACCTCCAAAAAGAAATTTGTGTTTTTCTGGAGCTGGATGTATATCTGCAGATAATTTAAGCCTGTTGAATTGTCACCTTCACAGCCTAGTGAGGCTTTTGCTTTCTCCTCGGACTACTTATATTTTTCTCTTCCAGCATTATTTTCTTGTGAAACACATGTTTGTTCAGTAAGAATTAACACCAGTTTTCTTGGAGCCAAGTAAGCCATAAACACCTCTTAAATCTGCTTTAACTGCTGTGGGATTTTTTTGTTTGTTATTGTAAGGTACACTCAGGTAGGTGGCCATTGGCTGGAGAAAGGGCAGGAGCTTCAAGGACGGTCTTTCAATTTGATGCGAAAGTTAGGAATTCTCAGAAAAAGCACATCCCATTGACACACATTATGCAAGGCAAGTTAAATGGCTTGGGCCATTAAGCAGCCGTTTTCTTGCTGGCCATTACTTTCTACAGAAAAAGGCAGAAGCGTTATGTTTTCTACTCCTCTGCCAACAGTTCTCTGACAAACCTTTGCTCCTCAAATTGGTGTCATTTTCTCCTCCTGCAAAAATGTCTCTGCTCTGGTGTGCCAGCTCATGTGGCTGGTTTGCAAAGACAGCCTGATTATTTGGGAATAGTTATTGGAAAAAGAAAATTTCACATTGAACTGATTAAGGTAAAAGTAGCTCATGAAACAGGGTCATTATCTTTAATAAAGGATGAGAAGTTTTTTGTTTAGTTTTTGTTTTTACAGCTTTATTAGTTAACTCTGGCTTCTCTGGAGATGCTACTAAGGAGTTTGTCAGTGCTGGGCTTTACTGTAATGTTTTCTAGGTGGAAAAGCCCAAGCAATAAGCTGCATTTTGTGGGGAGGAGGGGAAAAGAAAACTTTAACCAGGAAAAAGCAGCATTTAGGATTAATTTCTGTGAGGTATTATAGTTGCCCCTTAAAAACTTACTGTGCATTGCTTGAGACTGACTGTCTGAAGTAGCAAGCAAATATCCTTGCTGAAGGCACTATTTTCACTGCCGCAGCAACAGATGTAACCAGCTTATTTTGTTTGGGTACACTCATTTTTCATGTGTTTCTCAAAAGCTGCAGTTTGTGGTGACTGCATCAACTCACAAGTCCCCTAGTGACTCAGCTAGCAGGTAAGATTTGGGGTTGCTGTTGAGCTTGCCAAGTGATGTTTCTGCCATTTTAATTGTCACCAAAGACTTTATCCTAAGTAGACTTTAAATGTTCGAGGGTGGGCAAAGATCTTTCCCCAGTGAAACACTCCTGCCTCCCTTTCAAGGGAAGACCAAGACCAAGCTAGCTACTGACGTACACTCTTATAAATAATTCGGTTGCAATTACTAATAATGCTTTATTAAGGCTAAATCAAAAGTCTTGTGTGTGTCTTCACAATGCATTGTCTTTTCTACTTAGCACTGAAGATCAGTAAAATTATTTTCAGTCTTGTTGGTTTTAATCTAGGCTGTGTGCAGCAGCGTTTGGGGTTCGTGACTCTTCTTTGGCCAGTCTGCTTGAGTCTAAGGCGAAGCTCCTGGGGCAGCAGACTTGGCAGAGGTCAGCATGGGAGACTTGAACAGCCCAAGGAGAGGTGGTTATTTCTTCTGTACAGTACTTGCTATCTCAGGATGATCTGCAGTTCCTAGGAAACTATTTGTTTGCAAGCAGTGAGAACCCAGGTGTAGGTTTGTGGAGCTTAAAAATAGGGGAGGGATTAGAGCAACTGAAGAGAGAGTAGGAGAAACCTACTTTTCCTTAATTTAAATATAGCTAATAGTAAGGATGTTTGCATTAAACTGAGGAGAACAACACCTGTGTGTGAAAGTGGTAGTTTAACAAGTTGGATTCCAACTAGCCATGGTTTTGCTGTTTTATTTTCACTTTGTGTCTTATGATGCTAAATGATCAATTTGGCACAATAAAGCAACTTGTGAGATAAGGATGGCATAAATAATGGAGTCTTAATGGATATCATCCCGGTAAATCATTATACTGAATAAGCCACATTAATGGTGAGGTGATTACAGAATGCCAAAACATGTTGGTAGGCAATATTAGACTGAATTTTAAAGCATATTATGAAATGCAATAGTATGACTTTAATAGCAGCTGCATTCAAAGCAGAATGAAGGTTAATACAAAATTCTGCCTATTTGAGGGATGGCCCTGATCATCCCCAAGGGGAGGACGAGTGATGGTTGGGTATAGTTACAGAGCTGTAGTGTTGGGAAGTGCTTTTTCAGGGCTGAGGATTTTACGAAGAGGTGAACCCTTACTGCAGTGGCAGTTAAAAAGAAATTGCAAGACTATGGTTTAGGTTTCTGCTGAAGACCTAGCAGCATGTTATTGACTAATGCTTCATAGACTCTCCATCAGTTTAAATTGTGCTCTGAAACAAATGTGGTTCCCTTCTCTAGCAAAATGAATGTGATCAAATATTGCCCCAATCTCATACCTGAGAAGAAATTACTTTTGCTGCTAGATTTCATTTTCATTCTCAAAACTGATTTATGCGTCTTGGTGAGCTAATAACTTAAGTAATGTGAGTAATTCTTTATCTGAAAATTGCACTGGGTAAGGTGAAAATTTGGAGTTACAGGAGGGGGAAAGAGCAGGAGCGGCTCTGTCTCTTTTGGGGATGGGGGAAGGAGTGGATCCAGATGCCTCAGTAGTTGGAGTCCACCTCTGGGCACCCTTTCTATGAATTACCCTCGTACAAATCTCTCTCACTGGTTCCAGTTTGTAAATGGAAAGTATGGAGGACTGGGGGGAGGAGAAGTCAAAATTAATAACTTAATTTTGGTGGGGGCAGGTTTGAGGCTAAGAGGTTTTTTTGCCCGGTTTATATATTTAAGATTATTTTAAGTATCTCTATATCAGTGTTTATGGTGAAACTTCTGTCCCAATTGCTTTGCCCTTTCCTTTGTGTCTTGACTTTTCCTTTCCATTGGATTTACTTGTGCCATCGAGGCCAGCTTCAACGTCAAAAAGCTGCTCTAAGTGTGTTTCATCTTAAAAACTGAAGCTGTTCTGGATTGCCAAAAAGGACTACAAAAAGTTCAGTGCTGTGGGGTACCCAAGAGTGAAGTCCCTTTTTACCTGGGCTGGGTTGGGCTACTTTGTGCTTTCAGTCTTGAAGCCATCAGCTAATTAGGGTGCTGGGAAAAATGGGAGCAAGTCTTTTCGTTCTTTTCTTTTGGTATCTGAAAAAGGATGCAAGAGAGTGGGAATCTGCCAATTCTTATGTGCACCGAAAAAATTCAGGGCTGGGCTGCTGATGCTTTGGACATGGCAGGGGGGAGAAGCAGAGAGCCTGTCTGAATTTCTTTGCCAAACAGGTTAGCAGACAGAGGATTGTTGTTTGGGGAAATAAAATATCCACATCAAGCCAGAAGGTATATAGCTGTTGAAATAATTTTGCATTTCTTCTTTTAAAGCACTCTGGATGTCCTCAGTTTGAATAATGCCTGTTGTTTCTTGGATCAGAAGTGGTACTTTCCTAATGGGTTTGTGGATTTCCTGGATGTCAAAGACGCTAACACATTTAATGCTAAATTATAAATACATGAGGCTCTATGTTGTTCCATCCTGCCAGCTGCATGTACCCATAGAACAGGGCCCTGCGTGCTTACCTGATGGCCATGAGAGCTGCTGCAGCAGCTGGGGCAGAAACACAGCTTAAACCACGCAGCTGGGGCAGAGAATCGTGGTGCCAAAGTGGACAGAGAGAGACAGGTACCAGGATGGGCTGTCAGATCTCTTTTGGTGGGGGTTTGGGGTGACGTGGATTTTAAGTTGGGGTTTTTAGGGTTTTTTGAATGTTTGAGCTCTGAGGATTGGGTTTTGGTGGAGCAGCTCATATTTAATGGTGGAGCAGACAGTCAACAAAACTTTTGGTTTTAAACCTTCAAGTGTGTCGGTTGACTCTTCTGCTAAAAAAACCCCACAAACCTTTGTCTTGTGGCGTAAATAAAAGGCATGTCATTCTTTTCTGGAAAAAAACCCCAACTATTTCTTTTGTCCAAGGATATTATTGCAACCTCTGAAAGTAACTGTAGAGCTGTTCAGAGCAAGAATTTAAGATAAGAGTGTCTTATTTCTTAGAAACAAAAATACAATCTACAGATTCCTTGTAGCTGTAATGCTAGAACGTCACGATAACTTTTATGTTTGATCCTTATTTTCAGTATGTTGAAGTTAATGTTTTTTTTCGCTGAGCTACTTTGTTGTATTCTGTAAAAAAAAAAAATAATTTTATTGTATTAAGTCATGCAAGAATTGAGGTTTTTTCTTATTGTAGGCTGTAATCGCATCAGTTCTTGGGATTTTTATACTTTATCTCAGTTTTATTCCTTATCCTACTGCAGATCGTGGTGTTAAGCTTTTCATTGCTGAGTTAGGGCAAGATGCATATTTTAATCTTTTTAAAAGTGAGCACCAGCTTTCTCAAGTGATCTTGACTTAAATGCCTGGAGCTTTTAACAAAACATACCAAATATCATGGTGGTTTTGATTTAAAAAAAAAAAAAAAGGGGGGGGGAGAGAGAGATTGTAAAACTGCAGATGGAAAGCATGGAAAATTCAGCTTCTGAAGTGCCTTTTTTTTTTTTTCCTGAGATAAGGATACTCTTTATTTTAGGGTTATTATGGGAACTGCCTGCTTTCAGCTCTCTCGAGCAATTGCTACCAAGTGAGCACTGTCTGGGTGAATGTCCCAGCACCATCAAGGATGGAGATTATTTGGACAAAGTGGATAATCTAGTGTTTCTTAGGGCTCAGACAGAGCAAACATTTATGCAGTACTAAAGCCAACAATCTGAAATGTTGTAAAAATCTCTTCAAGCTCAGAAGTAAGCTCTGTGGGGCTTGATTTTCGTTTTGACTCATTAAATGATACTGGCAACACTTCCTTTATCCATTACATCTTATGCATATAAAGCTGTAATTAGGATGGGGAGCCCAAGTATGGGTGACATTAGCTTCTTAGTGAAAATTACACTTGCTGATTTTTTAATTTTTTTTTTTAAGTTGTTGTTGTTGTTGTTGTTGTTGTTCTCTGCATATGTAACAGAAATTCATCCCTGGAGATGAAATGGGAACATCAGGTTTGTGTAGGATAGAAATAATTTTAAATTTGAAATAAGAGCTGTTTTTCATAACAAAATCTTCTATTGTTCCAAGCTGGAGAAGATTGGAGAATAAGCGCTGTTGGCTGGCTGTATTCCATTAAAACTTTAATTTTAAGCCTATTTATTTTTAAAGGAATAAACAAAATGGTAATGCTGACTGCAAACTTGATTTGTAATATGTGCACAGATGAATATAAAATGGATGCTATTCAGATGCACTAGCTGGGAGCAGCAGAGTTCGTTGTATTTGCCCATAAACCAGGGTGGTGAGGGATAGACACCCTGTGGCTTTGCCCTGCCCAGCAAGAGCAGTATTGGTGCCTCTGTCCCACCCTGCCGTTGCCTGTTGGTGCTCCATCCCACCTCTTTTGTCCCAGGACCATGCAAAAACCTTAGATCTGATATGAAAAATCATCGATAAGGGATTTGTAATGATTTTTCATTATCTGTGCTTTCCTTCGCCTCGTCACGTATTTCTTGATTGTGCTGTGAAGTCTTCAGATGCACCTCTACCACTCTTGCCTTAAAAGATATTGAGCGCTGGCACTCAAAATTATCTGCTGAATATTTTATGTGCGTCTTCCCTCCCTCTTCCTCTCTTCCCCTCTCGAAGTTCGCATCACTGGTTCACATTATGAAATCCTGAGCTGCGTCTTGCTTTGATCGGTGGAAAAGGGCAGTAATATATTCAACTCTTTATAGCTGAAATGGGATGACACGCCACACATGTAAGGTGTGTTTGCACAAAACGGTCCCAAGATTCTCATTGTTGGAAGTTAATGGTTTAGCAGAATGGAGCGATGGCATCTTGTGTTGCAAATAGAAACCAATAGATGTGACTTTATTTTTATATTCTGTGGTTATTTGCTGGCTGGGAATAATTGAATAGAACAGCAAGAATGGGGAACAAAAGGAAAAAATTGGGCCACTGCCCCCCTGCTCTCCAATTCCAGTGTTTTTGCTGGCCTGGGGAATTCTTTTACCATTCTGTTCCCTATTTCTTTTTTTAAGGCTGACCCTGCAATTGGAAAATTGAATTTGCATCAGTTAGAAATAAAAATCTTTATTGCACTAAAAGATGCAGCACCTTTTCTTTTCAAAGGCAACATTTACCCTTCACCTTCAATTTTGTGAGCTAGTAAAAATTGCATTGTCTTCTCTAGCTGGTATGTATGATGAGGTGACATTTTTGTGGTTCAGATTTCTCTGTTATAATAATGTTTAGAACTCTAGCTCTGGCTTCCCATTTTTCTGTATACTGTTGTGTGTGTAACCGGGTATAGATTGTATTTTACGAATTTTGACACTTTGAAACTTGTCTTATACTTAGAGTTGAATATAAATGTTTTGCTCCAGGCCAGCTAAAAAAAGTGATTCAAGAACAGTAGGGTTTTCTTGGGGAAATTTAAAATGACTGGGTTGGGTGCTGTTTGGTAGGTTTGCTTGTTATTTGGTTTAATTTGCCTTTTAAAATCCAGCTGTGTCTTTCCCTCTGGCCAAATGGCTCTTATTTGCTGTAGCTGCTTCTAAGATCTACTTGCATCTTCTGTGCCTTGGAACTTGAGTGGGAGAGTGCAAATATTTCCTCTTAATGAAGTGTGCTGGGGAAGGGCTGAAGAGGAATTTGAATAATGCTATAAGAGCAGCTGAGTAGTTGGGATGTGACAGCAAGGTGTGTCAGCCAGGTCTATGCCAATATGTAATACTTGTAATTTGCTATTTATTAGGCAGGTTACGTGCCTATTTCAGAACAGCTAATAAACATCTGTGACAGTTTTGTTCTGTAACTTTTACTATTTTAGAAAAAATGTGAGCAAATCTCTGGTTGAGGGTCAGTGTGAGAGTCCGCAACTGGAAACGGTTTGTTGCTTTACTAATTGTTGTTCTTACTTGACAGGATGTTTCGCCTTCGATTTCTTCCCATTGCAGCAGGGCTGTCTGCTGTTTCGCGGCGTTACCATGGAATGTCATATCACCCGAGGACCAGGCGTAGGCTCGTGGTGGCGGCTTTCATAGGGACGACTGCAGCGACAGCAAGTGCCAGATTCCTTTGGCAGAGGTAATAGATATTTTTGGGTTTTTTTATTTTTTGCCTAAGACCTCATGCTGCTTTAGTCCTGTGGTAAGTACCTGCAGATGGGTTTAAGATCTGCGGGAGACTTTGTAAAGCATTATTGCTTGTTCTGCTTCTGCTGCATGGAAGAAATGGCTGTTGGTGACTCCCTGTGGAGCTTCTTTACTGCTGTGAGTAGTCAGAGATGTGAAAAAGCTCAGGGCTGAAGAGTTTTCCTCTGTAGCCGTCCTCACACAGGCTGTTTGCCCTTGGTGGGGTTTGCTGCCTGGCTTCCCCCTGTGTGGTGATGCTACATGGGTCTGTGGTGTTGTGCAAAGAGAAACTGGTTGAGTCAACCAAGTTGGGTGAAAACATCATGGTCTCAGCTTCTGGGAGGGCTGCTAGGACAGCATGCTTGGCCAGGGGATGTTGCTCTCATTTTCTTTGTGTTCTGCTGACTGCTTCATATATAAAACGTAGCAGGGGAGCAGAAGGGCACAGTCTGTCTTTTGGTGGCAAGTTAGCTGCGCACAGGATTTATGTGGTTTTTAAGGGCCAGAGTCTGAGCACACCTACTCCTGGGCTGTGAGATTCAAAGCTTGTTTCCGTAACTGTGGGGAGAAAGGGGATATTTGTGCTTGCCTGAGGTGACCCTCACTGAACCCTGGGCCTGTGCCACGCTTGAAATAAATGAAGGACTCCCTTCTCTTCCCTCAAAATATGGGAGCAGTGTGGCACCAGCAGTGTTGCTCCAGCTTGTTGCTGCAATTAGAGTCTGAAAATAAAGTCTTTGCTGAAAACCTGTCTTATTTTCATCCCAATATTTAGGGGATGTATTGCTGGCTCTCTGCTCGCCTGTGTTGTGGCTAGAAGGCTCTAGTTTTAATGCAGTGGGAGGAAGATGATGGTAATTGTTCTGGCTGTGCCTAGAGCTGTCAAACCCTGATATCTGCTAAAAGGAGTTGCTCAGGCTGAGGAAGAACACTGTGATCCTGCACAGTGTTGTCTTCTGCTGCATTTTGCTAATGATCTGCCCTTGTGTAGTGCCTCTTTATCCACAGGACCTGAATGCCTCTGTGGGGATGGCCAGGATAACACCCTTTTTCAGGCAGGGAAGGGAGCACATTTGTTTCCCACTTAAAACATCCTCAGCATGATAGCAAAGTAGGCAGGAGGACATCATGTCCTATGTAAAGCTGTCCCAAAGACACTGAGTTAATATCTCGCCTGCTTTTAAAAACAGCCAAATTGTCAGTTGTTAGCTTTGCCTTTTATCAGGAGGAAGGTGCTTCCTGCAAGCAAAGAGCTGCTAATGGTATGTGGTGTGCTAGGTCGGGGGTGTTTTCAGGGAGTGATTTTTGGCTCCTGGAGTACTTGGCTGTTCCTTGGAGGCCCCTGTGCACTGTGGCCAGGCTTGACCTTGCTCTGCTGAGAGCACTGATAGAAATCAGATAAAGGAGAGGGACAGCCTCTTTGGAGTAGCATGGTCTGTGATCTCCCTAGTCCTCATCAATCTGGAGAGACTGACTTGCTGTTACTATTTGGGTTTTTTCTTTCCTTGCTCTGTCTCCTTTGTCTTACATAAATTTGTGAAGCGCTACATAAAATTGTACAGACTTTGAAGTATTCTTTTCCTATATGAACGATGTAATAAATCCACGATGTCAGTAACTGTAAAATAGAAGTACATCCAGGCTTATGATATTAAATTAATTACTTGCCATACAGCTGTTGAATGAGAGGAACATGGTATGTGTGGTATAGAAAATACTTCATACTGACACCTGTAGAAGTTTTCAACAGTCTTTCAAATAGGCATTTTAGCACCATGTTTAAATGAGTGATGAGGAACTGCAAATTTCCTTTGTCTTTCACAATATATAAATTGGGTGATTAGTGGAGTTTAACCATAGGTGAATACAAAATGTTTGTGATGACTTCTTGGGTTATTCAGGTAGTTACATCCTGAGTTATTACAGTAAGTAGCAGTAAGTATAATGAATTAGTTATAAAACGTAAACATGTAATACATGTAGCCAGGACACAGGGATCAAATAAGCCAAGTGTCACTGAAAAAGTAATTTATAGACTACAGAGAGAAATGTCCATGTGCATCTGAGTATTTACACTTAGCAGTAAGCAATTTTGATATATTAAATGTTGCAGTGGTATTTAAATGGGAAGCAGGTTAGGGAGATCCTTTGTGTAACCAGTTCTGTTGGTGCAGTTAGTCTCTCTTAGGGATGACCTACGATGCTTGTTTACCTTTGGTTAGTGAAGCAACCATGCTTTTGTTGTGCTGTGAAACTCCTGTGCCACACAGTCTCTGAGGGGTCCAGCAGGTCCTAAGTGTGGCTCTCTTAGCATTGCAAAGAATTGCTGTCCCTTCGATGGCAGATGACTCTAATGAGGAATGTGTGCCTGCTAATATTCTGGTGAGACACTTCATTGCCCTTTGAGTAGGGAATGCAGTAATGGATGCTCTTCTGCAGGCTGTCAGTGAAGTTTTCTTTTAAGATGAGGGATGCCCTCCTCTTTGTTTTCTTAGAATTATTTTTCTCTGTGGTTAAGGCATTAAGAATGTAATAGGCTGAATCAAGAAGCAGTTGAAAATCTTATGCTTCTTGGGTGAGGTAAGTAGATGATGCAGTGTTAGAGTAAGAGCAGTAATAAAAGGAAAAAAATATCTGACTTGTATTTCTTTTTTGTTATCTGCATAAAGCCTTGTGTAAATGCCCCAATTCTTCTCTACTGCCATGTGGGGAGCAGTGATGCATCTCTCATCAGTACTTAACACCCCCACCCCCCCCCCAAACTTTGATTTCAAAACAAATTGCTTATACTTCTGATGATGGTGAACACTGCTAAAAGGGATTAATATGGTGGTACCTGTATGTGAACTTACCTTTTCCACTACTTAGCATAAAGAAAGACAGGACTTCTCAGGTGGTTTCTGCCTGTCACGTGCAGCCTGAAAGCAGTGTATTTCAGATTAATTCTGTACAATATGCTTTGAACAGCAGCAGAAGCCAGCGCTGGGATAAGGAAGCCCACACAAAGATAGAGGAGAAGTCAAGGATTGAAAAGATATATATAAAAAAACTCCAGCGATTGTATGATGCAAGATAGGAAAGATTTACTTTGTGTCTTCCTAAGATGGGAGGTGGGATCTTCATGTTTGATCTGCATCTGCGTGTAGCCTTCTGCATAGCCATCTGTTGCAGGCAAGTGTTGGTCTTCTTGCCTTCGCTGTCTTCCGGGAGTTCCTGCTGCCTGTTTGTGGTGGAATATATCTCATCTAAGTAATTAGATGACAGGAGTAGCTAATGCTGCTCTGTTCTGCTGTGGTGAAGAATACTTCAGGAATGCAAATAACTGAGCTTAGAAGACTAATGAAGTTTACCCTTTCTAAGCAATGACTTAAACTCTGAGGATTTCCAGCTGGCAACAGATGCAATTAAGTATCTGGGCATTGGTATAATGAACTAAATTAATTAATTGAAGTAAATCTTGGCACAGTCATTGGCTAATCTAAATGAGGCATTAATGTGTGAGAAGTACTGAACCTCACAGTTTGCAGCAAGCTTAATGTTTATAAAAAATATTCTGTTACTGATAGTCATGTAAAACTTGTATTCTGTATTTGTAGTTGCAAATATCCATTTGGAGTGTTATTAAATGGCCACGGATATGTTCTGTACGTCACAAACCTTCCTGGCTGAATCTGTGGGCAGTGGGCGTCTGAAAGCACTTAAATTGGTGTTTTGGTGCTGAAGCTTGTCACTCAATCAGCCTAGTATTGAATGAAACAAGGGAGCGAATGTACCTTTGGGGAGCACAGAAGGATCTCTGTAAGCAGAGTCTTACCAGTGCTCTTCCTGATTGACCGGAAATATTTAGTTATGCTTAATTTCTTCTGCAAGTGTATTAGCAATAAGAATAAAGGCAAGATGTCTGTGTTGCTCTGGAAGTTGCTTAACAACAAGATCCTTTGCTTACCAGCGTGTTTGTGTCCAATGCGGTACCCAGGCTTATTTTGCTGCATCCCCTTGGCCTTATTCTGTGCTCTTACTCCTTTTGCCCCATCCTGCATGTAAGTTGAAGCAATTAAGCTTGAGATAGCCATCTCCCAGCCCTGGTGGTATTTTCTCATTCTGTTACAAGCTCTTCTTTTTCAGGCTCCACTCCTCACCAGCAAGCTGAGCTGTTTAGGTGCTGGCTGCCAGTTCTGCAGATTTCATTCCCTCTTTACCACTTCTTCTTCTCTTCCTCCACCCTTTTGTCCTTTGGCCATCCTGTATCAAGTGCCCAGTTGCTTTACTGGAAGATCCTCTTTAGGAAAGACCCTTTGTCTTCCTTGCTCTGCTGACTTTCACTGCTTTTTGTTTGGCTTTTCTCCATCAGTGCTTCTGGAATTAATTTTGAAGCCTAGATCAGCCCTTAGCTAGCTCTGTTTAAGAGTGCATTGCTTTTTTGCATCAGTGTCTTAGGGGCTTTAGAGTAATTTGCTTAGAATATGTTTTTAATGGCAGAATTGCTGGAAACACCTTATGCCAGCTGAAACTGAGACTTTAAAAATCTTTCTTCTAGTAAAACAAAGGAAACCACATAAATCATGGTCAAGAGGGGAGAAACCTGTGTTATAGCTATAGATGTGTCAGGTACTACTTAACCTGATGTAGGAGAGGAAAGATGAAAAAATGTAGTTGTTTTTTTTTTTTATTTTGAGAGCTCTGCTCCATTTTTTTAATTCTTTGAGAGAGATGGCAGACTGAAGAGACTATCCTTGGGATTGCTGTGCTGAGGGTTTTCTCCTAAGGCTTGAAGACACATTGATCTATGTGTGGTGTCTTGGAAGAGCACTGTGTCCTTTCAGGTGGCTTTTGGCTTCATATTATTTTTACCCATGAGCATCAGAGGAAGGAAAGAATCTGATGCCAGGGAATGAGTCAAAGTCAAAACTGAAGTCAATTAGGAAAACCTCTCAACTGCCCTGGGGGAGAGTGACCTCAGCTGACCTGCAGAGCTTAAAGCACAGTTATAGCCCTAAGCCTGCAGAGCTCTGGAGTTTGATCAGTGCGTGTTCATAATATCTTAATTAAAAGTTGCATAGCAAATCAGAGCTGGGATTTGTGCAGAGAAGCCAGGTGGAAATGCAAGAAACCGATTCCTGAATCGTCTTGGTTGGCTGCAACTTTATGGGGACTACACTTCGAATTCTCTGTCTCTTAAAAGGATAAGCTTTCTTTGAACCCTGGGTCTTTAATGTCGCTGGAAATGGCACTTTTTAATCCTTTCATAAAAATACGGGTGCCCTCTGGTGGCCAAGTTCATGCCTGCTGCCTCCCCTTTGCACCAAATAACTAAAAATACCTGCTCACCTGGCCCTTATTCCTGAAAGTGCATTGGCTGTCCTCCAGTAGCTATCTGGAAAGCAACATCTCTCCAAGAGGCCATATCATTTGGGAGTGGAATAGGGGGAATAATTTCCTGGCTTAATAGAGGAAGTGCAGAAATTGTAAATATTGCTTAGTTTTGATTAGTTCCTGATTTGGAAGTGAAGTTCCAATGCAGTCATTAAATGTCACCCCTTTCTGGTCTAGTCTTGTCACGGCTGTCACTTTCTTATGACATTCAGTGTCCACTACCACCCGATGGCCCAGCTGCCTTCTGGGCTGTACTAAAGGTTGGATCTGTGGGGAAGAAGCAAGGGAGAAAACTAGGGATGAGCATCATGTTCATGAATTAACGCTTTAAAACAGAAGTTAGCCTAACCTTGGGGTTTTTTTATCACTTTTTGCTTTGGCAAACTTCTACGGCTTCAGCTGTCTCCTGCAGTTGGCTGTTGCTGAGACTTGCTGGTGGAAGCTATATGCTCTTTTTTGGGTTTTTTTTTGGTGTCTAGGCCACATATGGGATAATGTGTTATTGCTGCTCATGGGGCCAGCTGAAGAGACCAAAAGGCTTGTGAGGTTGAGGAGGCTTCATTTAATGTGATGCAGCTCATCTGTTTTCAGTCTGCCAAAATGACTGAGGGATTGCATGAGGTACTGGCTGGGAAGGGAATAATGCTATTAAATACTCTAGAGTTAATGTTAGAGCAGAAGAGGTTTTAATTGGTATTAATATAGATACAGCAGGGAACTGCTCCCTGCTCGACTTGCAGCTGAATTCATTGGGACTTCTGTCCCAAGAGCATGAGGCCAAATTATCAGAAGCATGCAGCTGTGTGAATGCATCCCAGCCTGGAGAGCAAAAAGCGGTGCCAGGAATGACCTTCTCTGGTCTTCCAGTTGTGAATAGCAGGATGGCTTGAAAGCTGTGATGTGTTAGCCCTGCCTCTGACTGACCTCCCGTGATGTTCCCCTGCTGTCTGCTTTTAGCTAAAGACCAGGTTTCATGGGAATTAAAGAATCTGAAGGGATGTTGTTTTGCCCCCAGGGGATCTTGTAGCCCACATACCTTTTCAATTTGTATGGAGTACATTTAACTTCCCATCTTTTCTGTTCCCTTATTTCTACAGGGCTTGCTTTCTTCTGAACTACAGTTGTGAGTTTTTTCATTTGTATTTTTTAGCATTTATGGCATCCTTCTCACCCTTGGGTATAAGCTTTGAATACCCAGTAAAACAATCTTCAGCAGTTGGTAGTTGTCATTCTAAGTCAGACTTACTTGTACCCGTTGATCTGGTTAATAATTTCAAACTGATAAAGCCAGGCTCATACAAATGCTCAAGTATTGTAAAAAATAGTAATAAAAAGGGGGAAAGAAAAGCTGTTCTGTGTTTGAGGGCACCTTAAAAAGCTTGTGGCATTGCAAACTTTGCTTTGCCTCCCTTATTCTTCCAACCTAAGATTCTTTTTCTTTTGAAAAGAAATGCTGGTGAATGACAGCAGTGAGCTTGCTGTCTTTTGGGGGGGACCAGGGATGCCAGCTGTGATCTTTCTGGGTTCAAGTGGTCATCCTACCTCTTATCTCTGCCAGCCTTATGGTTTTATTCAGTTACCTTGTCTTGCTGGACTGCCTGTGTGCCCAGGAGCAAATACAAGGGGAGCTGCAGCTGTGACTGCAAGCAACTGCCATTTTCTCAGGGGGAAAAAAAGGCTATTGAGCCTGTCAGCCTTCAAAGTACGGTTCGGATCCAGAGAAGTTCAAGTGAGCAGTGCATTTGGGAGGTAAGGAGCGTGAGTTTATGTCTCTCTGCTCAGTTCTTTCTATGCATGGCAGATGTAGCTGAGTCGCAGCTGCGTTCATCCGTCAGGGCTGCAGCTCAGGGGTGTGGTCCCATACCCCACTAGGGGTGAGCTCTGTTTGGAATGTAAGCAGTATCTCCTGGATTAAGAAATTAACAGATTTATAGTTTACGAGGATATTAGGATAATGTCAGTAGGATGCCTCCAGTGTGTGTCACTAGGTGCTGATGGCCTTCGTTGCAGCAGTTGTTTTCTTCTACAGGTTATCAGGGAGTCATCTCTAAGGAGCAACATGTTATTCCACATGATCCAAGTTAGCTGGTGAGACTAACCTAAAACTGTTCAGGTTCATCTTCAGAGCAGTCCCCTTCAAGGGGCTTGAAGCAGAGGTCCTCACGCTCTGGCCTGTCCATCTGCGCCCACGTGCTGGTGCCTAAACTGGGCTGCGGCAGAAGAGAGTGGGAGGGAGCGTGAGAAATCAGCTAGTCTGCTGCCAAGGCAGGGCTGTGTGCCTCCAAGCTAGTCCTGACAGGCAGCTGTCTCATCTATTTTTAGCAATTTGCTGGTGATGGAGAGCAGTGATGGTATAAATCCTCCCCGGCAGCTGATTCCAGTGTTCACCTGTCCTTAACATTAAATGCTTTCTGTGTATGTATACCTATGTATGCGCAGGTTTCTCCTTTCTCCAGTGTGTAAGTCTCTTCCCTTGTGATGTCCTTAAGCACATCCTGCATCTTGTCCTGTCCTCGCTGGATCAAGAGAACAGTCCTGCAGCAGCTGTTTTATATAAATTACAGTTATCTCATTCTCCTCTTTTCCATCTTATAGCAATGTGACTTATTTAGGTCAGTTTTTCCCACAGTGTGTTCTGGACCCTTAAACATTCCAGCTGCTCCCTGTCAGATCTCCTCCAGTTGGTCCAGCTCTTCCTTGGAGTGCACTGTCAGTAGCTGAAGGCACTTTCTGTGGGGATGTTCCTGCTGCTGGCTGGGATGGAAGGAAGGATGTGTGCATCTTGCGGACTACGCTGCTGTGTCCTTATGTTCTTGGACCTATTTTAGGCAGTGGCTGTTATCCAGAGCTGTCTCCTCAATCTAATCGTTCACATTCATCTCTGGAATCTGTCTTAATTTTGGTGTGTTCATTGCATTTCTTGCACAAATTCATTGTGCTAATTTATGTCAGTGTCAGGTACCATGAGAGATGAGCAAGGAAGCAAAGTAGTAAGAAGTCCTGTGAGTGGGGTGACATCCTGAAAAATTGGGTTGTGGATCTTCATCATTTCTGGTTAATTTCTTATTAAATCTCAGCTAACTAATTTAGTCGCTGAATATGGTTGAGCTGAGGATGAGACAGCTCCTCACTGAAAGTACTCCCAATCCCTGGAGGTTGCCTGTTTTTATGGATGTTGTGTCCAAGCTTGCTTTTGCATTTCAATATGAAAGCCTGAAGTTTTAAGTGGCTTTTAAACCTCACCTGGATGCCTCCAGGTGTTTTGCATACAGAGAGAGTGGCAACTCTAGTCAACTGAAT
The DNA here is from genome assembly GCF_964188355.1 of Buteo buteo. Taxonomy (NCBI): domain Eukaryota; kingdom Metazoa; phylum Chordata; class Aves; order Accipitriformes; family Accipitridae; genus Buteo; species Buteo buteo. The sequence goes on along the minus strand of NC_134174.1, from coordinate 30,644,499 downwards.
AACACATCTGTCAGGCAGGATTCCTCTCTCCTGCTTCTTGTTCAGTGGCAAGGTCTTTGCTGACTCCTGAGTGCTCAAATTCTTGTTAGATCTCCTACATTTCCTTCTGAGCCTAAATAGCATCTGATAGCTAGGTACTTTGTTGCTGCCTTCAGGATTAGAATAACTGAGCACTGTTATCTCTGGCATAAAGCTTTGTTATTTTAGCACACTGTTCTGCTTCTGTCACTCAAAGAAGAAAAATACTTTAAAGTGAGGGGTTGTGATTCCTCTAATTGGAAGACCTGCAACTGTGGAGTATCATGCCAATGCCTGGTGTGAGTCCCAGGATCCTTCATGGATGTATATCCTATGGTTGCATGTGTTTGGCTTTCTCAAAGAATGATGTACTAAGTGAGAATTTAGCACTGAGTAGTCCTCTGTGGTAGGTAGGTGGTTTTCTTTGGGGATGACGAACCTAATCTTATGCTTGATTGTTGGCTTTCTCCAAGGATTAAAAGAAGACATTACTAAATAGATAGGAAATACAATCTTTGCCTCAAATTCAGTTCACTGCAGGGGGGGGAGAAACCTGAAGAGATTGGGAGGGTTGAAGCATGGCAGCTAGGATCCAGGGCAGGCATGCTCCTTGGAGAGAGGCTGGCAGCTAGCCTTGGCGCACAGTGAAGGGAGTCTTTGTATTTTCCTTTTCCTCTTGTGCAGAAACTGTAGCAACAGGGATGCCATTGGAAAGTCAGTCTCATCAAAAAATTCACTTGCTGATGGCAGTCCAGCAGGGTGGATATTTCTGGAGCTATGGGTTTTTTCCAGCCTTACTCTGACATCTGCATTGAAAGACTCCTTTATGTGGGCGCAGTATAGAAGTTGCAGTTGTTGGAAGCCAGGGATTTCAGAAGAGGATGGTTGTGCAGGATGTAAAATAGACAGAGAGTAGGTGTACGTAGAGAGCAGATCCTTCAGTGGTTAATTCAGTGAGTAGTTTGGAGGTGAGGTGAGGAATAACAGGTACTGTTTAAAGCCTTGCTTGAGAAGTAGACTACAGACTCTGCTTTTATTCTCATAGCTCATTTTGCTTGTATGCTGGGATGGTGATCTAAATGTAGAGCAGAGTTAATTACCTGGATAAACTAGAGTGGGGGAGGGGAAAGCCGACTGTATTCAAACAGCCTATGTCTGTATTGCTGTAGCTGGCTTGACAGCATGATGGATTGAAGGAATGCGTAGGATCTGCTGAAAATGTTTGATTTTGAATTTCATCTATCTCTTCCCTAGTTTGCTAGCTGTCAGTCAAGCATTACAGGAGCAAATCTTCACTGATAAAGCTATTCTCTGGCATGTTTCATGTGGAATAGCTTAGCTGTGTAGATAAGCAATCAATTGTCTACTGCTTTTCTGTCCCCAGGACCTTTTCCCAAGAGATTCTATCAGAGCTACTTAAGACTGGTGTCCTGCCTACACAAGGGCTTTCCTTGTTGCCGGCTGAAGCTACACCAGCAGTGCTGACAGCTTGTTCTAGCAAACTGCATATCAGCCAATACTATAACTCCACAAGGATGTGCCAGTGCTGATTAAACTTTCAGGAAGGGCTTCAGTAGAGGTGCCAGTGTGGACTTCATGCTCCAAGAGACAGATTGGCATCTGGCTTTTTTGGGGAAATAATTTCCCTATCTTAAGATGCTTGTGGAGGACTCGGATCCTGTTTGTGACAGTTTGGTTCAGTGGAGGTCTTAAAGATGGTGCTTTGCTATAAGACTTACGAAAATTTATTGGCAAATAAAGGCTCAGGACCTTTTCAGAAAGGAGAGGCTGGCATGTTAGACTCCATTTTGCATGAAAAGGCATGATTAGTGCTGCTCTTCACCAAGCACTTGTGTATTTTATTAAATCAAACCCTTGCAATGGAGTTGTATTCTGTCCCAGGGTGGACTAGAAGCCTCTGAACTGCTTTAACCCAGTCATAGTGCCATGGGTTATTGCATTTCAAAGCAATGCTAGGATCTTGGTGGTTGTTCAAGTGCTTTTGGTACTTTGCTGAAGTATTTGTCACAATATGAACAAAAGTTAATTTGCTTTTGTCATGTTTCACTCTTGGGAGTTTATGCTAGAATAATAAAATTTTTGCTTCCCACCAGTACTGTGGAAGGACTTGAGTTCTTTAGCCCTTCCCCATCTATCCTGTACTGTGACTGTTAGTGAATTGTTGGATGCTGGTAAGGAGTGAGTTGTCTATTTATTTTGATAGCATTTAAATTAATTGAAGGAGCACCTACCCTCATTTCTTCTTCTTTGGAAGGTGGCGCACTGAGATTGCTGCCAAGCTGTGTATTGCTGGGGAGACAGGCATAGACTCTTCTCTGCTAGTTTTACATACCACATCTGTGTTTTCCAGGAAACTGGTAGGATGAAATATGTGTAGCCTTTTGCTTAAAGCTTGGGAAACTAAAAAAATCTTGGTTTGTTTTTGTTTTTCTCCCAAGGCAGACTTCTTTGAATAAACTCATGCAGCTGTAAATGACCATGTTCATAGTTACAGGGAGTAGCAAAGTACCAGCTTTCATCCGAAGGCTGCTGGCTAATGAGTGGCACCTAACTGTGTGCAAGCCCTGCACCCTGTGCTTAATCCAAAATAAATCACCAGGAATGCAAAGTAGAGGCAGCTTCCCTTCGTTACAGGCAGGCTAGGATGTTTGCCTGAGCTGTTTGTGTCCTTTAGAAAGAGAAATAATTTTGTCAAACCGTTCACTTTGTTGCTTGTGACATGTTAACATATCCTTAAGAGATTATAATTTCACTGATGTTAATGTGGTCTGAGCTCTGTCTGATTATGAACTGCTTTACAAATAAAGCATAGGAAAGCCATAGCACTGCTTGGCTTATGGATTTATCCTGCTTTTTATTTAACTACCCTATTGCCAGTTGCAATTCTGTGAGTTGCTCATGGCTTAGACTGAGTGATTTTGAGTATTGAGTCTTGGTCTAGAAACAGGGGAAAGGGGTCCTTTGCTCTGCCAGAGTTGTATTTTGAGCTCGAGGATAAACAACTCCAGTTTTTGTTGTCACAAATCCTGTAACACTGGAGTTTAGAAGAGTCATTGGTGGAAGAGGGAAATAAAACAGCCTGTCACCTGCTGGAGATAGAAAATAAATCAGTTGAGCTGAAACAAATAGGCTATTCTTTCTGAATCCTGCAGTGCTGATGGTAAAACACATTTCTATCACTTCATATAAATCTTTTTTGGGGACCAGGCGTGGAGTTTAGCACTAGAGGAGGTATGGTATGCCCTTCCCAATCTTTCTTGCATTTGTAGTTTTTGGGAGAGGGTACGATAAATCCCTGAGTGATTTGCTCTGGCGTTCTTGGACTAGAAAATCTTCCTGTGATTATTAGTTTGGGTTTTAGGGTGGGGGTGGTAGAAATTTGATTACAGCAGGGAAAAGTACGCAGTATTCCGAGGAGACTGATCACTTCTTTGTTTTTGCTTTGCAGTGCTCCATGGTGAACTGTAACAGGAGTTTCATTCAGGGAGACCCTTGCAGGGCCATCTTTGTAGCCTTAGCACTCCTTCCGATAATTTCCTAAACCAGTGTTTTCTTTTCCCTTGTACAGGGCCTACGCAGAAGACTCGTCCTCTGTAAAACAGGATCCGAGGACAGAGCCAAGTGAGAAGGTGAAGCATGAGGAGGAGGAGGAGAGCAGCGGCAGTGAGGGCAGAAAGGCCGTTGCATCGGGCGACGAGGAAGCTCAGCCAGAAGGGAAGAAGAAAAAGCGTTCTGGGTTCAGGGACCGTAAGGTATTAAACTTGGGCGTGTTACACCTGCAGCCGTTGCACTGCAGTGGAGAAAGGGAGAAGACTTGCAGAACATCTTATTCAAATTGTGGTTCAGCACGTGTATAGAATCTGGCTTTGCTCTGTACTTGTCTTTATTTTCTAAGGGACCTTACTGTTTTGGGAACCTCCTTTCTTGGCATGCTACCTTGATTTCTTTAGGTTGAAACTTGTTTATTTGGAAACCATAGTACACTGATCCTCTGAAGTAAAGACCTCTCTTCCCATCTCCAGCTGGATGTCTGAGAAATGGCTCGCTGAGAAATCGAGGCTCCTGCCTTGATGGCTGTTAGGATGGTGCGTGCAGAGTAGGGAATCAGTGCAAAAGCTTTAAAACCATGTAGGGCATCCAGCATGTGTGTCTCTGAGTCTATCCAGTTTTGCCTGTGAACATAAACAATGTATGTAGGAGGAAGTAAAGGATGAATGTGGAAGGGAGGGTTATAGGAAAGGCGTACTTTAATTTTTTTCTTTAATTATTCTTTGTAAATGTAGTTGTTGAAATACAGCCTCGCTCCCTGTTCATGGTTAGTCATCTGTCCCTCTTGATGCTTATGCCTATTTCATTTTCATATCAGACACATTTTCAAGAGGAGGAAAGCTTGAGTAATGAACTACATTGTCAGCTTGTGACCTGCCTTCACTGTTGGGCAATCCTGAGAGCTTTGGGCTCCTCAGAACTGTCTGACAGCTAGTTTGGTACTATCTATAACCACTGTTATTGCAAGATGTACGATTTGGTCTGATGGAGAAGCCTGTAACTGAGAGTTGGCAGACAGCAGTATTTTATTTTTTTAAACCTGTCTGGATGTTGGTTTTATGGGGCTGTGTTGGATGATTTAATATCTTTGCAGTGCCAAAGAAGAGAACGGGAGTATATGCTCTTCACAATTCCTTTCTGTATGATTTGCCTCTGATAATTATTTTTAAATCCGTATCCTGGAGGCTGCATCTCATTAGCTGTTAAATTGTGGATGGTTGTATATAGTGGCTTAACAGCTTTTCATAAAAAATTAAGAGCTGTTCTGTTTGAAGTTGCTGAATCGTATTCTGTTCTTGGTTAGAGTAGATTACACAACTTGAAATTTCAAGTGCCTTGTGGTATGTGGGGCTCCAAGCTCTCCCTGTTGTGCCACACTGGTGGTAGCTCAGTGAAGTTATGTTGTAAGATACTACACTGAGATATTCAGAATTGTCCAGGAATATGGGTTCTCAGCTTCTGCTGCTTTACTTGGCAACTGGGTGTCAGGTACTCTGGCAGCTTCAGCAAAACTTTGACTCTTGCCAGCACCACTCAAGAAAAGCGGGTTATTTTGTCCAGTGTCAGCAGATGGAGGCAGGTTGCAAAGAGCAAAGAAATGATCCACCTTCATCCACAGGCTTATATTTAAAAAAGAACAGTTGTTGATACAGTAAATGTAATGATTGATTTTTGCCTTATGTGGCTGGTTGCTTCTGGCAAGGGAGCCAGAGAAAGTTTGTTTGCCAGCAAGGACTTTTATTCCAGTTGTTAGGAGCCATGCCTGCGTTGGCCAGCTCTTTCCTTCCCATACTAGGCAGGGGAAGAATGTGGCCGCGCTTTCCAAATAAGACGTGAGCCAGGTGTGGAGGGTGCCCAACAGGTCCGGTGGGAACAACATGTAGCCTGGATCCCTTCTCAGTCCATGGTCTTCCTTCTTCCTACAGCCTTCTACTCAGGAGCAGCAATTTCAGCAGGGAGAACACTGTTTAAAACAGACCTCACAATCTTTTTGCCAACATAAGCCCTTTTCTCCCCAGCCTTAAGACAGAGTGTATCTTCTGTGCCCTGAATGCCACTGTTGCTTTTGCTTCGTTTAATGCAGGATGTAACTGGTAGTCTCCCAGGTGCTAGGTTCCATGTTTGTGTTTGAGCGGCTCCATTGTGGGCTTGGTGTTTGATCAGCAGTTGCCCTAGTGAGTCAGCTCAGGAGGTATGTCTGAATGTTTCCAGCTCAGATGACAGAGGAAGGTGTGCCCTGGCTCCCAACTCAAAATCAGGGCTGCTCCCAGGATGCGCTGCTCCTCTGATGAGTTGTATAGCACCTAGTGAATTCCTGACCCTTCTGTATGTTTTTAAAAAAACAACCACCACCACCCACAGTAAAAACCCTTTCCAACTCTTCCCATAATTAATTGAAAATAGTGTGGCGTTTTCCTTGAGAAAAAAATAAGCTTAACTGAAAGTGTTTAACACTTGTTTGTTATCCCAATGTTGCTTTTAATGAAGTTGATGATTAGTGGTGAAATAATAAAGTAGGCTTGACATTGCTATTTTGGGAAGTGATTCAGTGAAGAGGAAGTTGAAATACAAATCATTCTGCATCTGCTGGGGCTGGTGCTGGGGTTGCATGTGGTGGATGGTCACTGGGCACGTGCTGTCTTGCAGGCTATGCGATGTATCGCTCCTGACTCTGTAAGGCAGAAAAGGAAAAGATAGCTTCTATAGCTGCTGTAGTTTGAAGGCGGATGAGCGGTGGGTGGGCTGATGTGTTAATTAACTTGCTAGAAGTGTTTGCATGCAGCATTACCACTGCTTTATCAAGATCCCCTTACAGTGTTTTCCGAGTCCTGCAGGCATGCTGCCTTAGGAGTGTTAGTCGTGCTGAGACTTCATTTTGGTGTGCATTACAGTAGGAAACACAAAGAAAGTGAATCCTAATTAATATACCCTGCTAAGATACATGCACTTTCACATGGTCAGGGAGGCCCCAGTGATGCTCTGGAAGTGAATTAAGATGTTAATTTAGAGCTTTATTTTCATGTCTGCACAGGATTTAATTTTTTTTCCTTTTAACCTGAGGCTTAGCGTAAACATTGACTGTCTCAACAGCAGCTTTGCTCTTGTAGAGCAATAGGGATTACTTGCTCATCTTTCTCTTCCAGTACATATTCTATTAATAAATGCCAAAAAGGGCCTTTTTCCTTCTGGTCACGTAATGTCTTTCTGGAGGCCCCTGATTACATGAGGCTGCAGTTCTGGGGACAGGATGAGAATTTTTGGCTGCTCTCCACTGCATCGAGGGCTGGTGCATACTGGGGGAAGGCAGCCGCCTGGGTGCACGCTTTGCCAGCAAAGTATTTTGGAGTATTTCCTAGGTGAGACGTCATGAGAGGAGAGACTTGCCTGGGATGATTTTATGTCCAGATTGTTTTGAAGCAGTATAAAAAACACCTCACAAATGGTGGTGTGTATACCCAAATATATACACGTGTGCTTTTATTTTCACATTTGTATAGCGAGATCAGGGCGCCCATATTATCACCCGCTTTGTATTTAGCACTCGGTCTTGAATAAGTGAGTTGTTCCCATTTGCAGGGTTTTGGCTGTTCCTTCCTTGACCTAGCTTCATGTTCAATCCAGTCTTGAAGTCAGAGGGATGGGTTATAGTGTATTTGTCAGCTTTTGCCAGCTGATTAGACCATGTTAGCAAAAATGAGGCAATTGTGAGTTCAGCTGCAGGCAAAAGGGAAGAAGTGTTGCTGCATTTGCTCAGTTCTTGTAGGAAAGTTTGAGGAAGAAGTGCGATTTCAGTTGTGATGAAAACAGCCTGTGAGATACTAAACAAGTATTTTAGATTCTACTTTTTTGGTCTGCATTGTGACTTATTCAAGACTGTTGTCCCTCATAATTTTTCAGGAATGTATTTGTCCAGAAAAATTCTGGTTCCATGTATGTCACAGCTAATTGTTGGAACTCAAATGGGTGCAGATAATTAAAACTAACCGTAGCTTCCCATGAAACTGAGTAGCTGTACATAATCATTTTCCCTTTCGGATCTGAAACTCAAATCGCTTAACAGGTAGCACACATTTCTTATACTGCAGTGGGCGTTAGAGAGGCTGCTTTGAGACTTCATGGAGGCGGTAGGCCAGCTCAGCTCTCTTTAGCCAGACGTGGCAAACTTTGCATCAGAAGATGATGGTCATTGAAAATCCTTATTTTCCTGCTTTGCTGTCTGATGCTGCTCTGAGACCTAATGCAAAATGAGACCGGCAGCTCTCCACCTGCTGCACACTGAGGTCCTATTTTTGTAAAGGCATTCAGCTGCCTTTGTTCGATGAGGGGAAGCCCAAAACCACTTATATATTTCTTATGAAACCACAGACCGCATGGGGACAAACCTCTGGGTTTGCAGATCTGTGTGGGGTTGTTGTGCTGCACGCAGAGACAGGAGACCTTTTTTTAGCCTGTGTCGGTAGTAAGCTTTTGTGAGCCACGCCACGTTGCTTTGGGAGCCGCACATGGCTTTTGAGCAACAAACTGACCCTTCCTGTTCTTGAGTCGTGTATTCAAAATCACATCCTCATGAGGGCCTGGCAATCATCCGATGAAGCTCTTCATTTAGCAGTACGCGTGGATAGAAGACGGAATGGCAAATGATCTAGGAAGGAACCACGTAGTAAATGGACGCTTTGCTTCTGTTGCAAGTGATGATCGTGGTGGTCTGAGCATGCAGCATGGATCTGAATGGGGTGTGGGAAAATTGCTGTGCCCAAAGTTGAAGCAAAATGTAGACAGCTTAACATCAATAAGGCAGGTACCTTGAGGATTACCCTGAGCTTGGAATAAGAAAGAGTTGGCAGTGAAGTTGTTGGACTGGTAAGGAGGAATCTCTGTAAAGATGTCAGGCGAGGCAATGCCCATACTCCAAAAATGAGAAGGAAAGCACCTGACAGCAACAGGCCTATCAGTAGCATCTTAGCAAGATCTTAAAACAGATATAGAGGAAAGATCCGCTGCAGATGTGAAGTCAAATGGGATAAAATGAAACATGGTTTTACTAGCAGAAGTGTCAGGAGTAATGTCTTTTGTGCAGGAATGGAGTTGTTGAGTAAGAGGTGTGAGTTACCTAGTTGGGTTGAAAGAAAGCATTTGATAGTCCCTTGCAAAAAATTTTTCCACAAGCTTGGAGAATTGGGAGTAATGTAAATCTCAGGCAGACAAGTGTTTTAACTGGAAAGCGGGCTGTGTTGAAAGGGTGTCATGAGTGGAGGGAGCTGCTGGTCATGGTCTGTGGTGTCTGCTCTTGGCTCCAGTCCTGGGCTTGATACTGTAGTTGGTTTTAGTTGTCTTGCTCAAAGGTAAAAATAGTTAACTATGGTTTTGGCTGGCCAACTTGGGTGGGGTATTATTCATGATACCAGGTCACACTACAGGAAGGAGTGAGATATGTGCCTGCAATCATGAGTCAAAAGATAACTTTGGCATAACAAGTTACTGCCTGCCAGGTGGGAGCTCTAGACAAAGATGTGCAGCTTGGCAGCTGGAAAGAGCCAGGAAAGTGTGTGTTGTCGTTTACCAGGGTTCGGCTGATAAATGATGACTTGCAACTTTGCAATAAAATAATTGTTCTCCATCCAGTGCCCTTATCTTTGGTGGACCTTGTGGACTGAAGCAATAAAAATGGGATTAGGTTTGATTATAGGTGCAAAGTCTAGTAGCAAAAGGGCCAAGGTAAAAAAATTTTCTTCTGTGCTGGTGACTGCAGGAAAGAGGGAGCTGGTTGTAGTGGTTGATGCAAGGACATTTCTGAATTATGAAAAAGCTGTGGTGATGCTAAGAAGAGTGGGGAGAATGCTTTAGATATTGTCATTATAGATAATGTCAGCTCTGGCTGCATTTGCTGGAGATATGAACTGGAACAAATGTAGAGGAGAGAGGCTTTGCTTTCCCCTAGTTGCTTTTCTGAAGCCTGGCTTGGGGGATTAAAAGCTTTGGCTTGTTTTATCCTAGAAGTATGAAAAAGTGGAGAGGGTGTTTTCTGTCTGATAAACATCAGGGTGGAGAAGTTGTTTGAGTTAAAGGACAAGGCTGAAACAGGACCAAAGCCGTAAATGATCTACAGCCACCTTGGCAATACCCTTGATCTTGCCTGTTCTCTTCCAGCAGATCGTTGGTTGTTTTTTTTTTCTCCTGTGGCTCTTGGCCAGAAGTACTGAAGGTTTCAAGTACATTATGGATTGTTAAACATGGCATGTAATGCAGGAATAAAAAGCTGAACTAAGAAGGAAAGTTTTCTGCTGTAATACATAATGAAGTGTAGGTCTTTGCGCCTTTTTCCTCCCTTGTGGCCTTATGTTGTGATTTTGTTTATAAAAGCTTTCTGTTCTCTTTGATTAATTCCAGTTGTGTGTTGGGGAAAATGGTTCTAGGTACAAAATAATTGCTGCTGGCAGAGTTAGCAAGTGGCAGATTGGTGGGGAGAAGAGGACTGACTAAGGAATGCTTCTGCAGTACTTTGCCAATGTGATAGAAAAGAGGAAAAAATGAGGTTGGGTGACTGAGCAACCAGCTGCGGCTCCAAGTAGTTTTTTACAAGGCTCGGCTTGAAAGTGAAGGTCTCTCCCAGCTCTCCAAGACTTTTTTTCTTTTACTTCATTTATTAATCACAAATCAGTCCCTTCAACACTATGGTTAAAATGTTGGGCTGCTTTAGATTCATGAATGTGATACTAGTGCTGTTTTATGTTCATGTTTAAAAGCGCCTTCAGGGATTTTGTTAATTTGTTTTTCCTCTGCCATCGTGAACAGTCAAAACGTACTGATAGTGAAGACTCTTAGTGTTTGCTCGTAATCCTGGGACATCAGGAACTGATATTTCCAATTTTCCTGGTAGTTCAAAGGCTGAGGCTAGGAGGGGGGGTTGACCCTTTCAGCATTTTTTTCTCAAGTGTTGTGTTGCTGCACACAGCTTTGTTGTCCTGTGGCAAAACCTTCAGAGGACTAAGGGTGGCTGCTAGTGTAGGTGTTGGGGGAGGAACCATGCACATCTAATGCTGGTTAAATTTCATTTCCAGGTCATGGAATATGAGAACAGGATCAGAGCCTACTCCACACCGGACAAAATCTTCAGATACTTTGCCACTTTGAAAGTCATAAACGAGCATGGTGAATCAGAGGTTTTTATGACACCGCAGGATTTCGTGAGATCGATAACACCTAATGAAAAACAACCAGAAAGTAAGTGATGTGTGTGTAGTAATGGGAGGAACTAATACAGTGAATGAAATAAACTCTCCAGTCTCTACTTACCTGATCTTTAAACTTTCCATCAAACAGTTATATTGTCTGGTATCGTTCTCGTTATGTTGAGAGGTACAGCACAAAAGGGGGGTTGCTGTCTGATTAGGGTGCTGCCACAGTGAAAAAAAGTGATGCTCTAAACCCATACGTGATGGCAATGCTATGATGTGTGGCAGGATAATGGAGATACAACAGATGCAGGAGTGAAGCATAAAGCTACCAGTGCAGCTGTGCAGGAGCCACACTCGTGTCTCCAGCAGAGCCTGCAGCGTGTTCATGCTGGCTTGAACCTGGCTGACTGGCAGCAGTGCAGTACTGCCAAATAATGGTGATCATTCAGGTTCAGAAGTTTTGGTCGTGGTATGCTTCTTGGGAGCTTTGAACCTGGGATTGCTAGGGCTGGAAAGCACCTCCTGAAGCTATCTATTCCATCTCCACGCTCCAAACCCAAAATTAGCCTGATGCCTTCCATGTTGCCTAGAGTGTTATTGCAGCATAGCAGAGCTCATGAGCCCTTGAAGAGCAGATGAGATTACTTTCTTACATATTTAATCGTGAAAGATTACCTTCAATGGAAACATTTTCAGAACTGTTCATAGACCTACAAAAGGAGGTTGCTTTGGCAAGGAAACCTTAGCAATAAAGGGGTCCAGGCAGCCCCATGTGCCTGGCTGAGCTGCGATGCTGCTGGCCAGGGTGGGACTCACCTCTGCTGGCTTCAAATTCCCTGTGGATTGCAGGGAAGCATGTTAGCTGTGGTACCTCTGGGGGTTTAGCTGGCAACAAGCAGGAGAGCAGACACTTTTTTTCTGGTCTGAAAAGCTGTGTCCTGAGCATTTGGTAAGAGGTTGGTTTTTGTGGGGTAGCAGGAGGATTTTGCTTGTCTTCTGTTTTGGAGAAGATTTGTCTTTTGGATGAGACATGGGAAATCAGGTTTCTTGGGCTCCCACAGTGTATCTGAAAGAATGAAACAGGCTCTTCTCTCTGCAGGCATTAATCAAGAACCTCAGTCCCCAAATGTTAACTTTTTGAGAGTGGGGTTTATGTACAAAGTGTGAAACTGCTTTGATGTCTTGCATGACAGCTGCTAAATAAATACCATGTACGCTTGTGCTTAGAAAACAACAATATGAAGTGTGTGCAGGAGGGACGAAAAAATAATCCTGGCATTAGTGTTAAAAGAATGTTGGTGAATTGATATTTATTATCAAGTCCTGAAAATGGCTGCCGTTTTCATATGAATTACATGGTTTCATCTTCAGTGAAGAAGTAGTTTGAGCAATAAACAGACGATAGTGTTCCTAGATGCTGAAATTGTGTGTTACCGTCTTTATCTAAAGCTCCTTGAACTGGTAATTTGAAAAGCACTAGCACCTGGTTGAGTGTGAGTCTTCCCATGCAAGTAATTATTTTTTTTGTCAACCAGCTTAAAAATAGAAAACATTCTGTTTAATTTGAACGCATCTGATCCTCTTTTACTTCTTCCATACAACGTATGTGCTTGGTGCATTTTAAAGTGTGTGCAGAAAATAGGTGGAAGAGAGCTCAGAAAATACCTACTTCGGAGACAAGCAAAGGTGACTAATGGGAAATAATTTGTCAGTCTTAGCCACTAACTTCCTGCTGTAACTATTATTATCCTGGCTAGGTGAGCTGCTTAAATGGCTCTGTGAAGCCTGTCGCTGCCTTTAAGTGCCTGTAAATGCTGCCAGTCAGTGACACAAAGCAGCCTATAAGGGAAGAAAATTGCCTTAGTGATACTTAGAGGTGCTCTTGGAAAGTTGAATGGGATGGAAATTGAGCTTTGGGTGCCCATCAGCAGGCAAAGCAGGAGCATGGGCATCTTCTGTCTTGTTGGTTTGAAAATCCATCTTGAAGAACATTACTGTCATGGACTTGCTTCTAGATGAAGCTGCTGCTAGGATGGTTGTTCCTTACGAGCACTGTACATCATGGCAATCACAATAAATGTTTTTTTAATACATAATAAACAGTAGAAGAGTAAAACACTTAATGCTACAGTAAAGTCAAACCAGCCATAACCTTGTTCCCAAATGTTTTAAAAGCTGGTAGTGGGGAAAAAAAAAAAAAGTAGTTCTGATTTAAAACCAGGAATTGAAGACAAAGACTGCTACCTGCTGGCTGGTTTATTTCCATACTTTACATCCATTTGGTACTTTTGACTCATAGGATAATCTAGATAATATATTAGTAGGGAAATGCCAGGGCTGCTTTCTCCGTTAGTCACGACTCGGGTGTGTCCTCCACCAGGGCTGGAGCATCCCGCCTTCGTACCAGGACGCTCCTTTGGGTAGTGATGTAGCCCTGAGCACGCTTTGGAAATCTCCTTCAGGTAGCGTTGTAGCCTGCTGCAATCATACTAGCTCGGTAGGTTAATGCTTGAACTGAACTACAGGTTACTTTCTGCAGTCCTGCTGATCCCAAGGTTTTCCGTGAGCGGTATTTGTTGGTAGGTTTGTGTGGCGAAGCAATCGCCTGCTGGTCCTGCATAAGCAGGCCAAAACATGAGCAGTGCAGGGGATGCTCTGAATGCTTAAGATGCTGGTCCTAATGTCAGTAAGTAACTTCTTGTTAATGTATCTGCTATTTTATGGAGAGAAAATACTATGGAATATAAGTGATATGGAGTAATGAGGTATCTGAGTATCTGTTGTACTTATTTTAAAACTGCTAATCTACTGTGAGGTATCTTATGCCTGATTCATTTTTATGGATTACGTAGGGGAAAGTTTGATTTATTGTCAATAAAGTGTCAACTTAATTCTAGACTGTGTTTTGCTAGCCTGGGGGAAATGAATGCCAGTTCATTAGCTCCTGTGGGTTGCTTTCTCTTAATAGTTCAGTAAAACTTTGTGCTGTAGCTTTTCCAAGTAAACAAGATGTGCTTAAGGTGTGACACACTCTTGCTGAGCTTGCAAGTGTCTGTCAGAGTAAGCCAGAGAGTGGCATTAAACTTGGAAGCTGCTTTAAAAAGAAGAAAAAAAAAAAAAAATCTTTATCTGCTATCTCAAAAGTCCAAGTGCTAACAGAAGCGTGGGCAGTGATATCTGCTCCCTGCAGTCCTGTGTTGTTTTTTTCCTTCCACCTCCTCTGGTAGCTGAGAGGTTGCTCGGCTCCAAGGCTGGATGAGCAGGGATGGTTGCTTCGTACCTGGCACTTGCTTGGTACCCCAGCCCAAAATCAACTGAAAATGATGTCTCGGTCTCTGGGTTAGGGTTTGCAAAACCCTCCATTTTAGATGTTGCAGCTCTTTGAAGACAGAGTGGGCTTTTGCTGGAAAAGGTGTATGAAGCCATGACTCGAGCTGTAACCGTGCCCGATACTTGCAGGTCATTGCTGGCGCATTCTCTGTAGTCCTACGTAGCTGTTGGCCTGCATTAATGTTTCTAAGTGCTTGGACCTGCTTGGTGGTGGCCTGCCCAGTCCTCCTCTCTTTCCTAGTCTGTGAGTTTCCTCAATTTCCCCAGCTTTCTCTGTTTCCATTCTGCATTGCTTGTTTTCCTGGGGAAAGTGAGTATTTTGGGGCATCCTGGACTAAAAAGGAGCTGTGACATACTCGGCCAGTACTAGGTTTTTTTGGTCTTTGCAATAAGGATTGACAGAAATAAAAAAAGGCTTTGTATCTCATCACAGCTTGCTGTAATGAAGACAGGTTAGACCTAACCAGTTCCAGTGTTAGCCTCCCTGGTTAACCCAAATTCCTGCTGCATGCAAGACACTTTTCATGATCCACCATGCTCTGCAGCAGCTCAAATAGCTGAACTCTTGGAAATGCTCTGGAAGGTTTTTCTATTTTTTTCTTTTCTTTTTTTTTTTTTTTTGTTGTCTGCAAGAAACCACGAACATGCTGTTGAAGCTCAGCCAGAAGCAGCAGCTGTGCCCCTGCAGCCTCTGTGCGCAGGATGGTGTTGGAGGAAAGGAGCTGTGAAAGATGGAGCCGATGTCTGGTGACTTGATCTGACTGTATAGCTTGATTCTCGGTTTTGAAACGGTTTGTTTTTCATGTCTGGACTTCATGAGCAGCTGAGCACAAGCTGGCTTCCGGATTGTTGCAGTGCTTGGGTGATGATTTGTTATGTTGTGTTAAGTTTGTAAAATAGGAACCTGATCTTCTGTAGAACCAGCAGTCATGAGCTGTGACAAGCACTCACCTGGTCTGGTGGGGATGGGGAGGACTCCCTAGGCTTGTACAGATCGCTGAAGTTACGCAAAGTGTTCAACCGGGATATTTAAGACCCAGAAGGAAACTAGAGATGCTGAACTTGCCTTCTGGTTTGTTCATGGGGACTTCTGTGTTCTCCCCCAAATACATCTGCTGGAGAGGTGTTCAGGGAAAGGATGTGAGCGAGAGGGAGAGCTAACTCAGTGGTTATCTCCTGAACTAGAAGGGTGAATAGATGTGGGTGTTTTTTCTGTGAAAATACATCATTCCTAGGCAAGAATAATTTCCGAGTCTGTAATGCCTGATACGAGACCCCAGGAACCTAGCCAAGGAGGAGCAAGTGAGAGGTGCATTTACATGCATGTTTATGTGATATTCATCAGAAGAAACAAATAATTAGGGCTTCCAGTATTGATGATGGGTTGGTATGGCTGATCAGTTGTGTTATGAATGTACATATCGTAGGGAGACTTGACGTGCCTGGTGGAGGAGAGGGAGATAGATGAGAGCAAAGTAGTTCTTTGAACAAAGCAGTTCTGGACTTCAACACAAACCTGAGAGTGTTGCCCCCTGAGAAATCTCAGGCAGCTCATTGTTTGCTTGCAGATTACATTTTAAATTCAGGGGAAAATACGCATACAAACATCAGAAGCTGGATTACAGCTCTGGAGGGGAAAACTTGGTCCAGCATTTTCTCTTCCCATAACGTAGTGTGTTGCATGCATGGTTAGCAGGCTCTTCTTCAGTCTTGGTAATTGGCCCTTTTGCTCATCTACTTGGAAGAAAAAGAGTCCATGTTATATATCAAGCAACAGTGAAGGAAAAGCAGATGATGAGTAAATGTTACCCAAATAATGTGAAAAATCTGACAAGGATATAAAGACTGGAAGGAGTTGAAAAGGTTTTTCTATCAGTGGAAAACTGCTGGCATCCCAGAGGAAATCATGATGGTTTCTAATTGACCCTAACTGTGTTCTTGGCATAATATAATCATTCTTCCGGATGCTAGTTTGTTAAATATTTTTTAACATTGCAATCTAACATCTGCTGCCCATGGCTTTGTTTTTTTTAAATGGGATAACATGAAGAGCTTAGTAATTGTTTAGATATTTATCAAGTGTGGTAATTAGCTAGCTTTGAGTGAATCTGTGGAATGTATGTTTTTGTTAATGGAAATATAATAAGCATTTAACTTTTAGATTTGATTAGAGCTGAACAAGAGTAATAGCAGGTTATCCTGTGGGTTTTTTTCCTTTACATAAATAATTCCTTCTCTATTAAAACATCCTCCCCAGCCCAAAAAGAAAGAAGTAAATGCAGAGAATATGGGTTTCCTGTTGAACACCCTCTTTTCCTCATTGTGCAGGCAGTGAGTGTAAGTAATTTGGATTTATTTTGAAACGTTTTTTATTTTCAGTGTACTGTGAAAGTACCATCATGTGGATAAGAGTGGATGCCTATATTCTTAGTATTGATGAGTAAGTGGTGTCAGTCTAACCTGAAATAACACATCTAGTGATGGTACTTGCTTAGGTACTCCACAGCAATGCTGCTGTTGCCCTTGGTCCCCTGGTAGTACTTCAGGTAGTATCAGAATTTGTAAGAGTAATACATAGCAGTACTTAACGATAACAAGCAAGCTGGCTATGGTGAGCAAATTTGGAAATCGTTGCAGGTCACCATTGGCGCTGCTGAAAGCGCGTGGCTGGTGCAGAACCCTTGGCTGGGGGAGCAAAAGGGGCTTTGATAATCCAGATGTGTAGTGAAAGGTGAGGTTATGTACAGTGTTCCATGTAAATAAAAGGTCTGTTCTGGGGCAGGTCATGATGAAAGCTCTGGGTTTGAGCAGAAACAAGCACCAAAGCCCAGCTACTCTGGGTGGTCTCTATGCAATCTGGAGTAGCTGTGGCGCGCATCGCGCTGCCGTCGGTCGCAGGGAGACTTCATGAAGCAGCCAGGTATTCTCCTGAAACTATTTCTGGATTTGATTGCTGTCTCTCTTGAAGTCCTTTAATCCATTTCTGGAAAACAGTGTTTCAGCCCCGGCTTTTCAGTGAAAGGTGGAAAAGCTCTTTTTTACTGTTAAATGTGCCTATTAGCTTGTGTTCCTGCAGCTCGTCGGCAATAGCCCAGCCAGGGGATATTTGTTTTATGAGAGTATCACTTCCAGATAATCCTGCGGTAGCTTTAACTTAGCACACTGCCTTTTGAATAACAGAGATGTAATAACTAACATTATTTCCTTTCCTTGTTCAGATGTGATTGTCCTCATTTGTGCAGTGTTTCCGTTAGCTCTCCAGCCTACACAAATGCTGAATTCCTATTGTAATGTCTTGGAGGAAAGGCCTTTCAGGTTTTTTATGTAATGTAAAGAAAAAAGAAAGCAGGCATCAGGCAACAGTCCCACTTTGTTTCTTGGTTTCCTTTTGTCAACTGTTAAGATTAAAGACTTGTGGAAAAACACATAGCTAAGTCCATAAAAAAGAAAATAAAGTGTATTGGGAAAGGGAAAATGTATCGAGTAAAACTGTGTGCTTTGAACATATAAATGCCCTTTTTCAGCTTTTGAATTGGCTTATTCTGTTGGGAGCTATGGTAAGGAGAATTTTATAGAGGGACTGAAGCATGCAGTGTAGTTAATCCAGCAGAACAGAGGGGATATTGTTGTGCATGGCTGGGAGAAAGGGTGAGCATAAAACACTGATGTGAACCAACATGCTTGTGCTTGCAATAGGTGATGCAAGCTGGTACAGAGACATGAAAAAAGGTGGTAGCAGAAGTGACAAATTTTTGTGTTGCATTTTCATATAAATGTCTCTCTTCCTGATCTCCAAGACATGCATAAACCAAGGTTATATATTTGCTTCTCGTCGGAAGCGATTGTGTCGAAGGAGGCTGACATGATATGGGTAATAACTACATTTCTGTAACTGCTGTGGTGTTGTAAGCGGTTTCTTCAGCAAATAATGAAATGCTCAAAGCTCTGAAATGTGAGGACAGACCTGGTAACTTCTACACCTGGCATGAGGGTTTGGATGCAGTTACCAAAAAGCTGTAAGTCAGTCAAGGTCCATCGCTCTGTCCCTTGCAGGAGTAGTCTCAGGTTACCCAGATGCTTTGTTTTTCTGTGTCTTTTCATTAGGTGCCACAGGAATTGAGTAAACACGTGGAAACAAACATTTCCATGCTTAGGTGAATGAGGCTGGACCAAACCTTAGTCTGGAGGCAAATTACCTTGTATTCAAAACTCCTGATTTCGTCAGTGTGTTCTTCTTTTGCTGACTACATCATTGTTGAAATTTATTGCTGTTAACTTTGTGGTGCTTTTTAGTACCCTGCAGTCATACCCCCCATCACCTCCCCTTTTGCCCATCTCACGTTACATCTGTGGAGAGCACAAAGTTTGTAACACTAGCCTCTTCGTTTAGTATAGGTACTGGTATTTTGCCTTTTAGGTATCATTTGGCTGTTTTGAATAACTTTTCTATATGTACATACAGACTTGTGTGTATATATATAATTATTTATTGTATATTATACAAATATTTATTATCTATAAGTATATATGATTTTTTTAATATATCTATATAAAATAGTTGTTAGTTCATCTTTCCTTGCTGTTTATCTACACAAACATCCATTCATTTTGGGTCTGCTTTGAAACCTGTTTGCTTTCCCGATGGTAGTGTCCAGTTGTTGGGGGAGGGGGGATGCCCTTAAGACATACTTTCACTTCCTATTTTTAACCCATCTCTTTTTTTAGCTTTCTGTGAGTACGTGTATAATGTCGGGCTGTCAGGAATATGTCTTACAGCACTATTTCCTGGCATGGGAACAGGAGGTGTGATTGAGAAATTACTTTATTATGACACATGGACATAAGCTAAGCTCAGCTTAGTGGTCAGCATCTAGATGGATGGTCAGGGGTGAGCTCTGACCAGATAACATGTCTCTAGTAAAATAAACGCATTTATTTAATGAATCTTGCCTTTAAATGTGACAATACTTACTGTACTGCGTTTATACCCACAACTTTGAGGACAAAATTCTTCAGAAGAAGATTAAAGTCTGCAAATGCATGTGAACATGCAATTTTCACTCTGTTGTCAGGCCCACAAAATATTGAGAAGGTGCTTTCTGGCTTGAATATTCACAAATCCAGAAAGCCCTCTGAAAATTACCTTGGCATTTGCAATTGGTGACAGAGGAGTCTTAGCTGCTTTGGTTCAGAAAGGTTGAGGAGGTCGCCCTGGAGCGATTAATAACTCCATTTTCTGCACCGTAAACATGAACTTTTTCAGTAGACGGGAAGGGTTTTACTATCCTCCACGAGCAGGTGATGCAGCAGGCGTGGGAGAGGTTTTCTTTTGTTTTTTCCATCTTTTTTCTAATTTAAATTGAAATGAGGATGTGATAATTATAAACAGTGGCAGAAAATGCAGGGGACATCGCTCTGCTGAGGGGTTTTATTCTTCAGAGAACTGAAAATTGGCCTGTGCTCTCCCAGATTACTGGAAGTGCTCAATTTGAGTTCTGCTTAATCTCCTCTCAGGGCACATCTTCCCGACTTTGGATTGCAAAGCTCAGATAATTAATCTTCCTGAATATTTTTGTCATCTTGCTTGTATGTGCATTCATCAGTGTACATATAACCTGCCAGGCATTGCAGGTTAGATTGAGAGCTCTGTGCCTTGACTCTGCAAATGCTAAGGGTTTTTTTTCTCCCCCTCTTCAAGATAGAAAAAACATTTTGTGATGGTATGAGAGATAGAATTTACTAGTATAAACAACCTGTCTCCCTGCCTTTCTTCAAGATGTCCTTCTGCCTAAAGTACTTGCCTTCTTACGAATGTAGCTGCAGCTTATCTCCTTCAAAATCTATTTACGAGCAATTTTATACTAAAATATGAACAAGTTTTGGATTTATTTGGGAATATCCCAATTAACTATGGGAACAATTCTTTGTTTTCCCATTTGTGAGCCATTCAAAAGGTGTTACTGAAAACAATAAGAGTTTTATGAAAATGCATTTACATAGGGCATCAGGGTTGAAATGTTTGCCTGGTAATAGTGCAGAAATCTTCTACTTTGGGGTGGGTATTTCAGGCTCTTGATAGGTGCTGGGAGCTGTGCTCCTACTGTTCCTGCTAGAAGGAGGCTGTCTCCTCTGATGCCATGAGTTTGTTGTCTTTCATGATCAAAATACGAAGTACAAAATGCATGAAGCCAAACAAATTTTCCTTCTGTTCTGGTACTTTCTACTGATGTTACTCGGTGCATTTTACTTTCTAATCCTCAGTCAAACAGAAAACCCAAGAAATGCTTACTTTTACACTCTAAAAGCATTTTTCTTTTTAAGTATTCTTTTTTTTTTTTCTCTCTCTTTCAGACCTGGGCCTGGATCAGTTTATAGTGAAACGCTATGATGGGAAGGTGAGTACATTAGACTATTAAGTGTATATTATTCAATGGCTTTTTTAACCTAGAGCCCTTTAGTTATTACCTGCATGTGGGTGTAAGTTAAATGAAGTCTTTGAAGTATTCTCTTCTGAGCTTTATATTGTTTAGTAGCATTGCAGTGCTTTTTCTGTAATGACAGAAAGATTATTTTTTTCTAAAGGGGTCTTATTTTAATGTTTACAGACAGAATATTACCTCTTCTTATATCCTGTTAGGCAAGGAAATTACAGGTTGTAATGACATTTCCTTGCTGCTTCTTTATAACTGCATGAGAGCCCCACAAGTTATGCTGTTTCAGGGGAAACTTGCTTGACCTTTCCCTTCCAGACTCATCTCCAGATTCCTAAAGGAAGGAGACACTTTTGTGTTTTTATCTGCATCTTGAGTATGTATTTCCCCCGCTATCAAACAGCCTTACTCCATTCCCCTTTTGAACCTTAGGTCCTTTCTGCAGCAGTGCACAACTGTTCTGGACGTTTGCGCTGTCCTGATACGTGTTGGTAAAATGTTGAGCGTGCTGTGATCTAGTTTTGTCTGCCTGCTTAAGTGGAGCTGCGTAGCATCCTACCTGTTTTTATGGAAATCAGAGACCCAATTAATCACACCATAAATCCCATTGGTATGGAGGAGTACGGTAAAGGCAGTTCATATCGACTTCTTGATGCAGATAACTGCAGGTTAGTTAACCTTCCATTATATCACTATGGGCACATAATGGTACTCCAGCTTTTAGCAATATTTTCATTTCATCAGCATCATCTGAAAATAAAGGTTCTGTTTGTTCCAAAGGGAAGTCAGAATCTGATGCCTTCATTGCTGAGTGATGTACCTGATACATAGTGTCAGGCATTTCCAGAAAGCCTCAACACTGAAAAAAATGCATGTGAGGCTTTATTCGGCAGGTTTGTTTATTTCATTCAGCACCTTCATTGCTTGAACACGTGCAGTTCCCTGTCTTGTTTTGTGTTTAGTGAGGAAAGGTAAAGACAGAAGGTGATCAAATAGCTGGGGTCCCTGTCATCAGCGGTGTACAAGTGCTCTGGTTACCCAGACAGCAGAGCAGGATTTTGTTTGAAAACAGGCAATTGGAAGGTAGTATTTTGGCAGTTAGTTTTGACGCATAAAACTATGACGCATGTTGTGAACACTTGTTTTCTTCTCCCCCTGCTACAAAACCAATGTCTGCTTTTCATAATTAAAAAAAAAAAAAAAAAAGTACATATATCCTTTGCAAAATATCAAATGTTTCTCCCTCTGGTTTATGACAGTCTATTATGCATCCACTCACTTTCATCATTTTATCTTGTCAAGCTATCACATTCATCCCTTAGGCTTTACATAAACAAGATTTGTTTGTAGAGAAGAAATGCCGAATCCCACACTATTTTTGCTAATCGTTACTCTGTTCCCGAGCACTCCACAGTCGGTTCCTGTCACATTGGATAAAAGATCCAAAGGCAATCTCTTTGCTGAACTCAACTTTCTGGTCCTTTGGTCCTCAGCACTGAGGGCTTGAATTGCAGTGCATTTGGATGCGATGGACACAGTCGCCACGCAGGGGTGTTGAAAACCCACTGTCAGTGTTTGAGGTACTGTGCTCGACTGTGCATCGTCATCCATGCTTTTAGGATCTTGCCTTTCAGTGGGTTGAACATCTGTGCTGGCTGAAGGGTGGAGAACAGGTAGCCTTTGCCTTGTGCCCTACCCACCTTTCGCTCTGACCTGTAGCAGAGTGAAATTGCTTTTTATGTAAGTTACAGATGTTGGTGCTGCACTTGGATGTCCACGTGCTGTGGTTTGGATAGTCTGAAAGTGAGGCAGCAGATTTAGGGTACTGCAATAGACTTTTCTTCATTGTTATCTTCTCTTGGGACCTATTTTTTTTTTTTTTGCCACAGTCTAATAACATCCTAGAAGCAGTTTGCTCTGTTGAAAATGAAGAAATAGAGGTTCTTGTTTGCTTGGCTGTCTGCTTAAAGACACCTTGGGACTAGCTAAATCTGGCTGTGGCTATTAGGGTAGCGGTAATGTCCAGGTGAGAGGATAATTCAAGGAGAGTATAAAATAAGTGGGCCTTGGCTCTCCCTTGGTAATGAAAGAAGCTGATGGTAGACTGATCTGTCTGATAGCATCTTGTTCTCATTTTATTGCTTGCTTTGGGTTTTAGTTTAAAAAACAACACTGTCTTTACTCGGTCAAGCACCAGCTGAGGTGCTGCAGAGCTGACCTTACTCATTCGAGTTTCACTTGCATAGTAGCACCCGAGGGATAAAACCTTTTTGCATCTCTTCCTCCTTGCCTGTTTCTAACTATGTATTCCTCTTGGGTTATCAAAGCATCCTCTACCTGGAGACAACTTTCTGGCGCTTTCCCTTTGTGCATTGGCGGAGCTGATGAGCTCAAGTGGAAGGGTAAGAGGTCCATCGTTCCCCTAAGCATCCTTAGGAATGTCACGCAGAGGTAATGGGACTTGCAGTATAGGTGTGTGCTCAAAAAGTAATAGGCCTCTTTACTGGAAATTTCCTCTTCATTTTTAAGGTGAAAGGAGTATTTGGGCAGTCAGACACAAGCAAGCTGTTGTACTAAAAAGTACTGACAATCTGCAGGCTAGGTTCCTGGTTGAAGAGTAGAAAAGAGAATTAATTTTAGTTCCAAGCAAAGATGTATACTCAGGGTTGCATGCAAGTAATAATTTAGAAAGAGATTTAGTTAAAAGAATAGAACCAGCTGTGCAGTCAGTTGCATTTTAATTATATACTACAGGACAATGTTTAAAGTATCGGTGTGAATTTTGAGCATATATGTTTGAGATTTAAATGCTACAGCATTAGTAAGCAGATGTATGAGCTGCTCTTTTCACAGAACCAATTTTATTTACATAAAACTACCATCAAAACAACTAATTGGCTGTCATGCAGTGATGGGGACTGGCCTTGCCAAAAGATTTTGTGGAGTGATGTGCCTCTGTATTGTAGTTGTGTCAAGTTTCTGAAGCATCTTGCTGTGCATGTGACTGAATGCTATGGTGAGAAGACAATACCCTCTTTTTTCTTCTTCCTGCCCCTCCTTCTTCCTAGTGATAATTTATAGAGTTGATGGGGAGGGAGGTAAATGTTACTGCCTTATTAATGGGAACAATGCTCCTGTAATTTGAGCCTAAATGCTTTTTCACTGACTGAGACCAAAAACCCTGGAGACACTCATCCAGCAAAAACCCTTGGTCAGATCTGTTTGCCAACATGAACTTGTACTTTTCTTTGACCTGCTGCTGGGCTGAGTGTGTAGGGATGCAACTCTGTCCCTGGCTCCATTTTTGTTTAAGTAGTTTTTCCCCCAGGGGAGCAAGCTCTGGAAAGCAGAGGAAAAGAGGCATTGATTACTATTCATTCAGAGTAGGAAAAAAGTATTAATCAGTCTGCAAACATTTCAAAGTGTTTATATTGAGCTTGAACAAAAGGCTCATGTGAGAATAGACACAATCTAATGTGTAGCTCACGGTGCTGTGGCGTGAAGGTATCCAGACCACAACTGTTCATCTGCTCCATTTCCACTGTGTCTCTTTCCTCCTCTTGCATTTTGGCGGTGGGAAAGTAAATGCTTTTTTAACCCATCTGTAGGAGAATTATCTCCTGTTGTCCCTTCTCTTGTCCTACCGTCTTGAAAAGCATGCCTCTGGTTAGGAGGAGTGAAGTCCTATTTAATTTAGGATGTGCTGTTCCCCTGCTGCATAATGTTCGTTAGGGCTTAAGAAAGGGCGCTTTTGAGGATAATGTGGAGATGTTCTTTGCATGTCTGATTTTCAAGCTGAGGTATTGTGCTGTTTCGTCACTCGCTACTTGCATCTTGCTTAGCAAGATGATAGTGATGAGTAAGTTCTCGCTAAGTAGAATTATATATCTCAGCACGTGTAATGTGGTGTGAGCTTTGTTAATGTTACATAAGTTGTAATATGGATTTTGTTTAAAATTTTATTTTTCGTGCCCTGCTTACTTGATGGTTTGGGGTTTTTTTTATGCATTGATTGACAAGGTTAATCTCTCAAATTAAAAAAGAAGTGATGCTGTTAGTGGTGTTCCTCTAAAGTGTGAGCTGCATATCCACCCTGCTGAGAGCAAAATTATGCCCTGTCGCCTGGGTCCTTTGGTGTGGTCCCCATCCTGGTGAGCCACCACAGGGGAGCTCCCAGGCATCGTGCAGCTGAGCTTTCATCAGTGCAGCCTGGTGGAAAGGTGTGAGCAGAGGCAGAAAATGGATGTGGTAGGTGTGCATAGCATAGATCTGTATTTGTGCAGCTGGGTGCTCACACTGAAGGCGAGATGTAGTGCTTTTAAGAGACGTCTAGCCTATTTAGGCAAAAAAAACCACCTTAGATGGCTTATTAGTTTAATACAGAATACACTTGACTTGCTCTTTTTTGTTCTCCTGTGGGGAAAATTTCTTGCAGCTGCTTACTATGAACAAAAGCCTTCAAGCTACCAGCAACAGCTTACCCTCCTGCTACCCTTGCTGCAGTAAGTAATTACAGAGGCTTTCAATGCCTTCTAATTAAATTTATGAATTAAGTATTTCCTGCCAGCATTTATATTTACATCTCCAGATGTTTGGGAATGCCGTAGAGTAATGCAGAGCAATAGCAAAATGAAGGAAAAGGAAAATACTTCAGATGGTTTCTGTAAGGGCCAGTAAAAAATCTGAAATATGCTTCCACCGTACAATGCAGGCTTGTATCATGGGCCAGTACAATGGTTAGCTTAAACTACTCTTACCTGCCAAGGCCCTGTAACTGGAGGTGTGTGTTCATTAAAGAGGAGTTGCTGGGAGTCAGCTCAGGAGGAATATTTCTTGCCAGATGATTTAAACAACATCTCGGGAGCAGAGGAGCCTGAAAAATGTACTCAGGAAGGATCCCCATGGAAAGGACTGGAGGTAGATGGACCATCCTTTTCTGGTGGACTGAAGGATCTTGCTGCCAGGTTGAAAGAGGGGGGGAAAGGAGCTTTTGTTTATTATCCTCAATTTCTGGGGTCCTTTGCTTTGTGTGTGAGCCAAGGCTGGAGCGTGAGACTTCCATCAGAGTGGTGTAAGCTGCTGTAGACCCAAGCTTGCAGCGAGACAAGTTCAAAGTCCTGTTGTCATTCAGAAGCCAAACACTGGATCAGAGCTCTGAGCTCCTGTGATGTTTAAGTGCCTCTGAAAGGATTTGAAAGGATGCAACTCTAAATGATACCTAAATAAAGGCAAGGTATTGCAGTTCGGTAAATAGCAGTGTAAGTGCGTGTGCAGTTGATTTACTGAGCCTGTTAACTGAGAAGGATACTCGGTACTTTCTCTGGCTTAGATGCAATGAAAACAGGTGAGGAGTCCTCTAAATCCAACTGTATGAGGTTTTGCCAATGTCTGTTGTAAGACTGTTTGAAATAAATGAGTCCCCAGTGTCAGCAGTTTGAGCTGCTGAGTCTAGGTTGTGGCTTGCTTGGAGATACCTTGAAGCATTCAGCTATCCCAGTCCATAATATGTGTAAAACATCACTGTCCAATTTCAGATTTCCCACTTTTAAATTCCTTCACCTTCTGATCTCAGTGCAGGTAATATTTACATAATAACCAGGAGGCACCCTCTTACATAGATAATAACCTTATGCTTGTTTATATGAAAGTTCCTCTGTCATCCCCAAAAGCGTCATAACAAACTGGTGGGAGGTAATTCTTGCCTGTGACCCTTTGTGGAGCCAAGCAGAGATGCAGTTTATTGCAGATAATCAGCAAATC
Organism: Buteo buteo; assembly: GCF_964188355.1. Taxonomy (NCBI): domain Eukaryota; kingdom Metazoa; phylum Chordata; class Aves; order Accipitriformes; family Accipitridae; genus Buteo; species Buteo buteo. Next base: position 30,618,215 of record NC_134174.1, on the reverse strand, counting down.
TGAGCTGAGCTAACACAATTTTTCTCTTCTTGACTTTCTTTGCTGACATCACTGTCCATGTTTGTGGGTTTCTTTGCTTGCTAGCTTTCTCCTCCTGGCCAAACTTGGCCCTCCCATCTGCTCTGGTTAGCAGTTTTGAGTTACTCTTGTGTTCCTCACCGCTTTTCCCTGTTCGCTGGGACCTGTGCAGATACTGAACTGCAAGTTCGTCTCTTGGCTTGTTTTTAATAAAAACAAATTTCATCAAAGAAAATACTTAATTGCTTCTAACACAGGTAAATGCATGGTGCACAAACATCTCTGTGGACACCTTGGTTGCTTTATGTCCACATACAGAACACGCTTCATCCTTTCCTGCCTCCTCTACCAAACGTTCGTGGTGTATTTCAGTTTTGACAGAGCTCTACTTGCTGTTATCTTTTTGTACCATTAATTCTGTTGCTCGTTTTCACAGGGCTTGTTTGGCAGATACTACTAAAATGCTCTGGTTGCTGTATGTCCTCTTTTATTCTGGTTTCTAGGTACCTGGTGGGTGTTTCTTCCAGCTACTAATGTCTCTGATAGTTGTGTCTTTATTCTAATTACGGTTTGCTTTTTTTGGTGTAACCAAGCATTCCCTCATTTTCTTCCCTTTTCTAACCCTCTCCCCTTCCACCAGGATTTCTGGCAGGTACAAAGCAGATAGCATGTGCTTTGATTAGTTTGTGCTTCAGACCTCATAATATGCACTTTTCGTGTAAAAGGGACAGTGTACGCTCACCCTTTCTCCCTGCTCCTTCAATAAATAATCCTGAATCCTCTCCTTGATCCTCAGCCTAAAGGATTTATTTCAGAATACTTGAATTTGGCTTGCTAAGAGTAAAGTCCTCAGGGTAACCATTAATACATGGCTTTATTAATGGGGACATATTTGAGCAAAGCTCAAATGTGTATCTCCCTGTCCTCCTGTTTTCATGGTGTCTTTTGAGGCTTTTGACTTACTTTGCAGCTTGATGAGGCTGCAATAGAGCTGGCTCTGGAAAATGGCTTTTTCTGCTCGAGACCATAAAGTTAGTTTTATTCTGTCAGAAAGGACAGGTGTCTCTGGCCAAATGCTGTGGGGAAACATAATGTATTTGAAGGTGTGTAGGTTTGGGGAAGAGTTAGTTTTGAAAACTTTCTTGAGTTTTGCAAGTCACAGAACTATGTAGAATGAACTATATTAAAGACTATTTTAGGAAGAAGATACTTGAATGCTATAGTTCATAAGATGGTTTCTAAGAAAAGGAACTACAAAGCAGAGGGAGGTTCGTTCAGTATTACTAAGTAAAGAGGGACATGTACTCAATGCTTTCAGTTTGGCCTTTTGCTTTGTGACCTTAATGAAATTCACAGGGGAAGTTAGCAAAAAACCAAGCAACTTGGTGATAAAGTGCTCTTAGTGGGCGTATGCAGTCTTGTAATCAAAAAGTGGTTTATGGGATCATTTTTGGCTTTAATTTCTTTGATAGTTTTGCTGGCGTTAGATTAATGCTTAATACTTGAGGGATACAAAACTGAGCTCTGAAAACTCTGTCCTTGGGTAACATGGAGTTAGTAGGGAGAAGGGCAGAGGGAAGGAGGGTGGATGGAGCAGGGTGGGAGGGAATGTTTTAGGAGGTGCTTGACCTCCCTGACTACAGAAAGAGGGGAGGTCTGGATGGGAGAAGCAAGTGAAGAAGAAAGGAGGTGTGAGAGAGGGGAAGGGAATGGTAAGATTTTTAGTTGTATCTTAATTCGGTTCCTTACACCGTTTGCAATTGCGAAGACAATCTCTAATTATGTGATTACATGTGTTTTTTCCCCAACCCCCTTTCTCATTTGGTGGGTGATAAGTACTGAGTGTATGGCCCCAACCTCATCATCTGAGCCAATGTTTAATACTTGCTTTCTATACAGAATTATAATTTTCCTTGTGTACTTTCACACTGGAATTTTTATCTGAGAAAACTAGCAGTGTGCATTATCAACATAATGAGTTCATCTTGGTAATGCAGGCTGAGATGAGGGAAGGCAGTATCCTGATTTCCATCTGGAGGCCTAAGCAGCCATTTAAATTCAAAGGTGTCAAAAGTCAACTCATTTTAGAAGCATGATTTGGGACATCAAGGACCTAATTTTAATCCTCCCCCATCAAATTTCCATGATGAATGCTGCTGTGGTCCTACAGATTGTGATTTCATTACCCTGCAGAGGAGTGAGTTCAATGGAGGGGAGCAGAAGCGTAGACTGTCCCTTTTCCGAGGCATTTCCTATTTGCTTTTCCAGCAGGGGTTTCTCCCTTGCATGAGTGGGTCTGCTGCCTGTGAAAGGTCGGGAAAGTCTGTGTCATTTTTTTTTTCTTGGTCGTACAGAATGCTGGCCTTGCGTTTCAGGTGCTGTTTGTTTTAAAGGTGATGAATATTTACAGCCTTGCTGGAAGGAGGGAATGCAGATTTCTCTTTCCAGTCTCAGGAGACCACCTGTAGTAATAATTGTTACCTAATTTTTGATTCTCTGTACGTGTCCAAATTCAAACTTGGAGGGAGAGAGCATGCAGAACAACTTCATGTCCCGCTCTGTATTTTTGTCCCACTGTGTATATATACAGATAAAATAACCTCCAAATCAAAGGTTTTAAAAAAATCTATATCAAAATATACTCTTGAAAGGTCATAAGCTGCAGTATTTGTCTGCCAACAGTAAATTTTAAGCATTTTCCTATGCTAACACTCACCCACCATGATTTGCCATGCAGAATCTGTTTGTGTTTGCCTGTGTTAGTATGTAGACTTCATAGTAAATTATTTAGAGCCACTAGGAGTGATGCTGTGAACTTTCCACTGCAAAAAGAGGTTTATGACTTCTAGAAAGTCCTTGTGCTGTTTCCATCATAACCTTAAACACTCTTTTATTTAGTGATATAGAAAAAGTGATATAAAAAATCCCAGCCAGTGCACCTAAAATGACTTATTTTGCATCCACATTATAAAGGTAGCTTTCAAAACTCTAAAGCCCTCAATTCTCCCCCAAGTCCTTTTTTTTTTTTTTTTTTTTTTTGTCTTTGTTTCATAACACAGAGGGACCTCCCCTATCTCTTTTTCCTTAAAGGGCTTTTGAACATCTGGGCTGAAAGGCTCAATTTTTAAATCTGATTCTGAAAGCCTTTTTAATTCTTTATTTCAGTTTTCTTAACGTAGGTAGCGAGGTGCCAACATGAGTTGTCATGAAATCTCTGAATACATGGCTTTGATTCTTTAAAGTTTGTATCTTCAAAAAAAATGAGCAAAAATTAAAAATTTCTCTTCTTTCAGAGCCTCCAGTTGAGCATTTTGATGCAGACGGAGTTCAAAGCATTAATATTTTTAGTTAGCATAGCAGGCTGCATTGCCTGCAGTTTTCACTGGCATTTCTTAAGGGTTTTCCCTTATCTATCTTGTGTGATAGACTAATGCAGAGCATCTGCTGCAAACCCATTAGTCAGTGAGCGGCTTGGTATCTATCTTCCCAGATTTTAAACAGCCTTGCTCGGGAAGGAGCACAGGAGTCCGTGCCAACACAGTGCTGTCCTGCAGGCTCTGCTGGACCAGGCAAATAGGAGCCACGTCACTGCACACTTAAATGTTGCATAGCACTAATGAGATGGCAGGTGCTAGCTAATATTTTTAAAGATGTCAAACAATCTGTGTGGTAGGTGCTAAAGAGTGTTTAAAATGCATTAATTAAATGGATTGACCAATAAATTTTGTGAAAAGATTTGTTTTCCCATCCTTAGAAGGATTCCTAATAGTTTTTTATTTATAAGGGTGCTGTCTACTGATTTAAGCCCAAGGTATCAAGCCATGTGCAAGCAGGAAGGACTAATAGTGCATCATGTCTATGCGTACTGCTTAATGTTATGGGCACAAGTCCTAACGTGGGGTTCTTTTCCTCTTGTTAAAGAGATTTCATTTGTAAAGAGACATGTATACAAAATTGCAATAATACAGAAAGTCATCTTTACCTTATAAAGCCAGAAAACTGAGAAACAAGGATTGTCTATATTAGGCCAACTTATAACACAGATTTTTTGGAAACTCCTACTGTGGAAAAGAGAGTATTTCTTTTTAACGCTGAACATAGAGCATTTTAACTTATTTTCCTATATGCCTACAGCTAACTGTAAAAGAAATACATTAATAGATGTCTTCTAAATGGTTTGCATAACCGAAGGTGGTCAGTTGGGACTGAAAGAGAAATGCTTTGCAGCAAGGTGACTTCCCTGAAACATTCATGGTTTTGTATTTGCTTACACAATATTGGTAACCTTAAAGTATTTCTTTTAAAAAGGAACAAACTGAGTATGATGACATTTGTCAATAAAAGATGGTTATGCTTCATCTAAATTTCCTTATTAATTTGCAAATTTACTTTCTGGTTTTGGATAAATACTCGTTATCTTGCATGCACTTTGATATTTATTGTCATTTTGGAAGGCATAAGTCACTGTGGAGTGGTCGCATAAGGCTGATATATGAACCAAAGCTTCAGGAATTTAAGTAAAAAGGTGATGTTGAAACCTACACAAGTTATTTGAATAAATGTGCCAAAAGTGTAGTTTCTTCTCCAGATTGAAACACAGACTGTCAACTCTTAAGTGACTTACCGAGAATGTGTTCTTCCCAAAGTGGCAAATTAAGTGCTGCACAATAAGTAGTTTCTGAAATGCAAAATGAAGTGGAGCTGCAAGGATTTAGCTGATAAGGCTTTTCTAAATGTGAGTTAGGAATGCAGAGCAAACACCAGCACTGCACCTTGGCATCTGTCTCTGCCTTTGCAGAGAAGGCATCCCTTAATTTGCAAAAATACATCTTTTTTTTCAGACTTGCATAATTACGTATTAACATGTTTCACTCTTCACTCAGCCCTGAGAAAATAATTTTTAAATCCAAAGTAAAGGTAATATTTGGCAAGGAATGGAAGGGATTAATGGGGGTTTTTTTTCCCCCAAATTCTGTTACCTGAGAGCTGTACCATATGCTTGGCTTGAGGGAGGCTCCAGCAGTAGATCAGTATTGGGCTAGAATGTGAAGTCTGTGATATATCTTTGGGTGCTTTGCTTGCTTGCAGCCAGCCTGTAACACAAGTCTGGAGAGTTGTCTGCATATGGCATGCAACCAGGTTTTCTACAGCACACGGGTTTGAGGGAGGCTGGTCACTGTTATTGATATGTTCAACCCATGTTCTGGTGCTGTTTGTTGGGCTTGGAGCCTGAGCTGGAAAGGGCAAACCAAGCTTTGTATTTTGAAATACAATTACTTTTTTTTTTTTTTTTTTACCTGTTGTCAATGTCTGGTATTGTAAGAAAATCTGCCTGAATGCCTGTAATAAGTTTTAGTCCACTAAGACTGGACTGGCGGCTTTTCACTGAACTTACACAGCCACGCTTGTGCTGAAAGCAATGGTATATTTAGGTGTCTTTTTACTTGTGAATTTGGATGTTTGCTCATTTGTGTGCTTGTTTAATATGAATCTACTGCTCGATTAAAAAATACATCATAATTGTAAGCTGTTTCCCCGTGGCTTGCTCACTTGTGAATGCTCAGTTTTGAATGTTTTTTGGGTGTGCTGAATGATCTTAACCAATTACTCTGTTTTTGGAAATGGATTTAATACAGAAAAAAAGTCTTACATGGAAGACATTTGACTGTTTTAACTGAGCTTTTTGAGAATCAGCTTGTGTTCAGATACAAAAGGGTATGAAATGTGAAAGTTGTCCTGAAATTGTGTGGATAACTAATTGTGAAGGTGACATGTCCCTAAAAGAGGATGGAGGCTTGGAAAGGGTTTTTTCCCTACATTTTCTGATTGCATGCATTATCTTTCTGGCTAGAAAAGATGGTAGAGTATGCTGGAAGGAAAGTAGCGTGTGGAAAAGAAGCTCAAGGTCTACAGACAGTGGTTTTAGATGTGCGTTCTGACTATGGGTTTTTCCACCTTGAGCTTTGAGGGATCACAACAGTCCACATTGTGCTTTGTAAAGTAGGTAGATTGATTTTTTTTTTTTAATTTATTTTGTTTTTTTTTTTCCTGGGGTTTATGATATAATTCTGTAGAATATAATGTTTCATGGTGAGGAGCAACCCCTGAGAAGGATGCTTGCATCCTTTCTCATAGCAGGGTGAGCTTCCCACATACTTCATGGAAAGCAATCAAACATGCAGCTTTTCAGTGAGCCAGAAGAAAATAAAGGGGAGAGTTGTGAATTTTTTTTTAACTTATGTTCTCCCAGTGCTAGGAGCCTGAAAATCTTACCAATCAGGTCAGTTGTTATTTTCTTCTATTAAGGTCAGTGGGGGAAATCCCTTTCCTATTAGCTGTAGGCAGGCTGAACACCATGGTCACAGCGTATGTTCCCCTTCCCCAGGTTTCTGACAAGTAGATGCTTGTTTAAAATAAATAAAAATTTTTACTTTGCTTGCTTGAAGTAAGATGCAAATGAGTAAGTTCTTCTCCCTCCCATCTGTCTACACCTTTGTATTTCAGAGAGCAGCTATCTTAATAACTTCTTTTATTGTTACTCTATGGATGTGGTTTGCCTCTTATGAGGAATATTTTGAGCAGTTTGATGTTGACTATGAATTTTAAGTGCAGAAAAAAAAGCCATAAAAAATAATAAACCAACCTCTGGAACTTTTTCATGGGATCCTTTGAGCAGGTGAAGTAGGATGCTAATAGCTAGTTTATGATAAACGCTGCTGAAGACAGGCAATCAGAGGAAGAGGCAATAAATCACACGAGCAGGTGAGATGCTACTGGCAACACTGCCGGCAGCAATTGCAGAAAACTACTTTCTCCACAAATACTCCCTTCAGTTTAAAGGAAAACCAGACATTGTTTATCTGTCCTTACCATAAGCATCAGTGTAATTTTGCTTTGGATCCATCTTGATGGGAAGGGAAGCAAAAACGTTTTTTTTTTCAGTAAATGATACTTCAACCTGGTATCCCATAAGCATAAATAGCAGTTATCTTGCATGAAATGAATGCCATTAGCGTGTTGTCTGCTGTTAGTGATTTGCCTCTTATTAAATTCCTGACTCTCTCCAGATGGTAAAGGCAGAGCTACTCAGAAGAGTTTTATTTGATCAATAGAGCTGAACTTCTTTTCTTTGGAAACTGTATTTTTTGGTGATCTATATGATTATTTTTGTCTCTTTTCTTGTGGTTTCCGAGCCAGATACGGGTTAAATTTTCATCTAAATTATTAGCTGAGCTCATCCCCACTCTGCAGTCACATACAATGGTGAGTTCTCTCAAAAAAAAAAAAAAAAAAAAAAAAAAACCAAACAAAGAACAAACCTGAGGTGGATGAGAGACATCAGCTACAGACAGTGGATCTGACCCAGAGAGGCTACATGCTAACTCTTGCTGGGATGTCTTAGGCTTCTTAATGGTGCCCAGTCAAAGCAACGACCTGGTTGCTTCAAAACTTTCTTGCTCTTCGCAAGTCTAACCATTCAACTTGATGTTATGTTTTGCCTGCTTATTTTATTGTTGGTTAACCAGTTTTCTTTCCTTTATCTTGTATATGATGGGATCTCCGCTAGACAGAGGTAACAGTGGGGGACAGTTGTGTAGCTGGACCCCCATGTGGTGGTGTTTGTCAGTGGTTTTTCCTAAAACTGTTCCTAAATTCAGCCTTGCTTTCACCATGCTTCTGTGCTTGCATGACCTGGTTTCTGTGGAATAACCTCATCCATGCCTACTTTTCTTTATATTAATTTCATATTCTTGTGTGTGTGTGTGTGTCTACCTTCTCCTGCTATGTTCTTAAAATGGATCACCAGTGTGGATTTCAGTGTGTATCTCCTAACAGTTTTATGGATCCTTTTCAGTCTTTGAAGCTTCAGCAGATCAAAGGGACTTGGATTTTTAGTTTAGTAAGGGAGATTAGCTGATAAGACACAAGGTTTTGAACTGGTGCAAGAGAGAGAGATTGAGATTGATATCAGTCCTGGTCCTCCTAGTGAGCTCCTGAATCGTGTGCTTCTGATAACTACACATTTTTGATAACTTTGATCATACTTTATATTAATGTGAAATAGTTCTTTCTTGGCTATTGCTACAACAGAGTATAACTAAAATGCTCTTAGTGAAATACGATGATTTCCTTTTTGAATCCTGTATTAAAAAATCTGATTTCCATAACACTAATATCTCAAAGATTCAGACAAGCTTAAGCAAAATGGACATAGTTTCATTTATCTATATTTCAGCTAGGCTAAACCAACTAATTAATATTGTGCAAGTCCTTATCCCTCATCTGAGATGGAGAAGCACTGATCTTTGCAGAGCATTTCTGACAGATTTGAAGGCTGGAAAAGGTCCACTGAATACGAATGGAGATAGTAGGGGTGTGTGTATGTGGAATGGCTTATTGGTGGTAAGGTTACAAATAAAGCCTTCTGTTTCTCTATTTAATCAATTGCTTTATTTTCTCTTTTTGGGGTGTGGGTTGGATGAATAAATAGAAACTGTCCCAGGAGCGAGAGAAGTTTGCCGATGAGGACAGCATATTTTATGCGCTTGGAGAATGTGGACTCATTTCTTTTTCCGACTACATCTTCCTCACCACAGTCCTTTCCAGTAAGTACAGTGGGTTTTTTTTCTTCTGCAATTACTGATTTATTTTTTTTTAAGTTTTGACAAGCAATGAGTTTGCTATTGTTGTCTACGTACATTTCCCTAAAAGGAATTCTTGATTGCTTGAAACTCGAGCTAAGTGAATAATTGCTATTGCTTCATCTGGTTTAGACTTAGCTTCGAGTGGTTCAGAAAGATAAGCAGATCAATGACTTTTGAAGATTTATTTCTCATTTTAATATGTGGCTTTTTTTTTTTTGAATGAGTCATTTGACCTGCTGTTCAAAACTGAAATGGAGATGTGTTCTTGAGTTGTGTTCATATGATATTCGTGTGTTTGGATTAACATTGCTTTCCAGCTCTTCACTGGTTACAAGACTGTACAAACTCTCTTCTCCAGCTATATTTTCACTTGGGTAAGTTCAGGCTTGTGCATGATGTAATCCAATGAGGAGAGAAGCTAAGCCATTTACGTTTCAACAAGTATCATTAGATACCTTCTGTCTTTTCATCCTGCTGCACTTGACTTGCATTTGTGATATTTCTGTGATCTGCTAATCTGTTCCAGCAAAGTCTTCTGCACTTGGAGTGCTGGCACTTAAAAGTTTGCTTTGTTGGCAAGAAACAGTGAAACTGAAGCCTTTGGTGGTGTCAAATGGCATTTCTAGACTTTCTTTATGGGAAAAGCAAGTTAAAAACCTTATTTGCAGAGCTTCTCTAGCTGCTTGGAAGGTGCTTGTCGCAAACAGGGAAGTCGTCAGAAATTCCAGTTATTTTTTAGCCCCATTAGAAACTGTGGGGTGAGGGGGAACATGCTGCTGTCCAAATGAACTTGAGACATTTTATTTTCAGACCTTAAAAAAAAAAAAAAAAAAAAAGAAGAAAGAGAGAAAATTTGGCCATCTAATCTTGTAAGTATGTGTTTCATGATGACCTATTTACAGGAATTAAAAAGGCTGGACACTTCCCAGTTTACTGTAGATCGCCATTGCTACCTGCTCTGTGCTGTTCAGGGAGTCAGCTGGGTAATTCACTGATATTTTGTAAAAGCAACAGGTGCTTTATTTTTTTTCCCCTTATTCTTGCATGCTGTAACATGGACAAATGAAAGAGGCAGTTTGTCATTTACTGAACATGGCATTTCAGAGGATCTATTACCAGGGAGAAGCCCTGTTCGAGGTCTTGTTTGTTGTCAAATGGACATGGTGGGGAAAGACATGTATGTGACCTTCATGTTGTGGAAGCAAACACTGAGAGATAAAGCTAGTTCAAGCCAGGGAATTTGTTTTATGATTTTAATCTGCTTTTTTGTTTGACTGAGTCTCAGAACTGACTCTTAAGACTTTTGCCGTTCCTTTCTTAAATTAGTCTTGCCTGTGCCAAAATTATCTAAGGTATTTTCACTTGTGTAGCAGGGCCTTTTCATCTGAGTCTCCATAGATGACAATGAACTCTCAAACCTGTTGTATCACATTACTGAATGCAGTTTAGAAAATGCTCATACCCTTGGCTTTATGGCTGTGCTGGTGGTGAACAACCCCCTAATCAGGTACATGGGGCGCAAAATTAATTTCATGTGCTTCTGCAGGCAGCAGTAAGAGAAATTGTTCTGGCTTCCGTTTAATTTCTTTGTTGTGAGAATAGAAGAAAAGGGACCACCTTCTGTTAGACTAGCAGCCAGCCTTGTTTTGGAGGGCTGTGTGGGAGGGACAGGGGTTTTTGCTCTTGGTTTTGGGCTTTTAAACGTGTTTGCAGTCACTGGGGAATCAGACTAATGACAGGAGACAGAATTGGGTGGTGTGTGCTCTGAGGAACAATGTGAAGGATGGGCAAGGCAGGAGCTGTCAAAAAGGGAAAAAAAAAAAAAGAGGAGAAAAAAAGTGTTCCAGGACTTTTAGTCTGACTTTGAGGTATTTGGGGAGGTTGCTGAATGGTTATTGAGGATGGAGTAATGTCTCTGAAGCTACTGTCAAACAGTCATTCCCCAGAGGAAGAGTTTTGGTTTCATTTTTAAAGCATTTGCTTTTATAAAAATAAAACTCTCAAACAAACTTTGCCCTGTGGCTAGATGGCAAATTCACGGTTATGCCATGCTAGTTTACTCTCTTACTAGTAAACACTACCTTGCAGGAATCCAGTAGTGTCTGATTTTTATTTTTTTTTTTCCCTGGGAAATAAAAAAAAATAGAATGAGGAAAATACATCTTAAACCTGAGTGTTCAATATTGGTTTTCTCACTGTTGTTTAAATAACCAAAACATTAAGACAGTGTCTGGACAAGAGCAATCTGCAGATTACATCAAATAGCTAAAAGCCGCTAAACAGTTGAGAAGGAAGGTGGTGGATTGAGCACTACAGCAGGAATCAGAAGGGGAGTGTGAGATTGGGTCTGGGGGTGGGAGGCGGCAGGAGGGAGAGCTCCTCTGCTGTGCTCAGAAGTGATGGAGAGAGATCAGTCGTGGTCTGGGCTGGCTTATTGAACTCAAAACTGATCAACGATAATGTCTGAAAACAAGAAACCCCAAGGGCTTTGCGTTACTGTGCTCCTCAGGAGCATCGTGTCCAGCAAGTCTGCTGAAGGAGGCTCCTGCCAATCTCCCTGGCTCTACTGAAAGCACTGCCAGGCTTTGAGAGCACTTTACCAAAGCATTCAATTTAATTTGTCTCTGCAGCTTCAGCTCGCTTTAGTTGTATCCTCTGAAACGCGGACTGCGTGGCAGCTGCCAGGGAGGGAGAGGAGGAGAGAGGACTGGAGGCTTCATCTGTATGTTGCTCGCAGAGAGCTGTTTGCATATTGCACAGAAAATGAAGTCTGTCACCATATTTTATTTACAACTGATTTCTCGCTCTAGCACTGTCTGTTCTCATCGGTTGCCGAGTTTCTGTGAAAATGTATTTTTAAAACAACTAATAAAATAGCAGTTAACTGCTTCAGAAAGTCGGCCTTCTATTAAAGGCAGTAAGAGCTGAGTGGCCTTGAGGATGCCCCACGGTTTCTGGTCCTTCAGCCATTCCCCATGTTTTGGGGTAGAGGTAGAAAGATGAGCAAAACACAGGGTAAGCAAAATGCCAATGGGATTTCCCCTGGGTCCTTCAACTGTCATAGGAAAGCAAACACATTTCTTCCCCAGCCAAAGAGGTTTTTGCTTTTGGACTTGTAGAACAGGTGAAGGAAGGCAAGAAAGAGCTTTTCCATCATCAGTGACTGCAATTTCAGAGCAAATGTGGCCTGTTGTCCAGGCGTGCTAATGCCTACTTGATTAGCAGGTACTGAAGGGAGCTGGGCATTAAAAGAATAAGTCGGTGTTGTTCCCGTAATTGGACTGTCGCTGTGTCTGGATTTACTCCTCCTGGAGGAAAGCTAAATAGCATTGGCTCAAGCCAAAGTAATTACTCTCTTGCCAGGGCTCTTGTAGCAGGCCTGCAGCTCCTTCTCCCATCTCCTGGGGGTTCTTTCTAGAGCGTGATGTGCTGCCATCCCTTAGGTGTACTGGCCTGCAAGAGGCCTCTTGCCTAGGATAGAGTCACTTTTTCTTCTTTTTTTTTTTTTTTCCCTCTCTCCCCTGTGTAAGAAATAAACCCCAAGCCATCTAGCTCTGGAAGGTATTTTCTGGCCAGTTATTGAGTGCTGTGCAGGTCCTTGCAATGGAGGTGCCATGGTGTGCTCTCCTGCACTGCTGCATGCAGGCGACATGATCTCCAGGATCTGTTTGCACTGTGGCTATTTTGAATATGTATTCCTGGCTGACACAAATGTCTTCAGCCTCCTTCCCTGCCACGAGTGAGATCTGTTATCTTACCAGTGGTGTTTTAATCCTGCAAAACAGCACTAAGTGCCATAGGGCTCATGCCTACAAGAAAAGGAGACAGAAGGTTGCTTTGAGTTTATAGGAATATTTTTGTTTGTGGTCCTGTTCATGTTAATTTTATCTTTACTGTAAACTTTCAAGACCGTCCATTTACCTACATGGATAAACATGGGACATCTCATCCACACTGTATGATGCAGGGATGTCTTCAATACCTTTCTGCCAGCCCAGTTGCTGCTTTGTGGGTTTTCCAAGATGTGTCCGAGCAACACAGAGATCCTCTTCCAAGGGATGTCCCAACTTCCAAATGTAAGCCTGGTCGCTTCATGTCAGACCGAGGCCTCTCTGGCTCAGCATCCCACTTCCGCCCTGGGCTGGTAGCCATGCTGAAGGACAGGACAGAAACGGGATGGATTTCTCGCAATTGGCAGTTTGAGATCTTCCTAAGCAGAGCTTGATCTCTCCAGTTTGAAAACTGACACTAGGGCATGGGATGCTCTATCAGCCTCTCTGCCTGCAGTCTTCATTTGGTCTTTCTCTGTTCATCTCTTCATCCCTTGTATTTGCATGGTGTGATGGGCTGATGGATCTCCAACAACCTCCTGTATCACAGAGGACGGTAAATTTGCAGCAGAGAAGGACTACTCTGCGTGCAGCACTTGTTAGTCTGATGAAGAAGTTCCAGAAACTTACTCATGATTATCTCTGTAGAACTAGGAAATAGAGTAATTTTGTGTCGCTCAAAGCAATATCACAGAACCTGCAGATGTTTGGGGTGTCCTCTTTCTCCAGGGGTTCCCTGGAGAGCACAACTTCAATGGCCTTTGTCTAGAGCTGCCATTTCAACAGCTTGTTTCCACATCCTTATTTCAGAGAGGCATTTAAGAGGGAATCTTGATTTCCAGCAATGCTCTGTGAGTCATGTGGTAACTGAAGAGAAGCTGTTGAAAGTAAGTCTCGTATGCTGGCCGAGGCGCTGTCACATTCTTTCAAATGTCTCAAACTGAGGCGTACGTTTGTCATTGACGTTAAAACCAAAATACAAAATTTGGTATCAAAATTACACAGTTGCTTTGGTTCACAAGCTAACAAACAAAATAGAAAAGTGAAACAGCAATATTTTTTCTTTAATTTTTTTAATTGATTAAATAGAAGAAAGATTAAAAATGGCGTTATCTGGGACATCGCTCCAAGGAAAAGTATACTGCATGCTTGGTGTGAATTTTTGTATCTGAAGGTAGCGCACTGTCATGGTACAGCTTTCTAAAGGGTGGATTGGAGCATCCGTTCACATGCCAGATCCTTTAGCTCTTCCCGACGCATGTGTCCAATCCATGTTTTTCTGTACAACAGGACAGTTTATTTAGGATTTTACCTGTCAACTGTACTAGTTAACCCCTTCTTTGCTTTCTGTTGGGCACCTCTCACTGTCAGTGGTGGCAGTGTGAGCATGTGCAGCTCAGTAACCTTGGAGCTTGGTACTCAAGTAGGGCTTGAAACCATGTGCCTGGGTTCAGGCATGTGAACCTCCAGCGTGGATTTAGAGTGTAGAACTAACAAAAACTTCATTTCTCTTGGTCTAGGTTGTTTAGGGCTTTTCTTACTATTAGTAACAGTGGTATTTTTACTTTGCATGGCAGCAGGTTCCTTGTGAGCCACTTCCTACCCCTTTCCCCACGTGTGGAGCTGCACCGGTGAGCCAGGAGTGACAGTCCAGCCGCTGCAATCTGGCTCGTGCTGTTAGGAAGTAACACCTACCCCAAACGTGTGCCAGTAATAGAATAGGGTGTACTTCTACCAGGCATGAAAGACCTGTTTCCCACTTGTGAAAGCAGCATTAGATTTTAGATTTTAACTGGAATTTGAAAATCAAATGAAAACTTGATTTTCTGGGTGTTAGACTGCTTTAAAGCTTCAGTCTGTATTTTAGTGGGATTTGTATATTTAGGTTTTAAAATGATGCATTTGTATTATTTCAGAGGTAATTCTGATTCTTTATTGCGGTAAGAAATAGTCCTTAGCTATTTAAAGGTATTTTCCCTTTAGAACCAATGATATTGTGGCTCAGTCTCCATGCTGTGGACTAGGTTATTTTAGCTCTCTGTTATTTACAGTTCTGACTTAATAAACATTAAAAAAAAAAAAAAGTTGGTGGGATTTGGATTCATTTTCTGAAATAGTGAAATAATTTGAAAGGAAAATATCTGCACTGTTAGGACATTTTAATGTTTGAGGGGTTTTTTCCCATATCTATTGCAGCTAGGGCTCAGCCATCTATATTCTATGGATAGTTGCTTCCTTATAAGGCTGTAACTCTGTTCTAAAAAAGAAAAATATTACAGCATTTGGAGATGCATTATGTGAAAGTGTATCATCTAGCTCTTCCCTATTACCAGTGCAGTGGCTTACAATGAACTAGATGCCGGTGCTGGTCTGTGGTCTTGTAAGGGTGAGATCATCTGTGACCTCAATTCTTTCCTTCAGACAGAAATGTTCCAATTCAAACACGTACAGAAAAATTTCTCCACTGTGTGGAGTCAGACAGAATAATGACCATGCTGATTCATGTAACTTGAGGGGGGGGGGGGGGGGGGGAATAATCTTGAGGAATAAGGTAAGCTTTTTTTTTAATAATGTGGCCTGAAAAAAGTAAAGAAAAAAAATATTAAAGCTGCAAGGCTTCAAGAGCCATCTCTCTAGATGAAAATCTGTCTTTACCTTAGGAAGACTGTGTTAATTTTGGATCGATTATGAAGATATATTTTTTCAGCTTCAGAGTACAGTGGCCTTTGTACACATATATTTTTCTTAATTTTGGGATAGATGGGGAAGAAGCAATCATAGGATATTTAACTCCTAATGACTAATTTTTCTTCAAGTAACTCCCCAGCTGAATTCTCGATCTTTTGTTCCATACTGGAGTTGCCTGGGGAGTTACTAGGCTTCAGGATGGATATTGAAGTCCTGAGCTGCTTTGTGTTTAAATTCAGACAAAGAAATTTTCAACTACATCTGAAGGGAACCATGTTTATTTTCCAAAAGTGTGTTCAAAATAGTTTTCCTAAAATGTGGTACCTCTGCTTGAGTTGGATGCTCTACAGACACTTAATTTTTGTGACTGTAGCCATGTACTGTGTGAGTTGCAACAGGAGTCAGAGGGAAAGACTTGTTGAGAGGTATCTCTTCGAGTGTGGAGTATTGAGTTTGGGGGAAAGAGAAAATCAAATGAGCACAAAAATAGTAAGATGTGGCCTTTCTCCTCATCAGTGAGCATTTATTGTCTTTCAGAATGCATTGCTTCTGGTGAGAGTAAATGGCAATAAAGAGCAATTGAGTGCTCCAAATTGGTCTGTTGAATAATTGAAAATAGTTAAAAATTACATAATTGGCTTAAAGATGCCTTATCAGCCCATCTAATGCCTCGGAGGTTCCCTGGGGCTTTATGCTGACTGATCGGGTGGGTTTTTCAATGTGGTCAATGCTGCTGCTTATCATCTGTTTGTCTGGAGGAGGTTGCTCATCTTTAATGCTACTGCCTGTGGCTTTTGGTTTTCTTACTGCCTTTCTGTTCCCAAATAATTGATTTGAACAAATGAGTCAAGAAAAATGTTAATTGCCCTTTGCACTAACTCCCAGGTTAGTTGAAAAAACAACTTGGTGTGTAGATCTGGTCAGCTATGGATCTACAGAACAATTTCAACCTGTTCTTTCAAGATATAGTTATATATATCTCAAAGCTAAGAATAAGGTAACTCATGAATTGGTATTGGTGTGGGCTCCAGTACCATGGTTTTATTTGTGTTAATGATTTGGAGGAATCATTAGGAAGTCATTGTATCCTCCTGAACACCTAAAGAGTGGAAATAAAGCTAGAAAAGAAACTGCAATTGTCCTGACCAGTTCCTGCGTTGTTGCCCAAGGGAAATTAGTTACAATGAAAAATTCTTGATTCTTAATAATGTCAAAAAGGATGGCAAGGAGATAGCTCACAAAATCAACAAGAGGTAGAAATGCAGCAGAGCAGTTGGGGAAAATCCAGAAATGTTTTTCTCTTGTAAAGACAGGCATTGCACCTTATTAAAAGCAAACAGTCCTTTAAATGGTTTTGATAACCATTGCAGGAGGAATATTGCATTCATTTGAGTCATCTTAATTAAGGAGGCAGTGGGGAAATTTAGAGGAGCTGCAGTCAAGAATGGTAAAATTGGGGGGCAGAATAAAAGAGGGGGGAAAAAGAAAGGCTAAGTTTAGCTAGGCAAACTGGTATCTGCTGCCTTTATGGTCTGAAAGTTTCTGAAAGATCTAAGTACAAGAGAAAAAAGTGAAGTGGAGGTTGTACAGGCTGATGTAACCACGAAGAACGGGGCAGAGTGAGCAAGGGGGGGTCAGCTGCCGTCAGGATGACTCTTCCCCAATAAATCCTGGTCAGAAACATCACACCCAAGAGGAGAGGCAGAAATAATCTCACTCGGGACCAATAAATTCAGGCTGCCTGGAGATCAGGGACATAGATCTTAATGAACATTTCTTCCTGAGCAGGAGCAGGGTGAGCTAATTGTCTTCGGTGCCCTCTGGTTTCCCTGGCTTGGATTCATGTTTGTTGGATTTAAGTGTCGTTACAAGTAATCAGAGTTAGATGCGGATCAGAGGAAGAAATGGGCTGAGTCGCTCATTAGCTAAAGGAATGAAGTAATTAAATTTGCCGATTTAAAGCCACTTTCATCCCCTGTCTTTAAAAAATACTGACCCTGCAGATTTTTGATGTGGAACAGTTCATTTTAATTTTGCAAGTGATGTTCTCCTCTGAGACTTTGATAAACTGCTCTTGAAAATGTATATTTAGAGAAGGGAAAGAAAGGAAACAGCCTTTGTGAGGGGTAAGTTAAGTATCTTGCTTTCTCTGGGCACCCTGTGTCTGTGCAAATCGGACACAGTGGTATATGTTTCCTTAAAGAAAAGAGGGGGGGCAACAAACCCCAAACCCCAATTTTTAACAAGGAGTAACAAATTTTCCAATCTCAGAATATACGTCATTGTACCCTGGCAGAGAAAATGGGGGAAGAAAGATGAGATGTGTAAATTGCTATTTTTCTAGCATCTTGTAACGAGATTATTTTGTATATTCCTCCTTTGCCTCATAGAGGAAACAACTCTTTCCATGCAGTGCTAGATTTTGGGGCTAATAAGAAGAAATTGCATCCAGTCTTTCATGCAGTACTTGCAATTAAAGTGAATAAAATTGGATGTCTTGTTTAAACATTAAGAGGGTAGTTGGAAGGTGCTTAATATTGTTGCTCTTCAAGGAAATGGGGAATTAATCACTGGAAATGATGGATGGACACAGAGGAGGCTTTTTCTATAAATCCCTTTAATTAGATTGCCGCATTGGAGAGATTATGAAGTTGGTGTTGGGGACAGCTGCTCCCCCTGATTACAGCTCAGCTAATGCAGAATTAATGAGGGACAGTGAGCAAAGGTCTCCTCGTCCCAGCAGGCAGGACAGAGAAGCTGGGTAGAGGCACGGCTTCTGCTGCAGCGTTGCGTATGGAAGGGAAGGAAGATAACCCACCATGTGCTGCAGGAGATCGCCGTGGTTATAGGAGACACGGCTTATGCACGTGGTGTTTGGAATTTAAAGCCTGAATAATTGGTGTGAGGAAATTGGAAATCCAGAGATGATAACAGCAGGACTGTATGTGCTGTATATATCAAGAGGCTAGTGACAGGCTATTCCTGCTGTTGAGTTTAATGTTGTTATACATCTGTTTAAGGCACAAAGTGATTGGAAAAGTGATCTCATTAACATGTTTGCTGAATCTTTTTAGTGATAAAGTGCTACAGTTTATTATAGCAAGGGGAGAACACGATGTAAAAGTCTCCTGGCTTTAAATTGAAGCTGTAACTAATGTACAAAATCCAGTTCAGTTAATTCCATATTAATTTCTTTTTGTCAGAGTGCTTCCTCTTTGTGTCCTCTGCTCCTACCCCTGTCTGGGAGTTGCCTTAACATAGAAGGGCAGTTGCAGAAACTCATTACTTTTTAAGCATCTGCAAGAAATATTAAAAGTTGATTGCAACAGATGAGGTTAAAGAGGGTGAGCCTCACCAGTGATCTACATCCTGCTGCCAGATTTTGGTGGGGAAGAGCCATCTTCAGAACAAAACAAGGGGCTAAGTTTTAATTGATCACTTAAGATGACAACCTAAGCACTAGTTATAGCCTAGAGGATTCCCTAGAAATGCCAGCAAACACCAAAATTCCTGTAGGTGGTATGCAGAGCAAGATAAATTCTCATATATTAGCTTAATTTGGAAAACAAATTGTGGCACTATGTTGTAGCTTTAAATGGTGATGGGTTACAGATCCCAAAATGGAAACATACTGAAATTCTTTGATGGGATGCAGGGGAAAGAGTGTGGTTTTGCTGTGATAGGTGGCTGTGAAGTGATGCTTTTGCAGAGTTCTGGCTAAATAAACCATGACAACATAGACTAAATGCAATGAAAAATAAGGTACCACGCCGTCTTGGGTGCATCTCAACTGGTGAGCTCCAGTATTATCTCAATGTTATAACTGGACTGAGACAGAGTTAGTAATGATTTGTTTAAATTTGTACGGTGAGACAAGAGCTGAGTCTGGAAGAGAATTACCCAAAGTCTAGGTCTGCTCATCACCCACAGGCTGCTTCACAAAGCATGGAGAGTCCTCTGCAGTGCTGGAGGAATGTCCTCTGGCCAAATTGGTATTGTACTGTATGGAGCAGGCTGGAGGTCTTGCTACAGTGTCATTTTCTGTTGATTGTCATTAGACATATCAGATAGTGTCTTGATTTTGTGCTTTTTCCACCTGTAAATGGAATAAATTTTGTTCAAGCAACATCTCCTCCTCCCAACCTCCTTGCTGAGACCTTTGGTAAAAGGAGCACTATGAAGCTCGTAGGTAGAAGTTCCCAAGACCTGCATTTTCTTATTAAAATTGCAAGAATTATGGAAAATTGCTTTTGGATAAAATCTTTCTGAATTTGTGCCTTTTTTTTTTTTTTGTTGAGCTTTAGTATCTTCATTAACTGGTCTTTGTTTTTTATTGTTTCTTTCTTTCTTTCTTTCTTTTAATGTAGCTCCCCAGAGGAATTTTGAAATCGCCTTTAAGATGTTTGATCTGAATGGTGATGGCGAGGTGGACATGGAAGAGTTTGAGCAGGCAAGTTGAATGACAGGTTGACTTCTTAATGCTATGGCATCTTAGTCGTAAGTGCAGCACTCCTCTATGATGTTATTGTAATTTATATTTGTGGTTAGTGCTGGTTTATGTCTTTTCCTTCTATGCTCTGCCATGTTGCCTCAGTGCCTGCTTGCTTGTGTTTGTTTTTTTTTTTTAACTGGATATTTCAAGACATAATTTTTCGTTCAACCCAGACAGCTGTAAGTATAAACTCTGATTTCCTGTGACTTTGTCACTGAGGTGTCTTTACAAGACGTCACCTCCAAAGTAGATAAGGAATTTTTTTCACTCTACTGATGTCATAGGATTTTGATCCTGTTTTCTTCCACACTTTTCACTGCATTCCTTAATTTTGTTTGTCTTCAGAGAATAATCAGGGTGAGTCTGCTTAGAAGAATTTAGCCACTTATTTCAACGTAATGTAAAAACGTGTTTGACAGCGTATTTTCATTTAGTTTCTTTCCCCTCCTTCTTACAAGGTTTCATCAACAGGGAGTTTGATGCAGGCTTTTTAATGAGCTTCACCTACATGTCTAATACTGGTGAGGTCTTCCTGTAAGCTACAGTGTATGATTGTGTTAGAGTGAAAATAGATTGAAGAGTCAAGGTGTCAGTGGGGAAAAGATCTGACCTCCCTAGGTAGAAGTGTATGGTTTTCTTGCCTATGTAGAAAACAGCCTTAAGGCTTTGGAAACTCATAAACATCCTGAAGTCACTGTATATTAGCTAAGCTCCATGTGTGTGCTACTTGTGAAAGGAAAAGTAAATGTCTTTGCAAAAAAGGGAACTGGCTGGTTGGATGAGTTGTCACCATCTCTGTTATCAAAGAACAAGGTAGAGGAGATACAACTAATGTACCTAATATTCATGTGGCCCCTGGCACTTCTGTGACCCCATGTCCCTCAGGGCTGTACGTGTAATGGGCAGATGGAAGCTGCTGCTTCTGGGCAAAGGAAACAAGACTCTCTGGTCAAACAAATAACTTGCCCTTTCGGTTTTTTTTTATGTTGGAGGACATCTGTATTTGGAGAAGGTGAAAAGCTGTATACTGACATCTGAGAACAAAGCAGCCCTGAATAATCTAGTTACAAATTCTTACTCATCGGCTGATTGAATGACTAGTTAACTTCAGAAGAGTCTCTGAGAGGTCATGCTTGGGACACTTACTATAAATGGGAAGAACTAGTGACAAAGCAGGTCTGTTAAATTAATCCTACACCCCCCCACACTCCCTCTTCTAATCTTTTGCTGTCATCCTTCTTAAGTTATTACCTGTGGGTATGATGTTGTTGTTATGAGTTTGCTCCAGAGCTGTGTAATATATCTGGTTAACTGTACGTTTTTAGATGCAAACTTTGGACTATGAGGAGACTGGAGTATGTTTATCTCCAATAGGATATCCCTTCATGTGACAGCTTGTAATGTAAACCCAGGAGTTTGTTCATTTTCCTTCGAGTGGAAATTTGAATACACAGTTTTGTCCAGGTTATTGTGCTGTTTGGCGCTGCCTCCCTACAAACTACAGATTTAGCTATGAAAAATTCCGAGTTTCCTGTTTTCTCAAGTAAAAAATACTGTTCTTCCTTCTATTTGTATAGTGCATGAATATAGCGCTCCACTGCAGCTATCTGATAATATTTAACAATTCAAAAGGTGTTTAACAGTAGTTACTAATGTTCTAGAGTGAAATCAACTATGGAGATAAATGAATTTAAGAGAAGTGGAGAATGGTTAACCACCTACTAAAAATGCAGCGATGCCGAGGTACTAACGCAGGTGTCGTGTTTGGCTTTTTTATTAGCCATGTAAAGTAAGAAAGAATGTTTCATGAGGATGAATGTTTCAGAAGCACTATGAAGATGAAGGTACAAAATTGAATTAAATGATCTCAAATCATCCGGTAAGCAAAGGGAAGTTATATGTACATTAAGTCATATAAAAATCCTTAGGAAAGGGAACGTATTTTTGTTAAGCTTGTTACATGCGTCACTGCCTCTATATAAAGGAATAAAATTCCTGGTTAGTATCAGAATATTTTGGTGAAGACTGATCTTCCAGAGCTTTCAAGTCAGAGGATGAAGGAGCTGTTTTGGAAGGTGAGAAGAAACTGGCAATATCTTCGCAGATATCACTGTAACTGATTTGCTGCACTTCCCAAACAGAACTAAAGCAAACACATAGCTTCAGTGGGAGGCACATATATAACATCATACACATATATAGTATAACACACAGAATAATTTATATGATAAATAATCTTTTTCACTCCTTATGGAAATGCCTCAGTAAGAGCATGAAGGATGGCAGGGTTTGCAGATCTGTCCTTTAAACACCTTACCTGGCAGGGACAGCTGGAGCTGGCCCTTCCAGGGGATTATGCCACTAGAGGTGGCATCAGTTTAAAAGAGCAACATCGTTTTGGGGAGAACGGGAAGAAAAAGAAGGGCAAGAAAAGGCTCCTCACAGAAGCATTGTACCATCCCTGCTGGCTGTGAACCTGTGGGAAAGAATTTCATACTCCTTTTTCAGATGTCATCCTTGGAGATAGCTAACAGCAGGCCTCTCTTCTCATTAATGTCTGAAAAACCTTAAGAGTATTCATCAAGAAAGAAAATTACTTGCAGTAACTTAGCTAATATGCAAGTAAGTTGGAGGCTTTAACTACCTATAAGAAAATACTGAATTTCTTTAGGCTGCACTGAAGAGCCTCAGATTTCTTTTTCTAGTTGATGCATATGGTTAGTGAATAGTGCTGAACAGTTTGGTGCTTGCATCAGTATCATCTTCAACTTTTCATCCTTCAGCATGTAAATGGTTAGTTTACTCTCCTATTTTTAATTAAAAAGTTGGATGAAAAGTAGTAAACTCGTAGGCAGTGTTAGTTTTTGATTTCTCTTCAAACTATTAACTATTTTCATTGATTTTTTTTTTTTCCTCCCCCCCCCCCCCCCCCGTCTGGTGCAAAAGATAAAACGGATCACAAACACTTAGGCTTTAATAGGTACAAAGACAGTGAAGCATCTCTGTGCTTCAAGGATTCTTGTACGATCGATGAGCTATGGGGGAGGACAGCACTGGTTGGGCTGGAGGACAACTTCTTGCAGTGGTTGCCTGCCTTTCTGGTTATTAGAAGGATTACTCAAAATAGGGACCAGCCAAATAAATTTTGGCTCCAGTGCCCACAGATGGATTTTCAAACTGTCCGACACTTGTTATAGATGGGGAGAGAAAAAGAGGGGCGTAGGATGCTGTATAAATCACACCCGGGAAAAGATGCTCTATCAAACAGTCTGCAGTGTGGTAAATACTCGCTTCTGCAGAAACAGGGGCAATTTTCCAAGCTGGTCATAAACTGCATTGCTTCAGACAGTTTATAAATATTTGTCTCCAAAATGTGTATGCAGAGCTCGCAGTTAAAGTGGAGCACAAAGCAAAATAAGGAATTGCTATTTACAGTGCAAAAATCCTTCCTCGCATCACAGTGCATGCTTAAAAAAAAAAAAACCAAAAACAAAAAAACAGCCCTAAACCCTTTTTTCTGTATTTTTTTCCTCTGACTTGACTTGATCTTCTTTGTAGTGGAAGAATAGCCAATAGTCTGTGTTTGGAGGCAGTGTTTCAAGTGAGGTGAGCCTGGCGGCAATATGTGGCATTCTCCAGAGCTTCCCCTTTGGGATTGTTCCAGCCCTTGTTCTCTTGTTAGGAAAAAATTGAACACCCCATATACCACGATAACGAGGTTCTGGCATCCTTTTGACAGCTGGAGCTCTTGGCAGCTGTTTTCCTTCCTCCCTTCCAACTTTTGTCAGCAAGAGGAAGAGGCTGAAGGCAAAGCAGCAGTGTTTGCTGGAGCTTTGGGAAGCCTGTGCTGTTGAAGCTGAGTGCCGGGCAGCACATCGGGTGGCTTCCCCCCCCACTTCTCACACTCATTATCCTTAATATGAATCCTCTGCCTTGTTGGAAGAGATTGGCTATTATGCAAAGAGTAACACTGGCTTCTCATATCACTGCAATAGTCATCCAGACGGGCAAGTGCTGGGAAGGGGTAGCGGGATATTTGGGGATGGAGAGAGAAGGGGAGTGTGCATTTGGTTTGGCTGCCCCCTTAAATTAGCCACAGGACCCTTAAAATAACAAACTGTTGGATTTTTCAGGCTGTCGCATCCTTCAACTTCAACCTTTTGCCATATCGTAGAGGGTAGGGAAGTTGTCCTGCATGTCCTTGCCCTGTCCCTTTGAGAAGGTACAGGGTGCTGCTGAGAGCTCAGGGAAGGATGATGCTGTTTGCCTGCATAGTTTGTTAAAAATGCTGCTGTTTATAATATGTGCTTTCACACTTGGCTGTCTTCGTGCAAATACCCTGGTCTGCTGGTAACTCAGACGCTTCTGCATTACTTGTTATTCTGCTGGTGCTGCCACTGGAGTTGTATTTGGGCTGATGCAGCTTGTGGGACTTTTGGAGAGCCCTTTGCTCTGGGTGGGTCAGCCCCTGCCTGCAGCTCAGCTTGCCATACAGCCCCAGTCGGAGGAGCTTCCAGCCATGGAAGAGAGCAGCAGGCAGCAAGGAGAAGGTGCCCTTGGGTGGAAAAACCCTGGGTTTGTGCGCAAGGGGAAAGGAGATGCGATGGGAGCTAACTGGGTTTGGTGTGAGCTAACATGGATGTGCAGTAAAGTAGGAGTGCAGGCTCCAAAACGTGTGCAGGCTTTTTTTTCTTCCCCGCGGTTGCCTCAGCTTTCTCTTCTCCTGCAACTTTGCTGGGAACGAGCTGCTCTCTGCTGACCACGAGTAGGATCAGCGTTAGAATGCTTATATGCAAACGGGGTGAATTTTTTCTTAAAATTCATTTCAAGCATTTCATACTCTCTTTAAAGAGGACTGAAAAAAACAAAGCCTAAGTTCAGCCAAATTTTTGAATTGTCATATCTTTTAAGAATTATTTCAGACAAAAAAAATTAACAGAGGATGACATGGCTGAGCTTGGAGTACTTCGTACTGATACTTGACTAGTCTAAGTCCCAGTGGTGTTTTTGATGCTAACATCCTCCCTCTTACTTTTAGGTCCAGAGCATCATTCGTTCCCAAACCAGCATGGGCATGCGCCACAGAGACCGGTCTACAACAGGGAACACCCTGAAAACTGGCTTCAACTCTGCACTGACAACATACTTCTTTGGGGCAGATCTGAAGGGGAAGCTGACCATCTCCCACTTCCTCGACTTCCAGCGCAAACTGCAGCACGATATTCTGAAGCTTGAGGTTTGGGTTATTTTTACATATGGGGAGGGCAGCGCAGCACGGACTGTGCTGCATGATGTGGTTTCTGGAGGAAGAGCAAGAGTGTGGGAAGAGTTCAGAGGGAATTACTACAGCTGTGGCTCATAGCACTCAGGGATCAAACATGTTGTTAAATTTCTGATGAGCATTTCAGTGCCTGTGGCACTCCCCAGGAATGTATCCAGCCTTTGGCAGTTGCTGCTCTTGTGGAGTTGCAGCAGCAGCCAGCATGTCCCGGGTGTGTGTCCCTCCACCTGGTGCTTGCCTTGCTGTTGCTTTGGCACTGCCAATGGAGGTGATGGAGATGCTTTAGAAAAAAACAAAAAACAATAGAGTTTGTGAGTGGTCTGTTGCTACCTTACTAAGGAAGGTTTGTCTCGGTCCTAATGAGTGAGGTGTGCCCTAAAGGACCAGGGTTTATAACATTGCCAAAACTCTTCCATCTCTGCTTCTGTCCTCTCCTTGTTTGCTTCACTATTCTGAATATTTCTGCTATGTAAGTGTTCAAGCCTTGTTTGAATACTGCTAAATAGGTGCTCTCTGTTATGTGACCTCCATTATTTACTCCTGTATTGATGTGCTTTATAAGAAATGTTGTCCACCTCTTCTGAGTTTATTACCTTTCAGTTGAATTGAAGGCCTCCTTTTTTCTTTGCTATTACCATGAGTTAACAGCAGTTCCCAGTCTCCTGCTCCTAGTCACATAGCTTGAATTTAAGCATCAAGCTTCAAAATTTGGTTTTTCTAAATAAAGTGAGTACGGGACTCCTTGGTCTGTGTCTTGTCTCCCAAATGGAATTGACTCAGTTAGAAATAGTGCCCTTCTCTGCAGTAGGCTCAAAGGTTTCACCTGGCTTGAGCAAAACCAGGCTTTTATTTGCATCAGAAATGAGGATTTGTGTACAAGAAGATCCCACCACAACCATAACCTGTTAAGACAACAGTATTCAGAGCTTACTGCTGCCTCAGTCTGATCTATAAATGTCCATGTGCTCAGGTTGTGTGATCCAGCTAATGAACAGCATTTTATTAAGTTCCTCTTAAGTCAGTCATTGCAAACTTAACCTGAATTTATTCCCTTTTTTATTTGGAGTTTTATGAATCTAAGTAAGAAACTGACCCAAGGACTAATTTTTTTTTTATGAAGGTAATTGTCCAGTTCACTGACTTTATTTAACTGGTCATTAAAGCAGGTGGTGTGGCTCTGCATTTGCAGGGGGAATAGGCTGGTTGAAGGTAATGTTCTTTGTGAACTGGAAAGTGTCGATTCCTCAGTGCCTCTACAAATTGAAACGAATTAAATACTTTTTAAGGTTAAGAAACATAAGCTGAAACTCGAACGCAAAGGGAAGAGAAATAGAGATTATTCTATCCTCGTTTGCTGTCCTGCTCCAGTTTCCCCCGCCACGATCGCTCCAGGGACAGGCAACAAGGAGGCACCGAAGTATTTCTGACCCTGTGCTGGAGTCCTGTGCTCCCTCCACAGGTCCCCACTTACCTCATTAAGAAGCAATGGGTTTTTTTCAGTTTCATGGTACTTGTTCTTCTTTTCCTCCTGCAACAGTTTAATATTAATTTAGTTTTTAGTGTTTTCAGTCAATTGTGGGTCTTCTTGGTGAATGTTAGTTGCCCTTCTAACAAGTTAGTTAATTGGGGACAGTGCAAGATATTTATGACTTGGTAAGCTAATGAGTATCATAAACGCATCGTTACTGAATTCCTGACAGCACCCTTGAGCACAGTACCGTGCTGTGCTTAGCATTACTGATACTCATTTTAACTGAAAAATTGACCTATGCAACAGTAACAGTTCTGTTCTGCGAAACTTATTTTTTTCCTGAGTTCATGATACTTAAGTACCTGATTTTTCTGTTCATAGTTCTCATCAATTTAGGCAATGCAGGCCTATTTCTGTTCTCAGTGTTACATAACGTGGCATGTCTTGACTTCTGCTTTTATCTCTTTTGACATGATCTCCCACCTTCTACCCTTGCTTCACATTTGATGTGTTTGTTCACGGTTAAGCAGCTTTTCACGCAAGCGTCTAGTGGGTTTGCATTGCTCCTTTTCCAGGGAGTGCTCTAATGAACTCTGCCACATAAAAAATGTGGTAATTCAGAGAAGAGACATTCCTCAAGTATTTAGCTTGACCTGTTCAAATCAGAAGAACATGAGAAGTGGCATTAGGAAATGCTGTATTACAGAGCATCAGGTAACTCATGTAGCTGATTTTTAATGGCTTCCCTTGTTTTATGCGTCTGTTTGGGTAAGGAGCCTGTGAGCACAGTGGTCCTTTGTCACAGATGGTGCTTCACTGCCCATGCAGGTCATCTCTGGACCCTTCTCTTGGTGTGGCTGATGTTACCGGTGGACAAGAAGGAGCAGAAAAGAGCTGGTGACAGATCTGCTAGGGGCTCAGCTGAACTCTTGTACCCTCATATGCTCATCCTTTGCTGGCTTAGCAAAATTAGTACATGGTCTGAAGTTGGGGTGTTAATTTGAAAACTAGTTTTTGTTCACATTCGGTGTCAAAACCCCAGAAGAGGCTTTGGGGAAATGCACTGTGAGCAGGTCTGAATAATATCTCCTGGCGCTGGTGCAGCCCCCAAGTGACACAGTGCCTCTGTTCTCAAAGTGGGATTCTTGCTTTCTCTCTTCTGAAAGAAATCTACTTTAAGTAAGACCTTTTTTAAAGCTCTTTTCCCTTCAGCTCAGGATCCAGGCATATCTGCAGTTAATACGCTTGAGAGCCAGTTTCTGACTGTGAAAGTGGAACAATAGTTTCTGACCGTCTGAATCCACTTTCCTCTTACTGATTTTGGTTCATTTTTTTTCTTACCAAAATATTCATGCATATTCCATGTTAAGATCAAGCAGAAACTTTCTCAGAGGAATTAAATCAGACAAAGCCCTGAACATGTCAATTTTCCTTATGGCTGAAGTGCTGACAGCATGCTTAAGTAACCGTGGCCTGGTGTTTTCTTCTTGCATTCTGCTTATTTTTTTGATGAAAGTACATTTTCCATCATTTTATGGAAACTCGGCAATCAGCTCAGTTGCGGGAAAGGAAGGATGAGAAAAGTAACCACAGCCAGAGGGAGAGGAGACACTTTTAATGGCTTATTACAACTTTTTGTGGTTTGGCTATTTAGAGGAAGCCATGGCCTTCTTGTTGCATTGCAGGGTGGCCTGGCTTAGCTAAGGCTGAGCCACAGGAACCAACCTACTGAATGGGGTAGGCTCCTGGCAAAGTCCTTGCTGTTTTCTTACTGCGTTCACGCTGCCTTGCATTAGCGTCTATGGAAGGACTTGCTTTCTTCTTGTCGCTTAGTGTGACAAACGGTGACAAGTTTGTCTGGACAGGCTCTGCAGCTATAATGTGTCCTGTTAGGACAGGCGGTATTGGGGTCGAACGGTGTTGGGTTTTTTTGAGTGAAAGTACTCTGTGAGTTAGGAAGGTGGATAGGGCTTGACATAATTGTTTATGCTATTTCTGCTTGTTAATGTCTGTCCTAGGTACTCCTGTGCCCTTGGTGGACCACGAGGAGTCCCAGCCAGCCTGTGGGTCTCTTCCAGCCTAAGTTTTTCTATGATTCTATAAGTGCGTGTAGAAAAGATGTGTTAGCCCTTTGTTCTCCACATCTGTGTCACCCCTGAAAGGCAACAAAAAACCTGCTAATAGGAGTGATTTAATCTCCGTATTTAGTCGTCTTTTATTTCCCAAGGTCTTGTTCTGCCAGCAGTGGGATATGTGCCTATGGTATAAAACCTTAGTAAAGAATTTTTTTTTTAATTTTCAATTTGCCTGCAGTGAGATTTCTATAGCACATTGTTTCCCTGACAGTTATTCATGGAGGGCATTTGTTCTCAGCTGAATTGGCGAAGCAGGTACTAATCCAGCCCTGCGCCTTGTAGGTGTGGGGCTGTCTTCCTGGCAGGAGATGCCATGGTTGGAGAGGCAAAGTTATGCTCCATGGCTTTGAGCAACCCCATGTCTCAGTCTGGTGTGATCTGGGGTCTGTGCTTTGAGGTGGTGGGTTGCAGGTTCCCATGGAGGAGCTTGCCAGATCGGTTGAAGAGTCAGATCCTTGTGCAGATGTGTATCCTTATGCTTAAACATTGGGATCTTTGAAATTTCTTGTTTACTAAAGGATCAAGGATGCCCCAATAGCAGTAGCTCCCAAGCAAAAGATCTTTTGAGCACTGGAGCAAATAGCTCATTGCTGCCATCCGGAAAATCACTTATTTTATGTGTCTGTTCTGTGACAGGTGATGTGAGAGTAACTTCTTTACCCTGGAAACTCCTGTTTTCATGACCAATGCCAATACGATTGCTGTTTTAGGTTTTTTTTTTTATGAAGAAGGGCTGATGGGTGCTCTTCCATCTGCACATATCTCATTAGAAAGTCTTAGATCTTTTTGGGTCTCAACCCTGTCTTAATGAATATTGTGGTTTCAGAAGGTATTTCTATTGCTTCGCAATCTGGTTTTAGGGTAATAGCTTGAGTCTGTAAGTGCCTTTCTGTTCTGAGTCACAGTGATGGGGTAGTTAGTACCTGAGTAATCCTGTGCCAAGTTTTAAAAACTACTGTGATGTTTCCAGCTTACTCAAGATTTTTTGGGTTCTGCCTTGTTTTTATATGGGCTTGCAGACTGATACAGATTTTCAGTGATTTATTAACACAGGCAACAAAGTTTGTAGCAATGAGTCGTGTGTCTTTGTATCTGCTGCAGTGATTTAGGTGAAAGAAAAAAGTAACTTCAGTTGTTTTCACTGGCCTGAAAAATGAAATCTGGCAGTGTCAGACTGGATAAGCTTTGTAAGAAAGGGCCCCAAACTCAGACTTTTTGGAGGTCAATTTGCTATTCAAGTTAGACAAGGCATTTTTATTTTAAGTCACCCTTATGGCAGTCTCTGTCATGGTTTGCTGTGTTGTGTCACAAAGTTGTCCTTCACCTGCTGATCTGCTCACTGTCAACTTCACTGCTGTCCTGGCCACTGTGGGAATAATGATGGGGGTTGTGATGTTTTCCCTTTTTTCATATTAATTTCTCCTTCTCTGTGTCCTGTAATGGATTTTGTATACTTACATAGTTTTGTCAGTTCTATATCTAGATCTGTATCCTCTATATCTCCTTCTTTAGTCCCCTGCTTGCTTTCTTTTCCTTCACATGGTCCTTACATACGAAAAGCCAAACCAGCACTTGTGAAGTTGTCTCTCTTATCTGCCATTAATTGCCCCATTACAAAAATTGCTTGGTTTTTTTGTTAGTGATTTCCTAACCTGGTTGCAGCACTCAGCTGAGGTGTCTGTCACTGTGGCATCTCTGATGTGCAAACATATTGAGGAATGGTTTGAGTCACCTGGGATGCGCCAGTAAGTCTGCAGTATGAGGTATTAAAAGATATGTTTTGAAACCATTCATTATGCTATGGGGAAGGAGGGAAGGATGGGCCGATCATTAAATACAGAAAGCCTCAAGTGCACCTCATAGGTCCTCTGTTTATCCCAGAGGATGAGTGATGCAATGAGAAGGTGAGGTGGGGATGCAGCACTGGGAGTATGCGGGCTCGGTGGTGTGTAGTGCACAGCTTG
Organism: Buteo buteo; assembly: GCF_964188355.1. Classification (NCBI taxonomy): domain Eukaryota; kingdom Metazoa; phylum Chordata; class Aves; order Accipitriformes; family Accipitridae; genus Buteo; species Buteo buteo. The sequence continues at coordinate 30,587,691 of NC_134174.1, read as the reverse complement.
AGAGCTCCTGCCCAGTGAGCACAATGCTGTAGCTGGGTTGTGAGCAGTGGGAGGGAGGCAGTCCAAGCCCTGTGGTTGTGAAGGGCAAACAATGGCTGCTGTGAGAGGAAGTAGGTAAAGCACAGAAGTAGAGATGGGAGAGGAATATTAATAAGCTGAAAATACAATTAAAAAGCAGCCACTTTTTAGGCAACCAAAGAAGAACCCAGAGCAGCTTCACTTTTATGTTTGTATTCTGATGTGTTGCCTAGGAGCTGCTTCTCTGCTAAGACAACAGACCAAATGTGCGCTTACGGACTGCCTGTGCAGCTGCAGGATGAATACTATGAAGCCGAGAGACATGGGAGACAGCAGTGGAGGATCAGATCTGTTTACGGAGGGGACACCTCCTGCGGTGATCCTCTGCTACCCAGCTGCCCTTTTGTGCTGTTACATACCAAGTTCAGTCTGAACCTCTTTCTCTTGGTCAAACCCAGCTAGCAGTGGCAGATTGGGTGTGAAGGGATCAGCGGATGGGACATCTTGGAGAACGTACCTGCCTCCATCAGAGTCTGAGCGCCCCACGCTCTGGGGCTGTGTCAGTTTTGTCATCCCCTAATTCTAGATTCAAGGTATGTTGATAGCCAGTAACCTTTAAACAACAACTCTGGAAGGAAAGAGGACTTCGTCCTTAAGGCTTTTTCCACCCAGAAGTGCTCACTAGAGTCAGGGATGGATAAAGCCGTGATGAGTTTAGTGAAAGTAGAGAGGAGTTACCAGGTTTATTCCCACAGATCTATATACTCCCTCTTCTGTGTTTAATGTGTTAGAAGTTTTAGGCTATAGAAATAAGACTGATAACCATGACTTTGTGATGGATGACCATGAAGGTGTTATGGATGACAATTTTGTGACATCTACAGTTAAAAATGGGATCAAGTGACCACTGTGATTAGGTTCATATCAGGGAACTCTGTAGCTAAGGAGTCACAGCCCAGCGTATACATGTGTAAGCTGGGAATTTCTAGGCCGGCAGTTGAAATCATCTGGACGGGTCCTCATGTTTTTGATGGCATTCAAAGCTTCTGGCAGCCTGCTTTTGTCTTGGCGTGTGAATGGAAAGGGTCACGTGAAGCTTCCAGGTTGACTGTACTGTCTTGGTTAGGGTTTGGGGAAAAGCTGACATTCAGGTTTTGTCCAATGTTGGCCAAAGATTTGGTAACAATTCCGAGTGGGATGTTATTACGAAAAAAAACTCTGAAAAATAGGAATAAGTTACAAGGCCATGCCACGTACAGCCTAAAGGAAAGACAGAAGGGAGATATAACTGTCTCAGTAAACGTGAGGAGTCACTATAAAGAAGACTGAGGCAAGTAATTTTCATCAATCAATAATGGCAGAGCAGGTAATGAAAGGCTTAAATGTGCACCAGGGAAAATTTAGTTTAAATACAAGACAGGTTGAATTTCAGTCCCTTTTTTCATTAAGAAGGGAGAGCGCCGGTGGGTGGGTGGCTCACCGTCACGGGTGAGGTAGCAAAAACTGTGCTTCATGCCTCTAGGAAGATGCCATAAACACTATTCCTAACTAATTCCTCCCCAGTACAGGCTGTGAAAACAGGTGGGGAAATAGTCCATGCCAGAGAAATCAAACCCAGTGCCTCACTCTGAAAGGTGGAGAAAGAGTCAAGTATCATGTGTGGGGTGGTTATGGGGGGCTCAGGATCATAAGAGCACATCAAGCATCTGCATGTCAGCTGTGAAATGCTTGGTGGGACATCCTGGGGGTGCTAACCAGTGTGCTTCAAGAAGTGATGGGTGCACCGGCCCTTGGACTCTGCTTCAGTCAACTCTGTACTCAGCCTAGTGAGCATGGGAAGACCATGTCTGGCTGTGTGGTCATCTTCAACATACCTGTTGGATCAAAATCAAATAAAAGCACTCAGGCTGCCACTTCTTAAATTGTGTCTTAGCTGTAACTTGGGTCCGCTTCATCAGCAGTGACAAGTGAACAGTTGCAACGCTACAGCTGGTGTTGACGCACTGAGGTTAAGGGCAGTAATGCCAAGCAGGCACCCAGTGTCAAGCTGAGAATGTTCTGTGGTCAGCAGACCGAAATAGTCAATGGTCCAGAAACGTGCTAGTGAAGCTGGGCATGGGTGTGATAATACATGTGCATTGAGGTGCTGCAGCTACTGGTGAGCATTGCTGGGACATTGCTCAAATGCACAGGAGCAGCTTTGTCACCTTCTCGTTTGGGATGGGTGCTTCATGGACTGATTAAAGCAACCATTGCAATGCCTGGTGAGAAAGCACCCGTTATGGTATATGCTGCTGCTTTGCTTTTATTTGAACTGGGAGACTTAAATGTGGTTAATGCAGCGGCTCTGCAGGGGAAGCCGTTTGAGGATTTTATTGGAATTTCTATTTATTGCATCGTTAGTAGCAGTAGAGGGTTTTGCTCTGTAACAACAGGCTCCTTTGGTTTATGAAGTGTGTGTAAATCCACTCCCAGGCTCCCGCAGTGCAGCACGCTGAGCCCTGCGCTCGTGCAGGCAGCAGAGCCTTTTGTAGGACCCCTGCACATAAAATCCCAAGAGTGGTATTTTGATTAATTACATTGCCACGAGAGTGTGTGTAGAGGTTTGTATGGCCAAGTCCGTACAGTAGAAGGGATCAGCTAGTTTAGCATAGATGCTTTTGTTCATGTGTGCACAATTCAGTTAACCGAGAGCCAGGTAGTCCCAAAAGTTGTTGGGCAAGAGGCCGGGACGTCTGCGTGAACATGTTGGGACTTCAGCCGTACAGCTGCGGTGGTTGGATGATGTACCTGGGCGCATAAACCCCGTACAGAGGAAGGCTTCAGACCAACACTAGCTTGTGCCCAGCAAGCTCAACACATATGTACAGGATTTTGTGCTCGTGCTGGGTTTCATGCTGTTAGTGAGATGGGAAAGGCAGGAACTGTCTTGGAAGCTTCCGCAGCTTTGTTTTGTTACTGCGGAGCTGTTGCTGAGGCATTTGCAATGTTCGGTTAGCTGACAAAAATCAAAGCAGATGTTTAGGGCTGTGTGTTTTCTGTCTTCCTGTGGACCCTCAAATACTCTGACTACAGGAACATGGGCAGTGTGTTTTATTAATCACAGAAAAAACCCAAAGTGTTTATCACACAACAGGCTTGCTGTGCTTCCTTGGGTGAGAATGTCTGCCAGCTTCTTAAGCATGACCCAAAATAAATAGAAACAGAGTCCCGCATGATAACGGCATGCTAAAATCACTGGTTGGGAAGTTTACGATGAGCAATTCTTGTAGCAGGTATCTGACCTCTGCCTTGTCCTTCTGCAATATGAACAAATGCTTTAGTCCTCTTGCTCTTTTGCTCCTTTCAAGCTCTGAAGACAGAGCTGTTCTGCACCTTCACACGTTGCTGTCTGTGCTTCAGCTCCTGACTTTGCCTCTGTTGGTGCATTAAGGACATGGGAGCAGGACACAGGGACTCCCTTTTCCCTGTTAGGCTGAATCAAACTGCTGCAAACTTATTATTCTTCGCAAATTGAGTGCCAAGGTCAAGCAGGAACAGCATAAATTCTAACAGGCAGTAAGAGAGCTATATTTCTTAATAAAATTGTGTATATCAGTTCCATGGAGATTTTTATTTGTGTTTTTCAGAGTAACAGTTTGGCTCTGGTACTTGTGGCTCCACCATCCCGTGGGTATCCCTGCCGGTGGGCTGGGAACTCATACTGCTTCTGAACTTTGCTCTTTTCTCATTCAGTGAGCATGTAGGATGGAAAAGTTCCTCTGTTCCTTGCACGAAGGTACCAGGAGCATTGTCAAGGGCAGGAATGGCAGGAATGGGGGCAGGAATGGCAGTAATGCAGGCAGGTCTGGAGAGAAGCAGTGGAAGGTGGCTGCTCATCTCTTCCGCCTCTCCATCCCAGCAGTGCTTCCCTGTAATTGTCAGACATGTCCTTTCCCCTTTCAGTATTACTGATTCCTCTCCTTTACATTTCCTTCCTTTCATTCCTCCAACTCATGAAATTACAAAATGCAGATCTTTTCAGAGCTGGCAAGAAGTTATTTTGATTCAGGAGGATGAATTTCAGGTGTGGCTGTCTTTACATAACCTTTTTTAATTGCTTGTTAAAGCATAACAAGTTGCTGGTGATTGGAATTAATTTTTTCCCCTTGCAGGCAGCAGTGGCATGCCAAGGTCAATGAAACCTCAAAAGCATCTATCAAACACCTGGTCTGCTGGGATTGCACTGCCACTGACAGATGTACTTTTTTAACCTGGCTGCTACATATTCACTTAAGCTGCTCTCAGAGAGCAGAGGGAAAGCGTTTGGAAGATTGGATTTTTCTTGTGTGAAAATAGCTGCCTTTTCTTTCATATGTTTTTTTTAAGATAAAAAAGAGCAGCAGGCTGCCGCTGGTAGCATTGGGAGCATTTTTCCTGACCTGATCCAGCTGTACAACCCACACTTGAGTCTAGGGAATCAGCTAAGGGAAGGAGTTAATGGGCAATTAAATAATTCGGATGCTCTGGCTAGTTTTTATGAGGCTCAGAAGTGGTTTCCGAACCTGGGGACTTTGTGGTGCTATCTGCCTATCCCTGGTGGAGCAGGAACCGCCATCAGCAGTAGGCAGCGTGCCAGCTCGGCGCAGCCAGCGTTGCAGCATGCCGGGGCAGGAGCTGCTGCAGCGCTGCAGGCAAGGAGCCTCTCAGCCCGCTCTGGGCATTGGAGGTGGGTTATGGTGGTCGTGGTTTGCTTCTGTGTATGGGTTATCCAGCTCTGGACCGACTTCCTTGGGCAGCCTGGGTTTGCACTGCCAGCATTGCAGAGTGGTGTCCAGAACAGCCTGTGCATGATGGTTCAAGCTGGGTTTGGCATTTCCTCCTTCGCATCCTTCCCATTTGCATTTCTCCCACTGTTGGTAGCTCTTATCTTTAGAGCTGTTTCTTTGGCTGGTTTTTACCAAATAATGTAATTGGTCTTTGATCCCATCCAGTGACAATTTGCAGGCTGCCAGCACAGTACACTAGGTTGTATCTGGAGCAGGCTGGGTTTCGCTTTGCAAAACCCAGCGTTTTAGATCCATGTGCACTGGAACCTTTCAGCATAATTAACACCACCACCCCCCACCAGCCCCCACCCCCAAAAAAAATATTTTGAGACCTTTGATCTTTCCAAATAAAAAGCCTTTAGAAACTTTTGCACCACTAATCTGGTGCCTGGGCAAACACTGGGTGGAGGAGGTTGCTGGGGCTTAGGAAGATGTACAGTGTTATCCCCTTTTTTTCTTCCTCTGTCATAGTTGTATATGCAACTTGACAAGAGATCCTGGCAGCCTGCTTCTCCAGAACAGTAAACAGAGCCAGTGCTGCAGCAGTTTGCAGATAAATAATGTATTACAGCCTGTCAAATAAAACTTTGAGCAAATACCACTTTAAAGGGTCGTATATTGTGAATCTGAATATTACCCTACAAATCATTATTTCACAGACCCTTTTGATTCCTTATTACGCACACCGCGGCACTCTGAACAGGTCACCTTTTTCAACTACCCTTAAACCTGACAGTATTAGCAATATTTCTGCTATTGATGTTTGTTTAACCAGCATAAATAAGCTCAAAAATTATCCCTCAACACTTTTTTCTCCATCCAAAAGGCCTTGTAATTTTTTTTTTTTTTTGCTATCTCAGTTGGATATGTGGCACACACACATTTATTTTTTAGATGCTTGCTTTGAGATTTTAGGGAATATATAGTTTGATTGGGTTTTAGGAGAAGTCTTCCTAGAAATTTAAGACCCTGTTAAAATACAGCTAGATATTTTGCTAATACGAGTATTTGAAGAGGGTAGAAGCTATATTGCTGGGATGCCTGGTTGCAGCTAGTTTGAAGTTCAAGAATATTTACATCAAATTTACAGAAGATGGGTTTAGAAGTATCCCTCCACACCGAACCTGAACTGGAAGGGGCAATTCAGCCCTTACCCCATGACATATGGGGCACCAGGGCTGCAGGTCTGTGCTCATAGAGACACGATGCTGTTTGCTCCCTAAACCTTCGGTTTAAATGGCAATATCCTGGTTTCCCCATTGTTTCTCAGATCCAAAAAGTCTACATTAATGAGGTGAATGGTCTGAGTCTATGGCCCATCTCCACAGTCAAGGAGGACGCAGAGGAGGTCCTCCTGCCCGTGCCAGATGGTTCCTTAGCCATCAGACCTGCTTGATTTCCCAGCAGTGACCCTTGCAGCTGGTGGTGGCAGAAGGAGAGCTGAAAGGAAGCCAATGACTGTGTTTAAGAAGTTCCAGTGGATTTATTTTTTATTTTTTTTTAATAAAGATGTTTCTTATGGTGGTGTCTCTGAATTGGTTCAGGCTGGATGCTTCTCAGAAGCTGGCATTTGGTTTCCCACAGGAGAAGGTGGATTGAGTTAGTGGGGGAAAAAAATAGTGAAGTCTGGAAGCAGAGGAATTATGGGTCTGTTGTGTTATGGTGGATCCTTGCATTGCCCTTCCATAAAGTTACGCCATTAAGGGGATGTGGAAGCAGAGAAAACTGTTTATTTGCCTTCTGTTCTCCTCATGTGATGAAGCCTTTTCTCCATGCATTGAGGAAGAGAGAGTAGGGTTATTTATTCAGACAGAAAACTAAGCTAGAAGGAAGCTTACCCACATTTCAGCTTCTAGAGGAAGATGAAGATGTTCCTCCTGTCTGACAGGGGTTTTCCGGGGGGGAGGTGGGAATATTTAACACTTTTAAGATTATGGATAGTCTTTTAAATGATGGTAGAAAGTATCCTAATGTGGTATATGGATTGGCTACTGGGACTGGGCTAGCAAAGCTGGGTCAGGTTAGCAGTGGGAGAGTGAAGTGCCGTGCCTCATTTCTCCTGCCTTCTTACCCACTCATAAACACATTTGATTTCCTTGCACGTCATGTTGGCTTTTAATGAATTTCAGAATACTGCCTATTATATTTTAGGCTAATTTCTTCAGCATCTCAGGTGTCCTGGCTTGCGGGAAGAGCTCTGGAGAGTGTTTATATTTCATTATTTACTGTATTCTTGCTGGTGTGCAGATGCAGAATCCGCTGCTGGCACCAAGTGGCTGTGGGTGGAAGCTGTTCCGGAGGTGTTGGACTCGCCGGCCATCTGTGTTGTATGTGAGATTTTTGGGGCTGCAGTTTGGAAGTGGGTAGGACTCCCCTCTTTCCAGTTTCCTCGATGGTGTGTCACATGTGGGAGCTGCTCTGTCCCACAGCAGCTGGTGCCCTGCAATGCCGGCTGAGCGATTGCCTTGGCCATGCTTTTCCTTTCTTTAAGATATATGAAAGAGGAAAAGGCTGTCAGAGGACTTGTTTGCTTGTAGTAAATCTTACTGTGCTCTGCCCTGCATCCCATCCTTGTAGGGTTTGTTGTGTTTTCCTCCCCAAGTGACTAGAAAAATAACTTGTACAGTAATGTCACATGCATGAAGGCAGAGGATCGTGATTACCTGAGAAAGGACACTATTTTTCCTGCCTTTTCAAAAATCTGGGGGATTTTAACACTGTTCATAGACTGTGTATTGAGTACTGAAAGAAAAATTACTGTAGGATTTGCATCCTCCTTCATTTTCAAGTAGATACAATGGGTGAGCTGTGTTCGGTTGGCCAGAAGACATTCAAGAAGGCAGGAGAGAACAGATGTAGTACCTCTGCTCCCAGACAGGGAGGTGGGAAAGGGCATGTCAGGAGTAGATAGTTTTGGTTTGGTTTTTTTGTTGTTTTTTTAGAAGCTGAAATCAAAGTTTTTCCACTCACAAATCATTTGTAGCCAAGTTTCTCTCTGAACATGATTTTCTTGCTTTTTCTCAGTTCAGTGGTGATTATATTTGATTTTGGAAACTGGTTGTTGACCAGCTCTCGGTTGCCAGCCCCTTTCTAGGCTTGACTTTGCAACGAACACCACTGTGTGCCTGTGTATGGGAAAGCATGACACTTGGCTGCCAGGAACTGACTTTTGGCATCTGTGAGTGTTTCAGTTTAATGTTAGAGGTGTTCATTTTAAAGCAAGATAAACCCAGAATAAGAAGAGTTAATTCCATGGTTTACAGCCTTTTTTATTTTTTGTGAATAATACTTGTATGGTGTTTTGACTCATCACTGTACCTGATGACCACCTGCAGAAATTAAAAATCGGAACCAGTTTTGGAGCCCACAGGGAGGGGGAATGAGTTGATTTATTCACAGGGTCTCGGGACCATTTTGTGCTTTAAAGAGATTTGTATAAATAAGTTATTTTAGTTTCTACATCTTAGATTTGTTTTATCTTTATTTTGTCCTTTAACACAACCTCCCAACTGTGTGATAAGAGACTAAAGCTGTTTCGTCTCATGCGGTGGGTCTGCTGCAGGTGAGGCTCTTGCTACTGCCATGATCGAGACTCAGGTTATGGCAGTCGGATGGGCGCTTGTCATGGTTTAACCCAAGCCGGCAACTAAGCCCCACACTGCCCCTCACTCACTGCCCCCTCGGGTGGGATGGAGGAGAGAATCAGAAGACCAAAAGTGAGGAAACCCTTGGACTGAGATAAGGACAGTTTAATGGGGAAAGCAAAAGCCGTGTGTGCCAGCAGAGCAAAACAATGAATTCATTCACCACTTCCCATCAGCAGGCAGGTGTTCAGCCATCTCCAGGAAAGCAGGGCTCCATCACGTGTTAATGGTTAATTGGGAAGACAAATGCCATCACTCCGAACATACCTTCCTTCCTTCCTCCCCCAGCTTCATGTGCTGAGCATGACATCCTATGGTCTGGAATATCCCTTGGGTCAGTTGGGGTCAGCTGTCCTGGCTGTGTCCCCTCCCAGCTCCTTTTGTCCCCCCAGCCTGCTCCTGGTGGGGTGAGGTGAGAAGCAGAAAAGCCCTTGGCTCTGTGCAAGCACTGCTCAGCAATAACAAAAACATCTCTGTATTATCAACACTGTTTTCAGCACAATTCAAAACATAGCCCTATATCAGCTACTATGAAGAAAATTAACTCTATCCCAGCCCAAACCAGCACAGCACTCTACTTCATTTTCGATAGATTTTGCAAGATGCCAAAAATACTGCAAGCATCAGCACGTTCGTTGTGTTCCATGCTTTGATACTGCTGCTCAGAGCTGGTGAGATCCTTGTACTTGAATATTGGAGTTATTTTCGACAGATACCTTAGGTAGGTTTGCTTCCAGAATGGCTTTGCCCACCTGCCTTGGCTCGTGTCTTTGATGGCCAATGCAACAGCACTTGTTGATTTTTATTTTCCCTGTAGTACAGAGGAATCCCTGGTGTGTGGTCTAGACCAGGTTGCCCAAACCGAGAGTTTGCACGTTTTGCTACGCTTCTGTCCATCTTTGCCTTGCTTGAGTGATGGTTGAAAGCATGCCAGTACTACCTGCCAGGAAACTTTTGGGCCAGTATGCTTTGTTTTTGTAATGTAAAAGGGTTAGCAGGTGCCAAGTGGCATCAGGCAACCTCTTGGGGGGGGAAATTTGTCATGTGGCTATTAGACATATTGGTCCAGCTGCAGCTTCCCACCAAGGAAATGCCTAAAACCCTGAAGACCAGAACCTGAGAAGGTGAATCACAGGAGGAATAAACATTTTTTCCCCATTGCTTATTCTGTAGCTGTAAACATTTAGTAATGGGTGCTATTAAATAACTTAGTTTATCAGTTTTCTATAGTGACATTTGAGATGCAGAAGTTTGCATTGAATTTTACAAGTAATCCTGCTTAAGGCATGCTTGTCTGTCTTTCTCCCAGCTGCATGGCTGCAAACATTGATTGCAAATTACAGCATTATTCTTAATGTACCAACTCTCCCCAGGTAATCCTTAAACCATAGGTGTGTTTATATCTTCTTTTCTTTGTGAAAGCCTAAGCAAGGGGAGCTGAAGGGCTTGCTGAGACCCTCAGCAGCAGTAGTGGGGCAATGGCTTTGAGTATCTCAGGGTCATGGCTGAAAATGGGAAATAAAGAGGAAAGCTGGACTGAAATGATGTGTTTCATCATTGTGCTGTTGTTAAGACTTCTTCAGTGTGGCATTTGGAGAATAATCCTGGGTTTTTTTTATCTTAAAGTTGGCACCAAAAGGGTTTGTGTGAAACACATCAGGAGAAAAATGAAGATGAAAAGGGGTTTTAATTATTTTTTTCTGGTTATTTTTGCACCCAGTAGTGCAAATCTGGCCACTATCTGAATGCTTAGTTACACAACAACTGTGAGGAGTTGGTTCTTTTTTATTTCCCCATCTGCAAGACTGCAGGGAGCTGTGCTGCTTGTGTTACCCCATGGAGCTGCACAATACCTGCTTCTTAATGCAGGGTGGGGGAGAGAACCGACAGGCTCTTAGACGCTGATTCAAGACTTTTCTAGGCATATTCACCACTTATGAGGTTGATTTGAGATATTCAGACCCGTTTCTTATCCTTTAATAAAAGATGCTATCTTATGCTCTGCTAAAACTGGGGATATTTGAAGGCAGTTGGTAGAAAAATACTAGTTTGTGTCTTCTGGGCTGAAATTAGCAATATTATAGTAGAAGAAAGCATTGGTGCTGCTTTTGAAACAGTACTGACTGCAAATTTTTGCGTCTCTTGGGTATTGTAAAACTTTTTTGCATTCTTCAAACATGGCAGAAAGGACTACCTCTGCTTTTTAATGAAGAACACATACTTTTCCTCTAAATGAGTTTTCCCTCTCCTTTCCCCAGCACACGACAAGGAGAGAGGCTGATGTTTTGCATCTTGAGTAACCCCCAAAGTCTGTATCAGAGGACAGTAAAAAGTGCCATCTTTTTCCCAATTACTGCCTGGGCCACTCAAGCAAAAGCACAAGGTGCTAAGAAACAGAATTTGTCTACCTGGGAGCTGTCTCCTGCCAGCGTAGTCCATCCAAACCCCTCCAGCCCTGGCACTTTATGCATTTCAAATGCAGTAGGAATCCCTTAGTGTCCCACTGGGAAAAGCAGCCAAAATCTGGCTTATATGCCAATAATTAAAAAATATTTACCCCTAAATTGGCATAAGCATGGAAATTGTAATAGCTTGTTTGCCAGCAGCCTAGTTGCTATATAGCGTAGCTGAAGAGTGCTGTATATTAAAAGAAGTGTCTGGAGCTCTGCCTACACAAGGATTGAAAGCAAGGCTGGTGGAGCTGCCGGCTTTCATCTCCCCACCTTGATCTTGGTTGGGTGCCTTGCTGGCTTTTGTGTTATCTGTGTAATTAAGCACAGAAGAGCGGTTGAGGCAGAAATGGTTAACTCACTGAGCAATACGATGTCAAGTCAGTGGTACTAAGTTGTTCCATAGGAGTTTAAAAATTAATTTTGTTGTTAAATGTCATCTTCTGGCTTGTGATCAGCTGTAGTGTAGGTCATATGTTTTCTGATAAATTTGAAGGAAATCAAATAAGGGATCCTGAACGCTGAGATCTGTGAAACCAAAGTCGGTTGAAGTCTAATGCTGATGTTTGTAGAGGTACAGAGAGTTGGGGAAAAAAAAGAGAAGATGAAATCTGCAGTATTCAGCTAGCAGAAACCTAGTGCTGCAGCCCAGCACCCTCCCAAGTCGGGAAATTGCTCTTCCCTTCTCCCCTGCAGCAAAAGCCAGGAGGACATAAACTAATGCTGGAGAGGTGGATTAATGGAGAAAACTGTTCTTTGCTGAAGGGCTTGTGGGAAGTTCTGCAGGGGCCTCGCAGCAGCTTTTGTAAGGGTCAGGGACTGGAAGGGGCTGAGGGTGAGGAGAACTTTCTGGGACTGGGGAAGGGGAACTCTGGAGACCTCCATGAACCTTCCCTTGCTGGGACACTGGTACAGGACTTGGAGCAGAGAAGAGCTAAAATGAGACATAGTTTTTGCAAGACTTTTCTTTCCTGGTTTATTAACCACCGTTCCCCTTTATAACAATCATGGAAGCACTCCTACGTGTGCTTCTTTTGGAGCATGTACTTGCATGTTAGCTCAGTCCTGCACAGATCTTTGACCAATCAGAAAAGGTCACTGCAGCAGCCAAATTCTCTGGATGCTAATTCAGATCTCAAAGCTGGAAGTGCGTATGAAGAACACCTTAGTATTTCTTCTTGCTTTCCACCCGTTTGGACACCTGTGGACACTAGCTTGGTTTCAAGTTAAGGTAATCATCCTGCCTTTTCAAGTCCAGCTCTACAAATGCTGTCCCCTTGCAAGATAAAACTAGGAAGGCGAGATACAAAGACTTCTTCCAGAAGTTGTCCAAGGCATAGCACGTAGGGAAGATGTTGACTTATTGATGGAGACAGTCCTGGAGAAAGCAAATATTCAAGTGCATTAGGATTTCTTCTTCATGAGTGTTTCCTGCAATGTTCATTTTTTGTTATAGTGCCTTCGTATGCGCTTACTCTGGATGGAGCTTTCTGCTGCATGGTCTTGTTTTCACTTCCCCCTTTCTTTTTTTTCCCCCCTTCCAGTTTGAGCGGCATGACCCAGTGGAAGGGCGGATCACGGAGCGGCAGTTCGGCAGCATGCTGCTGGCCTACAGTGGGGTGCAGTCCAAGAAACTTACTGTCATGCTGAAGCAGCTCAAGAAGCACTTCCAAGATGGAGAGGTCAGTGGCATCGGTGGCAAATTTGGGAAGTTGCAGTGGGGGCAGTTGTCCTTCACCATGCTGAGAAATGAGTAAGCAATCTCCATCTTAAGAAAAGCACCTGCACCTTGTCAAGCAGTGTAGGGAGATATGCTGACTTTGCAGGTGATAAATATTTTGCCAGCAGCAGGGCGATGGAAGAGGTGGGAGTGCAGTGGTCAGTGTCCAGCTCAGTGTATAGGCTTGTCCCTGTTAAAATGGATGCTGTAATTTTCAAGATTTAAATTCGCTGAATGGCACCCTGGGTCTGGAGCCAGAATAAACATTGAAGACGTGTTCCTAGTTACTGGCTTGACCTTAGATTAATCGGCTGCTGCAACTGGGCAGTTTATTATTTAGTTAGGAACTTATGTGAAAAATTATTTTAATTACTCATGATTTAGAGAGGCATAAGGTTGCAGATCTTATACTCGTTAATTTAGTGAGAGACCTTGGAATAAGACATCCCTGCTGAAAGGATGTGTTTTATCAGGTAAAGCAAGTATGGGCTGCTAAATTACTTCAGTATTAGAATTTCACGTCTGCTTCTATAAAGATGGATTGTTCTTTTATTAGCTAGGTTATAAACAAGTGATTCGTCAAATGAGAATGGATGGAAAGTCTTTGGCTGCATATCGGGTCAGTCTGAGTGTTTTAGAGCTGCTTCTTCCTGACATCAGAACTGGCGTTTATTTCTTAACTGGTTTAGATGCAAAGTGTGTTATAAAACACAATTGTTGGCCAGGATCTAGTCCTTTTTTGTCTCTTTTTGGTGCCTTAACTGGCCTCCTGTGATGTGCAGGAATTGTCAGTTCATGTGAAGGTGCTCCAGTGACTTTTCCCCCTGTTTTCTCCCTCTTTCACTGGTGCTGGAGGAGAATTTGGGGATACTGAAGCAGTGGGGCACATAGACTGATAGACTTCTCTATTAACTGCAAATAATGCCAAAAAGTTAAAAACTGGAGGAAAACGTAAGCGAGCCAAAAGGCTGTGCTCAGAGTTGCATTCCTGCCAGAGGAGTTGCGGTACCTGCAGCTTCTCATGGCCTTGGGGTGCCAGAAAGAGTGCGCTTTTTTTTTTTTTTTTTTTTTTTTTTTTTTCAGATTCCCTCATGTTTTGTAAGAAAATAGACTCAATATTTAATAGGCTGTTATCAATAGATGGTGTCAACATGTCATGGGAGCTGAGATACGTTGCATTTTAATATTTGGAAATCTCACTTCTTAAGCTCTTTGTCACTGGTTTAAATAAGACCATTGATGTTTCCAAGGCTGTGTCCATTTATTTTATCTTTGAGCGAGACACTGCAGATTTAGCTTTTCCAATACCTCTGCTCCCCTTGAGTTTTAACAGGAATCATTTGATTTCTCGTGGAAAAAATAATTTAACTGTGATATGTGTCTAACAGAAAATATCAGCTCTGGTTTTTATGTTCCCAAACTGTGGATTCTTTTGCTGTGATTTGGGGTTTTATTGTACGTATATATACACACGCACACACATATATATTATTGAACGGTAGCTGGGTGTATGAGAAATTAGGCAAAGGGAGTTATTTTGGAAGGTTTCTTACAGCAGATGTTTTCTTCCTTTCATGTTTAAGCCAAGACCCTGACATCTGTGACAGAGGAAGAACTTTTTGGTTTTACCTTATTCCTCATTCCTAAATCAGCCAGATTGTGTTTCTATTTGTAGCTAACTGGATTCAGAGGAAGTCTTTTTCTTTCTTTATTCCAAGGACTTTCAAGGAGAGGAATTGAGGAGCAGGACAAAAAAATGACATTTGCAAGAAACAGAGTTGGGGGAAAACACATGATTCCTTAGACCGGAGGGAATGAAACACCTAAAATCCTAAAACAAGATGGTGTCTCTGTTAACAAGTACAAGATATTTAATGGTTTAAGGAGGTGTAAAGGATACAAGAAGCACCAGCCACTTCGCACTGGAGGCAGATAAGCCTTTTTTGCAGCCAGGGCAGCTCAAAGTCAATGTTTATGCAGAGCTAGAGAAATCAGGTACTGAAACCCTCCACTTCAGCCGGTTCTGGCTCATGGAAGATCCAGCCAGGTGCCTAACTTTGCATTGTCTTTTATACAAGAGAACTTTTTCTTGGAAATTTGTGGTTTGGTTTTTTGTCCCCTGGGGTATTGTAGAAGACCATATTCCTTGTAGATTTGTGTGCAGCACTTTGTACCTAGGTACACTTATGTACTTCCATTGGACCACCCTGGTATAGCTGTCAGTGTTTTTACATAGCTTAACTTTCCCCATCTCTTTAGAAACAGGACTGCTGTAACCACAATCATGTTAACCACCTTTCAAGCTTTCTGGATAACTTATTCAGCAATGCGCTTGCAAAGTTTTCCTTGTAAATGAATGGAGTATTAAGCCAGAGAGCGTTCTCCCACTTGAAACTGCAGAAGCTCGACACTGGCATTGCTTCTTCCTCTGCATTTGTAACCCAGACACATGCAGAGCAAGCAGCTGCTTTGGTTGGGCTCTGCTTTACTCCTATCCTATAAAAAGGGACTGGAGCCGGTGCTATCCACTGCTCTCCCTTTGGCTCCCAGACCTCACAGAGCTGTTAAAGCCACCCAGCCGCTTCATTTATCCTGCAATACTCTGCAGTCACAGAACACCTTGTAGGTCAGAAAGGTCTATGATGCAAACACGTTTTACAGGAAGAATTTTTCCCCAAATCCCTTCTTTTTCACACTTCACTAGCCCACTTTTATAGCAGCTTAGTATCACTATCTGCACAGTTTACTAACCTGCTGTAAGTCGCTTCTACACTGAAAGCAGTAGGGGCTTGGGCTTGCCATTGCTTTCCAAAGAAAGTGGGAGTAAAATATTTTTAATAGTGTGATGCTGGGAGAGGAATGGCAGTAATTGTACCAAACCTACCTGGCAAGCTTTACCTTGGGAATGCAACTGATCCTTGTGAGTGCTTTCTTATGAAATCTGTCAAACATCATCTTCATTGTCTGATGCAATTACCTTTTCTGCACAAGGCAACCCTGACAGCCTCCAAAATGTTAAAGCTCTGGTTTTAATCTAATCTTTAGCCATTTTCCAACATCACTATTCTACACTCCTGCTTTTGTGAATGGCATATTTTCTTGTATTAATTGATAGTCTTTCATTTTTATTTTTCTTGAGGAAAAAATCCCATCTTACCCTGGATACATGAACTCCTGCATATTCAGTGGAGCTGCCACAGTCTACTTTGTTTAAAATTACTTACGATCCTCCCCCTCAAGTTACACTTACACAGCTGCTTTTCTCCTAGTAAAAAGGACTTGACTTGTCAGTAGTATTTACAAGCAAGGTATTTGGTTTGTCTCCCTAACAGCTAGAAAACCAAGCTGACTCTTCAGGAACTAATGATTTCAGGTCATCTTCTACACATGCTTTGGGGGCTGTGTAGCGTATTTTCTATTGAGATGGCAGAAGGTGGGACTGAGATGTAATTCTCCCTGGCTGAAACCTGGGTTCCTAGGTGAAAAGCCCTAACTTTTGCAGAAGGTGTTTGAGCTTTGGTAAGATACATGTTGCAAGCAGGTATGCATTTCTGGAGTCTGCCTGCTTATGTATCACTAGTATTACTTAAGTGATGAAAGGATTCAGGCTTATGAATCAACAGCTAGATGTACAAATGCCTTGAAAGAAGTGATCATCCAGATCCCATAATCGCTACCCTAGGGCTCTCCAGATATGCAATTTCTTGTGATTCCAAATTAACACGAGTCTCTATTATATAATGGAAACATCTATTGGTCTTCCAATGGAGACATGAATAACCTACAAAGAGCCGAGCAGCACTGACAAACACATCGACAGGGAATAGGTAAGTTCCCATACTCAGACTTCTGACTGGTGAAGGTGATCATTCATCTGTTGACTTGTTGGTGTAAGCCTGAGGCTGTCCCAGTCTCTGATTTTATTTTTATTTTGGTAGCTGGAAAGGAGTTAATGCTGATGCCAGCCTCAGCAATGGGATTCATCAATAAAATACTAAATTTCATAATACTGATGGCATTTTTGCTGCAGAGATTCAGTATTTCTGTCCACATGAAAGCCCAGATTTGTAGGATACCCCCGTACACCATTGCTTTTGCTTTTTCAGCTGGTAAAAGACCACAAGTTTACATACGTAAGCATATAAACGTTCCCTGTTACCCGCTGAAACAATAGCAACTGCAGTGTTTAGTGCACTAAACAAGGGTCTGTTTTGCACAGACAGCAATGCTGTTTGGCCTTGACATCTGCTTTTCATGGTGGAAAATTCCAGGAAAATGCAAAGCTGGGGCTCTTTGCGTGGAATAGCTGCCGGGATGCCTTGTAGCCGCTACTGCAAACCTCAGATGTCCCAAACAGAGCAGCTAAACCACAGAACAGTGTCTTCTGCTGGCCTGAAAGTGGCCACATGCCTCCTGATTCCTGCAGGCTTTCCACATTTTTAGTGCTCTGCTCCCAGGCAGGAGCACGTCAGTCAGGAAACACATAGCAGGGAGGCATCCAGATGGGTATCTGAATTGCAAAAATCTTTTCTCCTCTAGATCTATTGTACAAAACAGAGGGTCTTTGCAGTACTTCCTGCAGAAGTACCTGATTTTTTTTTTTTTTTTTTTTTTTTTTTTTGCTAGGACAGTGTTTTATTTAATTCTGTCGTACATCTTTTAGCATGCCACTTGGGAAGCAGAGCAGGTATACATTTAAAGAAAGATCCTTGTACAGTAACTGGGGATTTTTTTTTTTAGATCCGTTGTCCACATGTGCATTTTGTTACCTCATCCTTGTTGGTCTGGATTCACAAATCCAGCACTGACGGAGACTGCTGTTTCACTTGTTGCTGTACACGCTGTGCAACATGCATCAGTGGTGCATTGCCGCTTGCTCAGTTATAGCAAAGATAGGAACAGGCTGCAGATTTTCTGTAATTCTTCTGCTTACAGTTCTAGAGACCCCATGTCTGTAGGAGAAGATGGTAAAAAATGTGCTTTTTCTTTCAAAAAAAGATAGATGGCTTCTTCTTTGATTAGAAGTTGTTGGGAAGAGTTTGAGCAGGGTTACAATGGATCATATAAATTTATATTTGACAGTACCTGCTGAACATGTGCTTTTCCATCCAGACCATGAAACCATGCTGTGTTATGCAGTTGGGATTTTTAGTATCTTGCTGTATCAGTTTGTCGTGCTAGACAGGATAGGAAGAGCCTGAACCTGAACTCCTCTTGACAAGCTGATTTATCTCTTCCAGAGAGGAAGGCTGAGTGGTTATTACTGTGGTGGTGATGTACCTCCTCCATTGGCTCTGGGCCATGGCTGTGGTGGGGGAGTTTGGAGGCTGCAGCCCTTGTCCCAGCTCTGATGCAGTCGTGCTGATGCTAAATGGGTCCATAAAATTGGGCGCTGTGTTGTGTAGTGTAACTGGGTGGGGGTCCCAGAGCTGCGCTCATCAGCAGTTGCTCTCCTGGCACACTCCTTGCCAGTCAGATCGGTGCAGAGAGGAGCATGTTGCTTATCCCCTGCCTGTACATCAGCTGTGCTGGGATGCAGCGGTGCCAGTGCTGGGGAATCTTAGGATGCCTTTCCGTGACTATCCGAATATGTGGCTGTAGGCACTCACTGAGCACACGCTTAGTCGTCCCGGGGTAAGCCAAGTCCTGGGTGACTGTGCTGGTAGGTAGAGCAGACAGTGATCCAGCCCCGCAGCCATCCTGCAACCAGCAGCAAAGCTAACTGGGGCACATCTATATGTGCTGTGATTTGCAGTGTCACCTTCTGCGACACTGGGTAAGATGTGGATCCCCACAAGGATCCCTGAATCTCTTGGGAGAGACCTTGCAGCATGTGAACTATTTCATTATTGTCATTGCAAGTGTGCCAGCTTTAAAAAATATATATAAATGAATCCTCTTGCTGCAGTCTCCTGCATCCCAACCACAGGCTCATGGTGTGTCTGCTCTTCTGGGCAAGAGCTGGCTGCATAGCAAGGGCCAGAGAAATGCTTTTTGGTCTCTGCCACTGCTGACCATGCATGACAAAGTCCTTTCCAGTTGCACAACTGGTGGGGCTGGGAGGGGAGCAGAGGTGGTTAACAAAAGTACAGGTTGCAAACCATATCCTCAAGGGCCAAAGTAGGGTTATTTTGAGTGTGCAGATAAATTCCCCTCTGGCTACACCTTTGGACTGATGAGTCACTTTGTCGTCCATAATCCAGGTAGTGTCACAATCTCCTTTTCCCATCGCTGTAAGACTATCTTTTCTCTGTCCTAGGGGCTGACGTTTGAGGAGGTGGAGAACTTCTTCACTTTTCTGAAGAACATAAACGATGTGGACACAGCTTTGAGCTTCTACCACATGGCTGGAGCTTCGCTTGATAAAGGTATTAAAACTTGC
Organism: Buteo buteo; assembly: GCF_964188355.1. NCBI lineage: Eukaryota > Metazoa > Chordata > Aves > Accipitriformes > Accipitridae > Buteo > Buteo buteo. The sequence continues at coordinate 30,568,669 of NC_134174.1, read as the reverse complement.
GAGATGTACAGGCACTGAAAGCTTGAGGGAGCACAACTCATGCCATGTCTTTGGTGTTGGGAAGGTGTCAAATGAGCCCAGGCTGACATTAAAAATGTTACAGGGAAGAACCGTGATTTCGGTACAAGAGGTTTAACTTGCTATGTTCTTGGATAAAGAGGGATTTCAATTTTTATACTTCCCCAGTTTTAGATATAGACGGGGAAAAAAGGGCTGAAATATATAGCCTGAATAGATTAGGAAGCAGTGATTTCATGGTGACCAATTAGTAAGCGGTGATATCTTCAGCAGGACTATTCAGGCCTGATGTGCGCAGAGGCAAGATGACCTAGTGAGTGTATCACAGGCTCTCGTAGCAGATCCCGAGCACCCCAATGTTTCTTCTTCTTCATCCCCGTCTTCTGAATTGACATCTTTTCTCCTTTTACAAAGTACTTGAAAATTTATTGTTGGCAAAGACAAACAGAATTATAATAAGTTATTCTTGCAAACTGTATCTTCTGTAGAGGTGTCCATGATTGAGGCAGCAGAGGCACTAATCAGCAGTGGAGCTTGTAGTAGGAACTGTTCAACCCTTGTTTTGTTTCAGCTTTGCTTAAAAATATGAGGCTTTGCATAGAAATGAGAGCTGTATGGCCAGATGCTGCATTTCTCATCTGAAATCCAAGTAATGGCAAGCACCTTTGGAGCTCCCAGGCGTGCTGGAGGAAAGGAGGGGGAGCACTGGAGCCCCACTCAGGTCCCAGAGTGAGCATTAAAGTCTGTCCAGAGCGGGCTCTCTCCAGATAACCCCACAGTCCAGAGGCTGTGCGTGGCCAGAGGAGCTGGCTGAATAAACCTCAGAGCTCGTGTTTCCTGGGCAGCTTGGTAATAGTGTGCTTTATCAATCAGAGCAATCCATATCCTTCTTCATCTCATCGTGTGTTTCCTTTTCTGAGCTAATCCATATCAGATATGTCTCAGTTCTGACACTGATTTAAAAAAAAAAAGGGGGGGAAAAAAACCCTATACCATACATTTAAAAAAAAGAAAGTCCATCTCTCTGCTGCCAGCATCTGTCACAAGTGTGTGCTTTTCTTTTCTAGATCTTTTTCTAAGAGTTGTTTTTTAAAAGCACTTAGACTGGGAATATAAAAAAACAATGGCAAACTCATTAAAAGTTTTTTAGGCTAAGTGGAAACTCTTGTCTACTAGAAAGTTAAAGCTGATGTATTTAGGCAGCTGCAAAATTAAATGTTTCGGAAGTAAGGTATTCTTCCAACCACTGCTGTTGTGGGAATATTAAGACACTAATAGGTTTTTGGGCAGTGGAATTACTAAGGGAGTCATACATGTCACATCTCGTCTTGTGTGTGTCAGCAGCCCTCCTCATCTTCAATTTTCGGGGGTAAATCATCTGTACTCTTTGTTTTAGATCACCATTATCTTAAGACTTAAAAGAACCTGATAGGATTATCTTTCATTTAAAAGTAAAAATATGAAGTACGGATGTTCTGCTGCTGCACAGAGCCCTTTCTGCAGCGTCCCACAAGGAGGTAATAGCCCAGCAAATCCAGTTTACTCAGTGTCTACAGTAAATTAGCAATTGCTGAGTCATGGAATATGTATTTTTGGAGTATTTAGGTCCCTGTGCAGTTGGTAAATCAGTGTGATTGCTGTTTAATTATGTGCAATTAATGAGCTTGTGCTGGAGCCACAGCCATTGAGCTTGGGAGTATTTGGCTGGAGTAAGTAAACCTTGGGGAGGGTTGGTGGTCTGCAGGGCATGGCTTCAAACCACTCACAGGCTCGACTGTCCCCAGATCCCCATCCCTGCCTGCGAGGTCCCGGCTGTTGGGAGAGATTTCCTCAGGCTCAGGCAGAAGAGGAGGGTCCTGCAAATTTCCTCTTCATGTGTGTCTGTTAGCTGACACGAATTGTCCCTCGCATCCTTCTGTGCTGCTCAACCCGGAGATGCTCTGGGCAGGAGGCACGAAGACAGCACTTTGCTGTGGTCCTAATGAGGGCGCAAAGCAAGCTGCAGCGATACACCTGGGTTTTGCAGCAGGGATCTGCGTGCTCCCATGTCTAAATTGTCTATGCATTACCCATTTCCATATGCGTGCACTCCGCAGTCTGGATATTGCACCCACAAATCAAATAAGAAATAAATGGGGTGTACTCTTCCAAAAATCAAGCTTTCGCAAGGTTGCTTGTTAAAAACCAACAAATATAAAAATTACTCATCATATGGGGAGGAGGAAGAGGATAGTTTGTGTATCAAATAAATTGCTGCTAACCTAATGCAGCAAATGTTACTATAATTTTAGAAGGGCTGTTTAAAATTTAAGAGGGAAAAAAAATGGATGGCACCAAACAGCCGTAGCTTGACAACCTGTTTTCTGTGTTGAATTAAAGTAGCCTCTTCTAAAAAGGATCATAAACCTGTATTTTAATGACCCATAGAATAACACACAGATTATTCATTAGTCCATCTTTCATTTTACCGGAAACGTAATATCTGTCATTCTCTTAAATCATAAGCATTACTTAGAAAACTTTCCCAGTCTGGGCTTACAGCCGGCAGCAGGACAGGAGCCGAATTCACCTCTTATTCCCCTTTCAAGGCGAGGGTGTGAATTGCACTTTTTTTTTGGCACCGTCTGCGGCCCGACTTTTGAAGCAGCCGTTCTGCTGGCACCGGCAGAGAGCCACGGTATAACTCCTTTGTGTTTTAAGGCAAGGCACAGATGCGCTTTGCTAGAGGTGGGCCAAAGCGAGGGGAGACAGCTGAGCCCACTGCTCACTCTGGTGGCTCGGAGCGGGGCTGGAGCCCAGGAGGGGTTAATGCAAGATCATTTTATTTGATATGTGGAGCTTGAAACGGCTGCAGACTTGACAGGGAATTTGGAAGGAGGTAGAGGTGAGATTTGAGAGCAGCATGTATTTGTCATCGGATTGCTGCTTGCTTTAATCTGCCTTGGGAGATGGATGAAAGAAGTCAGTCCCCCATGGAGGCACAGCTCAGATTGCTCCTCTGGAGTAATGGCATGTAGTCAACGCTGGTAGTTGAGTGGGGAGGACTTCTGTAGGGTGGGTGAGGTTGGCAGGGATCTCTAAAGAACTGACAGGGTCACCTACGGCAGCTCGCCCAGGGCCACCTCCAGTCAGGTTTTGGATATCTCCAAGGGTGGAGATGCCACAGCCTCTCTGGGCACGTAAGAAAGCCTGGATGAGTATTTGCAATAATTTGTAAGAAAGAGAAGAGTCAAATGATTAAATCTGGTGTCCTGCAGAGGCAAGTCAGGGTCATGGATTGTCACCTTTGCTGCCCTCACACCAGTGTGTTGATGTGTGTATGTGTGCGTCCTGATGGAGTGGGACAGTGGAAGTGCTTGGCACCGTGTCCTCAAGCAGGAGGGGTCTGGAGCTCACCTGCCCTTAGGTTTTAGTACATGTACAATTACGGTGCGGTGTTTGCTCAGCACTGATGCAACAAGTAGTTGGGCAAAGCTCCATCACAGCAGAGGACACCTGTCCACAAGGCTTTAAGAAATCAGCTCGGTAACCTAAGGACAAGCTCTCCGTAGACCAACAGCCCCTGAAAGGTGCTGAATACCTTTCAGTTTAGGAACCATTTTCTGTGTTGGAATCTCCTTTCTTATTTATGACTGCAAATATTACATAAACAGTGCATCGACTCTGCCTTTGGTCTGGTAGCTCTGCTTTTTTCCCAGAAGCATGATCTCCATGACTTCCCATCATGCTCCCTTTGATGTCAAAACAGTTTCTGCTCAGCTGCAGGGCTGCAGCTTCGCATTTTGAGAAGAAAAAGAAAAATATGTTGGGCCACAGGATTGTGTAGGGTTTGTGCATCTCTTCTGGATAGACATTACGGTATGTACACAGGCAAATGATTTGAAAAAAGTTAAATAGACTTTTGCTAGCTATATTGTGAATGATGGCATCCAAGGTTTCCAGCTAGAATGCTTAAAATGAAACGTGAATATCAATGTGAGACTCTATGTAGCCTGATTCCTGGGAACCCAAAATACATGTGTCCTGCCTCTGCAGCCTGGGACCGCCCAGGGCAGGGACCCCTGCTCCCATCACCCTGGGTGCCATTCAGGAAATGAAGGCAGCAGCCCAACTGCCCATTATTTTGGCCAAATGCATGACTATTCTCAAGACGGAGGAAAAAAGTGAAGTTTGCCATCTGGCTAGGCTCTCGCCCATAGAAAAGCCCTGTTTGTAAGCACTTGGTGAGGCATTACTCACAGTGTGGTTCTGGGAATTGGAGTGAAAAAAAAAAAAAAACCAAACAACTGTGTCAGACACTAAACTGGCATAAAATAACTCAGAAGGCTCACTAAAGGACTAGTGGGAGACACTAACACTTGACATTTTAAAAGCCACGTAGCATTTCAAGATAGAAACATGGAACTCATTTTCGGTGGTATAAAATCCAGGAGACTTGCCTGTGTAGAGATGGATGCAGCCATCCCAAAACCCCAAATCTGGACAAAGCTCTGTTTTAGGAGATGTTGCCCCTGACAGCACCTACTTTGTTTTGCGAAATGGTAAAGAATTGACACTGGGAGGCTTACTTCAAGTTTATTTGCCTCACCAAGATACCTTGTAGTCTGGAGTGTGTGCATCAAAGTGGAAAGCAGAAACACTTTCCCCTTCCTTATGACTCCTTAAAAACCAACAGAATCATTACCGAGCACAGCACAGTCATGCAGCCCCTGTGAAATAACGTTTTTGCAGAATTCTTGCATTGAGCAAGAACAATGTGATGGAGGTGACAGTTGCGCAGTTGGGTTAGTAAGAGAGGAAGCAGTAACCAGCAGCTGTAAGTACAAATTACAGCTGGTAAAACCGCGTCCGTGAAAAATAAATAAGCACACGTCAAAAAGGAGGGAGGGATCAGGTGACACCCTGTAGAGAGGGAAGGAGGGGGGTGAAAACTCAACAGAAAAACATGACTTACAATTAAACAAATAATTCTAACTTTTTTTCTTTTCCATATAAGGCTATAGCAAATAACTTCTTCATTAGGGTACCTGGGGCACCAGGAGGAGAGGATGGTATCAAAGCTTGGTTGAGCATCTTTAAAGATTTCCATTTCAAAGGAGTTAAATGAAATTCTCAGTGTTGCTGCCTGAGGAAATACAGATTTGCTTTTGCTGTCTGAAGGTCTGGGTCTTGGGTGAGAGATGGCTTACAGCGCTTAAAACCTCTGCCGTTGCCAAAGTTGAGGTGTTTTAAAGTCCCTCCCCAGCAGAAGGACTTTCTGGAGAAAAAAAATAAGCTGAGAAATAAGTTTAGATAAACTTTCTTTTACTTAAACTTCCTCTTTTTCCTTGAGCTTTACACGTTACTGAAGTCCCCCGCCAGCGCGTGTGGCAGGTAGGAGTTACAGTGCATGTTTTGCAGCTGTCTGGAGCCAGGACTGTATATAGGGAACGAGCATCACCTAACTGGGGAAGAGAAAGGTGCCATTTACAAAGGCATATATAAAATCCAGAGGCAGGGCATTTAACTTGGTAAAAAGGCCTATGCCATCCACTGTTCGGCTCCAGCGTTTCCTGCCACTTCATGTTCATGGCATTTGATCAAAGAGGACCTGTAAGTACTGCATTATACCTATGCAACTTATAGTCACCCTCTCCTCTGGTTTGGGGTATGTGTGATGCTGGCCGTCAGTCCCTCCCTCTCGGATCAAGGGGCAAAGCTGAAGGCAGCGTTATTTCATTTGTGAATGTTTGATGTCGATGTAAGTTAATTAAATGGTGGACCATTAAAGCCCTTTTTGGAGGGCTGCTGCCATCTAATGCACCTGCTCACTTGTGTTGCAGTTCATTCACTCGAAGGTGTTACATCTTGCAGGCTAATTTGTATGTATTGTGCCGCGTGCATGGCATGGTATATTCTGCAGCCTGGTTGGCATGGGTGGGCTGGGAGAGACGTCTGGTCTCCCCGCAGCTTGGTTGGCAAGGTTCGGGCATAAGGCTGGGAACAAATTAATTCAAGTTTTCTTTAATGATTACATTGCCTCTGCCCTCCCTAAAGCAGGCTCTGGCTGCCAGCAGGACACACACAGAAGTAACGGCCATATCCTGACTTGTGGTGACAGAACTGAAATATATAGTAGTTACTGCAGACCACAGTTACATCGCTCATGTGGGAAAGGATTTTAACTCAAAAAGAATAATTACAAGGAAGCAGTGGATGCCTACTTGAGATTATATATATTTTAATCCACCTTCTGTTTAATTTCAGTTTTCTCCTGCGTTATTTAGTAAAAGAAGGGATTTTATAGGGAAATCCCTCCCTGAAAACCCCAAACCTCACTCAGGGGAGCAGAAATGGGGTGGAAGGAACCACTAATCTGAACATTCATGAAAAAAAATCCTATTAGAAACACTTTATGTGGTTTCTAATTAATCTGGTTATGGTATAGATTGGGTGCTTATTTTTTCCTTTCTGACACATAACTCTGCAAAATTTCTGAAGGGCCAGTAGCTCTGCAAAGGGACCAGCGTGCATGAACCCAGAAGGATGCTGTGGATGAAAGCAGAGGCTTTTTTTTTGGTTTCAATCTGATTTTGTGTCGCACCGTTTCCCTGTTTTGCCTCGCTGAAGGGAAGCACCGCAGCTAAACGTTCATCCCAGTTGCTGCGGGCTTGCTGCTGCAGTGCAAAGTCTCTCTGGAAGGGTTTTCCTTGGGTCAGACTTTGTAGGGAAGCAATTTAACTTAAAATACGCTCACATTCATGCAAAGCCCTTCTGTTTTATTGAGTATCTGGAAGGGAGCAGGGTGTTTCAGCCCTGACAGTGACAACTGAGCTGCTCTTACCTCCCCTCCTTCCTTTAATTAGCAGCCGTCAAAGGGAGACTAGAGGGCAGCCAGACGCACATGAATACATGTAGGGAAACAGCTAAACCAGCCGGGGGGGGGGGGCGTGGGGGGTGGTGGTGTTCCCTTTATGCAGCAAAATCTACTGCATAACTCTGCCAGATTGATAGCTCTGGAGATTGCTCTTTTCTAGAGGTGTGAATAAAACTACCACTCGCTTCTCTGCTGATGAGCTCAGCTGCCAGTGGCTGGGGGGGGGAAGTGAAATAATTCATTACAACTCTTTATTTTATTGCAAGGTTAACCTTGGCTGCTCGCTGCAGAGCTTGTCAGAAGGAGAGGGTAGATGGGTTTGTTCTACAACTATTGGCCCTGGGTTGCTTAACAGGAAAACTGGTTTTTATTATTCCCAGCCTGTTGGAATAGTTGGTTCATAGAGTATCATCTTTGCAACACTGTCAGAAGGAGCTGCCTTATTGATCAAGCCCATCAGGAGAGGTTTCCCACCTGGTGTTTGATGTAGTGCTGACACTTCTTCCAATTTTTATAACCAAAGTGGGGAAAAAACATCTCATCTCAGTGTTTTTAATGTTCATCTTGAACACAGGTATCAGCACATCAGTGTTCACCAGCAGCCTCCCTGCACCCCATGCAGTGTTGCTGTAGGAAGGCAAAGGCTTTGAGGAGCATGGTTTTTGAGGCATGTGTTGAACGGGCTGGGGATGAAGCTTATTTCAAGCCTCTTTGAACATAACACGTTTTCATAAAGGCAGTTTTCCATGGAGGAACAAGAGTCTTCTGCTCCTCTGCCTGCGTTCGCTGCGGTTGGCAGATCATGACATCTCGCTAACCCTGTGCCCTCCCTCCGTTGCAGTGACGATGCAGCAAGTGGCCAGGACGGTGGCCAAGGTGGAGCTCTCCGACCACGTGTGCGACGTGGTGTTCGCACTCTTCGACTGCGACGGTGAGTGACCCCAACCTCGCCCCATTCCTCTTAGCCAGGCTGGGTGAGAGTTGATCTGGGGGAAGAAATATAAAGGGAAAAAATGCCAGCCATGAAAGCTTGCCATGGCCTTGGATCTTCTTGCCATGCTACCATCTGCTTTTTGGCCGTGGATCTGTACTGATGCTCCTGCCCTTCTAGGAATGGTACCTGATGGTACGCAGCTTCTGAGATGTTGATCTTAAAGCACTGGATGCAAGCGTTTGGCACGCACAGCTTGCTACACAGCTTCCCCCCCAAACTCTATTTTGTTTAACAAAATGAGCTATTGTGCTCCAGTGTTGGAAACAAGCCTATCTGGTACTTTGTTATCTCCAAAGTCCTGGACAAATATCAGCTTAATTAATTAATGGCAGCTCTGTGCCCTGCTGGGAAGCTCATTGCTTTGCTGGCCTGCAGAGGATGCGAGCACTTTGGGGTAGCTTGTTGCCACACTGAAGCAGTCTCGGGTTGATTTAATGAGAATTAGTGGAGTCTTTGCTACCAGGGGATGATGGCAGCAATGCAGGCTTGGAAAGTAGCAAAATTCTGCATTTGCCCAAAATTGTCAAGCCAAAACCAGAGACCTTTCTGGCGCCCTGCTTCTCCAGGACAGTCACCAGGATCTGGCAGCTCTGAGCGGCAGCACTGATGCATAAATAGACAGTTGTTTGCTTTCCAATATAAATAGGAACATTAAAAAAAAATCTTTAATTATTTTCTTCCTTGTCCCTCTTGGTTTCAGCCCCAGCTGCTTATTTGTGCCTTTCTAAGGTTGCATCTCTTGTTTTATTTTAATGTGTGCTTCAGTGCCACTTTCTGATATGATCCTCAAGCCAGATAATCAGGCTGGAGATTAGAGTGAACCAAAGTGTAGCTGAATATTCTGTTTGCATCCTCTCATAGGAGAATCTGCTAAATATTTTGATAGCAAACCTGGGGGGAAAGACTGTGGTTGCCAGAAGAGTCCCTGAAAAGAAGGAATCAAGTGGAAAAGCAGGCGCAGACTTTTTTTTTTATGTGTGTGTGTTTTCACTCTGTCAGTGTTTATAGACATTACCATGCACACATCAAAAACCTGCAGCACCAGAGGGAATTTTACTCACCCCTTGATAGTTTGCTGGGATTTTGCTGTCCAGATTTGCATTTATATGTAAGGCAGGAAAAAAAGCTCTCAAATCAAGAAACTCGTTCATGAAATATAATGATGTAGTTCCCTCTATCAGCCGGAGAGATTCTCTCTCTTTTGATCTGGGGAACTGACGGCACTGGCAGGTTCGTTTCTTGAGGGCTGATGTCCCTCATCTTTCTTTGTGCCCAGAGGTGGGTTGCTTTCCTGTGCTGCTTCCCAGAAGCTAAAACCAGTGCTGTGAGCTGTGTGCCATAGGCAGGGGAGCAAAACAGGCAACCAGATACGTGTGGCATCGTGGCAGAAGGCATCAGCCCCTCAGCAGACAGGCGTCAGGCTGTTGGTCGCACCCTGGCTTGCTGCTGTCCCCTCCGATCAACCAGTGCCCTAAATAAAAATCCCAGAGGTTTTAATTTACTGGTGGTTAAGCAACTACAGAATAAAATTTGTCCCAATTTACTATAATCTTATTTTTAACATGAATTTAATTGACATAATTCTCAATAACCTCACTAGATTACTATAATGAATCTTCCTTTCTACTCCATTAAGAAAAATCTGCACTCTGTTACCCTGTCCTCCTGTAATTTCCTATATCACTTAAAGCGGAGAGTTTCCTGCGGGTGCACGGGCATTTGCTTTGCATTTGCTTTGCATTTGCTTTTCTGTCCTCAAGCTCCAGCACTCCAGGCCCTGCAAGACATGGTGGTGCCAGGCTAAGCAGGGCAGCGTCCTTAGGGTTGGGATTTAAATGCTGTGGTTCGGCAACCTTTGCTCAGCAGGCTGTTTTGGAAGGTTGAAGCCAAACATGATTTTGGTCTCTGCAAGAAATGATGCTTGTGGCTGCTGCCCTTTAAAGTTAGTGCATGTGGGGAGGAGGTTGTTGGTGGGTTTTAGTGTTTCTAATTTTTTTTTTTTTTTCTTCTTCTCACAGGGAACGGTGAGCTGAGCAACAAGGAGTTTGTTGCCATAATGAAGCAGCGTCTTATGAGAGGCTTGGAGAAGCCCAAGGATATGGGTTTCACACGACTCATGCGGGCGATGTGGAAATGTGCCCAGGAGACGGCGTGGGACTTCACCATGCCCAAGGCGTAGCGGGGTCGGGGAGGAGCACCCAGCTTCCTTGTCTCAGCCCTGCCACCACCGCCTGCAGCTGTGAACACCTGTGGGATGGCACCAGGTTCTGGCGAGCCCAGACTGTTCATAACAGGAGACTTTTGTAAATCGAAGTTAGAAATCAAAGCCTGTTGTATCTGCAGCTTCTGCTTGCCACTAGCCCCTTAATATTCCTCTCAGGAAAAGGAAAAGGACTTTTCTTACTGCTGCCACCTCTGCTTCGTGATGTGCCCTGCCTGCAGAGCTGGGCATCGAGCGAGCTGGTGGGGCTGCACCCAAATCACTTTTGTTTAGTGTTATTACAAAATGGCATGGGGTTTATTTCAATTCTTAGATTTCTCCTAAGAAAGAAGCTGTGAGATTCCTGGATAGATTGTACCAGTGGGACCTAGGAGCAGAGCCTGGAGCAGCCAGGTGGTGAGAGCACCCCAGCATTTCGGTTGGCCAAATGCTCCGTGCTCCCCCAGGCTGTCTCAGGAGGTGGATGGGATGGGTGCACCTGCAGAGAGGCTGCTTGAGCCGAGGTGCTGCCTCTGGTGTCAGAGCAGTTAAAAGCAGTGGAGCAACTGGCTCTCCTGCATATCCTACCCTGTGTAAGCAACCTTCTGCAGGAGGTCTCTATTTTTTTTTTCTTAAATGGGGAGCCCTCTCCATGGGGAACAGGCTGAAAAATGTTGTTTGCTGAGTGGTGTTCTCTCTGTAAAGTATCATGTAAAGGTGTTGCTCACAACAGTGTGGCTCGTGGCTCATCTCTTTCGATTGCTTCAGGTCTTCATCTAAGGCTGGTGGCGAGTCACTGGAGATAGGGTGTTTTGGAAGGGAGAGAAAAAAACGTGTTGACTTTCAGAGCTGGAAAGACAAAGCCCAGAAGTCAGCACTGGAAAGGCCAGAGCTGCCATGTTTGCTGTCCCCCATTGCCAGCCAGCCCTAGACAAGCGGTCTGGTTTGGGATTGCCCTGTAGTCGATCTGCCGTGGCCTCTGTATTGCAGAGACGAGCCCTTTCTGTGGGTGTTTAAAGGACAGCCATGAGCTCTAGGCTTTCTTTGAGGGGATAAAACACTTTTAGAATATTTTCATACTGGGATATTGATCCTGCTATTGGGGATCACTCCATCTACTGTCATCTCTGTCCTCTCCTCTCCTGTAGTCTGCCTGCTGGTAGCATGCTCTGTTCAGGTGTTTGTCCTTGTGTAACATGTCACACACGTTACATTGAGCAGCAAGGACACTGGGGTGCAGGTTTTGCCCATCCTGCCTGTAGTGACAGTTGATTTTGCTGCCTGTCCTACCTCCTCCCCGCGAGCCCAGGGGCAGCTGAGAACCCTCCACGGAAATGCCACCCGTCTCGAAATTCTCTCTTTTGAAACAAAATGAAGCCTGTAGGACTGCATCTATCGAACAGCCTCTGCTAAGCAAACCGAGATCGATGGGATGAAGTCTTAATTGCAGAGTACCTCGTCCCTCGTTAGCGCTGCTCTTGGGCCAGCATCTCCCTTCAGCCCTTTCCGGGCGCAGTCCCGGGTTCAAGGAGCTGTTTAAAAGGCAGGAACCTCTAGGATACCATTTAATTACTTTTTTGTCTTAATGTGACACAACTCCTGAAGGGGTGTTATCTCCCCTCGTGAGAGCGACGCGCGGCCGGTTACCGCTTTTTTTAGGGGCAGCCCTAAATTTGGGGGGTTTTTGGTGCCGAGGCAGCGATGGGAGGGGAAGGGAACCCTGAAAGCCGAACAGCGGCCTCAAACGGCCCAACGGGCCTTTCCGCCATCTTGGTTGCGGCGGGGGTGGGGGGGTGTCCGCGCCACTGCAGGCGGGGGCGGGGCGCCCGTGACGCCATCAGGCCGCGCGCGGCCCCGCCCCCTCCCCCCACCCCACCCACCCCCCCCGCCCGGCCGCCGCCATGGAGTCGAACAGGGACGAGGCGGAGCGGTGCATCGGTATCGCGCTGGCCGCCGCCAAAGCTAACCAGCCCGACAAGGCCCGCCGGTTCCTGGAGAAGGCGCAGCGCTTGTACCCCTCGCCGCGGGTCCGCGGTGAGAGACGGGGCGGGGGCGGCGGCGGGAGGGGGGGGGGATGCCGGGGTTGGCGGGGGGGGGGGGGGAAGCCGGGGAAGCGGGGCCTGCGCCGCCGCCGCGCCTGACCTCTCACCCCCACTGCGCCTGCGCCCTGAGCCCTGCGGGGGGGGGCGCCGCCGCCGCCGCGCGGGGCATGCCGGGCAGGCGAGTCCGCCACGGGAGGGGGGGCGGGGGGCGCGCGGCCGTTCCCAGCGGGCTTTGCGGCGGGATGGCCCCCGCCGCCATGAGGGGCTTTGCCGGGTCCGGGCCTCCGCCGTGCGTGTGCCACACACCCGCTTCCCCCCCGCCGGAGCCGGGGCTGACCCGGTGGGTCTCTGTGCCGCCCCCCCCCCCCCCCCCCGGGGCTGCTGTTCACCGGCTGTAACCTGTTACCGGTGGCGTGTCTCCCCGGTGCTGCCCCTCACCCACTCAGGACCCTTTTCTTTAACGTGGGGGGCTGTGAGGAGAGGGTCTCTGTCCAGAGAGGAGGGCGGGAAGAGGTACGCTAGGAGCAGAGCGCGGTGGTTCTAGTAGCTCCCTAAATTCTCGCTGGTTTTTTGCCCCTGGCCGGTGGGCAGGCTGTGGGCCTGCGGTCACGGCTGCTCGCAGGAGCAGCGCTGGCTGCGGGGGGAGAAGGGGCTTGGCAAGGCCGAGAAGTTCTCCGTGGGGCTGGCCAAACCCTCCTTCCTTTTCTCTCCTGTTATTTGGGCTGTCCTGGAGCTCCAATCCTTCCCGCAGAGTTGTGACGGTGCTGGGCCTGGGCTTAGCTGCAGAATCCCCTCCTTGAGCAGCTTTCACATAGTTTGCCAGCAGGTAGAGACACTTTGTTTGAGCTTACGTGGTGGAGCGGGCTTGTTTTCCCTGGCTGTTCCGCTCAGCGAGTGTTGCTTCTCGTTTCCTACGCCCCCATCAATTGCCACAGCACAGCTACTGTGGTTCATTTCAGCACGCGTAGAAAATAAGCTGCTTTCTTTGAAAACCTGCCGGTTTTATGAGTTCTGAGGAATGATCTCGTTTCCTGGAAGCCTTATGGCATCCATAATTGACGTGTCACAAAAGCAACTGGGAAGTGGTTTGTAGAAGCAGCCAAACACAATTCTTTCTCTACGTGTTCTTAAGTTGCAGAAATTTATGCAAAGGTCTGTAGGGGCTTGGGGGGTTTTTTACTTTTTTTCTTTGACAGACCTTATCCAAGTTTTGATTCTCCAGCTGCGTTTTGCAGCTTGTCTGTCCCATGGAGAGCCCAAGGTGTCCTGTAATCCTCTTTTTGGTTGCACGAGGCCTCCTCCCGTTCCCTCAAACACAGTGTATCAGCCTGTCGTACATGTGGTGTGATTTTCCTTCCCATTCAGAGTTTACACTTTTGCAAAATTACTGGGTAAGAAAAGTGACTTTTAGAGGAAAAAGCGTGGTATAGCACATAGAAAGGCCCACTCTGACAAGGATTGCTCTTCGTGTGGAGCTTTGCTAGGGCATGCACCAGAAAAGTAGATCTGGGTGACAGCAAGCACCAGCTCGCAATGTGAAGCAGTCATGTTTTGCCTTAATCCTGTGGCCTGGGACAGGCAGAGTAAAAGGTGGGTTATGTACTGTTAGAGAACTGGAGCATAGGGGAGGAAAGCAGAGGAAAGGGGGGCAGCAAGGCAGGTTAATGTTAAAATACAGCATGCTAATTTGTGGCCAGACCCAACCAAGCTGCTGGTACAAGTTTCACGGCTGAGGTGCTGTCCAAGGACCCTTTGCTTGGTGTCCTGCTGGTTGCTCGCCTGTGCACTTTGGGTCTGTAGTTGGGAAATGTTGCTAAAGATCCTGCAGTTACACGGTGGTCATTGAGTCTTTACGTAGTTCATGTGCCCCTGGGAAATCTCTTTCTCATGAGTTACATTGGGTTTGGCAACAATCAGCGACGTGGATCTTGCGCAGTATGGCTTTGGGATGCAGAAGCAATACAGCTGGAGCTGTGGAGTGAAATAGAAGTGAGCTGTGGCCGTACGTGGACTTCTGTGGTTGGTTTGGGGAACCACGCTACCAAAAATCTCTTGCCAAGCTGTAGGGAACTGAGCCCTAAACAGGAAGAGTGGGGTGGGAGGGACTGCCTCGTGAGATGAGGTTTAAAAGTGACTGGCAGTTTGCTTCAGGTTTGAAAGGAACAAAAGTAAAGACTGTAATTTTGTGAACACTCTTGTGGTATAAATATGAGCAAAGGAGGGATTTATTTTTCCAAAAGCTGAAATCCGTGAAGCCCCCAAGCTCAGAAGCTCATCCAGTGAGTTGCTACTCCTTAGCCTGCTGTCATTTTTATCCTTCATCCTGTAACAATTGCTTGTATTGGCTGTTGGATTACCAAGCGGTTTTTTCTTGCCCCTACAAACTCTGTGGGTCAGATAGGATATCTTGGCTCATCTCTTGGCCTGCAAGCGTTGTTTGCACTTGCATAAAGAACGTGATACCCCCATAGTGCAAGGTCTGTAATGTGCAATCTGCAGGAGGAGACGAAACGTCCTTCTCAGTTCTAGGCTCTGGATAAAGGACTGCAAGCTCGTCAAGTTACTGATGCCTTTGTAAATAACATCGTCTGGTTTTAATCGTATTACGTGTGCCTGTTCTTTTTAATGGGGATGCAATATATAAACTTCAGAAACTACAGGCATGAAGAGATCAGTCTGATACTTGGTTTAAAAAAGACAAAAGTAGTTTAAAAAGATGGTGCTATCCAGCTGCCAGGGAAACGCAAGATGGAAAGATACTTCTGTGCTTGGAGGAATCTCACTTGGTTTCACAGTATTGTCACCTGTGCGGTTAGGCCAGGCCTGAATGTTTGTCCCCTCTTGGCTGCAAAGGATGGAGGTCGGTGTCTGAGCCTTGCAAGGAGGAGACAATAGTCCGCAGCACTTTACCCAATACACATGTGCACCCCACCTAAGAAAAGGAAAACTAAATTTATGCAATTCATATTTGGTAATTGAGAGAGAAGGTGGTTTTCACAGCTGCTTCTACCTGCATCAAATACGTAGGTAAGACAGCACAAGAGAACAAAGCACCCTTCTGACTCATGTGTTATGGGTCCTATCGTGCTGCCAACAATCAGTGCTGTAGTTCTCTGTCCCTGAAAGGGGAGTATCCCCATGTGACTGGCATCCCACAGTTATTATTTTCTAAGCTTTCTAAAGATGTGACATTGTCACATAATTTACCTAGCACAGTAGACTTGCAAAGGCAGGAGATAAAGAAGAATAATATGCTTTATAATATGCTAGAGAACAAATGTGGAAATGCTTTGCTGTTAAGGAGAGACATGGAAAAAAAAAAGGAGAGGACAAGGATGTGCTGCTTTGGTGATCCACTGTGGCTCCCAGACTGTCCAGCTGGGTAGGCCCGGGGTTTTGATGGAGGTTGCATGCATTGGGAGAAGCAGGCAGTATGTTTAGCAGTAGCCCTCACATCTGGGCAAGAAGCAGCAGGAGCTCAAGGGTTCCTTGAATGAAAAGGTGAATATCTTTCTGATGAAGGGTGGGGGGTCTTAGGGCAGTGGCAAGATGAAGAGGGGTCTCTTTATGGGAGAGTTGGAAGGGCAGATTGAGCTTGGCGGTCTCTTAACTTCTTTTTTTTCTTTTCATCTTTTTCTTATTTCAGTTCTGCTTGAATCACTTAACAAGAACGAGCAATCAGCCAATGGCCAGTCCCAATCCAGGGAGTCCACAAACTCTCAGTTCAAGAAAATGAGCAGAGACTTCCCATCGGCCAACGGAGAGGCTGGTGGGGAGGCCCCCAAGGGCTACACTCAGGACCAGGTGGATGCAGTGAAGAGGTGTGTGCACAGCTCTCCATGGCTTCAACCCGCAGCTTGTTTGAGTTTATCATGTGATACCAGTCTGTTTTTCACAGTGTTTTAAAGATTCCGGCTTTGAACCCCATTGAGTGGTTTTTAACTGGCTGGCCACTAAAAGCATACCTAGGAAGATTTGTAGCTACGGCAGCCCTGGGAGGCAGCTGGATTGGGAAAACAAGGGATGAGATTTTCCCCCAAAGGCATGCACAAGGGCTAGAACTGTAGGCACGCAGGCCTTTTCCTGGCTGAGGACCAAAGAGACATTTTGGATGCATTCATCTCATGGACTTCACATGTCACAGTCAGTAATGCTGTGAAAAATCCCATATGCTCCTGAGATCCTGTAGGTAGAAGTCATGGCTCATAGCTTGCAGTAGGCAGCCCTCCTGCTCTTAAGCTTTGGTCTAGTAGCAAATGACAGGGCTTCCTCTCTCCTGATGATATTCTGCTCATGGCCTCTCTTAGAGCCCGATAAAGTAGAAATACACTGCAGGACACTTGACTCTGTTAGCACTTCTAAAGCTCCTGCTGGAAAGTCCCAGGACATGTTTATCCAGTCACCTGTTTCCCAAACCCTGTTTCAAGCTGTTCTTTGTTCCTTTCTACCATTTGCAAATACTGGAAGTTGAAGGACTGAACTGCAGGCACAGTCACTTGGTAAACTTTGTTTAAGGTTATGGGCATGGTCTGAATTGCACAAGAACTGCTCTGGCTAATGGACTTAGAGGGATGCTTGTTACGTCATCCCATTTCTCCAAAAACCCAGCCTGCTGTATTCTGTCTCATCAAAGTCATATGAGAAGGAGAAACCATCACTGGGCTGTGAGTGTACCCAGAATGAACTGGGCTGCGCATACAGGCCTGGGCAGCTCCCTCTTTCTTCCTCTAGAATTCAGCTGATGTTATTTTTAGGTCTGTGAATTAACTGAGTCTGAGGAGAGGGGGGAGAAAAAAGCCAATAGCCCCATCTATCCTTCAGATCCTGGCCTGCCATTTGTAGTCCCTCCCAAATAGCCTCCAAAACGTGAGCATGACGAATCTGAAACTTATTTGTCAATCACATTCCTTTGCGGGTGATATCCTTGCCTGAGGAGAGGCCGTTCTACCACTACTGGCTTGACTTGCTCTGTGAGACTGTTTGTGTGCTAGTAATGCAGGCACAGCGGGAATGAGTCTGTGACAAAAATTGGGTCACCCTCTGAGGAATTAGTGCTGAGTAAACCAGAGTTCACTGAACAACATCGATCGAAACTGTGATGTGTGAGACGTTGCAGAGTTGGCCTATTCAATGCAAAGTGATTTTCACAGCTGAAACTGCCTGTCTGTGTTTTCTCCCCTCTCTACGGGCAGGGTAAAGCAGTGCAAAGATTACTATGAAATTCTGGGAGTAAACAGAGAAGCTTCTGATGAGGACCTGAAAAAGGCCTACCGGAAACTTGCGCTGAAGTTTCACCCAGATAAGAACCACGCACCAGGGGCTACAGAGGCATTTAAAGGTAAAGAATATTTCCAACTTTGTGATTTGCCCTCGATTATCAGGCAATGGTGCTGAGTTGGGCTAGCAAGGACCCTTAAAAACAACCTTATGCGTCAGGTAGAGTGAAATAAAGCTTTTCCTTGTAAAGTTGTCTCTCTTCTGAGCTGGTTGTGTTATGAACAAAGCATAAGCTTAAAATAACAAACACAGGTTGGCACAGGTAGGATTCACCTCTGCTAGTTGGACAAGGAGAAGCCTTCCTTCCCTTTCTCCTAGCAGCCCTACCTGTGTGTTGCTCCAGCCTCCTGCCACACTGCTCGGGAGGTAATTCCCTCGGGATGTTAAACAACCCCTTTTTTGGAGAGGTACAGGAGCATTCACCTAGCAGGGAGAAGCTCCAACTCCTGCAGCCATCCAGCATGGGGCAGGTGCTGTGGTGCATCCCTCTCTACTGACAAATCCAGTAGAGACCCAGTAAGTTGTGCAGCACCAGAGGCAGCTGTTGGGTTCACGAATCCCTCGAGAGAAACATTACTGGGCAGGCCCAATGGCAGGAAACTCATCTTCTTCAGAACTAGTATTTAGACTCTTCCACTCATTGAGCATTTCAGGCAGCCAGTAGGCCTTCAGGTTTCTAAGCAAGCACTCAGCACCTGACCGTTGCGAAGGGCTGCGGGTGGAATTGGTGGATAGAAACCTCAGGTGAAAATTTCTAGGGTGAAAATGCACCAGCCATACAACTGAGGCTATCCAGGGCTCAAATAGGTCACCAGGAGCTTCAGTTCTGCTGCAAAGAGCCCAATTCTCAGGGCATCTCTACAAATGCAGCAGGGATGTTTCCTGGGTAATAAGATATCTTAAAACCGGAGTAATTTTCCAAGAGAAATGCTATTGCTTGGAACATATAACCCCATTTTCCCTTGCAAGCTGCGGAAGTTTGATTATTATTGTTGAGCTAAACGCAGAACTTCTTGATGCCGGTTGTACAGCGCTGGTTTTGCAGTGTTAAGCCATTTAAATGGTGTGGTTTGATTCTGGCCATCTTGGGAATGAAATGCATGAGACTTCTGCTGGAGCAGGGAGCAAGGCTAGCCTGGTGTGAGTGTATTGATATAGTACTCGGGTAAGCTTCTAGTAGACATGAATTTAGCAGTAAAAGTCTTATGTAAGGTTTGTTCAAGCCTTTTAAGACTTAAATCCATAACTGATAAGTGTGTTGCTGTTAGCAAATAATGAACTGACCCCCAGCTACTTGGGAGAGCCTGTTTTAGTATGGGGACCAGATTAAAGAGTGAGCCTCTGCAGACATCTAGCTACGCCGCATGTGCAGTAAGCCACAGTTTGATAGTTTATCCTTCAATCCTTGCTAAGTGGCGAAAGGCAGGTTTCTTCACTTGTAATCTTAAATAATGATGTTTGCCAAAGGCTTTGACAAGAGTTACGTGCCAGAAGTCGTGCGTTAAGCAAGGTGCCCTTTATCCTCCACTGCAGAGCTATCTGCTCTCGGGTTATCTCTCCTCCAAGCCTTGCCTCATTGGCTCTCCTCTCCTTCAGCCTGAGCTGAGCTCCTAGTTTGCAGGGCTTGCTGAAGTCCAGCTGTTTGGTTCCAGAAGGTGAAGGGGGAAATATGTACTGCTATGAGGATTTTAGTTAATTTTTTCTTATGTTGATGTATTAGCTGAAGTTTTGGCATTCATCTTCCCAGTGACAGCTGATAAAGCATCAGGTCTTGTCCTGAGACCTTGTCTCAGTCCATAGTTGCAGTTGGCTGCAGTCTGTCTTGTGGCAGATTTGCATCACTGCCTTTGGCTGACGTTGGAAAAAGAGTTGAACCTGCCTAGTTTGAGTTAAAATCCTGATTTGGAATGAGGTGTTTCTTGGGCTTTGTCAGCAGAAGGACAGCGAATAAAACCCTGAACCGCTCCATTTTTGTTGCTTAACTGCACAATTTGAAAGAACAAGCTAATATGCTAAGAGTCAGTCCTTGTCATCCAGCTTCCTTGCCTGGCTGTAGAAATGTTTGCTCTGTGTGCACTAATTATAACCAAGGAGGAGAACAAGAGTATTGACATTACATCCTCCACACTCCAAATCTCTAGTCCAAGCAGAAACCGTACACCTCGATCTAACTACTGGGAAAATGTTGAATCTTGGAGTTAATCTCCTCCAAAGGGCAGGTATCTCCCTTTTCTATCACTTCTGCCCCTGCCTTTTATACACCAGTCAACTACTACCATGAACGTTTTTCCTTCCTTGTGACACGGGGAGGAGAGAGGATAGGCTCTGCAGTCATGTGGGGAGGCTCTTGAGTCAGTTGGTAGAGAGGGGAAGCGATAAGTTGGAACGTGCAGAGAGACAAGTACAGAAATAGGAGGGTGGCAGGCAGACATTGTGGTAGAAAGCCTCAAACATGCTGAGGTTGGAAGGAGAGTGACCTGGGAAACTGGCAGGGGTTTAGTTCCAGTACATTTCCACCATCACAGGCACTGGTTAATAGTCCTTGTAATTACATGCCTTACTTCTGGCATCTGGGAATTTTGAAATTCATAGCTGACAGACACAACTTCTAGCCAAGTTTCTTGTTCTTGTTGTAAGGAAACTTCTAGTTCCTTACTAGCTGTGGTGGGAGGTTTTAAAGTCTCTTCTAGAGATCTAGCCTGTATTTAAGTTCTTTGCAGTTCTGGTTTTAGGCTATGATATTGAATTCCCTCAATGCCACTTTTGAATAAAATTTGTCAGCTAAAATCGTATTTTCCTATGCAGTTGCTTACAGCTGAAGGATTTGAGCATTAGTTGTTCAAAAGGAATAACAAGTTTAATTAAGTGAAACGGGTAGCTGCTCTACTACCAGTATTTCCTTCGCAATTCATAATTTCATTCATCTGAGAGGGTTTCTCTAGGGACATATACCAAATCCATACCAGTCATATCATTGAATTAATTAAGGCCTTTTTCATTGAATCTCTTGGTGTGTTTTCCTTCTGTCTGCGTTTGCCAGAGAA
Organism: Buteo buteo; assembly: GCF_964188355.1. Classification (NCBI taxonomy): domain Eukaryota; kingdom Metazoa; phylum Chordata; class Aves; order Accipitriformes; family Accipitridae; genus Buteo; species Buteo buteo. Next base: position 30,548,238 of record NC_134174.1, on the reverse strand, counting down.
GTGTGCCAGGTGCTAGTGCTGCACTGCTGAAGTAGCCAAGTTGACAAGACGTGGGTAGTTGAGAACCTCATTTGAGTAATGAGAGAGGCAAGTCCTGGCAGTTTGCAGGGCGAAATGTATTATCTGTAGAAGAAAGAAGCTAATTGCTTCCTTGTTGTCAATATTTCAGCCATTGGTAATGCATACGCGGTATTGAGTAACCCAGAGAAGAGGAAGCAATATGACCAGTTTGGAGATGAGAAACTCAACCCTGCTCGGCACGGACACAGTCACTCGGACTTCCACCGTGGGTTTGAGGCCGACATCTCACCCGAGGACCTCTTCAACATGTTTTTTGGTGGTGGTTTTCCTTCTAGTAAGCACGTTAAACCTTTATCTCTTGAATGGGACCCGATCCTTTTGACAGAGCAACAGTGCAGTAGTGATTTCTTTGGCCGTGCAAGGATTGCTGAGTTTGATGAGAGAGTGTTCTCCTTCACACATGACCTAAACACCTAGAGTTTTCTAAATTGTTCAGACGGGTACTTGGAGAACTCAGCATCCAGCAGGTAATGCCATCAGAGCTGGACTTCTTCCCAACTTCAGGTATTTGTTTGCATGCTGGCAACATTAGCTGTTATTAGGTTGGGTTGAATGTTAGAACAAAAAATGACTTGTTTTAAGGCTAGTTGTAAAAACAATCCTATTTTGAAGAAGGCTTTTCTGCCTGGTGTTTTTAGAAGTTAAATCTTCTCATCAGAACAAACTTTGGTAACACCTGAGCCTTGTTCTTGATCCGTATCTGCTCTGCCACGCAGCTGAAGCAGTTTCTTCGAGATCAGTGTCCACTTCCTTCTTTCCACTGTGTCCCATAAAAAAGAGGAAAGTGTTATTTCTAGAGCATAATTTAAACCTCTTGAATTGAAAATTAAATCTGTATCCTGTCTATCCACAGTGCTGGTCATGGTTTGGGTAGCAGGAAAGAACTGAGTGACTGTTCCTTCACTTGGTCAGTTCTGATCAAAAAGACACAGATTTAATATAAGGATAAGGGTATTTTAGAAGACTCCCTTGTATTTACTCTAGTCATATTTGACTGGCAGTGAAGGCAGTGGTTATTTGACCTCTGTTGACCAACTTGGAAAAAATAAATATTTTTGTTTCAATTGAGAAGATTTACTCTGGTAGCTCTTTCCTATCTGGTATGTAAGAATTAACACACTAATGTCAAGTACTTGCAAAGGCATCTTGAAGCCTTTTGCAGCATTCATGTTCTGCCTGTCAGAGAGGTAAAGCTATGCCAGTAAAAACAGCAGATTGCTGTTTTAGCTCAGTCTTTTTTTCCTTTCCTCAGTGTCCCAAGAGAATTCAGGACCGCTTTCTCAGCCAGTCTCCTTTTTCAACTGTAGCTTTGACATTTAAAACAAGACATGGAAGAGCTCTGTTTTTAGGGTGAAAAAAAATGCCAAAATTATTTCTTTTTGTAATTGGTTTTAATCTAAAGTAAATTCAATTAGAAGCAAGGAGGCCTGTACAAGATATTCTCTTTACATAGCTGACCCTGCTTTGAGCGAGAGGTTGGACCTCCTGAGGTCACTTCCAACCTGAATTTTCATGTGATCCTGCAAAATCCTATAGATGGATCTCTGTGCCCACCACCAGTTCACCTTCAGACATTATGCACTGAGTACGGCTTAGGAATACTCCTTTTTCAGCTGTGGCTTATATAACTGATTTTGTAAGTGTTGGCTTCAGGTGATGAATAGAATTTTTTTTATTAATTCTTCTATCCATCTCCTGTGGAGTCCCATATCTACTTTGCTCTAAAGCTACAGCCATATCTGTCAAGACAGCATGATGGAGTGGCTTGAGTCAGGGGCTTCGGCCATGTGGCCTGCTGACCAAAACCATGGACATGCACCTTGAGCACTGGGACATATGCAGACATCTCAGGCACAGCCCAACTCTCTCAAATCACCATTTCACTGAGACATCCCAGCTCCAGCCTGGAAGCAGCCCAGCCGGGCAGATGTGCTGTCCTTCTTCCAGCTCTGAACTGGCTGGCATGCTGCCGGCTATGTGAAGTAGACTGAACTGAGAGCAGTGGTAACGGCAGACCAGATCTAGGTGGGAGCGCAGCGTGGATTCCTTTACAATTATATGTCCTTACATCTTTGCTGAGTATGGCCCGAACCAAAGAAACAGATCAAGCCCATTCTGACAATGTTCAAGGTTAAAATTCCTGAATTTGCTGTTGTCAGCACCCAGTCTACTTTTTCCTACTGTGTTTTTATTGGTGAGGCTGACATGGAACTTGACCACCTTTTATGGTTCCTTCCCGGCCAGCCAGCACCATCTTACACCGTCTTACTGTGACTTTTGTGTAACACTTTTCTTTTGCTTATAGGTAACGTTCACGTATACAGCAATGGCAGGATGCGATATACCTACCATCAGAGGCAGGACAGACGAGAACATCAGGGTGACGTAAGTGGACAACAGGCAGGGGGCTGAGAGTCTAAAGGTTTTTCCAATACAAGAATTGCAAGCTAGTTGGTGTGGCCATCTTGTGAAATGGGCCTGCTTGTTTCCACCACCCTGAACAGAAAGCTGGAGTCGTGGGAAGTGAGCTGCCTTTGGAATTTACACCAGGTTGCGGTTTAATTTACTGGTGGTTGTTCTCCAGGGACTCTCATAGCTGTCATCCAGTGGGAAAAACACTGGTGTATCTTGAAGCAGTGCCGCTTTGAAATAAGATTGCACCAGTAAAATGTCCCTGTCTTTATTACAGAATAAGCATTTCCTTTCTGATTTAATTCTGTAATTTCTAAAGGTAAATCCACTTTTCAGATAATGTGAATACTCATGGCTCCTCCCAACATGAACTCATTCTCCCTTTTATTCCAGTATTGAAGATGGGGTGTTTCTAATCTGTGATGCTTAAAGGAAGACACTTTATGGCACAAGCTATTTTTATGTTTTCCCATCACAGAAAATCTAAGTATATCTCCAGCACTCCAAGTCCTCTGGTCTAGAGAAGTGAGAATGAGGGACTTACTATTTAAGAGACCAGGGTTATGTACTGAAGATTACTATTTTCTGGAGATAGCCAATTTTTTTTTTTTAACCCAAACAAACAAACAACAAGAACTTCCTGAATATTTTTTCTCAAGCTTAAAGGGGAAAGTGGACTCTGCTGGAACTGGAGAGAGCTCAAGACGTGGAGGGGGGGGTGGTGGAATTACTTTAATCTGACACTGAAGAAAGGAGAAGACTTTCCATAAAACCAGTTCTGCTCACTAGCACAAGCAGGACAGAAACCACATATGCTCTGGAAAAAAACAAAATATGAGCATGAGGCTTTTGAAATTCACTTACAAGGTTCCCCCTGCCAGTCCCCTCTGCCCTTTGTCACGTCTGGAGAAGGGGCAGTGGGTTGGGACCTTCGGAGTCATGCTGCCCTTCCTGGAGAGGAACTGTGCACTGCTGGGTTCCCCCCAGTTATTTTGGGGTGCCTCCTAAGCCAAATGTCTGCAAAAAGCAGGAGAATCAAGGTTGTGCTAGGGCTGGGAGGGAGGGAGAGCAATGCTATGGGATCCTTGCATACAAGTGTATGGGTGGCACTCCACTGTGTGTTTCTGTTCCTTCAGGGTGGCCTTGGGTTGTTTGTCCAGCTGATGCCTATCCTCATCCTGATCATTGTGTCTGCTCTCAGCCAGATGATGGTCTCCAGCCCACCCTACAGTTTGAGCCAGAGGCCGTTAGTACCTGTTACTCTAAAACTTATCCAGCTGGGGAGGCGGTTGGTTTCTGGAGGGCATGGTGGTGTGAGGGGGCAGGGATCTAGGCTCTCTGTTTTTCCTGTTTGGGGTTTTTTTTTTTGCTTTATTTCATCACACCATTGCTTTTGCTGCCAGATGTCTTACACATCATTGAAGGCCTCCTGGTTCTCAAATAGGTCTTGAGATGGAAGGTGTGGGGAAGGTTGGAGGGTGCTCACTTGCCTAAGGGAGGGTATTCTTTGACAGGGACCTTCTGCAGCCCGTACCCACAGCTGGGTGTGTCTGTCCTGGAAAGGGACAGACAAAATGACTCTGAGAGACTGCAGCCCAGCACTGTGATCCCATATTCAGAATTAATTGAGATGTAGAGTTAAACTGGGGTGTGAAAAACAAAGAAGGCCTCAGTTTATGCCTAGTAAAAAGCAGTAGAGGAAGAAAAGAAGGAGTAAAAGACACTCCCAGAGAAATCCCCTATTTTTGAACTCTAATCTTGCCATGAAACAGCTACGGCCAGACATTTACTGTGAGAAAGTGAAGCTGTTTCATTCTAGATCCTGTGGAAATGCCCCGATCTGCTCACTTGGCTGACAAATGAAATGAGTCTTCATTCTTACTCACTTTGCAGTGCCAACAAAGAATGGGAAAACAGGCTTGATTTCTGGCTGCTTGCATCATTCTTGACAAAAGCTTAATGTATTTTCAGTGGAAGTTCCTTGTGTGTATTTCAAGAGGGTAGGTGGACTTGGTTACAGCCAGTGGGCCCTGTTTAGTTTCACAGGTGACAACATTTGCCACTGATGATGTTAAATACTATAAAACCCAGCTTAGCTTTTGAGTCCAAGGTAAAGACTGTGACATTAGTGCTTGGAGCTGAAAGATGGAGCGGTTTTGAAGAGGGCACAGTTAAAGGTTATTCTGAGAGGCTAAAGAGTATTGAGGTGTGATTTCTGCAGTTGATATTAGGACTATAAAATTAAGCATTATACATGTATACCAGTTTGTTTTATACTGGTGAAGAGGCAGTTTATGGGCTGAGAAGACATTCAGTGGAGGGCAGCTTTTAAGTGGGCAGAGATTTGCTTCCAGCCTTGTGAGCTGTCAAAGGAAAGCCATCCCCGAGCCCCAGGTGTTTCTCTGCTGCTCAGTTCCTTGTTCCCTGTACTGTCCCTGTCTCTGCGTGCTTGGATAGCGGCAAGCAAACCGATTTCCAAGTTTGGATTTGGACAAGAGCAGCAAATGAGCTGATCCCGTCCTCCGTTATCCTTTCTGAGTGACCAAGGCACTTCAAATGAAGCTAGCTCGGGAGCAAAAGGCATGCTGTGCCGGCAGGCGGTGCTGCTCGCTCGCTTGCTTGCACAGGCAGCCAGGCTCCTTCTGCTGCCCGATGTAAAGGGAAATGCCGTGCTTGGCTGTCGTTTGGCAGAAAGCTGGAGCTTGCTGCACTGAACTCAGTGAGCAGGAGGCGAGAAGCTTTTGAACCTGGTGAGGTTTCAGTGGCACATGGAGATTTTAATGCCACTTCTTGGTAGTGAAGCTGTCTCTGAGAAAGGTAGAGTCCTAAAGAACCATTTGTCACTCCATTACCTTTGTAAATCTCTTCCAAATACTAGCTTTCTGCTGAATGTCCTGTCTGGCTGTGGGCCTGACTCTGCCACCCTGCTCTTCAGTAACACCTCATCAAATTTGCCTGATTTAATTGCATGTCTGACTTCAGGTGGCAGGTTTCTTGCACCAGGTCCTGCCCTTATTTTCATGCTTTACACTCAGGCACGCTGCTGGAGCTCTGCAAACTCAAATACTTCTCCTTTGAGGGCACGCTTTGTAGCCTCCCTAGTTGATCTTTATACAGAAGAGGAGTATGGACTATGGGAGAGCTTAAGGCTCTGTCTTGACAGGTAAAATAGTGAGCTGAGCTTCTTCCAGACTGCATCTCTGCCAGCAGACACTGCAGGAGATGCATTGGCCTTTCTCTCGAAAAATGCCAAGAGAGGTTTTTGGTCATGTTCAGTCTATCCGGTTATCCACCCCTCGTCCCTGAGTGCTGGACCTTGATGAAACGTGCAGGAGTCTTTGAATCACTCCTGTAAACCCTGATAACAGACTGAAGGGTGAGCCGGATGAGTTAATGTTTATACCTGGCTTAAGAATCAGGCTTGCTTTTAATGCAGCAGCCAGCTGGTATTTATTATGGGAAACTTTGGGCATGTCTCCAGATGGAGCTGTTCCTGATGAATCCAGCATTTGGGCACAGGTCCTGTGTTACAGCTTGCAAACACGCCCTAGTGAGTATCTCTAGGTTTGCTGGAGTGTTGGGGAAAGTAAGTACAGGGCTCCGTCTGAAATGCAAATCCATGGGGGTAGGGTAAGAAGAGATTTCCTTCTAGAAAGTGCTCTCTGTGCTAGTTGGTGCAGGCTCGAGTGCAGAGCGGGTCTAATTTTGTTCTTGCAGCAACAGTGTTCGTTGCAGCATGTGATGTGGTAGAGGAAGCTGACGCTCTTGGGGTTAGCAGATATCTTAGCAGAGGGTACTGAGTTTGACTGACGGGTGGCCTTGCTGAGCGAGGGGGGGTTGCTGGGGAGCTGTGACAGCTGTTCTGCCTCGCTGGCTGCTCTTACCCTGCACCGCACAAACATCGGCCTCTGAGCTTTGTAACCATCCTTGGGGCTCACTGCCAAAAACAGATGATGGTGTCGTCAGCAAGGAAATTGCAGAGAGGTTTAATTAGTGCTGAAAATGCTAATGAACACTTTATTTTAAGTGGGTTTAGGCCTTGGGCAATGTGCCTCAAAGTTACGTCTGTATTCAGAGCTCTGCCCACCTAGCTAGAGGCCTGGCAGGTTTTCTCTCCCTGTGTTGGCGTTTCATTTCCACTAGAAATGCTTCTCCTTTCCAAACCTTCAAGTCTGTGGATGCATAGGAGTGATGTATGTTTTCAGCGGTTTGGTATCATGGCATGTTGTGCTTTATAAAGAGCTGGGAGCTTTTTGCTCTGCCCTTCAAGCGTGTCCTACACTGTTCTGCCTTTTCTCCCTGAACTAGGTCTGTGGGTCACATACACAGGAGAGTGACAGAGCACTTGAAAGTCAGCTACTACGTATCTGAGAACTTTGCAGATGAATTTACAGGCACAAACCTGAAAAACGTTGAAAGGAGCGTGGAGGACGACTATATTGCAAACCTTCGAAATAACTGCTGGAAAGAGAAGCAGCAGAGTGAGTAGTGTGGGGTCAGGAGTGGAGGGTCTTGGCTGTTGCATGAGGTCAGCTTCGGAAAGGTCTTTATCTAGGGACTGAGTTATGCTAAAGTTATACTTTAACATGATGTGAGCACATTTCCTCTTTTGTTGGCTTTTTTTGCTATATGTGACTTTGTGACAAATCCAGTATGTGGGTTTTTTTGTTTTGTTTTGTTTTTTAATGCTGCTGTAGAACTGGTCAGACAGGAGTTGTGCCCTGGAGCTTCCCTGTCGTGTCAGTAGGATATCTCTTGATTTCCAATGGAGGGAGAAGGTTGCAGCCATCTGATTTTCAGGAAGCCCCTGATAGCTCTGTGTAATATTTCAGTTGCTCAAGGACTGTGTCTGAAAGCGTACCGCCCACGGTGCCGTCCATCCTGCATCACATCCCTGCTCAGAAAGCTGTGGCAGCAGCACTGACATCGCCTTGTGTGCTGCTGAAGGCATGCAGGGTTAGGAGGGATGGCTACCCAGCCAGACAGCGCGAGGGATGATCTGGCCATCTAGCCAGGCAGCAGAGTGTGGCAAGGGCAGCAAACTGTTTGCCAAGTCCCAGGGGTGACGTGACTTTTCTGCCTGGCTGTTCCCAGCACATGATGATCACAGCTCTTAGAGCAGTGGCCAGGGTAGAATTTGAGCACCTGGGACGCAGGAGGGGCTGTTAGAGCCCCAAGTGGTGCCAGGTGAGGTCAATGCAGTGAGTTCTGAGCCTCTGCGTTTCTTCTTCCCCGTGCTGCTGGGGTAGCCTTTGTGTAGGCTGCTTCATGTGCGTTCTGGGACTAGAGGCAGGTCCCTTCAGGTTCCCAAGGCTTTCCCTGGGATGGATGAGCTGTCAGCAGATGTTACGCCCATCCTGTCCTAAAGGGCACAGGGCATTTCCTCAGCCTCATCCTGTGCTTCATCTTGCCTTAAAGAACTTGAGGTGCCTCCTGTTCCCAGCAGAGCCCGTGGTGGGACGTGGCCTGGTGGGTGGGTCTCCTTCCACATCGCATTCGTAACACTGGGCTTTTCCCTTTGCAGAGGAAGGCTTGTTGTACCGGGCACGCTACTTCGGAGACTCGGATCTGTACCAGCGAGCACAGAAGATGGGCACCCCCAGCTGTAGCAGACTGTCAGATGTTCAAGCCTCTCTGCACGGATAGTCACCGCCTGCCCGCTCAGCAGAGGTCTAAGTACGAGCTGGTGGTGCTTCCCCTGGCAGCGAAGCAGGGCACGATAGTGCTTTTCATACTTACTTAAATCTCTGTTTGCGACACAGATCTTCACCACTCTCCTCTGGATGCACCCCCATCACGGGGGGAGCACCCCCCTCTGTCAAGCGTACACTCATTAATCGGGAAATTGATTTTGTTTAGTTTGCATGTCGGCACCCTCAGCTCCTCTCTCCAAGCTCACTGTTTTCTCTGGCACTGTCAGTGTTGGGTCTCTAGGAACAGAGCAAACGCTCCAGGCATGTTAGCGACTCAGCAGAAGTCTTGTCAACTGCACATTTGATACAGCAGCCGTGCGTGCCTCAGCTGATTGGAAGTTTTTTACTGGCCATGGCAGCCAGCCGCCAGGTTTTAATGAAACTTTTTTTGGTTGCTTTATTGTCTGTTTTACTGAAAAAGCTGTTATCCCCTGGCACTTGGAGCAGTATGATGACAGGGAACGGACTCTTACCAAACAGATGTTCCTTGCCCCCCTGTTGCCTTCCCATGACACTCAAGGAGAACAAAGCAAATGGCCAGAGTTCACAGCAGGTTGTAGAAATATCTTACTGCGTTAAACTGGGAATCAAAGTAAAAACAGCTGAGGGGGATTCTGGAAGACTCGGGGGTTGAAGAGCTTGAATTAAGGCGAGCCCAGATAGCACGCATGAGACCGGGTGTGCTGGGTCATGGGAGAACTGCACAAAAATAATGAAAAAAATTGGCACGGAGTTTGGAGTCCTTTTTCTGCTTAATTATCTGGGCTGATTTTGCCTACCAGATACTGCTGGGATGGCTGTAAAACATACAGGTCCCTCCTGCCACAAAATTATTTGAAAACAGGGTTTCTACAGAAAATAAATTGGAGGTGAAGCTTGCACCAAGTGTTAGTTGTACAGACACCATTTAGGCTTGCAAAGACTTCTTGGGAACGTTGGGCATCTAGCTGCTTGATTTGTGGACACAAGTAAGGAGGTTTGGCAGGGGAGGTTTTGTTCGGTTTTTGTTTTTCTTGGCAAAGGGAGCGCGTCTGAAAGTTTGGCCTTTAAAGCAGATCCTCTGGGTTGCATTTGGCCTTTTTTTGGGTGTATCCTGTTTTTGGAACTGTTCTTATCTTGATACGCCCACTCTCTTATTTTGATAACTGCACCTCTTCTTTCACGATAGACCGGCATTAATTACCTGCTTTTCTTTAATTCTCTCTCTCTACCCGTGGTCTGAAAAGAGAGCTGCTCTTAGGCAGAGGGCCCGCTGCGGACTGAGATAGTGCAATTGAGTAAGCTGCTGCCTGTAATTTGGGGGGGGGAAGGAAGGGGGAGGTACGGTGACGTGTGATTGTCCGGAGACTGACACCACTACCGCTTTTGTTCCCAGACTCATGAAATGCCTGAAGACTTTTGGTGAAGTGCACTGAGCCGAGGTGACAGACTTGATATTTAAAAGAATCAAACCTTATCTTAAAAATGGAATTGGAGAATTAGCAACGCACAACTGCCCTTTTTCTTCTCTCTGCCTGTCTCCGCTGTTCGACCTACGTCTCAGGCAGCGATTAGGACAGGAAATCAAGCTGCCCGTCTTCCTCCTTCCCTTCTGACACCGCTAGTGTGCGACAGTCTCCTTGCTCCTGGGCTCCTACAACCCCGAGAACAGACGCGTAGAGTGTAAAATAACACAAACTAACTGCAGAAGCCGTGAAGCAGAAGGAGATCCTTTGCGACTGCGCTGGTCACTGCCGACGGAGAGAGAAATTGGACGATTTGGTGATAAAAGAAAACTTTGAAAAAAAGAAAATATAATCTATTTAGAATTAATTTATAGCTGTATATATGTTGTACTTTTAAACTATGCAGGGGTTGGATGATTAAATTATTTTGTTTTCTGCCCGGTTTGGTAAACAAGGAAGCGGGAAGTCTTTTCCCAGGGTGTCTTGCTCTGCAGTGCTTTCCTGCCTGACACACTAAAAGAAGAATCACTTTGCTGTTACTGTATTTTGCTTTCTGGAGGACAGCGGCGTTCTGCGGCTTGGGATGTCGATACCTGCCTTTTGGGTTTTAATAAAAGAAATTCCAAATCTGTAGGGGGTAACAAAGAAATCGGGGAAACTGTCCAGATTTGTGGTGTGGTTTTGCAGCGTGGGCAGAAGCTGCAGCGGGTCAGCTGAGCCCCCACGTCGCACTCGGTGACGGGAAGGATTGTCCTGGATGGTTTTTGCTCATCAGTCGTTGGGTTTATTTGTGCACGTAACTTCTTTTTTTGCAGAGTCTGCTTTAATTTTGCCTCGTCATCAGCGTGCGGCGTTCGTTCTGTAAAGAGGGCTTTCCACAAGCCATCTCCCTTTGTTGTTGGGTTTTTTTTTTGTGTGTGTCCTACACTTGGGGTTCCTCACCCACCAGGACTCCCGTTTGCAACATGGCTGTGGCCTTGACACCCTATCTCTAACGTTTCCTAGAGGAGACCCGTAAAATACTGCTAATTCATAAGAAATTGAGCTTTCTATTGCTTCTGTTGAAAGAAGTTTTGCCGGGGGAGATTACAGGGTGCGCCTGAGCTCTCCTCGGACCCTGCCTGAGCTCTGCAGCATGTCTCTCACTCGATCACCGACAGGCAGGACTGGCAGGAGGGTGCTCGAGGTTAGGAGCCATCTCTTCAAAGCAAAGCCGGCATGAGCGGAGCTCTCTTCCATCAAATAAACTGGATTTTTTTTTTTTTTTTGGTACTTTGCAGTTCATTTTTGTCTAAAGACATTTCCAGTGAGAACGGTCCCCCAACACTCTCGGGGGAATGAATCAAAAGCACGGTGGCTTCCAGGTGAGGTGGCAGGGGCTGGAAGAGGCGAGAGGTAAGGTGGTTTTATTTCTTTGTCATTAGGAATCCACGTGCTCTGTCTTCAGCTATTTATTTATTTTGCAAAATATCAGCCCTCCCGTTAACTGCAAGCCTTACTATTCCACAGCCACCATGACTTGGACCTGATTTTAAGGGGTTTTCTTCTTTTTGTTTCTTTAAATTCCTCCACCTTTGGAAGGAATTGGGTGGAAGTACAGCATTTGGAAATAGCTCTTAGTAGCGGCACAGGCTAGCTGGCGTGAGGAGATCATGGGGAGGGGGTTAAACAAAAACCACGTACGCAGAAGGTGCTGAATGTCTTGCACAACAGCATTCCTTGCCCAGAGCCTGCCCGCCAAAACCTTTTGATTATTTTTCTTCAAGTAGATACCCATGGATAATAACGAGTGAGAAGGCATAGATCCTAACGGATGCTCACAGAGGCTGTATCTCTCGATTTAGAATTAATTATACAATTGTACATCTATAAATAAATGTTTATAACATGAAAGGCTGCAGCTGTGTTAGTGTCCTGTGGATCCTTGCCCCAGCCAGCTCCGGTTTTACAGCTCCTTCTTCACGCCGCCTTCCTCGCATCCGCACAGGCTCGGTAAATGAAATTCGGCATCTTTGCTGTCAGGGCAAGCCCCAGCGGCTGAGAGCTCCAGCGCTGCAGGGGCCTGCCCGGCGCGGGAGAGGGAAGGACAGGGAGAAGATGGAGAGGAGGGGGTGCCCCCGAGTTAGCCGTGGGTCCTGGCAAGGTGACAGTGGCCGCTCAGCAGGACATCTTTGCGTCCAACTGGTTCTGGGGCCGGGGAGACCTCACTTTCCTCCCCTCCCATCGAAGCACCGCTGTGTTAGCCGGGTCGCCCAGCATCTTCCGGCTGAGCTCTTTTGGGAGATGCTTTATTCTCATCCCAGAACACCACCATCCCGGTGGCATCATCCTGGCATTTTAAGGTGCCCTGTGGATGGGTCCCCATCCAGGGAGGGCAGCAGGCAGGAAGGCTCGGGCTGCCTTTGTCCTGGGCAGAAAGGCTAGCTCGGACACGCTTCCCGACAGTGGCGGCTTGGAAACTGCCAGCTCCTGCCCCGAAACGGGGCAACACCTGCCCCCGGGGTCAGATTTAGGGTCCATGGTCCCAAATGGGACTCTCCCAAATCTCCCCTCCCCAGGGCAGCAAAAGGCTTTTCCTGCAGCACTCAAAGCAGGCTTGACCCTGCTAGCACTCCCCTCCTCCTCCTGAGCCCCACGCACCAGAGGGCTGGAAGTTTGGGGTTGTTTGGGTTTTTTTTCCCCTTTTCCCTTTTTTCTCAGAGGTCACGTCACTTCCATTTCCCCTCTGTGCCGTGTTCCTGGCAGCAGCAGTGAGTCAGCCCTGCCAGCCTCTTGCAATGCCCACACCAGCACATCGGCCAGGAGAGTCCAGCACGGACCAATGCAACACCCGGCGAAACCCCCTGGTACCACCAACACAGACCCTGCTTCGTTTTTTAAAAATCCACGATCAGGTACATCCATGGTCCAGTTTTTGGGGTGGTTTTACTGTATTTTGGGTCATTCCCAGCTCATAGCAATGGGAGATGCTCTGTGTTTCGGTGCGCTGGTCCCTGCCCGCTCATCAAAGGTGCGGGCGATTTGGGCTCCCCATTAGCTCCTTCCCCACGCAGCGGCTCATTAACCCAAGCTTTTAATTGTGTCAGCAGCCAGAGGAAGGGAGGCAGCAGGGGAAGGCAGGTGCCCCGCAAGCATCCTCCTCCAGCAGGTAGAGAGCGAAAGGGACCCCGCTTCTTGCCACCATCCTTTTTCGCAGCAGAACATGAGGGTTTAGCATTACCCTGGGATTTAAATTCTTGTTTGCCTTGTTGCTGCTGATGCCCCCCAAAATCTCCCTTTCCCCACCACCGTGACAGCATCTGGGACCCCCAGGCTGATGCTGGTGCCACAAATAGCCCCATCACTGCCTCCCAGGTCCCAAAATATCTCTCTGCCTGCCCCCCATCCCGAGAGAGGCTAAATACAGCCTCGCTGGAAGCTCCTGGAACCTTCCAGGGAGCTGGCAAACCCCGGGGACCTTGACATCCCCCCCAAATTTGTCATGGAAAGGCCATTTTACTATAAATAGAAGCAAAGCTTCACCTGCCGTGGCTCGTGGCTGTGACTATGGGGCATTTCAGGAGCACGTGGATCTGCACAGAGGGTTTTGCCAGGTACCTCCCCAGCAAAGAGGCTGTCCTGTCGCTCTGCGTTTGCTTTTGTGAGTTTCGACGGGGTTTTGTTCATTTTCTCGGCATTTTCTGCAAAGCCTTGATTGCTGCTTGTAATAATAATGTAAAAAAAATGCGATGTGGAGTCCTTTGCCCACCCTCAGAAAGGCTGGCAGGGGATGAGCTGGGGCCATGCTGCTGCTGGCAGCACGGCAAGACACGGGGCCATCCCCTCTGTGCGCTTAGGAGCTCAGTATATAAAAATACATATATTTATAGAGCTATAGATATAGCTTCAAGACACAATATACCTCAGCAAGGGATGACAGCACAGACTGAGCTGCCGGTGTCGCTGCCATCACCACGCCACAAATCTCTCACTGCGGCTGGGGAGCAACGCGCCGTTTCCGCCCTGTGCCGGCAGTGCCAAAACCTGCTCTTCTTGCAATTTTGCCAAAAAACTTTGGGTTTGAAGTTTCCTTTCCAACCCTCTCAGTGGCTTCTGGGCTGGTTTGACAGCGGTTTTGCTGCCGGACAACACCGCAGGGCACCGTGCTGCTGGACCCTGGCATGGGGATGCCCGTCATGTGAGGCAGGGATGCTCTGGCACGTGACGCTTTGAGAAACACCTCAGTCCCCAAGATTTTAGGAGAACCCCCCCACACTTTACACAATGTGGGTTTGTAAGGGCACCGTTCCAGCTGTACCTGCCCAGCTCTGCTTGTTGCTGATTGCTCCTAGGTGGTACTTACATGGGTGAGCAACCTCAGCTCCCAACACTCTGGTCATGGGTTGTCATTTTCAGAAACAACTTTTTTGGTGAAAATTCTCATCGCAAAGTTACTGTTTGTCCGGGGTGGGGGCACCAAACAACTACCAAACCAACAACAGAAGCCTGAGCCAGAACAAACTCACATTTGAATGGAATTTTTTTTTTCCAGGCTGATTTTATTCCCCACACCTTCTAAGGGCTCTTCCTTTGCCAAGCAGCTTAATTACCCTTTAGTGAAAGCCTTTTCTCTGAGTGCCTCTAATTGCAGGCTTGGGTAATTGGTCTCATTTTTGCAGAGTGTGTTTGGAGCTGGGGAGCACTCCCGCTGGCAGGTGTGACCCTCCCTGTCCCCCTCCCTCTCAATTTTAGCCAATTCTCCTGGTTTTCTGCCCAAACTCCCCTCCGTAGCTCCCAGTGGAGGAGCAGCAGCCCCTTGCTGGGGTGCCAGGGTGCTCCCCCCCAGGCACAAGCAAGCACCTGGCTGGCTTGGGGCCCTGACTCAGCTCCCCCTGAGTCACAGCCCCATGGCCTGCAATTAGGACCAGCCACAGTGGTATTCCCCCCACCATTCCCAAACCTTCAGCTCCCACCACAGGGGCTGCCCTGCCAGAGAAAGGCTTCCTGGGGACGCCAGTGGGGATTTCAGACCATCAGGGAGTGGTTGCATCATCCCTCTCCAGACCAGAGTGACAACAGGGAGACAGCAGGTTATCAATTAAGACAAGTTTTATTAGAAAAGTAAAAAAAACCCCACCCCAACACGATTGCATAGGAAGTTCTTGCACTTGAACATCAAGTGTACGAGTGTAAACTGTAACCAATGAAGCACCCACAGCATGTCACAGTGAGGGGTCCTGCCCTCCGTCCCTGCGTCACCTCACACACCCCACTCGTGATCAAAGACACAACACGATTCCAAACCCCATCTCTTGCCTTACTGGGAGCCTGCACAGAGCCGCCCAAGTGCCAGCAGTGGGGTTTTATCTTTGATCCAGACCTACAGCCCAGCCATCCCTCACTCCCACACACATGCCCTCCCCCAGAAACCCCATTGATTACAATCCTTGTTACAAAAAAGCCATGATTAATCAGCCAACAGGAGGAGACTGTCTGCCCCCCCAGCAGCCCCGCTGCTGCATCTGGGAGCGCAGTCACCGCAATCATCCCACAATCATCGACAGTGTGAAGCAACCTCCGCCTGGGTCCCAGTCTGCTCCGCGTCAGGGATGCCCCGGCACAGGCAGGCACCCCGCAGGGACCTCTGCCTGCCCAAACTACTTCCACCTACAGCCCTACTCCAGCCTAACCTAAACTACAGCGGCTGCCGGGAGCCGCCACGCTCTAACCGGCTCTTCCAAAGCACTTGGGTAAGTCGCTTCTCCAGCACAGCCCATCAGCACTCCTCTATGAGCAGCTGCTCGGAGCTGTACAGCTTCTTCTTGATGACCCTGAAGCCCGTGCTCAGCTTCAGCGGCGTGAAAGCTGGCCCCGAGGTGAAGAGTCCCTGGATCTTGGGCCAGAGGCGCGAGTCCAGCCGGAGCACCAGGGTGAGCTGGAAGGTGGGTACCACGGCTGGGTCCACGGCGATGTGCCCCACGTCGTGGCAGGCCTTGCCGTGCTCCACGCAGAGGTCGAGGAGGGCCCCGCGCAGCCCGCAGGGCTCGCTGCAGGCCAGGCGCAGCAGCTCCGTCCTCACCTGCGCCAGGAGCTGGGCCGGCATGAGGAGCCGGGAGCAGCGCTTGGCACCCAGCGGGGCTCGGCCCAGCGTGGCCTGGACCAGGTCCATCAGGTTGGCGCACAGCAGCTCGTCCTCGGGGTCGTGCAGCAGGTCCAGGTCCGGCAGGGAGGCCCCCTCGGCGTACTCGGCATCTGCGGAGGGGACAAGCAGCCAGATCAGCTTGGGGTCTCAGAGTTGTGGGGGCACACCGACCCCAGGGGTTTTGGGGGGTGGTTTATCTGGGGCACAGGGGCTTGGCTCAGCACCCCTCCCGCCCTCGGGGACCCTCATCCACCACCCAGCCCCTCAGGGACAGCCCCGTCCCTCAGAGGGACCGGGGCCCCTCAGGGATGTCCCCCAGGAGGCCTCCCGCCCCCTCCTCGGGGGACCCCCGCTCACCTCCCTCCGAGCCGGAGGCGCTGCCCAACGACTCGCAGTCGGAGGTCTCCAGCCGGCCCAGCTCTCCGCCCGCCAGCCGCTCCCACAGCCCCGGCATTCCGCCGCCTCCGCCGCCCGCTCTGCCCCGCCGGCCGCCGGCCCTCCGCCTTATATAGAGGGCCTCTGCGGGAGTCCCCGCCCCCTCCAGCTGACGCCCGCCAATGGGAGCGCGGGGCACGTCCGCGGCGTCTCTCCTGCCCGGTGACAGCGGGAGGCCCCGCCCTCTCCCCCCTTCCCCCCTCAGCGCTCGGCTCCGCTCGGCTGCGCTCGGCTCCGCTCGGCTCGGCCCCGATCCGACCCGGCCCTGGGCCCTGCAAACGGCGCCGGGGGTTGCATCAGGAGGGGCCGGGCCGGGCCGGGGCGATCCGCCGCCCGCTCTGGGCAGCGCCCGCCGGGCTTCCCCGGCCTCCTGCCACCCTTTCAGGGCCCGGGCATGGGCCCTGGGCACCTCTTGAGGTCTCGGCTTGGGCCTGGGCCTCACCCCGGCCCTTACCTCAGCGCCCGGCCCTCAGCGCAGGCAACCCCGCGGGGCCAGAGCCCACCCCGGGCCTCGCCTCAGTCCCCGGGTTGTGAAGCGGGCCCCGGCTGGCACGAAACCGGACGGCGGGTGACGAGGCCGTGAGGGTTTTCCTACCCGGCCTTGCTTTTTGAGGCCGATGGCCCTTCGTCTTCCAGGCGGTGTTTGCCCGCTGAGCACCGGCGGGGCCTGATCCTGCTTGCGAGCGGCAGGGGCGGCCCGGGCACGCGACATGGCGGACTCCGGTTCGCTCCTGCCCGAAGCGAGAGCCCGAGGCGCTGACAGTGTCCCATTAGGCAGAGTTGTCCGGGTGTCTTAAGAAAATAAGGGCTGTCGGAGTGAAACAGCGTTAAAAATCGGAGGGTGCTGAGGGGGGGGCAAGAAGAGGGCACAGCCGGGTCAGGGGATTTTGTTTGGTGCCAGGCGTCTGCCTCACCCAGCAGTCTCCTAAAATGGGGGCCAGACGCTGTCCTCCTCTGAGCCCTCTGCTCTGGAAGCGTGTGTCCTCCCCAGGTCCGTGCGTGCCTGCCCCTGCGTACGTGACCTTTCCGAAGCCAGACCCTGAGGAGTGCGGGGAGCCAAATGAAGGCTCATTAATTGGCGATAAAGGGCTTTGTTTGTCCTCCCGCGCTGCCTGTGGCTTTATCGGAGGAGCTGAGCAGGCTCTGAAGTCACTCCGGGACTTATCTTGGGTACTGTCCTTCTTGAGCAGAGATTGATAACAACGTGGCGGTAAATGCTGCAGAGAGCGAACGCTGGCCGGGAGCAAGGGGGACAGCGCCCGCCGCCTGTGACCTCTGCCGTGGGGAGGACGGGGACAAATCCTTCCACCCAAGAGCTGCAGGGTGGTGGGTGTGGAGGGTCCGGGCACCCCACCAGCAGCTGTAGCGGTGGGGAAATTGCTTTTTAGGGGTCAAAGGAGAAGTGGGGCTTGAATCTGTCACCATTTTGGGAGCAGAGGTCCAAGCCAGAGGAGCAGGTAGCATCCCAGGGAGTGGTGGGGTGGAGGGGATGTGCGGGGAGCTGGGAACAAGCCCTGGCTCATGCCCACAGCACACAAGGCTACTGCTCTGCTTTTTGGGACAAAAAATGAACAAACCCCAACCCCAGCTGTTAAAAATACACACCGATACTTGTGCACTCGCCATGCAATACAGTGAAATATACACACATGCACTCAGAAATGGTTGGATTGTGCTTGGGATCCTGTTTTTAACAAAATCCAGCTCATGGGTTTTTTCTCCCCACAATCACCAAGTCATTGGTACGAATGTTCGCTGGGCGAGGCTGAAAATAGATGAGGAACTGCTGGCTTTGGGGTCAAACCAGGGGGAAAACGGCAAATAAACAAAAAAGAGGTAAAGGACCACAGGGAAGGCGCCTTGCTAAAAATAAGCTTGAATTCTGAAGCCGAGCATAAATATTTTTCTTTCTTTGCCATAACATTGCCTGATAGGCAGGGGAGCAGGCAGCCTCTGGTGTGACAGCAAGTTTTAAAGTGAAAGGTGACTTCTGATCTCCGAAATAAAATAATCCTAACCTGATGCTGCGCACTCGCGCTTCTGCTGGGAGGGGAGGCGTTGTGGGGCTTGCAGCTCATTTTCCTTCCCAAAAGAGACTGCGACCCGGGCTGCTCTTCTGCAGCGGAGCCTCTAGAAATGGTTTGGGGCTAGAAAGCAAACTTTTCACTACAGTATTAGTAATCCTTGCGCTTCCCCCTCCCGGGTACTGCTGCTGGCGTAAACCTAGCGTGATTTTTGTGGCTGAGCGGCGCGTCTTTCCCCCCAGCCTGCCGTCCTTTCTGGGGAGAGCAGAGGGGGCTTCGGGATGATGGATGAAACTTTCTGGGCAGCCTGTTCCCGGCCGGCTGCACCCTGTGGGACACCCCCCCCCTCCGGCCCCTCGCCCCATGATGAAATTTGTTTGCTCGATCCCTCTGATTTCCAGCCTGACCGGCTTTGCAAAGGGTTAAGCGGGAGCTGGCGGGGGTGGCTGGCTTTGGGGAGGGTCCTGGCTGGGCCCCTGCCCGGGATGTGCTGAGCTCAGCGGTTTTGCAGGACTGCAGGGGGAGGGGGCTGGGGAGAAGGAGGAGGAGGAGGAGGAGGAGGAGGAGGAAGGGAGGAGATGTACCGGGTGTGTGGGGGGGTGTGCTCAGTGAGTGCCTTGGCGCACGTCGGGTGCAAACAGTACCCCCGTGTATGCCGGGGTGTGGGGGGGCAAATTCCTGCCCCATGGTGTGGCTCCCACTGCGCATGGTGTCGTCTTCATCTTCACGTTGGTTCCCAGCAGTTCCGTGGCCCCAAAAGCTGCTTTTAGGTAGATTTACACATTATTTCGGCACACGATGGCTGGCCAGGGTTGGCGCAGAGGCTGGTGTGACCCTTTGTGTCCAAACATTCACCTGGGGAATGTAACGAAAGGGCTGAGCTGGGGGCGGGGGGAGGCCACGGTTTTTGGGGTGTCCTGCAGGGTGGGTGTCCTTTGCACCCTTTCTGCCTCTGTCCTTGGTCACCGGGTCCCTGGTGGTGGCAGGGGGTGACGGGCACACCAGGGGTGACCCCACGCATCCTTCGCCACTGCGCCAAGCCCACGGCTGTCTCTAACAGGCAAGCTGAAGGCTGCGGGCTGGGTGGGATTCCGCAGCAGGTCCCGGCGTGCCGCCGGCCGGGCAGGTCTCTGCCACAGCCAAACCTTTCGGGCCCATCTCTCCCCCCCCCAGGACAAGCAGCTGCAGGCAGGCTGCCTACCCGCGATGTGCGGGAGTCGGGCATAGAAACAAGGAACGTGCGTCCGCGGAGGTCAGTGGACGGGTTTTTGGCAGCTGAGACACCGAGTGCCGGGTTGGCACCGTGCCATTTGCAGGGTGGGAAGGGGGATGTGAAATTCATCTCCCCTTGGATGCTTTCGCCCCGTCCCAGGCAAAAGCCGGGAGCCGGTGTTTTGGTGGAGGGCTGCCGAGGTGCTGCCCCACACTCCTGCATCCTTGGCGTGGGGAGGGGGAGAGGCCCTCCCCGGCCCGGTGTTTTGGCCAGGCGGCAAGGCGAGCGCGTGCCTTGGCACCGTCCCCGCACTGGGGCCACGGCCAGCAGCGCGAGGAGCCAGAGAAGGGAGGCGCGAGTGGGACTTGCACGCCGGTACATAACGTTCTGCTGCGAGCACCCACAGGAAAACCAACCAGCAGCCCTGAACGGAGCTCTTTGTTCAGCTTTTTTTTTTTTATTTTTTTTATTTTCCCTCCCCTCCCCACATCAACTTTTGCTCGCAGCTGACAGGCTCCCTTCCCCCTGCCGCTCTGCTCCCAGCTGCAGTCTCAAAGAGCCCCCCGAGCTGCTCGCCGAGCCCCTGGCGATGCTGCAGAGACACCCACCCCCCCGAGCTTTGGGGAACGGTGCTTCAAAACCCCGAGGAGGAATAGTTAACCGCCAGCTCTGCCCCACAGATCTGCAAAGCAGAAATAGGGCAGCTGAGGAGTTTCCAGCTGCCAGGGAAAGCCTGCGTTTGGAGGAGGGGGAGCGCAGGTTGTTTTTTTCTATTTTGCCATGCAGCAATCCCTCTGGTTTTCGCCGCCTTACATAAAGTGTTTACTGAGCAGGAGGAGGGAACAGCCAACAACATGTTTTTGCATTTGTAGTACTGTACAGGGTGAACTTTTCACTTCCTCTGAATGGCTCTCACACATGTGTCTATTTTGGTGCTGGGCACACATACAAACAAGCCATGTACGGCACGGAGCTGGGGCCGTTCCCTGCTCCTGCTCCATCCAGCCATGAGCCCGGCACACCGCCGAGAAATGGCTGGAAAACAAGGAATGGGAGGAGGGCGAAGGGGGGGGCTGCTCCGGAGAAATCTCAGCCCCGCCATGTTTCGGACCCTTCGGCACAAGCCGGTCTCATGGGGAGATGTGGGCAACGCTTGGGCACTGCATCCCGTCGGCAGAGCCACAGGCGCCGATCCCCTGGCGTCCCCGGAGGGCTGGCGGAGTGGAAAAGTTTCCCGTCGAGCAGTAAAAAGGAAAAGCTCTTTCTGCATCTGATTACGCCGGTTGCAGCACGTAGGGTCGGCGAGTGGGTGGGACTCGGTGCGAGCGAGGGGGGTTTGGGGCGCTGCTGCGTGGTCGGCAGCAGAAGGCGCAGGGCTCTGCTCCCAAACCCCACGACGTTGTCTTGATATGGGGGGGGTATTTTTGGCAAGTTTGGCCAAGGTAAGTTTAGGTGGCTGGAGTAAGCAGGATTAAAAATAGATGATGTAAAACAAACAAACAAGTCAACGATTGAAACGCTCCCTTCTTTTCAAAATAACCCCATCTGGGATGGCGTTTTAATACCAAATGCCGTCACGTTTAAAGCAATACTGGCCGAGGAGCTGCTTACTGTGCAGGAGGCCCCTGCAGATCAGGGGCTGGCGGCCCTCCAGGACCAGGGAGGAGGTTTTCCGGGCCGTGCACGGGGGAGGCGGTATGGGACACGTCTCAGCTGAGCTGTAGCCTTACGTGAGAACACCCGTACACGGTTTTGGAAACCGTAGAGCAAATTTCCAGGGGTGCGGAGCTGGGACTGGGGCTGCATCTGCAGATCGGGGCTAGCTTTTGGGTGGCATGTGGCTCTGGATCACAAAAAGCTGACTCTGATACTAGAACTAATCTATAAACAGAAACGAACACAGAACTTTTTCCCCTTAGTTTTAGCTAACACAAATTGCTGGTGATATAGCTCAGATGGGGATGGATTCAAATGAGTCTCAGTCCAGATGTGGCTGGACTGAAAAAGTGAGTAAAAATAAAATCGCCTCATAAATAAGATGCTGAAAGTGGAAGAATTAGGCATTGGGAGCATTAAGTTGTACAACTGCTTAAATACTGTGCAGAGCCTATCCCCCTGCTGGCTAGCAAAAACATGGTGTTAAGGCTCTAATCAATGGAAAATTAACATGTTGAAATGGTTATGCCAGAAAATGGAAATCCTGTTCCCCTCAAGAACAGAAGTGAAGTACAAATGAAAAACAAGATGATTAAAATGGATGGATTTAAATAAGGGTTTTCTGCTGGCCGAGTTAAACCAGGATTAAAATCTGATTTAAATCAATCCACTTTGGAGCATAAAGCAAGTGTGGTTTGGCTCCTCTCAGAGGATTTTTTTTAAATTGAACTTAAGCTGACCATCGTAACAGCCAAGCTGCCTCTGAGCTTCATTAAACCTCCTGTTACCTACCGAATGGTGGATTGTTTCTTTCATCAGCCCCCCCCCACACCCCAAGCTTTGAAAAGATAAACGGTTTCAAAGACAGAATTATTTTATTATCACAGAGCAATCTAATATATAATAAAGAGGAAAAAAAGAGTTTCAGGGTATTAAAGATACACCTTCTGCATTAGAGAGCAGTGTCCTACCAGCACTCGCTATGCAGACACAAGAGAAACAGCAACGGAGAGAAAACAGCTTCAGTGATACATGAGGTACCTCTGGAGAAAGTGTCACCGCTTGCCCCCTCTCCACTGACCCGGGACAGTTCTTGTCCTGTTCATCCCCCAAAACAACGGCTAGGGCTGAAGAGCGTTTTTGGCAGGGCGTTGTACTTCCGCTCTACAGAGGCCTGGCTTGAGTGGCAAAGATGCAGGCTTCCCAGCCCGCCGATCACCCGGCCCTTCGGCCACGCACTGGGGAAAGGCCAGGCTGAGTTACTGGGTTGCTTTCCCCTGCCACCACCTCTGTAAACAATAAGGTGATTCTCTTGAGTTCTGTAAAACTGATCCTACCTTCTAAGTTACAGAAACTGAGCCCTGCCAGCCTGTAACGCTGCAGAGGACTTGAAGAATCCCATCATTTCCATTTACTGGCACCTTTGCGGGGGATCCCCACTCTCAACTTAAAAAAAAAAAAGCCCAGTCCTGCTGATGCAGCTGTCAGGATCCTGATAAATGGGGGTGTGTTTTGAAGCCAGGCCAGAGAATGTTTTTCTTCTGCTCCCTGACAGCAGCGATCCAGCCACGCTTAGCCCGAGGAGGGAGTGAATCCCAGGAGCTGCTCTATTGGCTTGTACCTCCACTCATCTGCCTCCAGCTCTTCCACCAGACCGGCTAGTTTTTCCATCCGTGTGACTTGTTGATCTGCGAGAAGTTCAAAGGTAACTGTGGTTTGCAATGACAGCGCAATGAAACCTTTCAATTAGATGCAAATTCCCAGCTGTCAATGGGGAACAGAGTAGAATAAAACCCACCGAGCCAATTTGAATGCAAACCCACTCTACGCGACGCCCTATGCAAACGGTGAGACCTCGCCAGATCACAGGAGAAAGCAGGGACAGGCTTTTCTGCCTCGTCCAGCACTGAATGTGTATTTACCCATCCCTGCCCGTGCCATGTAAATTCAAGTCCTAACAGGGAAACACAAGGCCAATTAGTGCATGGGGGTGAAAATAGGATGAAGCTCATTTCTTTAGCGTAAATATTTATAGTGCAAAAGAACAGAGAAGTTCAGAGACGGCTTGGTCAGCCCACGGTAAAGCTAGGTGCAGTGTGAGGAGCTCCTCATTTTAATGAGGGTCCTTTGAACGGGACCTGGATGACTGTAGCAGAAAGGCTCTGCAATCAGAGCACGCTAATGACACAAAGGTCCCCGCGGAGAGACAGGCTGCCTCCCTGGGGATCCTCAAGACAACTTGTTCCTCTCAGTTTTATTTAAAACCAGTTGTGCATCGGGCACGCAGGCTCCATTTTCAGTTGCATTAGCTGCAGTGGTAGAGAGATGAGAACAGCCCTTCTCTTGGCTCTGCTGGAGGTTTAAGAGAGCAGCGGCCTCTTGGAAAAACGGCCTGCTACAGGCCGACTTAGTAGCAAGAGGCGTAACACAAAATGTACGTGATTTATGCTGACTGCAGCAGTGGGTGCTTTTAAGAGGGACTGTTCTCACTCCACCTCCTGCAAGCGAGTGCTTTTGGGAACTGTCAAACAAACAAGCCAAAAAATGATGACCTTGATCTTTTTTTAAGCCTTTCCCCTTTCTTACAGGGAGGCAACCGGTGCTCCACAAACCAGTTTCAAAGGCTGGTGCTTATCAGAGTGCCAGTCTGTGCAGCAGCCCCCAGCAGCTACAGCCACAGCCACAGTAGCGCCGGAGCTGTGGAAACAATGGCTCTGGGGTTCGGCTTTGTGCTTTGGTTCAGAAATAGAGGATCACAGCCTTGCAAGCTGCTGCACACCCCCAGACCTCCTCCTCACAACCTCCCTCGCCGGCGATGCACAGGAAACCTCGCCGGTCTGAGACAACACGTGGAAGTGTTCTAGCTGACAAGAGGCGGGGACCAGAAAGGATGTGACCCTCGAGCAGCAGATATGGTCTGGTGCTGAGCTCTACCCAATGTCTTAAGAATGAAAGCTGCCGTGCAGTCAAGCCCATCGTACAGTTACAGGCACCTGGGTGGCGGGCAAAGGCCCCAGGAGGGAAGCTGAAGTTCAAACAAGATGTAAGGCTCTTTCTTGGGGAGGGTAGGGAGTGGAGTCAGCCCCATCACGCCACGCCAGGCACCTGCGTGTCCGTCTCCTGAGCACCTTTGAAAACCTCGCTTGACCCTGCCAGTGTCACGAGGGCTCAGCAGAGAAACAAAGGTGGAATCAAGTGTCTCTTTGCCCGAGGCCAGAGAGACAGTCAGCGCTGGGCCAAGATCAGAGCATGGGCGTTTCCTGCCCATAACCTCCTCTTCTGGCCTCACCTCTCGTGAAGGCAGCACAGCACACAGCGATGGAAAAACAAGCTTCGAAAGGCACAGCCTTTTCCCACCCAGGCTGTGTGG
This sequence comes from Buteo buteo, assembly GCF_964188355.1. NCBI lineage: Eukaryota > Metazoa > Chordata > Aves > Accipitriformes > Accipitridae > Buteo > Buteo buteo. Next base: position 30,523,788 of record NC_134174.1, on the reverse strand, counting down.
GTTCCCGTCGCTTTGCATAGGGCTTGCAAAAGGACTCGATGATGGTCTGACTTAGCGTTAATTCGCCAACTTAAAAGGCTATTCTGCTTTTTTTGTGGTCGGCTCCCGAGAACATGTCAGCCTTTTCTCCGTGCTCCCCTGCCATCTTCCCCCATCAATGTGCAGTTAAAATAGATGGTGCTTCGGTGCTTACCGTGTTTCACTTGCTTTAATGTAGATGCAACCTGATAGCTGAAGACAGATTCACAGAGGAATCTTTCGGAGCCATCTGTAAACAGAAAAAGGGACATAGTTTTATCTGAGATTTTAAAGACTGAGCAGCCTTAACCGAGTGCCACCAACCTTCTAATTTTATGTTCAAGGTGTGGGTTTCCCCACTTGCCTTGTTCCGACACTTTCCCCTGCACCAAGGGTGCAGCGCTCCGGTTTCTGGCCCGTACAGCCCCACGGTCAAATCCTGTGCGGGGCTTTGGCTGGCTCCCGGTGCTGCTGGGGAATGGCTGTGCTACCTGGGAGACACCCCGGCTGACACTCTGTTACATACCCTCTGTCAAGCAATTTTCGTCCATTTTAAATAGAAGGTAAGCTAAGGAGAAGCCAGCTAATATTATGGCAGTCTCCAATTCCCTCGGGGCTCAGACACTTGTGTCCTTATAATGCTTTATGATTTCCCACAGGCTTAGACCATAACCCCACATAAAGGATTTCAAATAATGTGGATCTTGCCATCTAAGTCAGTAATGGATCACACAACTGTCTCAGAAATAAAGCAATGTAGAATACATAGCTAACTGTGTGCCAGGCACTGACATAGTTTGTACTACTTCATTCTGAAAAACACCAAAACACCTACAGGTTTATTTAAAACCAAGCGAGATAGATAAAGTAACAATAAAAATCAGTCAGTTAGTGGGGATTTTTGAAGAGGAAACTGGTATGCAGCTACCCCACTAGTACCTGCCTGACGAAAGAATGGGTGTATCACCTTTTATCTCAGAAATTAAAAAGCTAACCTAAAGCTTCCTGCCACAGGGAGAGTGTTTAGTTGTTGCTGCTACCCAGAGCAGACAAACTGCCATGTTACTGGTAAAGAGGTCAGCCCAACACAAAATCAATTAAAAGCTCCGAGCCATAAAAATGAGGAGAGAAGCAATTTCAAAGACTAAGCGTAGAAACAGACCCCTGGCCCTGGAAAATCTAATCCAAAGCTGAACCCCAGGTAAGAGGGAAGAGTCGGGAGTTTTGCTGTGCTCAGAGCATCCTCTTGCAAAGCTGCTGAAATGGTGTGTTGGTACTGCACTGTGCTATTTCCAAACATACCCTTCCCTTTCTTCCGACTCCCCAGCCCAGCTGTCCTGCCGAGTGGCTCTTGGGAGGAACAGCTGCCTGTCTGTTTGGTAACATGAAGTGCTTCATCATTTTAATTTGTTTTGAGGGCTCGTTAAGTTCTGTGAGCAAGCCTTTAGTCATAATTACTTCAACAGACCGGCATATGGGCTCTAATGTGTAATAAAAACAGTCCTTGAATGATAGAGTGATCAGTTCCCAGCTGCCCTGCGCTGCCGTGTCACTTCTGAACTGCAGGGCCACCCAAGCCTTGGTCCCAGCCACCCCAATGAATTTCAGGCTCACACAGTCAAGTGTGCAGCATGGTGACATGGGAAGTTCAAGGGGAACAGACAGACAAACAGACAGACCGACCCTGGCTTAACCCTGTCATCTGGAGGACCTGCCCTTCCTCCCTCACCCAGAGCAGGGGCAGGGATGTGCAGCTGTGACGCGCCTGGGTCCTCCTTCAGGCAACCCTGACGAAGCGGGTGGCAGGACTTGGGCACCCAAACGCAAGACACGGTGCTGGATCAGAGCCCCGACCCTCTTCAGGCAGCCCTGGAGAAACGCCCCAACAACAGTGAGCCCAAAAGGATCCTTTAAGCCTCGAAGGATTAAAAGAGAGGTCTAGTCCTGATTTATCCTCTTGCAGACCTCTGTGGCAAGGTTTTAATTTGGGTCGAGGGCAAAAGCAAGCCTTACGTTTCCTGGCCAGCAGGGATACAAGCTGCCTCCTGTACTAGCCCAGTCAAATCCAACCCCAGAATGCATTTTGCCAAGAAAAATATTCCTGCCTCAGCTATCTTTACAGTAATTCCTGCCCGACATCAAAAGATTAGCTAACAATGAGCAATTAACACCGTCATGTTCCCTTTCAGGTAGATTGTTTCCTCATCTGAAGTGTTGTCACGGAGCTAAAAAAGAGGTGACTGCCAGAAAAATCACTTCCTCATGAACAACTGGTGGGAGAGCCGGGGCTGCTTGGGACCTACCCGAGACCTTGTGCTTCCTTCCTCCCTCCAGCTTTTGCCAGCTAAAGTCCAAAAAGGCAGTGGGGTGCCAAGCTCGGCAACTCCCTTGTAGGGCTGCCTGCATACCAGGAGGAGCAGGGAAGGAGAAGGGCAGGAGCAATCACCTTCCAGCATCTCCCCGGCTCCTTTGGGGTAAGTGAAGAGGGCTTTTCGGGGTGGCGCCAGGTCCGAAACGCTGAACCCCGATCCTGTTACAGAGCTGCCGCTGACTCCACCAGCTGAAGAGGATGAGGAAGAGGCTGCCATTTCACCCCGTCCCAGCCTGGAAGAACAAAAAGGGAGCAAAGCGGAGTTAGGAAGGGCGTCTTGGAGCTTCCCAGGGCACGAAGCCAGTGACCACGCACATATCTGACGGCAGATGACGGCGGCGAGGTCCAGGAAGAGCCAGCGAGTGGAGTTTTGGGCTGCCGCCCCTGCTCCATGGCTCTGCAGGCTCAAAGCGCTGGTGATTTGAGGCTGCCCTGCATGCGTGGGAGAGGCTGCCTGTGCCTGCTGCGGGCATGGGTGCAGTTAGCCGTTGCACCACGCGGTGGCACCCAGAAACTGAAGGTAACCCACGCTCTGACCCCTCGGACAACAGGGGCCTGGGAATTCAGCGGGAGGATCGGAGAGTTCGTAAAAATAACCTGGCACAGGTCACTGGCCCGAATTCACTGGCCTTCAGCTGTCTAGTGCTTTTTCCGCTCCCCAGGGTCATAAAAAGACTTTTTTTTTTTTTCTTTCCTTTTTTGCCTTGTTTCCAGGAGCACAAACACAGAAAAAGTCCTGCTGCCTCATAAAACCTGGAAGCCCGCAGGACTGCCAGTTCCAGTGTCACATCCTGCACGAAGCCACGCCAGGCCTAATTTGCAGCAACTGCCCTCTGCATTGCTCCAGATGTGCTTTTGCTTTTAAAACCCTGTGTTTGACCTAAACTGGCAACGGCTGAGCATCCATCTGCCTGTACAGCGCAAGCCCGATTGCATCTTGCGCACCCTTTTCTCAGCCTTGTTTTTAAGAGGTATTGGCTGTATGATTGCCGTGAAGGAGCACTTAAAACTTGTCACATACCTCTCCGATAGTAAAAAAGCTGTCACTCAGCACGTGTAAGTGACAGCACTTGCTACTCCTCCAAACCGCTTATAAGGACTTCCCAATTATTCTGCCCATTTAACACATTTCTGTTATCCTACCTATTTAATACACTTCTGCAGGCTCTTTAGGCTGGGCAGGCAGCGCCTTTGGAAAGCACTCAAGGATTTAGGGGAGAAAATGGGTTTTTAAAAGGCTGTCACAACTAGAAATTGTATGCTCTTTCACCGTTAAAACTCAAGGTTGTTTCATTTACTGCAAGTAATACGAAACGGCACGGCAGCTCGCAGAGGAGCCTGGGCGCTTACGGGCTGTGAGGGAAAATGCCTGGATAAAAGAAAGCTTTAATTTGGCTACGAGACGCCCAGGAACACCTTCCTCCACAAACCTGGGCAGGCCCAGCTCCCCGCTCCTGAGGGAAGCGACGGTTTGCGCGGAAACGACACCGACCGGGGCTCGCAAACCTGGCGGACTCCTAGGCACAGCTGCAGGATTTTTATTTTAAACAGGCTGAGGCAAGCACAGAGGAGGGGGACGGCGGGCCAGGACGATGCCTCCGCGGCCATCGCGCCAGGCGCCGGCCATCTTGCGAGGGGAGGGGGGGACCGCTGGGGCGGCCGGCACTGCGCATGCGCCGCGGTGCCTCTTGCCCACACACCCCCGCCGGGGGCAGCAGCCTCGGTAGCGCCACTGCGCCTGCGCCGCGCCGAGCCCCGCCCCGCCCCGCCCCTCCCCGCCCTCTCTCGCCGTAGCCCCTCCCCGGCTTCCGTAGCAAGCTGCTTCCCGGTGAGTGAGGCCTCCGGCGCCAGCTTCTCCCCCTCCCCCCGCTCCCCGTTCCCGTTCAACCGAGCGCCCTTCTCCTCCCGCGCCGCTTTCCCTCCCGCTCCCGGGGGGCGCCGGCTCCTCCGAACCTTACCTGGGTGCCCGGACGGCTTGGCGCAAGCGGCGCGCGTGATCGCGCTCGCGGTGCATGCTGGGGCGGGCGGGCGCCCTTCCTACTTCCGGCCTGGGGGGGAAGTGGCGGCGGGGGGGCGGGAAGGGCTGCGGCGGCCATTGCCCCGCGGGGGGCCGGGCGCGGGGAACCCCGCTGCTCCCGGGCTCTGCCTCAGGGCTGTCGTGCCCTGTCTGCCGCTCAGCCCCGCGGCTCCGGCAGGAGCCTGGCCCAATCCCTCTTCCTGCGTGCGTGGAGAGACAAGGCCCCCCCCCAGGCAGGCAGGCAGGCAGGCAGGCATTGCTGGTGCGGTGGGGTGTGGTCGCTCCTGAGTGTTTTTTAAAAGTCCTGTATCAAGAAATTGTGACACCGGCTGTGCAATTTGGGGAGAGGAAAATAAAAAAGCCAAAACCACTGAGCTTTTTCATGGCTTACTCTGTCTTCCTCTGTGCACAGTTCACATCTGCGCTTCTTCCCTTCAACTACAGGAATGCCTTTTTATTTAAGTTCGGGTGGTTGTAAGTCATTTCAGAAGGTGGGGCTTTAATTGAGGGGAAGAGCATTAACCTTCTGAACCTCGTGTCACCCCATACAGTAAATCCAGTTTAGGATAAATGCATCTTCAAAGGCAAGCTCTTCGATTTTTCCTGTCTGGTTCTGTTGTAGCGGCCAGGTAAACCGTCTGACGAAGGTGAATTTTTTGGTGGAGACTTTGTCTTATGAGTAACAGAAATTTCTTTTTTAAAAAACAAGGCAAACTGAGATACCCAATGTTAACAATTTCAGTGAATGTAGAAATTAAAGTACTGAAGATGTAAAGTCTTTGATAGATGACTGCCAGTTCTTTGCTTTTGCACCATTAAATGTTTTCCACCATAAAAAGTTTAACTCTGTGTCCTGTATTTCTAATATTGTTTGGAATATTGTGGGGTAGCGTAAGACTTTTATGTGTATACCTCAAACTTACGATGGTGCTCTGAGGTGGAGGGCAGGAGGTGTAACAGCTTACACCACCCAGCGCCAACCCCTTGGAGCGCTTTGTTTCCCTTCCCCAGCCGCCTCCCGAGCAGATCCAGGGAACTGGGTTTGCTTTTGAAAAGCTCCTTAGGCCTTTGAGAATCTAATGGAGGGTGACAGGTGTTTTGAGAGAGATCAGTGCTGTAGGGGAATCCTTGCAAGAGGTTGGGGTCTCTTTGGTCTGCAGCTATGGAAAATAATGAGGTGAAACTGTTCAGAATCCTGAACAGTGCTGAAACGGCACATTGACTGAGGCTGCAGTGAGTTTTAGCTGAAACCTGTGAGTTTCAGGGACAGCGGTGATCAGCTGCTGACCTCCTTGCAGGGGCAAAAAACCTGATGCTTCATTACGTATCTTACCACTGCTTAAATTTCCCGGTTTTACTTGATTGTGCTTTACGAGTATACTCATAAGTTCTCATAAAATTAGTCTTTGAATGAGTGACCTGAGGTTTGAGAAGGTACTGCCTTTCTGAAGTCTTTCCTGCATATGCACAGGAGTTATAGCTCTTGTGGAGGTACAGACTTCACTGTTTACCTCAGAGCCCCTCAGAGCTCCCCCAGTGCCTCTTACAAATTATTCACAAGGAAACTTTCAAATTTAGCTCTCCTTGGCATAAGTTATCAAAGCCATCTTTGTTTTTGCATTAGGAGGAGGAGCAAGATGGACATTCTGCGACCCACCCTGATAAGGATTGGGGGGCGAGTATACAGGAAGAATCTCATTCAAGAGCAGGCCTACCAGCACGAGGAGGAGGAGGATTTCTGTGCAGGTAGAGTGCTGTGTGAGGGGTGACTGTGGTGCTGTCAGGACGTGCTACAGGCGAAAGCATCGACACTGAGGACCTAGGGAGCTCTTGGTGTTGTCTCTGACATCTTTATGTGCACAAGGACCTGCCTGTGTGGTGGAGTGAGGTGTTCAAGAGGGGGAAAAATGCTTTGGGTTGGTCCCTGATGATCCTGCTGACCAAAGAGTGGATGTTATCCCAGTTACCTAATGGGGGGTTTGGGTAGCTGTGCTGCTGACTGTCGGTTATGTTTGCTGGTTGTGAAAGATCTCCAATAAAGAGGGAAAAAAAATGAGCTCCATAGATCTGTTTTCCCCAGGTTCCTGAAGTGCCTTTCTTTTTGGTAGTGTGATAATTTGCAGATATGGCAGGAGTAAAAGCTGCTCGCTAAAGATCCTTTGTCCTTGCAATGTTTGCCCCTTGAAGAACTGGCCTCTTACAATGTGTTTTTTGGAAGGTGTTACCTCTTTGGGGTGCAAAATTCTTCCTGTTCTGATGTATTATACTTTATCTTTCTGCCTGTTTGTTTGTTGTAGTTCTGCGTGAGTTGTTGTGGGCACAGAAAAGCTCAGCTGTTATTTCTCAAGTGGAAAGGGTTGTGGCTGTTTGTGTCCTGTTTCTCCCTCCACCCTGCCTTTCAGCAGATTGGACAAAGCTTTAATAACCTGCTTGCCACCCAAATTAGTCCCTGTATGTGTTGGAGAGGAGATGGAAACCATGGCCTCTTTCTGGAAGTCATGTTTGGTCCTAACAGGCACGACTGAATGGCCCACAGATGAAAGGTGCATCTATTCTTCTGTGCTGAGGGTGTGAGAATTTCTCTGCTTTTCCAAAACACTGTACTTGAACCCTTGAACCAAAACTATCCTCACCTTTTATTTGTATTCTTCTGTGACTTTAAATTCCTGCTGGGATCTCTGAATGGGCTGGTGGCCTCCACTGTGCCAGGAGAAGAGACCATTCCCACTGGGTAGTTGCACAGCTTCCAGCTGAGAGAAAACCTGGGTGTAACTACTGCTTTCCTACGCCTCCCAGCCCGGTGGATTTAGAAGCAGTCATTATGTTTTCCGGAGCTGGTAGTAAGGTAAAATAACAAGCAGTTAGCCACAATGGAGGGGAGTCCATTTTTTTCCTTTATTTAACCTTGGGAGAAGGCAGCTGTGAGACTATTGTCCTACATAAAGCGCTGCCAAACTTTACAGAGGTTGTACAAGGTCTGTTGTTTTTTTTCTGGTAGGCCCCAGTGACTGCGCAGACGAACCCTGTGATGCCTTTGTGGTGGAAGAGACTGGGAAAGGCTTCCAGTGTAAAGTGGACGTTCCCAGCCCATTATACAAGTGAGCCTGTGTGTTTCTGGTTTATTTGACTTGCCACTGGCTGAGGAAGCAGTTGAGCACAGAATATTTTTTTGAGGTCGGGGTAAGCGCCAGATCTCTGAAATGTATTCCGTGATGTGGATTTTAGCGTTTGGGAAGGGAAAATTGGCAATGCCTTTCTAGTGCAGTTGTGCCACGCTTGACTCCTAGCCTTCCCTGTGACAGAGACAGCAGGTGGTGCTTTCTTGCTGGCAGGAGAGTTTTTGAGCATCTCTTCCCTTGAACATAAAAGGAGAAGGGGAGGAAGAACTGGGGCAAGCAGCCTGGCAGGGGGAGTTTGTAAAAGCTTTGAGAGAAAGTACACACGACTGGAATTGACTATTGACTCCAATCTGATGTTTACTGGGAAGCCTGTAGTGTTCAAAGCTTTATCTAGTTATTTTTGACAGTAATGTAGAGAAGGAAAAGTGTTCTGTTGTGTATTTGGATGCTGGCAAATGACTACCTCGAGCAAAGCAAAAAGCAGAAAAAGAGCCCTTAGTTCTTCATCAGCTGAAGTAATGGGAAAAAGGGATAACCCAGCTGACGATTAAGCTGTGGCAGGATGTGCTGTGTAGAGCTATCATGGACCGACTGACTTATATTAGCTTAAGCCAGTTGTGAGCCACAGGTCAACATCGTCCGGTGGTCCTGGGCTGGTCACGTGTGGAGTCCCGGAGTAGCCTCTGTGCCTGGACCTGCTGGTGGAGCTGGGTGCCTGCATCTCTCTAGCACAAAGATACCGAGTCCAGGGGCACCCAGCTGCCTGGAGCCACCTCGGAGCCTGGTTGATCTGTGACACGGTTAATCTGCTAGCTGGACAGACGTGATGGAGAGTGGCCCAGCGACACTGTGTGGGTGACTCTCTTGGACTTTTATGCCTCCAGGTACATCATTGGGAAGAAAGGGGAAACCAAGAAGAGACTAGAAACAGAGACTCGAACCTCCATCAGCATTCCCAAGCCTGGAGTGGAAGGAGAAATTGGTGAGTTTAACAAGCACAAAATGGGTGTTCTCTCATTAGCTCTTGCACAGACATGATCTGAGCGGGGAGGGGGTATAGGAGGTGTTTTTCCTTTAATTCCTGCTTCTGACATGGCACTGACTCACTTTATGGCCCTGGGAAAATCACTTCACTTTTCTCTTGAGTTTATTTTTTCTTTCTATAAATGCTTATAAATCAGTGTAAGTTTTTTTGGGGGGAAAAAAAATTAATACGAAGAATAGAATAGTCTCACTGAAGTCACTTCTGGGCCTTAAATGACTGGCTTGAGAACTTTGGGCCTGAATGTGTTGGATTTGTTTTGTTTTTAAAATAATACCATTTCCATTACTAAGAAACTGTAATATACATCCAGAAAAAGTTACTGTGTTGTATATTTATGCATGAAATAAACTTCAGCATCTGCTTTAATATGAGAAGTGTGTTGATGATGTTGCTGCCTTTCTGGTGTTGTCACTTCACTTGATCCTGATAGTGAGAGCAGGCTTTCTTGTACTGTATGTTCCTTCTCATCACTTCCAGTGACTTAAAAAGAAAGAAGGTGTTGCTCATAAGGGCTGGCCCATGTGGGTTTCTGCCTGAATGGATATCCGGAGGGCCCCTTACGCACACTCCGGTGATAATTGGCACGGTGTGCAGTTACGTTCGTGGTAGAGCTGTGAGGAGTAAGTGATGGGGGGATCCAACTGTGGTGCTGCAGAGGAATGTGGCAGTACTTCTCAAGAAGTGGATCTTGACTTCTTCCTGAGAACCGTGAAGGACTATTAGGAAGGTTGAGAGATGTTGAAAACATGTAGTAAGAGGAAGCCAAGAAAATTTTGCTTCTTGCAGTTCTTTCCTTTCAAGCTCAAGTGTTCTCTGTTTGGTGCCTTGAAGTGCATGCACAAACAATATAGGCCATCTTGATCTTTGATAGATTTTCTTTTCTTTTTTGCTGTGACTGCCTTTATGAAAACTTGAAATAATGCTCTAGAAATCTGAAGAGCTACTGAAATGATAGACTCTTGGTTATTGTGTAGGCACTCAGAGCTGACTTTCTTGAGAGCAGGGGGATACTTTTGATGCCATCATCCTGTCTTTACAGAGGAAAGCACAGCCGTGTCAGGCATTTTAAGTCAAGCATGGAGTCTGGCAATATTTCTCTGTGCAGGGTTGGGGGTTTTAATTCCTAACACTTCTTCAGTGAGCCCAGGGCTAACAGTAGAGAGGTGCTGTTGTGCAGGTTTTTCTAATTCCTCCTGTCATCTCCTGGGTGAAATGTTCTTACCTTCACAATATCCTCCAATATTGATATTTTAAAATGGATGGATAAGCATCATGTAAAATCACGATCCATTTAATTACTCTTTGTTTTGCTTGGACATGGGTGTCAGTAGTCTCACTGTAGCTTCACGGAAACCAGACAGGTATTGTTTTGTTTCCTTGTAGTGATTACAGGGCAGCATCGCAGCGGTGTCATCTCTGCCCGAACACGGATCGATGTTCTCCTGGACAGCTTCCGTAAGAAGCAGCCCTTCACACACTTCCTGTCCTTCGCTCTCAACCAGCCTGCCATCCAGGAAAAGTTCCTGCAGTTCAAGGAGGAAGTGTTGGAGAAATGCTCAAAGGTAAGGATCCACAGGAGAATTAAAATCAAGTGGAAGCCCTTCGGCAGAGTACCATTTCATTTATTGAGATAGCTTTTTGGCGTTTACCTTGAAGGCCTTATTCTATTCTATTTCCTAGGAATGTATTTTTAACAGCCTTTTACTTAAGTTGGCGGATCTGCTGTGAATTTGTTGAGTGCTGTTGTGAAAACTTCTGGAAAGTAGAATGGCTTACTTAGTAAATTGTTAGTAAAATACTTTGTTCTCCTTAGAGATTTTCCTAGGTGGGAGGATATCTAAGATTCAAAAGAGGGTTGGAGTTGGTTTTGGTGGGGTTTTTTGTTTTTAATAGGAAACCCACAAAATAATGTAGTGGACCTTTCTACATTTTATACAATTTCTACAGAACTGTGAAACCATGTAGGAATTCACAAGTCTGCTGCTGCTTCTGTTTCACTTTTCTTTTGGTTACTGAGAGTAAAGGAAGATGTGTGTCATTACTGGAGCTGAGCAAGAAATGACTTGGTAGCACATGCCATCCTGCAAATCTAATCGCTTCCCTTCTTCCCCATGAGACTTTGTGCTGACAGTCCCTCCTACTTGCCTTCAGATCTTGCACTGAGAGCAGCAGGAAATAGTTAGGCATAGGGAAATGAGGAACAGAACGACGTGAAAGCTGTGTATTCCCTGGTCTATTTTAGCATGCTTCTAGTTTGACAGAAGTGGCACGTCAATGCACAGGGCCAGGCTGAGGAGAAGGAACAGTATTATTAAATTGCTGTGTTCTCTGAGTCTGCTGGGAGGACATCTCTAGACAAGAGAGAAGGGTTCCTCTCTGTGGCCGCTGCAGGTTAGATTGCATACACGCAGCAGGATTTTGTGGGCTGATATTCTTACCTTCTTGTCCATCACTTCTGCTTGTGCCTTTCAAGGGGGAAAATATAGTCTTGCAGATAGCACAGCTTAAGAAGTTTAGTCTCCTATGTCTTCATGCCGTGGGTGTGAATTATCTGCTATCTGAGGAAATACGAGTTCTTGCTCAAGTTTTCGTGGTCACTTGCATGTCACTTGTCTCATCTCTGAGAGCAGAACTGAGCTGGCTTTGCAGTCTTGTCTTTTCTGGCAGTTCTGATTTAAGTCCCTCTTCTACACCCAGCTGCCTATTTCCATGACATCTTAGGAGCTTTCTATCACTCGTGTTTCCACCTGATGTTAAATACAACTGAAACCGGCCAACAGATCCAGGGATTAGCAACCAGTGCAATGCCATGAGCACTCTTTCCTTGGGCTAGGAGGGTATCACTGGCTTGATAGTCTATCCCCATTAGCCAGCGGCAGCTACCTTTATTAAAGCTTACCTTTGTTAAAGGAAAGCCCTGAAGACAGGGGGATGGAAACATTAGCCTAAGAAAGTGTTGGTTGGACAGAGTGCTGGAGCTCTGGCTGGCGTCAGTGGTGGCCTGGCTCCCTCTGTTGGTTTCTAGTTCTAGTCCTTGTGTGGAAGCACACCAAAGTTAGAGGGAGAGAAGCGGCTCTTTGGGGGGCCGGTAACTTCAGCATGGGGCTCTGGTAGTGGCTGTTTATGCCGTTGGCCCTGGACTGAGACCGCTGCTTTCAGGCTGGTGCTTCTCTTGCCCTTTATCCCCTTCTACCTGGGCTTATGGCTGTTAAAGTCCTTTCACTTGATCTCCCTCGGGGTCTGGCCCTGCTCTGCTTGAAGTCTTGGCATTCTGGACTCCACTTATCTGATCCTTCTCCTCCCTCTAGCTGTCTGCCAGCAAATCCTTTGGATCTCTTTTGTCCCTCTCCATGGACAGCAAACCCAGACCTGCCTGCTGTACAGGGCAGTAACCTCAGGGTCATCCCATATGTCTTGCTGGGTTCTGGCTTCCAGGCTGCCTCGGTGTCAGGCGAATCCTTTCAGTGTCACATCTCCAAGATGTGGCCATTTTATTCACCTTTGCGGCTAATGCAGTTGTTCATGCTCTCATCCTGTGTCTTTAATCCTGCAACACACTGGCCTTACACAGGACTAGCTCTTCTCCTTGCAGAGCACTCATTTTTCCTGCCTGCTGGTTTGGTTGCATCTCTGCAGCCCTCCATTGGCCCAGCCTCGGCTGGTGATCTTACTTGCTCTCCAGACCCCTCCTGATGTGTCTCTGCCACATTGTTTGTCTCTTGCTCACTCTTAAGTATCGGTTTGCATCTCTGGGTAGGCAGGGAGGTCTGGCATCCACTTAGAAACATGTTCATCAATTTACCTTGGTGCTTTCCCCAGTGTCATTCCGAAGGAGCTGGCTGGGAACATCAGCAAACCTTCATGTGCTCCTTGCCCTAGAAAGCTGCAGAAACCCAAGCTTTGTCAGAGATGTGCTGACACCACTGCTGACCAGGCTAGTCATGTTAATTTTTCCTCCTCTTGCCTGACCTTCTCTCTTCCTGCAGTTTTTGTTCTGTGTCTGGACAGCACTGAGTCCTGTAAGGCTCTGCTTCATGGTCAGGGACCCTGCAGCACAGGCGTGCATGTGGGATCACATTTCAGCCTAACAGCTACTTCTGGCTTTTAGTAACCTCAGACTTGAACTGTACTCAGAACCAGCACCGAGGCATGAATCCTCCTAATACCAGTAATAGCAATATCTCCGAGAGAGTGTGGCACTCAGGACATGGTGTGCCTTTTGCTGCTGCCGAGTCATCAAGGTGCTTTTGGGCAATCTCCCAAAACGGTGGCAGCTGAAGCTGCCCTATGTCAGGACACATCTATATGGGTGGAGGCAGAAGGTCTGGGGCTGTAGTTCCTGCTCTCCGTGCTGCGTGACCACAAGGTGCCCTGGCCTGGAAGCTGCGGGGGTGTGTTAGCACTGCTTGGTGTCCTGTGCCTCTCAGGAGGGCCTGAAATGTTCCTGTTACTGCTTACATCAGCTCTAGAGTTTCCATTTTTAGTTTGAAATATAGAATTCGGTCAGTAGCAGGTATTTGGGGGTTTGCATATGTATAGCCTAGGAATATATGGTGCTTTATTTTTCTGCCCTTCCTTCTGGTATTAGGAAAAGGGTTTCCAGATATATTGCTGCCTGTTAGTTCAAGGAGTATATTGCAGCCCCGTATGTCTCTCAATCACTCCACCAGCCGGTAATGCCACTCTAATACCACTTTATCTCACAGCAGGGTCTGGTAGAAAGCACATCAGTAATGAAAAACAGTAATTCAAAACTGTGCCTCACAGAGCAATAAGAGAGCTTATAGATTTGTCCAAAGCAACAGGATTTCTCAGGATACTTGGAGAAATCTGAATAGGTTTCAGTGACAGAAGTGATGCGCTTCTCTTCCTGGTGCAATTTGCTGGTGCGAAACATTGCAGAATTAGGTAAACTCCAGGCTTTGAATGAAGCTTGGTAATAACGGTAAGGAAGGGAAAGGACCAGGTGTGCGTATGTGAGGATTTCTTCTGGCCATAGAGCGTTTGTGAGGGACTCTGTTTCTCTCTGAAGCAGTTACCATGACAACCATTCATTTATATTTTATAGCATAGGGTTATGTTGGTGCGTATATGCTTTCTAACTTTTTTTTTGTGTGTGTCTTTAAGACCTTTTATAAGATGAGCCTTGTGTTGAAATATGGAACACTTCAGATGTCATTCACACTGTTGTATGGTCAGGGCTGCCAGGCAATGAAGCAGGGCCGAGGGGAGGCTCTTATGAGGCTAATTTAATATAAATATGGGGAGGTGGCTCGCCTGGACAGCCTCATTACTGATGTGGTGCAGTGGGAAGTCGGGATGACTGGATGACCTTGGAATTCTCCTCGCACAGTCATGTAAGTGTCAGAGTGAGGAGGACTGAAACGTCTGTCTGAGCGTGCAGGTGGAAAAGGGAAGAGATTTTGCAGTAATATTGCCGTGAAAAATCACAGTTGGGTCTTTCAGAGCTGTGCAAGCACAGCATTTGCAGTCTTAACAGGCTGCAGATGTAGCATGGAAAAGAAATATGATTGCTGTAATATATGGCAACCTGTAAATATCAAACATTGCTAATGAGATATTATATCTCAGAGTGGAAGGGACAGAAAATGGGAGGGGTTTATCAGGCTGCAGCTCTTCAGTCACTTCTGAGGAAATGCTGTTTTTCTGGCTTGCTCCTTTGTTTGTGGATCAGAGTGGGAGAGGGCATATAGCTGGCATGCAGTATCCTGCTATTAAGAAAAAAACCAAAACCATAAAGCTGTCTGCAAACATTGGAAGCTCTTAAGACAGTAGAGAGAATGCAGCCAGGGAGGAAGAGCTAAGGAGTTTGATCCTTTGCCTTGTCATGTAGAAGGCCTGAGGTGTGTTGTGGTCTATGGTTTCCCTACTACAGGGCCTTAGATTTGGAGGAACAACATGCTTGGGCTTTACAAAGAGAGGTGGAGACTCCAGATAAAACCCTTTCTGTGTTCATTCTAAAGGGGAAGAGCAAAGGTGGAAGTCTAAGTAGCAGGAGGGAGAAGAAAAATTAATTTTTAAGGCTGAGTGGAAATGAGTTGGTTTTTTCATCATGACAGGGCAGTTGGCAGGGAGAGGCATAAGCTGGAATGGACAGTCATCACATAAGGATGGTGCATAAAGGGGATATTCTTCCTGCCTCTCAGTACAGAACCCAAGTTTGAACAGTACATTTTTAGAGGGATGATAGAGTCTGTTTTATGTGTTTGTATCTGCCAGCAAGTTCTTGCAAATATGCTGCTTTTGGATTCCCCTGTAGAATATAGGGATTCCCTGCTGTGACACCTTGCTTTCCCTAATCTGGTGCTCTGCTTTCATTAGGGCTGGAAGCCGCCACTTGCCACAAGCCACTGCGACTTGTGCTATGAAGGAGTGCCCAACTTCCACTGCATGGGAGAGGAAACTGGTGAAAGAGGAGCTTGTCACCGAGAAGCACTCAGAGAGCAGGGCTTAGATCCTGGTGGATCCCTCTGCCCATCTCTGATGCTGAATCTCACTCCTCACTCCTGCTTTTATGGTTGTAGGTTACCTTGAGAAGGTTCCTTAGGTATTTGGAGGATGTCCATAAAGTCCCAAAATCACAGTGTTGACAGGATCACTTCTCTTGGGCTTGTTCTCCCTGGAGGAGGAGGGTTTTTTTTTCCTTAGCAGTAGTTATGAACACATATTTCTAGGCACTGCGTTGCTGTTGTCTGACCCTGCTGGTCAGTTTGCAGAGGCCTGATACCACTGGACAGGACAGCTTCCTGTGAGGCGACACAGCGGTCGCTGATAGCGTATCATAATCTGGGATTAGAATAAGTGGGTTCAACCTTTTTTGCATCTTGGCGAGAAGCATCCAGCCATGAAGGGCTGCTAAGACGCCCGCAGAAATGTTGCCTGTTCCAAGGAGAGCTACCTCTGACGTAGCATCTATTTTGTGTGTGGGAGAGGTGGGATCTGCTGGCCTGTGAAAGAGTAGGGGTGTAAGCAGGGTTTTTAGGAGCTGTCTGAAATACTAGGGAGTAAACCAGGAAGATTATCTAGGTCTTGGCCTGCTCACTGTGCACTGCCCTTGCCTGCTAATCTCCCCAGCAGTGGTAGCGTGGCTTGTGGAGGTGACGTGCCATCACTTTGTCAGCTACCAGCCCACACTCAGGTGTTGGAAAGCTCAGGGGAAAATGGTGCTTTTGGGGCAGGTTGATGTTTACAGTACAAATAGTGCTGGGGCAGAAAATGAGGGTAGGGCTGTTGCTTTCTGACCTGTGAACTACTTTCTCATTACTGTACATCATCTGTGCACACTGTGGGAGTGACTCGTTGGCCATGGCAAGGATAAATTGAACTTTCTCTCAGTTTCTGTTACCTGAGCTATTGTTTTGTGATAGGCCAAATATTCTCTGGCTACTGATACCATTGGAGAAAAACGGCTGGTGGAGAGATGTCATGTCCTGTCATGCATGTTAACAGCAGGATGAATTCAAGGAAGCCACAAGGCTTTTATCGCAGTGAGGGGAAGGTGGGGGGAAGTGAGGTGGAGCCCTCCCTCTTTCCTTTGCTCCTGATGCGCCTGACATAGTTAGTCTGTGCTTGTTTCAGGCTGCTGCACAGTGCTGAGGTTTGCAACATGCTTTGCCACTACTAGCATGATATGATTTGGGGTTTCAATTAGCAGTAAAGTAATTAGCAGCAGTGGAAGGTACATACATGCTCTCTTTTTTCTGGGGACAACCACGCTTTGCCAGCCTGCAGCTGCTGGAGCAAGCCCCAGGCCTCCATGTTGCAGGCTGGCTCATCTCTAGTCCAGCCCATAAGCACCACCGTAAAGAAGAGTATGGATGTTGTCATTAGACATGAAAAATGCTGAGTGAGATGTGGGGCATTAAACTCTGACGGGCTGAGATACTGCAGTATTTAAACATATGAAAGGTTTTATTTCAAACTCTGAAGCACAGCTAGAAACTTCAAAGCTGTCATTCTCAGTCAGTGAACTTTATTCAGACAGAGAAAGGCTTTAGTGGCCTGGCAAGTTGGCTTCTTCTGGAGTTAAAAGTGGAGGTTACTTAATGTGCTGATGGGAAATGGTCACTAAGTGGAAATAATTGTTTTAATATGGGTGTGTTAACCGTCCTCGAGGTATTTTTATAAATATCCTAGAACAAAAGAGCGTGTTTTTTAAAGCTGAATGTAACCACTGCTCCACCTGGGAACAGTTCTTCCCCAGCAACAACACGTAGCTCTTCTTATAAAGGGAATTTAAACTTAATTCATCTCGGCAAACTATAGGGCACATGGGAACGAGAAAAATGTAATTATCAGAGCTGGTATTAGCTGTGCTTGTGTTGTGAGGTGCAACCTGTGTTTAGACAGGATTTAGAGACGATTTAGAGCTTGTCACTACAGCTGGTTCCAGCTTTATTGCACAAAAAATGGACTTAACTCAAGTTTTAAATCTGTGCTAACTTGTGTTGAGTTCATTGCTGATGGCAGCTGCCACTTTGACAGCTGTGGAAGTCTCTCAAAATCCTGTACGAGTGAGTGCTGCTGTTCCTGGGTCCTGAGTTAGAGCCTGTCGTAACGAGCTTCCAGGCTGCCATTCAGCAGCTCTGATGAAAAGGCAGGCAGGGAGCGTCTGTGCGGTGGGGGGCTGCACCTCGCCTGTCAGGCTGAGCTCGCTTGCTTGCAAAGCCTGTGAAATTTTGTTTCTCATTTCAACTTCGAGTCACTACCAACCTGACCAGTGATGCAGAGATAAAAGGTTCCGTGCCAGTGGGTTGGTACCTGTTGTCTGTAGTATTTATCCCTCTGATGGAGGGGGTGTGGGTGTGTGTGAGGTAAGACACCTGTATATGATTGATTGACTGATTTGTAGGATCATGGGGTCAGCAGCAGCCTGTTCCAGAACCCTGCAAAGCTTCACCTGACTCTTGGGACGCTGGTACTTCTGAACGAGCAAGAGATCCAGAAAGCGTGTGACCTCCTAGAGCGATGCAAAGAGGACTTTGTGGAGTAAGTGATAAAAATGGGATGTCATCACCAAGGATATGAGTGGGGGGAAAAGCAGCAAGCTGTCTTTGACAGGGAGAGCGAAGAGAAAAGCAGCTCAATAGTCTATTTCAACTCTAGAAATTTAGAAAAAGGCTGAAGCGTTTCAAGTGGGAGCAGAAGAAATCACCCAGTGGTCACAAAGAGTCTTACAGCATCTTGCAGCTCAGCTCAAACCCTCAGCATTCCCTGAGAACCTGCTCTACTCATTTCTTTTTCTCGCATGTGTCCCCATTATTTTTTGCGTGAGCAATTTTTGCTGTTGTCCGCTGCCTGCTGCAGAGGGAGGGACAAGCTCTATTACCTTCGCACATTGCCTGCAGTGGGCTCTGGCACGCTGCTTCCCTCCTGCCTCAGAGCAGATGCTGAGGTGTCCTTGACATGCATTTCTTGATGCGGGGAGCTGTGTGCAGGGAAGCCAGCATGAGCCGTGTGAGTAATCAGTCTGAAGCGTTCAGTGCTGCTCCAGGACCGGGGCTTTCTCACTGCCTGTTAACACTTGAGCTGCAGATGTTACGGCTTTAACTGTAAATGTGGTTGAATGACACTGTAATTAGCTTATCTCTGTTCAGCTTAGAAATTGGAGATGGCCTGAGGGATTGGTTTATTTATTTATTTCTGCAAAGCCTTTGCACATGGAGCATAGATCCTTCATATTTATTTATTTATTTATTGCCTTGGTGCGTGGAGAATTAGCCATGCTGTGCCAGCTAATATCTGTGGGAATTAATGCATGGCCAAAATTCATACCTCTGCCTTTAAAATGACAGCACCAGTTGTTCAGCTGTTGAACAGAAATGCAAGTGCGTTTCCAGAGGGAGGCTCTGCCCACAGTATTTGGAAAGTGCCAGCTTCCTCATAAGTGGATTGAACTGAGGCAGAGAAAATCTTTACTCTCTATTTCCTTTAGTGGAGGGGGAATCAACACTTGAATGTAACCTTTAGGTTATTTCCCCTGCCACACCCAAATCAATATACTTTGAAAATTAATTTAGGCTCCCTTCCACCCACATAAACTTTCATTGGCGTTCATTTACTTTTCTAAATGCAGGTAGTGCCATGTGAGGGTAGATGTGCCCTTTTTGACCCTTTTTAGAATATGTGGCCTTTAGCACTCTCGGTGTGATGTGCCTGACAGTACACTCGCGCTGTTTTCCTCCCAGTAAACGTACTGGAAGGGGAAATCGCGCTCTCCTTGTTCCACCTGGGAAGCTTTGCTGAGAATCTCAAAGGCGGTCTCTCGGGTGAGCTGAACAGAAGTGAGCAAGGTTAGAGCAAAGTCACGCTCACATTGTTAACTCGTGTTTATTACTTCTGCCTGCCCAGACACTCCCTGTACTTTTCACGAGACCTCGGCGTTAAATGAGACAACGGCACTTACTCACAGGGAGCTTTTGCTGCGGTGCCCTGCCTCCCTGTGATGTTCTGGTGGTAAAGGCAAGGAGGCGGCATGTTTGGAAGCAGATACGCTTCACAGTGTGTTTGCAGGTGTGGGAGTGCATATTACATCCTGCACGCGTTTTTGGTTTTGCCTTCCTGCAGGAGTAGCTGGAGCTGATTTTAAAACAGCTCTATTTACTTCCAGCATTTGTAAGTGGATGTTGAAGTGTACTTAAAACTGCATTCTGTATCGAGTACTTTTCCCAGCGAAAATCAACGAGCTGGAGACTTTGTGTCACGATCGCTCTCTTCACAGGGAAGGCAGGAGCTTCTTTGGAATGAGAACTTGTACCATTTTACTGCTGATGGGTTTTCTGAGATGTAAATGGAGATCTTCGTGTTGAGATGGCCTGCGAACACTGACAAGTTGACTTAATGTGTGTCTAAAACACTGAACGTATGAGTTTAAATGTTTTTACAGTATTTCTTGAGATGATGAGACAATAGCAGCTGTAGCCTTTTAAGCTTTAGAAATTAGGGAACCTTTTTTGTGTTTGGGTTTTTTCAGTGCAAACAACCTGAAAGATACGGGAAAGAAAAGATCTCCTCAGTGGAGTTCACTGCCCCATATGGTCTGTATAGCATCTAAGTACACAAAGCATAGCATCCACAAAGTTGTGTTTAACTGTAGCAAAAAATGTATTTTATGTCATTCCCTTAGTAAAACCAAATATTTAGTGTGTGCATGAGGAGTACTATGTGTTGCATTTCAAAAGCAGGTGTCTTGTTTCACTTTTTAACATAAGGGATTTCTTGCATTTTAGCCAAATTGCTGGAGGCAAGCCCCTGACCGTGGAGGTGGCAGGAGTGGAGTACATGAACGATGACCCTGCCATGACGGATGTCCTTTACGCCAAAGTCCACATGAAGGATGGCTCTGACAGGTGAGTTCCCCATGCTCCTTTCTTTCATTCCTCCTTGATGTGCTGCAGCAGCAGTAGCAGTGTGCCAGAGAAACCCTGTGCCGTCTGAAGCTATTGGGTACTGCTAGCAGTCCTTGGGTCAGCAGTCAGGAAGATGAAGTCATTCTTGCCTCCTAAACCGGTTAAGGCAGTGATGTGTTTGCTCTTTAAATCAGTCACTGGTGGTGCGGCTGAAAGATGTCATTTGTTTCTGTAGCAGTCTGTCAGATTGAATAATGGTGTCGTGGCTCGTGTGGTGATAAGATGGCCAAGGAGATACTCCTGAGATGACTTAGAAGGCAGGACAACTTGGCCTCTGCTGTCTAGTTCCCAACCTGCAATCCAGATTAATCTAGACAGCCTGGCATATTCTGCAGCACTTAATTACTCTTAAGACCCAGTTACACCAGAAGGTCCTCAGAAAAGCATGATTTGATTACAGAGTCCGTTTTTGTGTCTGTGAGCAGCCCAGAACAGGCACTGGGTGTGAAACGTCTGTCTTCTGAGCTGCTGGTGTGAAATCTCGAAGCCTGATTGGTGTCAGTGCATGTGTTTATGCTGTTCGCCACTGTGGCTGATGGCTTTAGCTCTACAAACAGTGCTGCCTGGGATGTGGCTGTGTCTGGTCAGCCTTCCTCTGTCTCGTTTTTGACAAGTACGTCACCAGTGGCAGCACCGTCTTTTCTCTTAGTGCTTTCTGGAAGACTAGGGAAATGTAAGAGCTGTTGTATTCCATGCTGCCAGTTGTGAGATGGGTGTGGAAGGGGGTAGGGGAGTAGCCAAAAGAGCTTTAGCCTTCTCTCCCTGAGCCTTAGCCTTCTCTTTTTCTGGCAGTGCTGCCATTTTGTGTCTGTTCCCATTGCTAGAGGACAGCAGGAGCTAGCAGAGGAGCATGAAGCAGTGCAGCTGGAGGATGGAGTCTGTAAGCAGGGACTGGCTCAGGGAAGAAAGGACATGTTCTGGCATCTCCTTTCCCTGAGGGCTGAGGAGACAAGGCGGGGGGGGGGGGGGGGGGGGGCCCTGCTTAAAACCGCACTTTGGAGGCTGGGTCGAAGTAAGAGATCGGAAGTGGGATAAGGAAATGGGTGGGAAAATGAAAATGTAAGAATTGCTGGGAGGCAGCAGGAATTGAAATCTTTTCCTCTTCTTGGCTCTTCCACTTTGAAGTCTGTTCTACCCTGAAAGAAGTGAGATTAAAACAAACAGGGCGGGTGGAGAACCAGGACAAGCTAGAGATCAGCCAGAAGGCAGAAGAGAAGGACAGGGAGAAACAAGGCAGAAGCCCTCAGAAAGACGAGACGGAGGCAGACACTGGATGACCCAAATGCCCTTCAGTGGGTTTGTTATGGAAAGCGTCTGAAGTGTCAGCTCTCAGAGCTGAGGTATGGCCCTCTTTTCTCCTGAGTCACCCCGAGCTCTGGATCATCTCTGAGGTGCAGTGCTTGCGAGTCTGCTTGCATCTGAAAATAAGTCTGTGACCTGAGGAGCTGGTAGAAAAATCCTGTAGAGCGTAAGTAGGGCCTAAAGTGGACAGTGATGTCTGCCTGTGTCTGGGAACAGCTTGAATTGTCGGTACTAGTACTGTGGTCTGCTTCAGATACCAGCTGTATCCGTTTTGCTGAGAAGCCACTTAGCCGTAATGCTAGCAGAAAATGCTGATGTGCATTAGGGGTGGCAGAGCTGCTTTTGGCAGGGGAGAGAAATGAGTTCTTCAAATCCACCTTGCCTTGAAACTGAAAATGACCTGTACCTGCCCTCCTAAGAAAGGGCTGATATCTCCTCTGTCCTTCACAGAGATCTGTTAGCTGAGGTTTTGACCAAACCCAGATCTCTTGCTTTGCATGGCACCTGCAGGCTGCCAGACTTCTCTTCTGCAACACCTTTTTTGCTTTTTGCATAGCAGCGTGCTCAGAAAGGGCTAAGTGATTTTAAATTTTTATCCTTGGTCCAGGCTGGTCCTGCCCTCACCTGCAAATTAATTCATCTGGCTGTTTTCCCCTAATATAGTTCCTAAAATGCTAGTGAGCATTCAGAAAACATCTATCTTCGCAGAGGGGAAAGAAGATATTTTTGTGTTGATGGAGAGCAGTGAATGCTTCTTTTGCTTCCTTTGAGGTTCCAGCAGACACAGTGTTGGACAAACAGTGATTATAAAGACGGGACAAATGGTGTTCCCTCCAGAAAACTCTGCTTCGTTTTCTCGTCTGCTAGATGAATCATTGCTGAGCAGCTCCGTGCACCTCATGCCTGCTAAAACATGCTGTGCTTTGCTTAGGAAAATGGGGAAAGCAGGTAGAAAACAGAGTTTCTCAGCTTCAAGGCCAATACTAGAGGAGAGCGGCAGCCACGTGGCTTGCTGTGCTGGATCAGACTGCTGCAGCCCGCATTTAAGAGAGGTGTGTGCCTTCCTGTCTCATGCAAGACGTCTTGCTAGCTCTGTGTAGTTCCTGGCATAGCTGAGGGGTGGAGTTCCTTCCTGGTCTTTGGATGATCTTGATCAGCTTAAGCTATAAAGCAGGAGATTTGATTTACCCTGAGTTAGCTTGCATAACTGCAGACAGAACTGGGGGTTGGCAAGCCCTTCTGCACATATAATGGCTCAGACTGAGAGAGGGATCATGCTCTGATGCCTCCCACATGGAAAATAATTTTCGTTATAATTCATTCTAATTTGTTTTATTTCCTTGATTAACTTTATAACGTAATAAAGCACCATTTTCACTTGAACTATTCTCTGTTAATTTGTTTTAGTATTGTCTGTAATGATATTCATTTAATCTTTGTCGTTGCTAATTCTAAAAATCACTGAAGTAAAGCCAGAAAGTGGTAGAAAACCATGACAATTGGTAGTTTGAGAGTCTTGAAATCGTCACATGGAGGCTGGCAGCCCGTGAGGGCAGTACAAAACCAGCAGTGGGGTAGGAGCTGGCATCTGGAGCGTGGCAGCCCCAGGCTCTGGGGGCCAGCCTCAGAGAGGCCACACTCTGCCTCTCCCACTGCAGCAGAGACACCAAAGTGGTGGCACCTGGTGGAGCAGAGAGCTGTCTCGGACACCTCAAACACGGTGAGAGAAGCCCAAATTCTTCTGCACAGAGTAATACCCTCTTGCCTTGTTTTCAGGGACAGGAAGCTCTCGTTCTAGCACATCCTTGCTGCTTTTGGTAAGGCTAGGGCACTGCAGAAATTTTGTGGGGGCAGCAGCAGCCTTGAAGTTCCTTCAGGTCTTTAGACGTAGGCTACATGAGTGCATTGCTCTGATCAGCTGTCTGGTCCTGCTGCCTATCCTAGGACAAGTCTGCCTGCAGATCCCGGCAGCCACGGCCACTTTCATCACAGATCAAGGGCAGACAAAAAGGTGGCAGTAAGTCCTTTGATTCTGCTTGCTCACTAGCTCCGAAGCTGGAGCGCTCACTAGGATGTGCTGTCTGCGTTTGTGCCCTCAGTCACTACGTTCTGGGCTCTCCCAGAAATTAAGCCCCCTGACTGGGTTGCTTCTTTGGGACAGAGAGGGTCTGAGCTCCAGCCTGGTGCACTGTACAGATCACGGTCCCTGAGCAGAGCAGGTCCTCCAACAGTCAAGGTGCCTAAGTCCCCTGGGGGTCCACAGATTTTAGCATTTGTAAGGAGAGTCACATTGTGTTCCCTGGCAGTAGAAAGATGCATCCTTCAAGTCCCAATAACATCTGTCACTGTGAACAGGCTCTCTGCTATGCTAAATCTGCCCTTCTTCATGGAATATTTTCAGCAGAAGTGATCACCGGGGAAGCTTTGCAAAACAGCCAGAACTTTTTCCATTAGAACTGAATCCTGATGGCTCTGTTCGCTTTCCATCAGAGACTAGCTCCCTTTCCTCATGTGCGTGCAGAGACTTCATTTCACACATGCTGCCCTCCCTGGCTGAAAACCAAAAGCTGACGATGCAGGAGTTTCTCCTTGGTTTGCACGGCTCTGTTCTTTCTCTTTTTGCCTTCCCAGACTGCAGGTGATCGCTGATCAACTGGTGGAGCGGTTTGTGGCCTCCGGCCTGATGCTTAAAGAATGGGATAGGGTGAAACTGCATGCTACAGTCATGAACACTCTCTTCAGGAAAGATCCAAGTGGTGTGTAATCTTCATCCTTACTGATAAATGCATTTAAAGTAGTCCCACTGGTCAGGAAATAGTTTTGTTGGCTTTTATGTTTGCTTTTTTAATTTTGTGATTTTTCTTAATCTCAAGAATGCCTACAAGGCTGTGGGGGGATGTCAGTAGATAAAATGTAGAAGCAAATGAAAAAGCGATCAGCAGAGCTGGAGAAGGCAGGCATTCTTTGAGCACTTTCCGGATCTTTTCTAAGGTTCTTCATCATAGCTTCAAAAACTGTATTGACCAGTAGCACTCATAAGATCTGGGCCAGAGAGGAATGCGTTCAAGTACCATGTGAAGTCTTGGGCTCTCTGTGCCCCAACATTAAATTGAAATTCAGTAACAACTTGATGTGCTTTACTGACCTTTAAACAAGACAAAAACATGATCCTCTTCGGTCAAGTTAAAGATTGCCTGTTGGTTTAGGAACATGATTCCAGTCTCTTTCTCGTTAAATCAGATTCAGACGGCTATGAGGCTGCATATGAGCTATTATTGAGTGTATAGTGTCTGCCGTCTCTGCCAAAAGATTGTCTGCTCTAGCAGTCTGTAGCATTGTTCTTATCACATTACTTTATAAAGCAGCCTCGGATGCATTGCCTTTAGGGAGGGGCAGTATATTACAGCCTTGTTCTCCGTGTGTAAACATGCATATGCTCTGGCACTGGTGTGTTGTTTGCAAGCCTTAAGAGCATTGCACTAAAGATTTTCGTAGCTTTCTCTGGTGCAGTGGCCTCTGTGCAATGCCGATAGGTTGTGTGGAGTATTCTCCAGTTACTGCCTCTCTGAGTCTCTGTGTGGACAGTGATAACAGCAGATGGTTTGTGTTACTATTTTCTGGGCACCCAGCAGCAGACTTTGGGGATGACTGCTACTGAATTCAGGTAAGCGTACTCCAGTGGTAGAAATCCTGAAAAGAAGAGGCTTAGCTCTCAAATTGAGCCCTGAAAACTGGTGAAAATGTGAGCCCAAAGTGCTGATGTGGCTCTCTGTTAGGGGAGGCACATGGGCAGCTGCGTCTGGCATTATGAGTCTATATTCTGAACAACTCCATGAGGCATGTGAGGCATTGAGACACAATGGTGAGAGCATTACACAGATAGCCATAGAAGTCACTTTATATTCCATACAGGATTTGAATAGCATGCTGGATGTGAGAGGGACTTCATAGTTAATGCTGGAGATGAAAAAGAAATATTGAATATATTCATTGAGTGAGGCAGAGGTCCTGTGGAAAGAACAGATCATGTACTTAGGGATTATATAAAAATCCAGACATGCTCTGGGGAAATGGATCTAAGACGTAGGCATTTGGCAGTTGCTATAGGCCTAGGTTGCTATTCTTAAAGTCTGTGTGTGTGGCTGCGTGCCCACCCTGCCGAAGCATACATACCACATATATGTACTTCCCGGAGCAGGCAGCAGAGGTTTGTATAGGTGCCGTCCAGATCGCGTCTGGCATTATGCTTGCATGCTCAGTCTGGTATTTGGTGCCGTTCCAGGCGATGCAAGCGCTCACAGTGCTGACTCTCACCCTGGCAGGATGTGGGATTAAAATCAGCCAGAGAGAAGCAGATGTGTTGCACTGAGCCATCAGCCCTACAGAATCACCCTAGCAGTAGCTGTGTTTTAGGGTCTTTCCTCCAGGTAACGTAGGTGATCCTGATCAAGACACCATTTCCTGCATATTCAGCCTTGTTTTCTTTAAAATCAAAGTGGAAGTGGTTTTTTGCACAAAGAACTGGGCAAAGATGGTTTATTAGCTGGCAGCTGACTTTGGGAGGGAGAGAGTGGGGGGCAAAGTACAACGCACACAGTTCTCCCATCTAAAGCTCATTCTGGTTGTGACTTTTCTCTTTACAGCTGAAGAGCGAAACTATACAATGACTGGTAAATCATCTTTCAAGGAACGGGAGTCGTTTAATGGCCAAAATATCCTCAAGGTCAGTATGAAACAATTAGGGAAATCGAGCCAGCTGTGGATATTGTATAGCCAAAAGAGGTTGAAACACCTCTTCAGGACTGCTTTTGTCTTAGGCTTATGGGATTTCCCGAGGGGGGTAAATCTGTTTAGAAAATAAACAATCCAGATCACTTGTAATTGGGAGCATTACAGGGAGCATTACAGTATTTAACAGAAGCGTTCTTAAAGCTGGTGAGGCTCAGATCAGGAGTATGTAGCACGAATGCTAAGTGGGTGTTCGTGTTGTCGTTTACTTCGCTCGTGTTTTACCCTGGAGACTCAGGCTCGTGTGGATTCTCAGCCCACCAGAAAGGAGTACTTTGTTGCTCTTGTTCTACTCACTCATACATATTTATGAAACTAAAACCGACTGCCATTTCACTTACTCTTTTCTTCTTTTTTTAAAATCTCTGCTATTGATTTGCATGGTTTTGCTCCAGAAAAATAGCAGATAGCAGTAGGGAGTCCCACCAGCCAGGATCTGAGGGCTTTGGCAGCAATCAGAGGGTAGGAAGCAAGATCCCCCAGACCGTGGAGGTGGGTAAGGCTCGAAGGGGAGCATCCTGCAGCCTCCCAGGCTTTGCCAGCCAGGGTTGAGACTGCAGGCAGCTTCTGCTGCTCATCCAGATGGCAGTGTCAGACTGATGCTGTGGTGCTTGGCCCCTGCAAGGGTCCAGAGAGAAAAGACAAGCACACAGAGAAGTAGAAATGGAAAACAACACTGGGTTGTAAGCAAATTTGCAGTCCTCGTTATGTGAAGGGATTTGTTGCAGGCAGCTATGATAAGAGGGAGGTGGGACAATGCTTAAATAATTTGGGAACCGATAGAAGATATTCTGGCAACAAAGAGATATGGGAGAGGATGCAGGCATGGTGGGAGTTGGACAGCCCAGAGGGACTTAGGGCACCAGAGGAGGGAAAGGGTGTGCTTTATTTGTGTTTACAGTTTTGCTATATAATGTATTAGACACTTGATGCACCGGGATGTGAAAGCAGGGAGTGGAACTGATTGATCTCCTCTGTGCAGAGGACAAACAAAGGGACAAAATTAGGTTAAGCTCTCATTGTCCTCAAACGGTCTGTGCAAGCGCAGCGTTATGACTCAGCATCGCCACATGTTGAGTGTTCGGTGTGAGACTGCAGTATTGCAAACTGAAGCAGGAAAGCCACAGACGTGGTCCCTTTCTTAATGTGATCTGCGAGTTTTGGTTAGCTCCCGGTGTCTGGGAGCTAGGCTCCAGAAGGGAATGGTGGTATGTGTTGGGAGCCCTGAGCGCCTGCAGGGACTCAGCTTTCAAGGCGCACGCCCACGCTTCACTTTGCCCTTTGCTCCTTTCTCTTACATCTGTTAAACTTGTCCTCAGACTTTAGAGAAGCATAAAATCAAACCGTCAGTCTTCCTTAATGCTCCTCATCCAAAAACATTGACGATTGGGAAGTCATTAACGATACTCCCTCTACTGGTCACACCGTTTGTGGACCGCACTGCGGGGTCTGAGGATCTGTGGGTCTGGTAGTGTGTGGCACTTAGAAATGCAACTGCCCTACCTCAGATGGCTACTTCTTATTCTTGATGCTGTCTGAAATATGAGCCGATGCATTTTTAAAGCTCCTAATTGATTTTCTACTGATGTAGCCAAAAGAGCTGCTGGCTGTTTGGACTGTTTATAATTACTTCAAAGCATGTCTTGCCGCAAGAAATGTCATCCTTCTCCCCCACCTCCACTACATTTCCTAACCTGCTCGCTTCGTATTTCCCTTTGGTCTCCCACGTGCCTGCAGCAGAACGCCCGTTGGCATTAATTAATTACATGAGTCATAAATAGCTCCAGGCTTCTAACCAGAGGAGCCCAGCCTCAGCCAGCCAGTGATGCATTCTAGCATGACCTTGCAAGGATGCGCCAGTTCCCTCCCAGCCCCCTTTTATATACATTATTTATCTTCTGCTCAGGGAAGCTGCCCTCTCGCAAAGTGGCTTCATTAACTTTTGCAATAGGATCTAAACGACGGGCTGTTAATGAATATGGCTGCAGTTAGGCAGGCTGGCTTGCAGGCGCCATCCCCTTGTAGGGAGAGCGATGTGCCCTGTGTGCGTTTCCAGGTGGTGGGACTCTGCGATAGTTGTGCTGGGCGGCAGTGTTCCCACTTGGAAAGCCGAAAAAGCACGGCTACTGGTAGGAGGGCATCAAGTCAGGAAACTCGGGTTTCGTCATTCTCGTTCCCGTTGTGCAGCTACGACCGGTGCTGTCGGGCCAAAGGCTTTGCCTAGCGGAGGGCAGGACCTGAGCTGTCAGAGCACAGAGCACGATGGAGATGCCTTGGTTATGCTGTTCCAGTCCGAGGTCCCCTGTGGTCAGAGGTGGTGTGTGTGTGCAGATGCGCTGGCAGCACACGTTTGCTGATAGCATGCCTGCGTTACCCCAGGCTCCAGCTGGTATTTTGCTTTCAGCCGAACTAATCAGAATTTTATTTAATAATCCTTTGTTCTACCCGTTCCACAGAGTTAAACATACACTCCTATTTGTGCTAATAAGTGGTTGTGCAGGCCGGTACCTTCCCACACTGCTCAGAAAATAGATCCTGTAGGATGAGTTGCGTTGAGGAGTTTAAATTACTTCTGTCTTGAAGAATATCCATGAAAAAGGCTCCCTGGCCTAGCTGGTACTGAAAGCCCAAGGGAGCGTGTGACCCAACAGCTGAGGGATTTGTGTCTCCCACAAAAGCGCTAGATGCTTTAGCTTTGTGCTTATCTAGTCCCAGGAAGCTGGGGATGCTTTATGCACCACTTCATATGGAGCAATATGTATTTCTTCTAGGGTGGCTAGCTGCTAGCTGATCGCCTCCTTAGAACATCTGAGTCGCGTACCAAAATCTTGCTCCGGTTGGGAGCAAAGTGACTCGTCTCTTTGGAGAGTGGAGGGAGGGAGCAGCAATTCACAGCTGAAAGACAGCGACAGCTCCTTCCCCTTGAGAGCAGGGTCGGGCCAGGCAGGCAGCTGGGCCTCAGAGAGATGCTGGTTTGGCAGCCCCTCTGCCTTGCCTCCTCCTGTGTCCCGGGCAGTGGCTACGTGCCCTGCATCGCAGCTGGCCAAGCAGCACAGCGCTGGCACAGAGGCAGCTGGGGCAGCTGCCTGCATCTCCGGAGACGAGGCTTGGCTGCCTCCGGGCTTTTATTTATTTCGCTTACTGAAAAAACGAAGGCTGTGGTGAATAAATAAAAATGTGAAGAAATGCAAAGGTACCGCCTGACCAAAATTTTCTATTATGCTTTTGAAGAAAAGCAAGGCTTGCAGCAGGAAGAAACCCACCTGGACTCTCACTGGGTTAAAATTGAGTGATTTTTGACCTGAGGTCTGAGGAGCGGCATTTGCCACGTTCAAAAAAGGGAGAAGCAAATTTTGAGCACAGAATAAGATGAATCCCGTCGCTTAGCACAGATCTGTGCATTAACAGCTTACAAGATTAAATATTGAGGGAACAGCTACTGAGGTACAACAGCAGAAAGCTGCACATCTTATGTCTGAGAGCATTAGGGGAGACTTTAAGCTGGGATTCGAGACTGGGAACTGGATCAGTCAAGGCAGTGACATGCTGCTGTGCCCTGGTCCAGCAGCAGGACCAGAGCGGCCAGGCTGCAGGACTGCTTTGGGAGGGCTTCTAGGTCAGACAAGGCATAATTTGATGAGGCTCCTTCTCTTTTGAGGCCTGCATACAGGGTATTAAATTATGGGACTGTATGTGCTTTCACTTGGAGCAGAGGAAAAGTACATTTACTGACTGATGTACCAGGACTACTGGAGAGCCGATCATAGCAAGCAAATCTGGTAGTGTTCTCTGTTATCATTTCTGTCTTGCTGGGTAAGAATAGTGCAGTGGCTGTGGTATGCAGTAGTTCAGTTTAAGACACCTGATGCAGTGCCACAGAGAGCGCTACAGTGAAAAAGAAAAATCTTGTCCTGGATAAGCCCCCTAACCCCTCAAAATACCACAAACTCACCAAGCGCTAAACAAATTAACATCTGCCCCTGTGTAGAGCCACCATTACCAACTGGACTTGCAGATGAGGAGTGCTTCTGGTATTCTG
This sequence comes from Buteo buteo, assembly GCF_964188355.1. Classification (NCBI taxonomy): domain Eukaryota; kingdom Metazoa; phylum Chordata; class Aves; order Accipitriformes; family Accipitridae; genus Buteo; species Buteo buteo. The sequence goes on along the minus strand of NC_134174.1, from coordinate 30,493,660 downwards.
CAGCCATCGGTACTCGGGCCTTTTCTGTGTAACTTTTGTTAGTCAATTTAAGGAGATGGAGTCTTTTCCCGATATATTTTTAAGCTAAGGTGAAATCAAAGGGCCAAAGAACCCGCATTAGGTGAGATCAAGACTGCCCAGTGTTCAGAAAGGGTAAGAACATCTTCTTATCCTCAGTGAGGTGGTATAGGTATATATCTGAAGTAGGACTGGCAACTGGAACAAGTACCTAACAGGAGGTGGCCGCTTGGAAAATTTAGAGTTAAACATACCAAACAAAAATCCACTGGGGTGAGAACAGACAGAGTAAGAGATTGTGGTGCAACATCACTGTATCAGAAATAAGCCAGTGCTTTCCTCGCCTCGGTTTTAGGGAAGAATCAAAAGCAGAAATGAAAGGCTGTAATGCCACTTTGCAGAAGAGAGGATTTTTGCCTTCAGTTCTGATCAAGCCATTATCGAGGGATACTGAAATGATCGAGGGGGCTCAGCAGTGAGCAATTAGAGCAACAGTGGGATGGGAGGATGTGACAGTTGAGCAGATGAGTCTGGAGATCAGCATTGGTATGATCTTGGGGAAAAAAAAGGAGATTAAATTGGGGTTGCCGTGAAAACACTTTCCTACAAATTATATTCTTCAGGGGGAAAAAAAGGCATATTCACGTTATTTGCATTCGGTGAAACAGGAATCTGATGTGGCATTTGGAAAACCAGACTAGACAATAGAGGAAAATATCTTTGCTGGAGCGTTTGGGCCTTGGAGCAGAGTGACGAGGCGGCGTTGGAGGTATTGAGAGAAGGCTGAGATGCCGCACTGAGGGGAACGCAGTGCAAGAAGTGCAGAAGGTTTGTGCTAACTTGCCCGCATGTGACAGAGATCCGTTTGGTGACCTTACCATAAAGGGGAGAAGCCTCTTTTTTTTTTTGCAGAGGTGCTCAGTGCCTCTCTGACTAATTTTAGCAGGAACTGTGAGTGCTGGAAGAGGGAGGATTTGCTGAGAGGGTTATAAAGTTTCTGAATCCTCTTGCCCCTTCCAGGCAGGGCTGCCTGCACCGCCACAGTCCCCTCCAGCCTGGCAGCTCAGCCGTTTTGGAGGTGCTCTGGGTGCCTCTGCCTTTGGAGATCACGCTGTGGGTGCCTGTGCCTCCCATCCAGCAGGCATACTGCCTACTCATTTCCCTGAGATCGCTGTTCTGCCACCAGCCAGCCAAGACAGCATCACTTCTTTGATCTTAAGAGGACAGTTTTTCTCAGTGGAGCTGGCAGGGGTTGAATTACAGAGGCGCATTAATAGAAGACAGGGACCCAGCACATTAAGTGCAAAAAAACCCAACCAACCCAACAACCAACCCGACACATTGATTAGTAAAAGTAGGCAGTTCATCCCAAAGGTGCCGTGACCCTTCTGCTGGATAATTTCCCGGGTCTGCCCGAATTAATCTACTGGCTCCATAGCTGGGCTCCTCCTCTTGGTGGTTTGGTGAGCATAGCGAGTAGGTCACATTGATGGGAGCTCCTTGTCCTAGTATTCCCGGATGCGTCCCAAGCCTCCTGGTATCTCTGCAGCAAAGCTGAAGCCCAGCTCTTAAAAACTGTTGCTGCATTTGCTATAATAGGCAGTGCTAGGAGCCACGGGGATGAGGCTTCTTTGGAGAAATGCAGTGCTTGATTATTAATTTCCTTAAACAAGTTGTACTGTAAATCCCTCACGTTTGAGGCATAACAGGGTCTGGGAAGTTAGCGGAGCCTTTAATGTGCTGGAGGTTTTTTTTATTCTTGTCTGAAAGATGTGCAAAAATCCGGTAACCTCCAAATGTCCCACTTGTATTTGTTTCTTAGTTTGCAGAACGCCTTTCACCATAGCAACTAGGGTTTGATTTCCTCAAGCGCATGAATTTTCATGGATTTGTGGCGGGGGGGAACGGACCCAAAACCCTGAGCTAAAGCGTGGCAGTGGCAGGAGCACCGCTAGATTTGGCTTGTGAAGGAGGGGGACCCTGGAGGGAGAGGATCTCAGCTGAACAAAGGCCTGCACCTGGCCCCAAAATAGTTTTATTTGCAAAAAAACAGGCCTGACAGATTAATTTAGACTATTGCTGAATGTCACCCTCCCCACTGCTGCATCACCCTCTGGCAGCTGAGGTGGCTTTGCTCCAGTTTTATGAAGAGCTGAGGTTTCGCATGGCAGCAGTCAGAGGAGAAGGATCGGCTGCTTCCATGCTCGCAGAGCTCAGCTGGAAACCTTGTACCCTTCCCACCTGCGGAGGTCGGAAGGGTGTTATGGGTGGTGTGAAGCACGCTCCTCTTAGGTCTGCAGATGAAACGCAGCTGGGGAGAGGCAGGAAAATTGCACACATTAGTAGGGGGGAACAGAGCTCCAAATGATCTTGAGAAATCGGGCAGAAACAAATGGACTGCTGTGAACGAAGGCAGGTGCAGAAGGGAGTGGTGGCATCGGTGCGGGATGGAGAACTGCCTCCATACCAGCCCCACGAACTGGGGTTTGGGTTATGGGGGACTGCTCCAGAGCACAAGCCAGCTGAGTCCGTCTGTGGAAATAAAAGAAAGAGGCAAATGTCTGTAAAGTAAACCTTTGACCACACTTAGCACTCAGCCCCTAGCTGAAGTATTTGTCCAGTTTTGGGCACCATGGAGGGGTGCAAAGAGCCCCGAAGGCAACAATAACATAATTGGAGGGCTAGAAAACGTCTATGAGCTGAGTCTGAAAGACATAGCGTTGTTTTGAGGCTAATAAAGGGAAGGAGGAGGACAACAGGTAGGAAAAAAACTTTAAGCCTGTGAAAGCTTTTGCCAGTAGTGGATACTCTGTCCTCCGTGCTCTGATGGTAGGGCAATAAATAATGGGCTTAAATTGCAGTGAGAGATTAGGTGTTAGGAAAATCTTTGTCACGGGAAGGATAGTGAAGCACTTGCTGCTCTAGGGGAGCTGGAAAAATGGGCATCCCAGTTGTTTTGAGGGAGCAGAGACGTTAGTCCAGGATCTGCCACCAATGAGCTCTTCCTGCCTTGGGGAAGGAGAGGATGGTGGAGCCGAAGACCTCTTTTGGTCCTTTCTTCAGCTTGTTGCTTTATTATTACTACGTGAAATATATGCAAAACACCCATGAAGTGGCATTTGTGAACGTACCAAAAGCTTCTTGGCATTTATGTGGCATTTACTTCGGCTCAGCAAAATAAAAATATAAAAAAGAAACCTCCCATCATATACACCTAGGATCTTTCTCCTTGAACTCCATACATGCTTCTTGCTCGTACACTGGTGGTACTTTTCCAGATGGGGATTGTTATACTGTTATTGCTTTCTGAGGGATGGCACCGGTGATTTAATCAGAAGGGCTTTTCCTGTGTCATGGAGGAGATACGCCTGACTTAACATCCCGTGTTGGGCTTGTGCTAACCCAAGATGCTCACTTGTTTGTAATTTCAGGTCTTGGTGGTTCATGGCAAAGCTTATGGATATCAATGACTTGAGAAGTAGCAAGCTGAATGCGAACGATAAAGGAGTTAGTGCTTTGCTTATGATAGAGATCAGCTGTGCTCCCAAAAGATAGGCCGCTGGGACTTTTATGACCAGATTTTCTCTCTCCTGAAGTCTACATGCTTTATTCTTCCTAAGGGGAATGAGGTGAAAGGGCCTCTGCTGCCACCTTTTAAAATTTGCCAGAGGTTGAAAGAAAACGAGAGGGGAAGGGCCGTTCCTCGCATTATCTGGGTGGAAGGACTCGATGCTATATTGGTGATGGAGAGACACTCCAGAGCCAGCTGCGCACTTGGAGAACAAAACAAACAATCGATCTGCGTACGCCCGCCGAGCTTTGTGGCTGATGCTTGGAGGCCTTGGCACAGGCAGCGTGCTCGTGGTGACGGCCCAGATGACAACCACCTTCTCTGTCCTTCCTAGCCCTCTCTTCCACCCTTGCCTTGCGACTCTGCACAACGTCTTAATCCCGTAATGCCTGTGCAGTAATGGAAACCGTTGGATGCCTGGCCAGTGGTCCTTTAAAAAGCCATGAAAAGGAAGCAGCTGCTAATTTAGAGAGGAGGTGGGGAACACCGGGAAGAGCCGCTTCTCTGGATGAGTGCCTGTCTACCTGCTTTTCCTGCACTTCTCATGCATTACTGCTGGCAAGCTTCCAAGCACAATTAAACCTCTGACAGATAATCATTGGCAGAGTGGTGTCCACAGTGAATAATACAGGAATCAAATATTTCTTTTTTGGCACCAAACTGTTTCAGAAAACATATTTTGAAAGTTGAAAATAGAAGAAAAAAAATCTATTAACTGGACAAACTCCCCAGATCTTGATGCATTGCCTGGTTGAGTCTCATCTTCTGGGAGCCACCAGGGGCTTTGGTTTGGAGTTTGTCTGTCATAGTTTGGGGGAGTTTAGGTCGCAAATGGAAAGGGTTTTGGTGCATTTCTCAGGACAAGGAAGAAGGAGCTCTTCGAGCACATACTGCAGCCTGGGAACTGGGACAGCTTCTGCCATTTCGTGCTGTGGAGGTAACAGCCTTCTGTAGACCATTGGGGTGGTCAACAGGGACATGTTGGTAGCATAAATCTGCAAAGGCGAAATGGGCCACAGGCAGGCTGGCCCTTGAGGTCCTTCTTCTACCAACAGCTTTTCATTACTGAACTGTGTTCATGAGTCAGCCTGCCAAGGAGTGACAGAGGTGCTGCTCAGACCTGAGAGGCCCCGACAGGTCTCCATGGGAGGTCGCATGAGTGAGGCACGTTAAGCGGGTAGGTGGGATCCCAAAAGCAGGATAAGAGGCTGTGGTTTGTGCAGCAGAGGAGGTTAATCAGAAAAGATCTGATGGACAGCATTTGCTGGAGTTCCATAGACTCTTCTTAGAGTCCATCAGTGTTTCTGAGTCTTACTTTCACATTTCTAAATCTTTTTAATTTTTAATCCATCCGTGTTTCTTGCCATCAGTAACTTTTCCTCTGTCGGTCCTTTTTGCTTAATGCTGGTATCAGCTCTGTAACACAGCAGTTTGCTGAAGAGTCGGCGCCTTCCCTGCTGTAGCTGGCATGGGTACCGCAGTTGTGCTTTAGCCAGGTGATTTGGAAGAGTGATTGTTCTCTGCTCTTCTGTAGTGTTTTCCATCCCAAGCTACGGATGCATTATACAAGTGTTAATTCAAATGTAATATCCCTTATGAGATGGAAAAATAGCCTGATGTTTATTTGGGCAAGTCACAGCCCGTGGTCTGATTCTGTTTGAGCCCCTCTCATCCCTTTTAGTGTAAGATGATGCTTGAAGGGTTTGGGGTGTTGGGGTCATGCTCTGCTGTGAGTACCGCCGGGAATATCCAGGGTAGAGTGCGGAGAATCTGAAAACAAACAGCTTTCATTGCTCCATGTTGAGGCACCTCTTCAGAAATGCCACTTAATTTTTCTTCCATGCTTGTCAGCGGGTGCCTGGGATTTTGTTTGCTGCTTTCCTTCCCCGAAGGGGATAACAGCACTGTAGCATGCTGATTTCTCATGGAAAGCAACCGCCCGTCCCTCCCGGCTTTCCGAGTTTGTTCCTTCATTCACCGCTGCTCCCAATCAGGACACACAGGGGGTAGTGGCTGCTGCCAGGCGAGCTGGTGACTATTGTCACTGTGTGCAGAGCAGATGAAGCTGTAAAGCCTGTGGCTCCTCTGAAGCTTGAGTTTAATCTCCTGGTTTGAGCTCTCTCCGCACTGCTGTCTGCTACTGATTGCCAGCGTGATCTTGCGTGGCCACAGCGCTGGGTTACCTGTCAAAAGCGATCCTCCTGCCCATGTTCTTCCATGGAGGCAGAGGAGAGTGGCTTTCAGCCTGTTCACTTGCCTTCCTGGAAAAGATCCTTTGGATGAACGCTTTCAACCCGGGCAAAACAGAGGAGAAGGGATTGCTGGTGTCCCGTCCTCAGCGTGGACTGCACAGCAGGAATGATGGTGTGAGCTCATCCGCAGCTGTAGGTTCCCGGAGCTGTGAGCCTCTTCCTCCTTGCATCTCAGAAGTTGCTAATTGCTGTGTTTGTTCCAGATACGGAAAACAGGACCCCCCCCCTCAGCTCCCTGCCGAGGGCAGCCGGGTTTCTTAGGCTGATTGGTCACAGGCTAATGACATTACATGCCTCTGCTCGCCCACAGCGCTGATTCACCGGGGACAGTTTTGTACTGTTAATCTATAATACCCCTACCCTAAGGCACTGCTTTCTGTGGCTGGAGTTCACAACAAAGCGAGCTCCCTGCAGACTAGGGGGTTATGTGTGTGTGTGTGTATGCATTTTATCCTGTGATAATGCTGCTCTTTGGTGGTAGTTTTTAATTGCAAGGCATTACAGTGAATTGTTGTTCCCCCAGCATTTCTGAGCACCAAGGCTCTCAGCAGAGCTGCTTGGACTTTTTATTAATTCAGGATGGGTCCTTTTTGGCTGAACTACGGTAGACGACGTAAGGCTTTAAAAACTGATCAATAATCCTGATGGTAGCAGCAAAATCCAGGCCAGGCAGCATGAGTGCAAGCCAGAGATTACGTGAAGGAAGTTTTAAATACCTCTTACTCCCTTCCCTTGTCTGGACTTATTTTGTCCTCCCGCTGCCCGGTGCCTCTCCAGGCGAATCCATTAATATTTCTCATGCTTGTTGAGCCCATGACAGGTGATTTAAAAGCACCAGTTTGTGTTGGCGTCTCCGCTCTTCATAACCGAAGCTGAAACGCGTTGCTGCTGTCCTTATGTGGATTAGCGCCCTGATTTATTACTGTTGTTTCCAGGTTTGAACACAAAGGTGCTGTCTCATTCTGGGAGGGTTGTCTGTGGGAAGCGAGCCCCCGAGGATGCCTGCTTGACAAATGCCCACGCTCAGGAACACAGCATCATTTAGACACACGTTTTAACTGCTTCATCGAGGAATCGTCCTCCTTTGCATTTGTTTCTACAGTGCTTCGGTAAAACCTACTTTACAGGCTTAGGCAAAAGGGGGAAAAAAATGCGGAAAAGAGGCATCCTGGTTTTGATCTATTGCTCTGCCTTTGATAAGGAAGTTGTTGTGGTTTGGGGGCTGAAGTTTGTACTAGCATTTTTGGCTCAGGTTTGCAAGGAGCAAGCCGTTTGATGTGTGATTCTTTCTCTCCCCAAACAAGTCTTCAGCCTCTGTCTTCCTTTAGAAAATGATTGTCGCACCCCAAGGGAGCCCTGCTTTGTAATTTGTGGGTAATAGAGGGGAACGGACCTTGGAGGAAGAAGGGTTTCCAACGTCTGAATGGAATTGTCTTAAATGAGAGAAATTGGGGTGTTAGAAATGACAGGCATGCTGCTGGCTCTTCCTGGCTCAGAATAAATTACTTTGGGGGAGAAATGGAGAAAAGCTTGCTTTCTGGGAGCTACCGCGGGGCTGCCTGCCTTTCATCGTTACCTGTGCGGTTGTGTCCTTGGACCCAGCCCCCCAGAAGGGAGAGGAAGAAGGAGGAGTGGTGGCACACGTGGCCTTACAGTAGTTTGCAGGCTGATGTGAAATATAGGTTATCCATGGATCAGTATGCTCCCTCTCTTGGGGGCTTATGGCTTTTGGGGAAGGTGGCACAGCTGCAGTCCCCGCCATCCCCTGCAGGTCCTGGGATGCTGCTCCCAGGAGGATGCTGTGCCGCTCTCTAGGCACCCGCTTCTTCCCTCTGGGAGATGCCCTGTCCTTCTAGGCATCCTCGCTGAGTGGTTTCTGAGTCTGTGGCTGTGAAAGATAGGGCACATCTCTGACACGTTTGCTGAGAGGTGCTGGGTCTGGGGTTAAAAGTTAACAATGCTCTTTCCTCATTCGGTTTTAATTTAATTTGGGAAGGCAGCAGGAAGACAGAGGGCACTTAGTCTGTTAAGTGCTATTCCCTTGATGGGAGTTAGTAGCTTGCACGGCATGCGTGGTGTTGACTTCGTAAGCTGACCTTTACCTCCATCAGGTTGATTTTCATTTATAATATTTAAAAAAAAAAAAATCCCAACCCCCAACCTCTTATTTATTCTTTAGGCAGTGAGGATGTAAATCCTTCAGTGTGTTCGGATTTATAGAATTACTGTGCTTTTGCTGAGCCTTGTGTCCCTCTCCAATCAAATGACATGGCTTTCGGTAACCGTGCGCGGGTGATTGCGTTTTTCCTCCCCCCGCCTCCCTCCTAGCTGCTCCTGATCCGTGCTCCCTGCAGCCTTTTTGGGGAAAGGTGGGCCCTTGGCACCCAGGGGAAGGGACAGGAGGGGGACTAGGCAAGTCTTAGGGTTATCGGCATTTGCATATGAAGCGTAACAACCTCCAGGTATCTTCTTTCCTGGCCCAGAATAAAAGAGGGTAAAATGCTTTTATAGGAGGCGTTTCATCAGCTGTGCTACTGGCCTCCTCCAAAACCGGAGCGTTTCCGTGGTGGCTGGGGAGAGGGGGGAGATATAAATATCTTTCTCGGCTCTGCTTGGCTTCTCCCCAAGATAAATAGAAGTGAAAGTCAAAAGGAGAGGCTTGGCCTTCTGCAATCTCTTCCTGAGCCCCCCGGGACCCGAGCGCAGGATGCTTTCATGACGGGAAGCCAGCTCCTGGTGTTTTGGGGGTCTCGGAGGATGATGTTTGAGGGGCCTTCCTCCGCACTGCCGGAGGCAGATCTCGACTGTACAGTGGCTCGGCTGTGATCCCCACGCCTGGCGTCCAGTGGCTTCTGTCGTGGGAAGCCGCAGGGAGCAAAGAAGCATCGGTGAGAAGCCAGCTTGAAACGAGAGCAGAAAAAAATGTCTGTGGTTGTCCTCTAAATCTTGTAGCATGTTTACTCTCAGAAAGTACAGCTACATTACCAAAAATCAATAGTTCTAGCAGCGTTCTCCCTGGGAAACATGCGCACGCTCGGACACACGAGAGGTGGTAGGTCTTAAAAAAAGCCAAGGGAATACAAAGTGCTTTGGTACAAAGGGTTTGCTTCACTTTTAGCAGTGTACAAATGGAGGGTCCTTGACCTGGGCAGTGTCTTCTGGGACTTCCTGATTGTCTTTCTGGTCCGATGTGCCTGAGGCTGTGCGAGGCAAGAGGGGCTGGGGGGGAGAGTTTGTCTCAATAACTCATTTTTGCTTTCAAGTACATGTATTTTGTAAAAAAAAAAAAAACAAAAAAAAAACCAAAACCAAACAAAAAAACAAACCAAAACCAAAAACGGGTTGTGGTGTGCAGAGATAATATAAACAAGTATTTGAAAGACTTTTCCTTTGGCTGTTTTGTGTAAAGGTTTGACTTCCAGGGCTGCTGATGGGACCAGCGCATCCCAGCATTTCATTTGTTTTCTTCATGTTTGCAAAGACTTTATTCTACAGAAATAAAGCATCTCATCCGCCTTCTCTTTTAAAAAAATACTTTACAAATCCTAGTATCTCCTTGCTTACCAATGCACCTACTGCTCCCTCCGTTAGGAATGGAGAGAAATTATTTCCATTTTTCCTGGGTGGAGAATGCTCTTGGAAGGAAAGGAGTGTTGATATGAACAACCATTTTGACAGAGATGGGTGTTAAGGTTTGGGGTGAGTGGGCAAGCTGGCGGCAAGCACTGCAGCAAGCCCTGGAGAGCTGGAAATCATTCTTCCTTCTCAGATCAGCCAAAACAGAAAGAGAAAGGAGACCAACCCCTTTTTACTACCATCACTTATTAATGAGACATTTTATCCTAAGTCCTCTAACATGAACTACGCAGGCTTTTGGGAACATAATTAATCTTTAATTGTATAAATCTTTAATTATATAAAATGGAGTTTATATGGCTGTAGTCATTTCTTGTCTCTCTTTTCCGCCTCTCCCTGTTTGAGACGCTCCCTTAGCACAACTACTTTTCAACAGGGTGCCTCACTTTAGGGCAGCAGCTGCATGGAGCCCCACACACAGAGTGTCCCTTGAAGCCAGGCTGTTGCGGCGGGGCCTCTTGCTGGGACGGGGACCTGCGTGACCCCCGTGGCGGGGCGCCTGGCTCCTGCCGAGTACACACGCGGACGAACGGACAGCAAGTTGTGGCTTTATATGAGTTTGAGCGATTAGCGGCGAACTACTTCAGGCCCTGTGCCAAGTAAGTCCTTGTGCCGGGGTCTTAAGGGACAAGCGTCACCCCAAAGGCAGGATGAGGTGCAGGTGAGCCGGAGGCTGCCCACCGCCTTTCCTAGGCAGGCATGCTGTGACTAAATGTTCCGGCGCAGAGAAACCCAGTTGTTCGCGGCGTTTGTGCTAACCCAGATGTTTTTTGCAGGAGCAGCTTGGGGGGGGGGTCAACTGCTGGTGCTGCCACGCAGGCAGGTCCGGGGAGGAGGAGGTGGTCCCTGGCAGGTGGGCTGCTGGCGGCAAGCACTCTGCAGCACGTCTGACTGCAGCTGCAGCCGTTTCAAACTGAAGCGGGGGCTTAGCAATCGCTGAGAGCTGGCTCGGCACGCATAAATACCCCTTCTCTTCAGAGATGCCGGTCTGACTGTCGTGTGTTGATGAGGAATTGCTGGCCTCGGCCAAATCCTGAGTGGAGAGTTGTCCGGATGAGCTGGCAGTCTGGAGCAGGGGCTGGCTTCGTCCTGGTGCCTGGCATCTGGTCTGTGGCCCATGTACCTCGGTGGTGCTCCCTGGACGAAGCCTTGCTTGCTGTGCCCTGAAGATGGACAGGGAATCGCTTTCCCTAAGGCATTTTTCCTTTGTGGAGGAGTGACAGCAAAACCAGGAATCGTGCTGAAAGAAACCTAGCTTGGTCACCTTGTGAAAAAGGGGTATTTGCAGAGTAGAATGCCCTTGGGAGAACCAACAAAAGAGCAGTTGTGCCCAGATCAGTGCCAGGCAGAGCCAAATGCCTTTTTGGAGGAGGCAAAGTGCAGCCTTTCAGATGCTAACTAGGTATTTGGGGTTTCGATCATTGGCTGTATGGAGGAATTGATGCACCATTGGCTCTAGGAGGATGTGTTGTAATTAATGCATCAGCTTATGCTGGCCGTTAGCATTTGTGCCTTCTGTAATGGGAGGAAGGGGTGTGCAAAAAATTCAATAGGAGACAGATGGAATGGACGTTTCGGAGATCTCTGTGGTGGGGAGATGTCACTGCTCAGGCCCCCGGTGACTCACAGCGCTCCCGTTAAGCAGAGTTTTGAAATTAGCATCTCCGCTGAAAAGCTTTTCCGAAGGCACAATTGATGTTTCCAGGTAGAGCAATTTCCTGCGTCATAATGGAACAGGAGGAGCACTTTACGCTTGGACACGATGCCTTTCCAGCAATATTGCTGAACTTCCCTGTAAGAAATTCTGATGTCATTTTTTTGGTCTGCTTCATAGACTGGATTAATCAGCAGAGACACACCCTCAGGGTCCCAGAGTTGGCTTGCTTTCATTAATTTGCACTCAAGTCTTTGCCGAACAAAGAAGGATTTGTTGAACAAAGCGGGGTCAGTGCTGGGATGAAGAGCCTTGCGCCTCTAGCCTGCTAGTTTGAATTAGGACTGAGCTGTAACTGTTAAATCCTACGTCCTGTGGCCTGGATTGGTAAAAACGTCCTGGCCTCAATCCTCGCTCCTGCGGAGCCTGCAACCTCAAGAGCCACCCCGGGGTGGTGGCCTTCGGGGCGGTGAATAGACTCCCCAAGCTCCCTAAATGAGACACAGTCAGAAAGCAGAGTAAGGAAGGTTTGGGCAACTGCTGCTATACATAAAAAGAGGTGTTCATTCTATACCCTGTTTGCTTTAAAGGCTAAGTGTGGTCACTAGGGGGAAAAATAATTTAAAGAATAGTTTCATTAAAGGCGAAACAAGTCTATGAGTAGAGGCTCTTTGCAGGGCCTGCTCTTGCGAGAGATCCATGGACCAGCTGAAGGCTGCATTTCTCTAGGTGCCCATCAAATGGTTTTTCTCCTTTCTTTCAGCTCTTCGAGAACTTCTACTTCGGAGAGGTGCAGCTGGACTCGGTGCGTCTTTCCCAGAGGTTCTCCTCGGATGCCTCTGGCTACTACGCGACGTCTGGGCAGCTGACTTTCTCCTGAAGCGGCAACACGGCTGCCGCAGCAGGTCCGCTCTGTGCGCAGAGGGACGCGACTCATTGGTCAAATGTTTTTATAAAACACGAATTTTGGATGGGAACCTGGGAATTCCAAGCAGGGATGCCTCGTGACTCCTCGAAAGCACATTGCAGCCGGGAACCGTGGCATTTCCCTGCAGCTTTTCCTACACGTATTGTCTTCTGGCAGAACCGGGGTCCTTCTGCTTCCTTTCCCCGTTGGTAACCTAAATGTCACAAAGTTGCCTGTCTGATGTCTGTTGCCTGTTTGTTTTCCAAGAAAACAACTAGAAAAACTGGTGCAGGTGGCTTTTGGGGCATCGCTGATGTTTAAGCGTGGCTTTATTTCAGAAGAAGGAAGTTTGTCTTAAAATAAGTATTTAAAATCCAAGAGAGCTCCCCAGAGCATGATTTAACGATATTGAGGTCAGGCTTTGCTTGGATCTCCAGCAGTGTGCCTGTGTGATGTAGATCTCCAAATAAATTAATTCCCTTCAAAAGCAAAGTGTTTATCTCCTGTTGCATTGATAGTTTCTGTAATTAAACTTCCAGCATGCAACTACGTTAATAAGAAAGCATTTATGGTAAGAGCTTTTTCCAGTGACCGTTTTGGAGCGTGTCAAAAAACATATGCCTTGTAGGTGTTTTCTCCATTAAAAGAAGTGCAAAACTCTTTGATACCATTGTGAATCCTTCAGAGATCTGAAGACAACTGTCTTTCTTGTAAATCTCCGCGTTTGGTAAGAATAGCGACACAGGCTTTCAACTCACCCGAGGATGAACCCTTTGAAAAATGGAGGATGCTGGTGTTTAGTTGTTTTGCAACGACCTGACGGCGGCTGCTGCTGCCCGTTCCTAGTTGCTGCCATGAACGTGGAATCGTGCTGTCATCGAGGTGGAGAGTGCGTTAGCTAGGGACGGGGCTGCTCCAGCAGCACCTGCTCATACTAGTAATCATTTTTTTTAAGAGGTTTTCATCCCTTTTCCTCCCTCCTGAAGTGAGCCGGCTGTGTGGCCGTGCTCTGACTGCATGCGCAAACGGCGGTGGGAGGCAGTCAGGATTCGGGGTGGCTTTTCTTTTTCCCCCAAAATGCGTTGCTGGTTGTGTTTCCAAGACCAAATTGCCTATCTCTGCTTTCAGGCTTTCTTGCCAGGGAATCAAATCATCTGTGGTTTTGCCGGTTGCCCTTTACCCTGGAGTCCGTGCTTGTCCCCAGTTACAACCGTTGGGCTTTTTGTCTCTGCTTTTCCTTGCAGCCAAATGCTTTTGTGGTCTCTAAACAGAGGAGGAAGGGCTGCCTTCGAAACTGTTTGCTCAGCAAGCAAAGCACCGGCACGCTCACTAGCCGCCCGATGCAGGGAGGTGCTGAGAGCACTTAACACCGGTTGCTGTCATCTTTCTGCCTGCTTGAAGAGGTGCTTGGCAAATCTCATCAGCTGCCCAAAGAACAGACCTGGGAGCTGCTCACACAGCTCAAAAGGGGATGCACCTTGGAAAGCTTCTGCCTGCTGGGGTTTTGACAACTCGCACCAAGAAGCTGAGCGCTACAGGACATGGGGGGTGCTGTTTGCGCTCGAGTTTTGCTTAACGGGGCATTGGTGGCATTTCTATCACACCTGCTTTCCTCCATTGTCACCCAATACTGGCAATTTTGAGTTCTTCACTGCTGTGGCCTCGTAGCGCAGCTGGCTTTGGGACTGAGCCTTAAACATCAGCTTAAACATCACCTCCCTAACGTGGGACTAGCTTTGACCTTGCAAACAGCCCCTCGGCGTGGAGGCAAACACGGCTTTTCTACAAAGAAGGGCCGATCTGAGGATACGCCTCCTCTTCCCACTAGTGTAGACATGTTTTAATGACTATTATTTCTGTGACCGTTTGGAAGTTGGTTGAATTTCGGCAGTAAGCGGCTTATCCCGCTGCTCTAGCCTGGCACGGCTAAATTCGTTTCACACCTCCGTCCCCAGGCAGAATTAAGGGATCTGGTCTGTTCCTCTCATCTGCGGAGTCATAGGTTAGGCTGTGATCCAGCAAGCCGTTGTGTGTGTACTTAAATTTACACCTCGCTTGATCCCTTTGTATAATGTTAAGCACACACGTGAGTCTGGTGGAGTGGCAGCTCTGCTTTGCCGGTAGCGCTTATTCTACAGACGAGAGGGGCAGAATTGGGTGTTACATCCCCTTACCCTTACGCAAGGGAGCTACTCACGTAAATAAAACACGCCTACTGCTTTTCCGGGGGGATCAGGGCCAGAAGAAAATGTACCGTGATGGATTTACCAAGGGTTTTCCCTTTTCTATCATTATTCATAGATATAATTAGAACAGTTTCATGCTGAGCACAATAAAACTGTTTTATGCATGGTCCTGCACTGATGAATGGAAACCCTGTTAAACCTGGCAGTGTTACGGATTTGCAAGATACAACCTAATACTTTAGAATTTGCCTAAAACTTGTTAAAACTGAAATCTGCAGCTCTGCTTCTTTCCCCCATCCAGGTTGCGCTGGAGGCTGGCCACCACACTTGCAGATCACCGTGTCCTTATTGCACAGAGGAAGAAGAAAGTTGTTTTATGCCATTGTTTTGCTCAGTAGCAAGCCTCACTAGAGCCCAGGTCATGAATGCGGCTCATCGTTAACTGTGAAGTTGAAACCCAACTCTGTTTTCTTAAACGCAGTGCCTGGAAGATGTATTTCCAACCGCAGCAGCCTCGCTTAGGGTCAGCGTCGCTGCTTCAGAGATGGTGCGTGCACCTGCCGTGGGCCGTAGCTGCTGGTTTTCCCGTAAGGAAATGCAGCCCTGTGTTTTCTCTCCACCCTGAAATCCTCGCAGGGAGAAGAAAAGCCACGTGTGTGTGCTGGGAGCTCCCTGGCTGCAGCTGCGAAGGAGCAGTGGGGACACGGAGCCCCGTGCCCGCACTGCTCCTTCGCAGGTGCAGCCGGGGTGAGTTGTCACTGTCCTTCCTTGCCAAACCTAAGGGGATGGCGATGTCTGGAGGTGACGGTTTGGAAGATGGGGGGATAGGGATGTAGGATAGAGTTTTGGTGGAGATGGAGGAGGTGGGAGGGAAGCGTGGCAGGGTCACGGGCTGCAGGATGGGGACATGGCAGGGACAGGGCTGGTGCGGTATGGGGATGTGGTAGGGACCAGGGATAGGGGATGCAGGATGGGGGTGTGGCAGGGATGCAGGATGGGGACCTGGTAGGGACCGGGGATACAGGATAAGGGATGCAGGATGGGGGTGTGGCAGGGATGCAACATGGGGACGTGGTAGGGACCAGGGATGCAGGATGGGGACGTGGTAGGGACCGGAGATGTGGGATAAGGGATGCAGGATGGGGGTGTGGCAGGGATGCAGCATGGGGACGTGGTAGGGACCAGGGATGCAGGATAGGGACCTGGTAGGGACCAAGGATGTGGGATAAGGGATGCAGGACGGGGACCTGGTAGGGACCAGGGATGCAGGATGGGGACCTGGTAGGGACCAGGGATGCGGGATAAGGGATGCAGGATGGGGGTGTGGCAGGGATGCAGCATGGGGACGTGGTAGGGACCAGGGATGCGGGATGGGGACCTGGTAGGGACCAAGGATGCGGGATGGGGGTGTGGCAGGGGCAGGGGAAGCGGGACGGGGAGGTGGTCGGGACCGGGGCTGCAGGGTGGGGACAGGGGAGGGACCGGGGCTGCGGCCGCGCCGTGCCGTGCCGTGCCGCGCCGTGCCGTGCCGTGCCGCGCCGCGCCGTGCCGCGCCGTGCCGTGCCGTGCCGTGCCGTGCCGTGCCGCGCCGTGCCGTGCCGTGCCGGCGGCTCCCCCGCCCCGGTGCCGGCGCGCAGGTGCGGCGGGCGCGGCGGAGGCCCCGCCCCGCCCCTCCCGCCGGTGCCGCCCGGTGCCGCCCCGCGGCCGCACTCGCCGCCGGCGCCTCCCCGTGCGCACCGCACCGCTCCGCACCGCTCCGCTCCGCTCCGCTCCGCTCCGCTCCCCCCGGCGCTGCGGCAGCATGCGGGGCCGCGGCGGGCACCGCGCCCTCCTGGCCCTCCTGGCCCTGCTCCTGCCCGCCGCCGCCGCCGCCGGCCCCGGGCCCGCCGCCACCGGCCCCGCCACCGGCCCCGGGCCCGCCGCGGCGGGGGAGAGCCCCGGTAATTTCATGGAGGACGAGCAATGGCTCTCCTCCATCTCCCAGTACGGCGGCAGGATCAAGCACTGGAACCGCTTCCGAGACGTGAGTCCGAGCCGGCAGCGGGGGCGGGGAGGCGGGGGGGGGGGGGGGGAACGGGGACACGGCGGGAGGACGGGGAACGGGGGGTCGGGACGCGCCGCCGGGCACCGGGAGCCCCCCTCCCCGCCTTCCCCGCCCCGCCGCTGCGGCTGCCGCAGCGCTACCCGTTCCCCGGTTGCCGGTGGCCGGCCCCGCGGCGGGCGGCCGGGGATGCTCGGCGCTGCCCGCATCCCGCCGGCCCCGGGACCCGGGGGATGCTCCCCGGCTTCGGCAGAGCCGACGCTAAAGGACCACCGTTCCCGACGTGGGCATCGAAGTCAAAACCGGCGTGGCCGACGCCAAGGCCACCCCGGGCAGGGCCGGGGGGGAGGGGGTGCGCTGTCCCCTGCGCCCTCCCGTGTCCCCCCCCGTGCCCCCCGTGGGGGCCCAGGCAGAGGTGCAGGCAGGGTCCCGCCTGCCCTTCGTGGGCAGCGGCGAGGGCAGCGCCCGTGGCCTCGGCCCCTCGGTGACAGCTCGCCGTGGGGCAGGCGGGGAGGGCGCCGGTGTGCCGCAGCCGGAGGCGGCCCTGGCTCGGTGGGGTGGTGGTCCCTGGGCTCGGGGGGGGGACACACGGCAGGGAGGATGCAGACACTGCTGGAGCGACGGCAGGTGACCCGGCACATTCGGGGAGGGGGGGGTCCTCTAACCCCTTGCTTTTACGCAGCCTTTAGTAACAGCCCTGATGGCATTTTGTTCCAGCCCTTCATTTTTTTTGGGGGGGGAATGCAATTGGAGATTTCTCCTGGGCTCGTTTTACACCCCTGCCCTCACGTTACCCCCAGGGCGAGGACATGGTGCTGCAGCCCCATCCCGGGGGGGGACCCGGGGGACCTGCGGCAGCCCAGCGGGGTGGGGGCACACCCCAAGCCAACACCCCCCCTCCCCACCCCGAGACGGCCCCTCCGGTCTTTGTTCAGATGTGCACTCAGGTTCACCTTGGCAGCAAGGATGCGCTGCTGGGAGATGTGCCCCACCACTGGGCAGGGGGCACCCCCCCCAAATAAACCAGTTAGGGGGACAGAGCATGGATAAGGGTGCAAGTAAACACCACCCCCCCCCCCCCCGGAGACCCCCACCAGCAATGTACCCGGCTGGCCAACACCAGCGCTGGGCGTCTGGAACCTTGACCGGCTGCAGATGCTCGAGGGGGACCATGTGTGGCTGTGCCCCCACCACGCTGGGCATCCCCGGGGGGGTTTGGGGCCTAGAGACCCCCATCCCCAGGCACTAAGAGCACATGCGGGGCCTGCCCAGCTGTGCCGGGGCTGCCAGGCCGGGGGGGGCTGCGGCCCTGCCGGCGGTTAGCAGGGATTAATAACCAAATCCCATGGATTTGTGGGGTTTTCGGCCGAGCAGCACCGGTGGCGGGGACGGTGACCCACGGCGTGGCGGGGAGGAGGCCGGCGGCCGTGTGCCGAAAGCCGCGCCGCAGGGAGCTGCCGGGCGCCGCAGTGTTACTAATCACGGCACAGGAACGCAGGCTATCGATTGCGGTGCAAACGCCGCTGCGCCGGAGCGAGAGACATCCCCTCCGGAGCTGCCTCCTGCGCCTCTGCTTCGAGCTGCCATCCAAAACCCTGCCTTGTCCTCCCCGGGGCCGCAAGGATGCTCCTGCCTTACCACGAAACCCGCCTCGGAGCATCCCGTGGGGCGAGCGATGCTGCCTGCCGGGAGGATTTGAGTCCCCGCTGCCCCCCCCACCCCCCAGCATGCTTTCGGGGCCCCGGGGGAGCAGCTCTGCCTCCCCAGGCGGCGACGTCCATCTTAGCCTGCTCCTTCTGGGCTTGCTATTGTAAAACTGGGGCAGCAGCACCAGGACTGTCACCCCACGGGGGTCCCAGAGGGGCCTCGCTGGGCTCCCGGGGGCTTCCTCCACTCGATGCCTTTTCCATCCCTCTTCCTTGCCTTTCCCGGCCAGCCAAGGGATGATGGGGAAAGGTTTTATCCTGTATAAAGGCTCTCCAGGATTACGGGTCTAGAGCCAGAGGGACCATATTGGGGGTGGGCGCTGGTGACATCTGGGGCTGGTGACAAGAGCTGTGGGCACCTTGGACGGTCGGGGTGCCAGCGTGCTTGTCACCGTGGGCCGGGGCCAGGGACTTTGGGCTGCCCCAGGACTGAGGGTGAGCACTCTCGCTCTCTGTTTCTTTCTTCTTTTTTTCGGTGTCGGCCGGGCCATCTCCACCACTGCGCTGCCAGGAGGTAGAGGTGAGCATCGAGGGGCTGCTGGTGCTGCCTTGCCCTGGCGGCACCCCACTTTTTGGGGGTGGGGGACCTCGCCAGACCGGTGGTCCTGAGTGGGATGGTGGCACGCCTGGCCCGGCGTCACCTCTCCCGCCACCTACCCTCACCCAGGCTCTCCCCCAATTAATTGCAGGATGACTACATCAAGAGCTGGGAGGACAACCAGCCCGGGGATGAAGGTACCACTGGGATGGGTTTGGGATGCGGCACAAGGGGACTCCATGCCAGCCAGCACGGGGAGGGGGGACACACACGCTTTCTGCCCGTACACCCCCCCCGGGGGCTTTTCCCTTCCGCTGGGAGCTGCGGCGGGGCCGGTGCGTGCTGGGAAGCGGCAGCTGGTGCCGAGGCGGCCGCCCAGCTGCAGCCTGAATGGCGCTTTGTGCCGGGCCGGCTGGTGGCCAGCGCTGCCGGGGCTCCCCCGGGGGGTCCCCACCTGCCCCGGCCTCTCTCTGCCCCCCCCCCGCTACCCCCCCAGGCCTGGACACCACCAAGGACCCCTGCCAGAAGGTGAAGTGCAGCCGGCACAAGGTGTGCGTGGCGCAGGGCTACCAGCGCGCCATGTGCATTAGCCGCAAGAAGCTGGAGCACAGGTAGGAGGACGGCGGGGCCGGGACTGAGCCGGCGGCGAGGAGCGAGGGGAAAACCGAGCCAGGGGCTCAGCACCGTCCCTTCTCCCCCGTACAGGATCAAGCCGCTGGGCACCAAGGGGCACGGGGGCTGCAAGCCCTGCCACGCCGCCCCGCTCGCCGCCGTCTGCGGCTCCGACGGCCACACTTACAGCTCGGCGGTAAGGACGGCGGCACCTCACCGCGGGGAGGGGGACACTGTGCCGTGTGTGTATGTCCCCCCCCCGCCAACGTCCCGCTGCCGCCCCACAGTGCAAGCTGGAGCAGCAGGCGTGCCTGGCCAGCAAGCAGCTGACGGTGCGGTGCGAGGGGCAGTGCCCCTGCCCGACCCCGCACGGTCCCGCCGGCGACGGCAAGCAAGGTGAGCGGGACTGGGCTGGGGGGGCATCTGGGGGGGAGCGTGTCCCTGAATCCTACCCGGCCTGACGCCACTCCCCCCCTACCCCCTCCATAGAACCGTGCACCGGGCAGGACCTGGCCGACCTGGGCGACCGCCTGCGCGACTGGTTCCAGCTCCTGCGGGAGAACGCCAAGCAGAACGGCTCCGGCGGCCTCCCCGCCAGCCCCGCCACCGGTAGGTTTCCCCCCCACCCCGCCACAAGAGGAGGGGGCACGGGGTGCTGTCCCCAGGGGGGGGTGTCCTGGGCAGCCACGGGCCCCATCCTGCCCCGCAGCGCTGGAGAGGAGCGTGGCGGCCAGCTGCAAGGAGGCGGTGGGGTGGATGTTCGCCCGGCTGGACACGAGCGGGGATCTTTTCCTGGAGGCGGCCGAGCTGGCCGCCATCAACCTGGACAAGTACGAGGTGTGCATCCGCGCCTTCTTCAACTCCTGCGACACCTCCAAGGACGGCCGCGTCTCCGCTCCCGAGTGGTGCTTCTGCTTCTGGAGGGAAAGTGCGTCATGCCGGGGCTGGGGGGGGGTGTGTGCGCTGGGGGGGTGTCCATCAGAGGGTTGGGGGGGGGGGTGCACGCCGTGGGTTTATGGGGAATCCGTGCTTTGGGGTGGGGGGTGCTTGACGTGGGCAGATGTACACCATGGGGTCTGGGATGCAAACCTTGGCGGGGGGATGCATGCCACGGGATGCACATCATGGGGTTGGGGGGTGCGCGCACCACTGGGGGGATGCATACCATGGGATTTTGGGAGGATGCACGTTGTGGGGTCATGGGGATTGCATGCTATGGGGTTGGGGGGGAATGCAGGTCATGGGAGGATGTGTGCTGGGGGGTCGGGGGGGGGCTGCACATTGTGGGGCCATGGGGAAGCACACCATGGGTGGATGCACACCACATTGGGGGGGGTCCACACCATGGGGGATGCATGCTGCAGGGTTTGGGGGGATGCAGACCGTGGGGGATGCATGCTGTGGGGCCAGGGGATGCACATCACAGGGCTGGGGGATGCGCACCATAGGGGAACACATGCTGCAGCAATTGGGGGGGGGAGTGCATGCCGTGGGGTCATGGGAGGCACACCATGGGGCTGGGGGGTGCCCACCGACCCTAAGGGCGGCATGTGGGGGGGTGCTGCAGAGCCGCCCTGTCTCAGGGAGCTGGAGAAGATTCAGATCCAAGAAGCAGCCAAAAAAAAGCCGGGTGAGTGGGGTGGGGGTCCCAGGGCCCTCGTCCCCTGGCAGGGCCCCACACGGCCAGGCTGGGGATGAGGATGGGGGGGGGGGGGGCGGCTCTTGCACTGCATGTCTTTGGGTGTGTGGGGGGGGTCTTATCGCTTCCCCGCAGGCACCTTCATCCCCAGCTGCGACGAGGACGGGTACTACCGGCGGGCGCAGTGTGAGCCGGGCGGCGGGGAGTGCTGGTGCGTGGACCAGCACGGGGCCGAGCTGACGGGCACCCGTGGCCGCGGCAGCCCCGACTGCGGTGAGTGCCGGGGAGGGGGGGAAGCCCCCTGCCCCGGGGAGAGGGGCTGCAGCCCCAGGACCCGGCCACGAACCTCTGCCCCTTGCCCCCCACAGAGGAGGCGGCGGGGTTTTCGGGCGACTTCGGGAGCAGCGTGGGCTGGGAGGACGAGGAGGAGAAGGAGCCGGAGGAGGCGGGCGAGGAAGGCGAGGAAGAGGAGGGCGAAGCGGGCGAGGGCGACGATGGCGGCTACATCTGGTAGAGGAGCAGGAGAGCCCGGCGAGCGGCACGGCGGGGCAGCAGCCCCCCAGCCGGGGGTCCCCGTGACCCCCTCCCTGTTGCCAGTGTGGCATGGGGTGGGTGCATCCCCCCCGGGCCCCGTGTGGGATGGGGCATCGGGGTGCTTGCCCAGGGAAGGGGTGAGCGGGGCGGGGGGGGGGCCACGCTTGTGCGAATTTGAGCTTTTTTTTTTTTTTTTTTTTTTTTTTGGGTAGAGCCTTGTAGGCCTAGTGTGCTGCTGCGTGGTCTTCAACCGGGCAAACGGCGCTAATAAAAGTGGGAAAAAAGGAAAAAAACAAAAATACCCCCATAGAAAAGCTGCCCCCCCCCGCATCCCCCCCCCCCCCCCCCGTGCTGTGCTTGCGCGGCCGCCCCGGCCCCCCTGGCGTTGTGTAGCGGCTGTGAAATAAATACCCCGTGCTGTGTCAAACGCTCGCCCTCCCGTTCCTCCCCCTTGACATCCCCCCCCATGCCCCACCTGTACCCGCGCACCCTGTGTGGGGTGCTGGGTCTGCTGGTGGGACTGGGTCTGCTGGTGGTGCCCTGCTGCTGTCCCCTGGGGGGGGTCAGGGGGCTGCCCCCCCCCACCAGTGCCCCTGGGTTTTGTCCCCGCATTCAGCTGACGTGGGGCTGGAGCTGACCTTCCTCCACAGGCTCCCAGCCCCAAATATGCCCCCCCCCCATAGCCGACCCTGACCGTCTCCAGGACCCCAGCCCCAAACTAACCCCCTTCCCTACCTGAGAACATCCCTTACAGGACCCCCACCCCCAAATCCAACCCACACCCCAGCCAGGACCCCCCCCCACCCCCCCCCAACCCCCCGGTTGCTCAGCACCATGGGACACCAGGGCCTCAACTCAGCGTTTATGGCTCCAGGGAGAAAAGAAAACAAAGCCCAAACTCTCCCCCCAGTTTGGAGGTGCCAGCACCTGGCAAAGGCATCGTGCCACATCCCCCACCCCAGGACCCCCAGCCTCCACCGGCCCCCCCGGGGACCAGGGGCTCGGCTTCACTGCCGCCGGGGCCAAAGGGGGGATGTGGCAGCCCCGTCCCCGGCACGACCCCCCCCCGGCAGGTGGGTCAGAGCTTGCTGGGGGGTCCCGGCTGCCGCTGGAGCCGCCATGCCGCCCGCACCCCCTCGCTCGCCCGGTTGAGGACGGCGAAGGCGTTGGGGTTGCCAGTGCGGTGGTAGCGCATGACGGGGGGCTGCAGGACGGTGGCGGGGATGCAGAAGTTGAGGTGGGGGTAGGTGGTCCCCACGCCGGTGTCCCGGGTGTTGCTGGCCACGATCCCTGGTGGGGAGAGAGGCATCGCCCAGGTCACCGGGGCCGGCTGGGGGGACACACAGACCCGTGGGACCCCCTCCCCAAACCCGTGGGGGACCCTCTGACTTACCCAGGAGGCATCCGCTGCGGGAGGAGACGAGGGGGCCGCCGCTGGAGCCCCCGTGGACGGCGCAGGTCGTCTGCAGCATGACGGGGCGCCCGGCCACCGCCACCACGGCCGAGAGGACCCCCGCCGTCACCGAGGGGCCGCACGCCCGCCCCAGCGCCCCGAAGCCCACCACGCTCACCTCCTCTCCTGGGGGTGGGGAGAGGCGGGAGGTGGGTGCAAGGGGGTGACGCACCCCCCCCCCAGCACCCCACATGTCCCCCCCACCCACCGCGGCCGCTTACCGGGGAGGAAGGTGTCCGCCAGGCACGGGGGGACGAAGCCCGGCACGCTCTCCTCCAGCTCCACCGCCGCCACGTCGAAGGGGGACGACTCCTCGGTGGCGAACACCACGCGTCCCCCGAGGATGGCGGCAGCCCTAAGGACACGGCCCATGAGATGTCACGGTGGTGGCAGCAGGGGGGGTGGTTGGGGATCAAGGCGGGGGGACGGGGACGCGCGGCCGCACTCACCGGCCAGGTCCGGGCGCCGGCGTCACCCGGAGCGGGCCACCCGCCTCCACCACGTGCCGGCAGGTGAGGAGCAGCCGCGGGGCCAGCAGCACCCCCGAGCCCCAGGCCGCCCCGCACTCCACCAGCGCCGTCCAGCCCAGGGGGTCTCGCCCGCCTCCCGCCTGCGCCGCCACCGCCCGCCCCGGCACCGGCGGCACCGCCACCCCGGCTTCGTCCAGCACGCCGGCGCTGCCGCGCAAGATGGCGGCGAGGGAGCAGAGCAGGGTGAGCCCGACCCACTCGGCGCCTTTCCAGCAGAAAGAGGCGGCGATGACGGCCACCAGAAGGGGCCCGGCGGGCGAGGGCAGGAAAGCGCCGCCGCCCTCGGTGCCGGGCAGGCAGCGCGCGTCGGTCAGGATGAGGGCGTTCTCCTCCCCGGCCAGGTTGCTCACCACCCCTCTGCTCAGGGTGTTGAGGAAGAGGTCGGGGCAGAGGGCGCCGAAGGGGGAACCGCAGGCCAGCAGCCCCTCGCCCTTCCGCAGGCAGCCGGCGCCGACCCGCGCCGTCCAGCCGCCCCCGGGGGCGTCGAGGCCGGGCGCCCGCAGCCAGGCGAACCAGTGGAGGGCCCGCGGGTCGCCGTCCCCCGCCGCCGCCTCCCCGCCGAAGCGCCAGCGGTCCGCCGGGCCGAAGGCCCGCGCCAGCGCCCGCCGGAAAGCGCCGCAGGGCACCAGGGCCAGGAGCCGGGCCTCGTGCCGCCGCAGCGGCGTCGCCGGGGCGTCGAGGCCGAGGGCCGGGGGCTGCAGGACGAAGAGGCGCAGGCCGGGTCGGAGGGCGTCGGGCGTCAGGGCGCGGGGTCGCGCCCAGGCGTCGGGGCCGTCCCGCAGGAAGGGGGCGAAGACGGCGCCTTGGCACAGCACCAGCCCGGGCCCGCGGCTCAGGACCACCCCGCTGCAGCTCCAGGGGCCGGCGGGCGGCTGCTGGGAGTCGGACGGGCCGGAGACGCTGACCACGCAGCAGGCCTGCTCCTCCGCCATGGCGGCGGCGGAGGCCGCGGGGGGGGGCGGCCCGCGGGCAGCGGTGGGAGGCGATGCAACGCGCTGCAACGCGCTGCAACGGATGCAACTCGATGCAACGCGCTGCAACCGAATGCAAGGCAGCGCAACGCAACGCCCCGCGCGCAGACC
Organism: Buteo buteo; assembly: GCF_964188355.1. Taxonomy (NCBI): domain Eukaryota; kingdom Metazoa; phylum Chordata; class Aves; order Accipitriformes; family Accipitridae; genus Buteo; species Buteo buteo. The sequence continues at coordinate 30,469,301 of NC_134174.1, read as the reverse complement.
GCGGCGCCCCCGGGGGCTCTCCCCGCCTGCCGCCCGGCCCCGCCCCCTCTGTCTCTTCCCCCCACGCCCCCTTCGCCCATTGGCTGAGGCGGGGGCTTGCGCCCTCCCCATTGGCGGGAGGGGGGTGGTGGGGGCGGAGCGCTCGAAGAGGCGGTGACCGGCCCCGCCCCGCCCCCCCCCCGGGGCCAGAGGTGACGGCGGGTTTCCAGCGTGGGCCCAGCGCGCGCGTTGACGTCAGGCCTTCGTCACTCCCAGGGGAAAAGGCGTCACAGCGAGCCTGGCCTTGGCTGTACATGGGGGGGAGGGGTAGCGCCCGGCCGCCCCCCAAAAAGCGGGCGCTCCGGAAAAATCCGGGTGAAGGGGAAAGCCGCTGGGATGGCACCTGCCGCCTCCTCCTCTTCCTCCTCCTCGTCGTCATCGGTCAGCGTGAGACAGCACAGCCACCCCGCAGCTCAGTTAAGCCCAAACGCTACGTTTATTGAGGACTTCTAATAGCGTGATACCTCGGTTCAGTAATTTGTGAAATACCTAAATACTGTTAAATATATTTTTAAAAAAACCCTAGCCGGACTCTGGACTAAACAAGATGAACGTTCAACTAAAAAGTTAGAAGGGACGCTGTTTACATTAACGCTTTCTTTAAAAAATATAATTGCTTTTTCTTTTTCTTTCTTTTTTTTTTTTTCCTTTTTTTTGTTTGTTTTCTTTTTTTTCCTTTTAAGTCAATTAACCACAGTGGTGAGACGTGCTCTCTTTTTCAGCTGTTAACAGCGCAGCCTGCAGAGTTTGTTTTTTCTTTTTTTTTTTTTTTTTTTACTTCCCGCTGTAACCCAACCGAAAGGGACAACTCGCACCCGCGTGCAGAACGGCGGCGCTGTCTCCCCGCCACGTGGAAAAGAGTTGTGTCACCACTGTGCGATAAGGGTGGCCGAAAACCAGGAGTGTCTCTTGGTCAATGCCAGTAAGCGGTTGGAAAAACCTTCCGCGTTCGAATAGAAAAGTCCACAGGGAAGCTGTGAACAGGATCAGTCCAGAGGAGTAAAACTCTTTTACGTCCGTCCAAGTGTCAGTCGATGTACTGCGATAGCCAGCGGAAGCCCTCGCCGTAGCCTTGCCTCTTCAGCACGCTGCACATGAACACCTCCATGGGGCGGGCGTTCAGGTCTTTCAGTGGCACGTTTCCCTAGGGAAACCCAAAAAGAAGTCAGAACCGCACCCCTGCCCGCCTTGTGAAGCAGCGACTGGGTCTAGGGAAACCCCGCTGGGCCCCGGGAGCCTCCTCTCCCAGCGGCGCGCCATCCCCTTGGCGAGAAGGACCTGGCCACTGGAATTTTGGGAGCCAGCAGCGCAGGAGAACGGGTGCTAGGAACGCTGAAGCGCGCCCTTTTTGAGGCACGGCCCCAACGTACCCGCGATACTTGGCGGCACGATGCAAGAAGCAACCGTCGCTGCGCGGATAAGCCAGCGCCCAGAGTAGCCTTGCTGTCTTTTGCTACCGTCACCTGGCATTTCTGATCAATTCCCTCTAACTGGGCTGTTTTTTAAACGCTGAAAAAAAATGATTAGACGGGTAATGGGATGGAAACGCAGCGTAATGAAAGCAGAAGAGCCAGACAACGCGTTAAAATACCAGCTCGATGCCCAATTCCCCAACTGTTGTAGAGGTACCACCGTGTTTTGCACAATTCTGGCAGTTTCACAACTATTCGTTTTAAAGATTCGCCTTGGTCAACACTGTGGACAAATTCACGGCGGCAGCTCAGTTAGTTTCTGGATGGCGCAAGGAAACAGGCAAGCCCTCCCTGGCTTGCGGACAACCCGAGATTTGGATGCCCCCCTACCTTTCCTGTGGTCTGTCCGTAGAGTCCAAAGACCTCCCGCAGTTTCTCCTCACTGATGGCCTCTGGTCTGTCGATTTTGTTACCCAAGATAAGGATTGGCACATTGGATATTGTTTCATCTGTCATTAGTGCCTGCGTGCAAGACAGAAGGAGAGTTAAGTTTGAGGAAAAACATTTTGTTGAGGCTCTGTGACCGCCGAGAGCTATTTTTTGGTGCTACAGTACTCCTGCGGAAGAGGAGTCTCTCCAGAAAGGTTTCACAGAAGCAGCTCCTATCTAAACGCATGGGCCGTTTCAAAACTTCTTCAGCTCTGGGAGAGCATACTGATAAATCCATACCGATCCGGTCCCTGCATAAAGTAACGTGCAAATTCCTACAAGCACACGCTTTGGACACCGCACGGCTGTCCCGAAAGGTGCACTGGAAGTGCAAATCGAAAGCACAAGACTCTCAAAGCGCGCTGTGCACAAGTCCCAGCCCCAAAAAGAAGAGTATTATTTATAAATTTAGCTATTCAGAGGTCTTGGGGAAAAAAACCCAACAACTATATTTACATTAAGCTCAACTTTGGATTCCATAAGACGTGAGTGATCTGCACAGTCCACCAGGAAGACGATCCCGTTGATGGCCGGCAGGTAGTTCTTCCAGACCCGGCGAGCTGGAAGACACAGAAGCGACAAACACCACTCCGTGAAAACGCTACCGGAAGCAAGGGGAAAACTACACCCACAAAGGAGCCACCCTCTTCATTATGATTTCCTCAAGGCAAGAGAAGACCTTCTGGTGAAGGGACTGGCTGAGGCTGCGAGCCAGGTGGTTCGGAGAGCCAGTTACGCTCGCTCAATTTTCGTTAAGTAAGCCTCTGCAACCACGGCTGCCTTTTCAGCCGGCGTGTCTTTCTTCTGGTATTTTTGTGTATTTAAAAAAAAAAAAGGGCAGAAAAACTTTGCTTAGAACTTCTAGAAAGTCTAAAAATAAAAATTCAGCAATTATTCAAAATAATAAGCCTATGACATTCAAGTCTTCCATGGTTAAAAGTATTTCAGGCAGCAGAGCAGGAACTGGCCGCATTTTTTTCCAAACTGCCAGAACTAAGCAGAAGTATCGAACCACTGAAACAACAGGTATCCTAGAGCCAGGAGGTTATTTCCCCGTATTGCTCCGTAAATAATTTCAGGCAACAAATAATTAGGTGCTGCTAATTGCTATCACTTTTCAGTATCGCTTTTTGGTAGATTTTTCTCAAGGTGGCTGGAGAACATCACAGGAATCAGAAAATTAACCTCATTCGGTGTCTCCCACTCAGCAGCTTCAGTTTTACCTTGTTCATGTCCACCCAGATCAAAAGTCGTAAAGGTCATTCCAGCAATCGTCAGCTCCTCTGATGCTGAAAAGTAAAAATACAGGCTGCATTTCAGGAAAATAAAGAAGCTGCCACGGCCAGAATTTCTCGGGGACTCGCGTTAACATCACACACGCTCACGCTATCCGATATACTGCAGAATTCAGGAATTCCCTGACTTTCCTGTAGAATTCAGTCACTGAAATGGAGTCGTTTCACAAAACCACAAGCGGGAGAAAATAATTTCTCCCACCTCCCCACTTAACCACATGCATATTAGTCTGCAATTATTACACTCTACTACACTTTTCGTTAGAAACCCACTCCCTCCCCAAGAGAGGCACCTCATATTAATTGAGCCACGCCACTTCTCGGGCTCTCCGTTTTCTATTTGAGAGGAAAACGCAAATCCGCTTCAGCTTGGGCAACCGATGTGCAGCTGCATCCTCAGGTGCAGTTTTAAGACTCTTAAAGTCTGCCGCCCCAACGCACAGCTATCACCGAGGCATCTTTTGAGACCGTGTCCCCAAAATTAAAGGGGAAAAAACGAGACCACGAGGCAGGCAGGGCTCAGTCGCTGGCAGACTCACTGGGATGTAGCGTCGGGACATGCTGACCCAGCCTGTCGTCTTTGAGCATGTGCAGCAGAGTGGTTTTGCCTGCGTTATCCAAGCCCAGGAACACAAGTTTTCCCGACTTCTTGTACAAACCTGGAAGGAAAACAAACAAGCAAGAAAAACTCCAGCAGGCTTATCTCGGCGGGTGAGCAGAAGTGCTGCGACGCTTGCTGCTGTGTTTATATGAGCCCCTTGCCCAGAGCTACACTGCTACCTGTGCATTTACAGTCCTTCCAGCATGGACACAGAACAGCAGGGAAAAAAACCCTACAGCTGGAACTGGCTTTTACCAAGACAATGCAAGGTAACATCTACAACAACGGACATTTTCTAAGCTTGTGTTTCTACGAGGAACGTGTTCATTTCTCAGATACATCCCAGCAGAAGAGCGTGCAGCAAAGCACTGCTTACGTGCAATGGGTTACGGATCAATCTGTCACACCCAAAGGAGTATTTAAACGTGAAAATTGAATAAACTCATAAAAGAGAGCAGCAAGTTGTTGGAAAAAACGTGCAAAGCGTGAAACAACGCATCATTTTCTTTAGATAAACTGACTTTTTTTCCACTTCCAGGTATGCATCTGCCATGTGAAAGTTCCCTTAGGTGTCCAACAGGACTTTTTCTCATCACTCCTTAGCCCTCATGAGGCGATCCAGACAGAGACCATCCCGTCCTCCAGCCAGGACCTCCGCTGGAATTCACAACTCTGGCAGGAGAAGCTTTGCCAGCACCCGCACCTCAGGAAAGGGCTGCTCACACCACGGTAAAGCAGCCAGCCCAGCTGCGCAGGTCGCCCCAGATTAGGCAATGTTTTGGCCAGCACCTCCGCAAAGAGCCTCCAACCCGCATCACGCAGAGGGCGTTAGTGGCCAGCAGCTCCCCTCAGGCATGCCACGGTGAGTAGCTTGGTGTAAGAAGTGATAATTTGAGGAGAAGCAAGCCAGTGAGCTGCAGCTGCGAGACATAAGGGTCAGCTCTGGTGGAGCTGGTGAGTTCAGATACCAGGAGGAGGAAGATGGGGTTCCCTCCCTGGCTAGGCAGCATGTCTGCCTGGGGCAGGGTGCCGAGCTAAATGGGCCCTTGGCATCAGCCCAGCTGCTCTCGTGCTTCTAAAGGGCAAGAGAAAGATCGAGTAGAAGCCAAACGCCTCCAAATTACTCTCAGAGTTCTTCCCCCTCCTGGTGTAAAAAACCAGCTTTCTCGCCGGACTCTACCCCAGTCAGAGCTATCGCACGCTCCAAAAGAGACGCGCTTTAATCGCTAACTTTTAAGCTATCTTGGCAACGGGCACAAGCCAAACTGACCTCGGGGCAGCTGCCGCAGCCTGAGCCGAGCTGTTTAACTAACGTAACACGGCATTACCTAGAAACTGCAGCACACTGCTGAAGCCGTTGTAGATCCATTCGAAAATGAAAGACATCGCTGAAGATTAATCTCCTGCGGGGACAAAACCAGAGTTAAAGGCGGCAGTGCTCGATGGAAGCCAGCTGCCTGCCCCCCCCGCCGCCCCCGCGGGATGCTGCCACTCAGGAGCGGGTCCCGCTCCCCTCCCTCCCGCGGGCAGCCGGGCAGGAGGAGAAGCGTTTCCCCCAGGAGATGACTAATCCCCCCCCGCCCCCCCACGCCCCGGGACCAGTTCCCCGAGGGACCGGCCGCCGGACCACCCCGGCCGCCTCCTGCCGTCGCCTCAGCGGCCGCTGGGACGGCGGCGGGAGGCGGTGAGGGAAGGGAGAGAAGGGGAGGGAGGGTCGGGGGGTAGGAGGCGGCCCCGGTGGCGGCCTCAAGGGCGGGCGGTGCGGCCTAGCCCCCGCCCCGCCCCCACCCTGCCTGCGTGTCACCCCCCGCCGCCGCCACCGCCCCGCGCCCGGCCCCCGCCGCCCCTCCCCACCGCTCCCACCACCCCCGGGGCCCGGCCAACCCTCTCCCCAGCCCCTCCTTCCGCCGCCGCTCACCCCCGGCTGCCCCCGGGCCGCCGCGCCACCGACTCCCCTCCTCGGCAGCCGCCAGCTCCCCGCCGGAAATACGTCGCCCCGCGCGCGCCCCGCCCACTTCCGGCCCGGCGGCTTCGCCGCGCTGGCTCCTTTACGTCGGCCGTGCGTCTGACGCCACGCCGGCGCGCGGGTTCGAGGTCGCCCCGCCCCGCCCCTCCAGGACCCGGGTTCGAGGCCGGCCCCGGCCGCCCCACGTCAGAGTCCCCTCTCTTTGAGGGACACGATACCGCATTACCCGATAAATCCTGCCCGAATCCCCCCCAGCACGGACCCGTCTAAGGGCTGCTGTTCACACCTTGGCTCCAGTGCTTCGTTAGAGGGAGGGAAAGGAGAGGGAGCCAGCATTCAGTTTCAGTAGTTTTTATTTCTAGCGTCCATACACGTACCGGGTGAGCGATCTTCTGTCGCCATTTACAAAGTACACTGTACGACCATGCACAAGCAGGGTGTTTTGGTTTTATAAATTATGTCCTCTAGCCTCCACAAGACCTCGATGCAGCAGACACATCACTGCTAGATACGTAATTCTAATCGGCAAAGTTACAGGCAAGGTCTTCTTGTTGACACTGAAGCTATTTTTCTGCTCTATTCCTGCACGTGGCAACTCCTCGGTGGGAAGGACACAGCTGTCTTGCCACCTATCCTCAGGCCTTAGTTCTTCTGGTAGTAGAACCACTTGTCAACTGGGGGACAAAAGAAAAAAAAAAAAAAAAAAAAAAAGAGGGGCTTAGTCCTCTGTTAGCCACCCACTGAATTAGGTAGTCACAGAGCACTGCACGAGTCGCCTCCAGCACAGGGGCTTCCTCCTGCTCCCGTCAACACCACCGCCACCACACACCCAACAGGTTCTTGCGCAGCTACGTGTACGTGTTTTCCTGAAGAAGTCACCCTTGCTCAGCCTACACGTGACTCAGTTCAGGTGAGGAGAGCAAGCCACGGCTAGCTCGGCTTCCCTCTGGCTCAGCTGACTCAGAGCTAAAGTCATTTTACCTCCAACTCCTGTGCCCATGCAGAAGACATCAATTTCTTCATAGATTTATTACCCATGAAGAGATTGGAGATGACAGCCTAGCTCCTCCTTCTGCCACGCAGCTGTGGGTTCTCAACATCACCATTACCTCACGCTTGCCCTCGGGTCTCGTCCCTGCTACAGCAACATACAGATTTCATGTGCAAGGTGCCCATCGCTGCCTCGCACGGAAGGAAAAGGTGACAGCTGAGCACAGATTCCTCCCACAGCCATCCTTTTCTTACAGAGTCGTGCTCCGTGTGATGGATCAAGTCCCGAGGCCTCTAAAGGCTCGTCACCAGCTTGCAGCAGACAGTTGTTCAGTGACAGATCTCTGCTCAACAGGTCCAATGGCAACCGAAGCACCGAACATGCAACTGATTTCTGCCTCTGCTCTGTGTGGGTAAGGAGTAATTCCCTTCCTTGGCTTGCCTGCACTGAGGATACTGATGGAAGCCTTGTTTCAGAGGAACTAAAATCCCTCTCTGGCTATCACTGCACTTCAGTCCTCCGCAGTGCTCTTCTTGCAGGACCTGCTACAACTCGAATCCCTTCTGGAGCAAACTATGGCACCGCAGGTCTCCTACTTACTGCTCATTTACCCACCTTGCATACCCAAACAAGAAAGTAAGGCAACAACAGAAGTTATTCAGGAATCAAACAGTATTACTGACACAAGTTAGGTCTAACAAGGTCCTTAATTTCTCCTGGTCCTTCATTTCTCCTAGTGCTAGAGCCATACCTAGCTATCAGTTAAGACCCCCATTTTCTTATTGATAATTCCTTTGAGGAAGTCTCCACTCAGCATTGGAATGTTTCCATGGGTTTTGAGACTCACCTTCGGGTGGGATTGGGTTAGCAGCCTTACACGGCGGTGCCTGAAAGGAGAAGCTTATTAGAAGACAGCAGCTGTTGACGGAGGTTGACCTTAAACCTGAAGCTCACCAGACATTATTTAGAGCTGCACAAGTCTTGACTGAGCACAGTTTAAGATCTACGCCGCATGAACTGGTCTGTGGCAAACAGTGCTGGTCAGCCGTGAGGGAATAAATGAGCTCACGTGCAGTGTGAGTCTTGTCATCCCCACAGCCTCCTCGAGGTGCTCTGCTTTAAGCACAGGCTGCAGTGCCACCTGCTTCTCACCACAAGCAGTTACTGCTCCAGCGCCTATAGAGTTGCAGGTAGCCTGCTTTTTTTAAAGCTACAACGTGATGGTGGAATAGGAATACAAAGGACTCTCGGAAAACTTCTCCACGGAGCTCCCACCTGATATTTAACAGCCAAAGATAGACAAGGATCCCCGTCTGGTGACACATCCTACGCGAGGGTTGCACTTTTAAAAACTTACAAAGTAACTCGGATACCACCAGAGGATACAAGCACTTTTAAAACCAAGACAGAGGTTTTAAAAGTCTCTCCAAGCCTACAGAGAGACTCTGGTTTCCAGTCACATTTCCATATACTGAGGCAGCATCTCCGTTTTGATTTTCCTGACCCATTCCTCTAATCCCTTTCAAGTTGCCAACAGCAGTACTTCACAAGCCTAGGAAGATGCAGTTAAGTCCTGAAACTGGATAGGAGTACCACACTGGGAACTTCATGCTTTTCACTGCAAAGGATGCACGGTCCCTGGCTGCGAGGCTGTCATGAATTAGACTTTGTTTTCTCAAAGGGTGATCTGTACTGTGAAGCTCTTGGAAAGCCAAGTACTTAAACACTCTCTGAACAGCTGACAGCCAAGCTACAGTTCAGAAGTTTAGCCCTTCACACAAACTCTGTTTCGGTTTCCATCTCCCAGATGACTAAGGGCAAGGAGAAGCCTCTGGAGGAATGTCTGGCTTGCTCCACATTCATCCTATTTAACCAGAAACAGGTGTGGTGGTGTCATCCAAAAAATTCTGAGCATACAATGCGCTATTCACACAGAGAGGACAGTTTACGGTACCACACAAATCGTGCCATTTTGCCCAATACTAATGTTGGGGTTAGGATATGCAAATTTGTACTCACTGCATCCACAGTAGCTTTTGCACACTCTTGACTACAGCAGAAAGGGCTGTCGGACACTGTCAGATTTGTGCTAGAATAGATAGATCACTTGTGAGAACATGAAAGCCAAGTCTCGCCCCCAAGAGTATTAAATAATGGAATATTAAGAAGCATTGTTATAGTTGCCAAGTTGAAGGGGAAGGCCTGTGGAGACAGCCAGCAGCTAAGAGAAAGCACGGCACAACTCAGGAAAGGAAGTTTCAGGGTTATTTGTTTAGGGGAAAGGAACATGCACAGCACCACAAGCATTAACCTACCAGTTGATCTCCCCTCCGTCAGTTTTCTTCGCTATTAAAGCTTTCCAGTGTTCATGAGTACATTTGATGACGTTCACAGCAAAATCCTAAAGTTGAAGATGAGAACAAACATCATGTTACATGCAAGCAGTAGACCATCTTCTCCAGACTATCAGTTATATGGAACGAGAGGCCAGTATTTATAGGCTGATTTTAGAAAGTTTCTGACTCTGGAAGGGACTCAGAGAGACCTCTTCCCTTACTGCGCCTTTCAGGAACAACAGCAACCTCCCAGTGCACAACAGCTGAAACAAGGGGGATTTTACAACACAATTTGCCTTGTTTTCAAGATGGGAGGATACACCAAGGTCACCTAGTGAGTCCAAAAGAAACTGAATGCAGATATTCTAGTCTCACGCCAGTGCTGTATTATAAAAGCACCTCCGCCCTGCTGCTCGTCCCACTCAGTTTGTCTCCAGCAGCTAGCTGATCCTGACCAATCTGTGAGCTTTCTTCCACTCCAGGCAAATCACTCAACTGCTGCGCAGATCAACAGGAAGAGACATGCACCTAATCTAGCTTTGCAACTATTTAAAAATTAATCTGCTTCCAAGCATATCACAGCTTTTTTCCTTAAAAAAAAAGGTAGTATATGCTCAAGCATTAACCTGGCAGCTGCAGAAGGAAACACACACAATTCTTTGTTAGCGTGAACACCAGCAATAAATATCCTGGTTTGATACCACACAGAGCCAAATAAAACACTGCAGCAACATGCGCGAGGTTCTTTGACCCTATTTTCTGCCTTGGCCTTGATTCCGTTTTCACCCATCCTGAGGGGCAGCAGATGTCCCAGCCCACCCAACCTAGTGCTGTGCTACAGCCGAAGGGGGCAAGTCCACTCCAACGTGACTTCCATTTTAGCCCCCCTTACCCTTTCCTCCCCACACCAGGTTTTGCAGGCCTTCCCACTCTCTGCACCGACTCTGGAGCTCTGGGAGTTGAGTCACCTCACTAAGCCACTCACAGCACACCAGGACTGGCAGGAGGAAGGGCACAGAAGCAGGATTTCACCCGTTCAGGAGCAGTAGATTATCTGACCCAACCCAGAGAAGAGGCAGGGGAATAACGCTGCCAAGGCAGAACCTTACTCAAAGGGCGTGAGGGAACACTTTATGCCTGAAGGAAGAAGCATTTTAACTCCTGAGTTAACTTCAACTTGCATCAGGCTGCAGTGGAACAAGGCTGGTGAGCAAGGGAGGCAAAGGGTGATGTCAAGCACGCTTGGCTCCACAGCAGGAGCAAATAAACCTGGTGTTTTCCATCCTGGTTCTGACACAGAGGCTCCCAACCCTGAAGCGATCCCACATGAATGTCATCTAGAAGAAAAACTGATAATATCCAACAGCAGCTGGGTGATAACCCTATGCTTTTTCTCCTAGTATTCCTGCAAGCGCTGGGCTGGAAACAAGCAGAACAGTAGGCTGGAAAAACAGCAGGAGGAACGCAGTCAGCTATCAGCAGCCCTGTAGAAATCCATTCTCTGAGCAACTACTCATTTGTGTCCCCATGCACCTTGAGCTCATTTTTTAGACAGCGTGCCTTTGCATGCTCACAGTAATGCAGAAAGGCGATCCTACCCTGTCTTTAAATTCACCATTAAAAGCAAACTGGTTTTCTGGCTTTCCATCAGGTACTTTGTATCTTCTGAACCAGTCCACCGTAGCTTCTAAGTATCCAGGTTTCATCCTTCTGACATCATTGATATCTAGCCAGGGAGAAAAGGTTTGTTAGCCAGATCTAGTAACAGAAGTTACTTAGCTACTACCCCGCTCTTCTGAGCTGCCCCTCCTCAAGTAGCCTTAGCAACATTTCAGACTGGTTACGGTGAAGACACAAAGTGGATATCTGCACAGGAAAGTTAGTGTTTCATCTTCACAGTATATCCTGATTGCCCCCAGGAGCATGGATGCATTTAAACAGCTTTGACTAGAGACCTGCTGGACAACCCCTTTCCTTCCACTCAGAGGACAGGCTGTATAGCCACCCTCTTCTTTGAGATGCCAGGCTGTGCAGAAGACTGACAATTTGCAATAAACGGTGGTAAAATGTTTTGCTACAGGATTGAGAACACCCTGCTCTGCTGTCCTTCCAGTATCACATCTGATTAATACCATGGCATAGAAGCAGCAAGCCCACGTCCTGACTTGAAAGTTTCCTGCAGGCTCTCAACAGAGAGAGGGAAGTAGGCAGCCTGGTCCTCCCTCCTGTTACTTACCATTATAGTTGTCTGCTTCAGGGTCTTCAACATTGATAGCAATTATCTTCCAGTCTGTCTCTCCCTCATCAATCAGTGCCAGTGTGCCCAGCACCTTCACTTTGATGACTTCTCCTCGAGAGCAGACCTGCAAGGACAAGGACCTTGTTGTCTGTACTGATGCATCCAAGGAATGCACAACAGGAGACTGCAAGCTGTGAGAGTTCAGCAAGCAGTCGGGTACCACAAAATTAGCTATCGCTTATCAGCGGTTCACAAACCTTGGCTCACAAGGCTGCCGCTGTAAGATCTCATCAACAATCTCCAGAGGCAGAGGAGGGAAACATCACATTCTTAAGGTAGAGGAGGTAGGAACTGAATAATGTCTCTGGGTAATTGACTTCAGAGACATTAATTACATGTTTCAAAAGACAGTTACCCTTTAGAGTGCATTACCTTGCTTCCGATTTCACACACATCAATTGGATCGTTATCTCCACAGCAGCCAGTATTTTCATCTTTGTGACCTGGGTCTTCCCAAGTCTGAAAAAAAACCCCAAAAACCAAAAAACCCACACAAATAAGAACTCTCAGGTTTCAAGAGGAAACAAAAAGCAGGTTTATTTCAGGCATGCAATTGCCTCGAAAATACAAATGATGGCTCACTTCACGCTGGCTTTCAGGTCTAGAGGTTGGGCTACTATTTCAGTTGTGCCTGCAAATGCAGTTTGAATCCAAGTTAAAAGGTCTTATCTTGAAAAGGGTAAGCTGCTCCCTCCCACTTACAAGCCTTTTTTCAACAACTTTCCAGACTTCCTCCTCCGTTCCACAGCTGCATAAAGGTGAAGTTCACATCTATAAAGAACATTCATTGATTTGGCTGCCTGCCTGTTCCTCTCCCTATTCATTTCTTAACAGAAGTTTCCTGAACTCCAGATAGCAGTCCAACAGAGATGGAAGACAGACAGGGTGTATTGTTTCCTTTTAATTAAACAATTAAAGACACATTGTTACACTAGAGCAGTGACAAGAATGCAGAGTCCCATTGCCTGTGCTACCCAGAGTCCTAGTGCATCTCACCTAAAGCGGTGAATACAAGTTGAAAGACAGGACTCCAGAAGGCATTGGAGCTATGCCTCCAAAAATAACAGCTGCCTAAAACATGCTTCTCATCAGGAGCGAAAGGACACCATGCCCACTTGCATCATAAGGAGCAACTACCTCTAAGGTTGTTGAGATATAAAAAGAAGGAATGCTCTTCCCAAATCTCTGCATGCCAGGACATGACAAGTATAGTCAAGACCTCGTGATGCATCCAGAGCATTCAGGAAGATGTACTGAAACCTGGGTGGTGCTGAAGGACTCTTCACAATCGCTATCATGCTTCCCTACAAGGGAGTGTTAAGTTCGGTCCCTTGACCTTGATGTGCAAAACCACCTTTGATCCACTAACATATGACTGAGCAAAGGCTTCAAAAGCTGTCATTCTGTACAAAGAAACCAGCTCCAGAATCCATCCAAATACAAAACAATTCACCTTTGAAACACTGTCTCAAGCCACTTGGAGAAAGCACTCGACAGGCACTGCTACCAAGACGAGAATTACAAAATTCAGTGTGTTTCCCTGTGAACTGCCACTGACAATTTATTTCTCTAAAGGAAACACAAACCTTAGAGAACATCAGAGGCAAACAGCCTTGCTCAAAGTTCCTCTTCACCTAGCAGTCACCAGCCAGCTAAGAGCATGTGTCTAGGTGTCACGACCTAGGTTGGTCCTCCCTTGCCAGCTGTTTCAGAGAAAGTGTGTCTGTGCAGCTGCAGACGTCTGCCTCACCCAGTCTCTGGTCTTCTGAGTGCCTTTCTGCCACTCAGATCCAACACTGAGAACAGGTCATCTACGGCCATCCAACAGGTCAATACAATAGCCTAGCTGTGTGTTTTAGACCCTGAACAATAAGATGGGTAGAAACGGGAAAGATACAGCCCTTCAGATCTATTCGGATTTTCAGTGCCCACATCCAAAGTCTAAAACAATCAGCTAATTCATTGCAAGAAGAATCTTCTGTAAAGATTCAGCCTAAGGGCTGTACACCAAGATCCTGTACCATTATTAGCTTAAAACTTCAGCTTTTTATGCTTCACCAGGCAGGAACTGAGGGCACTGCATTGCCAGACACCCAGTTCCTTGTGTAGTGACAGCTTCCTTCATCCAAAGACAAGGACCTGCCAGCTACTGTCCAGCCAAACTGCCGAGAGGCCACGGAGAGGAGCAACACAGCAGGTACCTCACTAGCAGCAGCTGCGCATCCTCAAATAGCTTGTTTACAGCATTAGCTACAAGTCTACCTCTTGAGACTTCTACTTAAAAGTACCCCTGCTTTCTTGACAGGTCCCCTTCATTAGCAAGATTATATATGGAGATGCAAATGCTGTGTTCCAGATCAGACCCTCAGCTGATCTTTTGCTCATTAATACAGCAGTAGCGAGAGACACACACAGGCATCCTCCCTCCTCCCCACCAGAATGGGTGAGCCACCGAGATAAGTTACAGTACCTGTGGGATAGCACCGTAATTCCAGATATAACCCTTGTGGGGAAACACGTTAGCTACGTAGCGTAGTTTTCCTTTCTTCACGTCTTGCTTAATTGGGTTTAAGGGATCCTTTGTGGCAATCTGAAAGAAAAGTTACATAAATCTCTCTACTTTGCTCTCTAAGAAAAGCCAAGCGATTTTTTTTTTTTCTTTAATGAAGCTGGCTGTTAACTGACAAGCCAAGAGACCCTGAAGCCCACAGCACATATTGGACAACTCCATTTCCTGTTGCATTGCCATCTCCTGGGATATAGTTTTCAGCAGACTTACAAACTCAGAACCACATGGGGCTGACAGCCACAAGACGCTGCTTTAATCAGAAGCCACGGAAGAATTTTAAGTTAATTCAACTTCTGCAAGGCTCAGCCTCCATACCAGACCTCTAGCATTAAGCAAGTATTTACACGAGAAGTTAGAAACCACTCTGATTCAGGAAGTGGAACTGAGGAGGAGAGAATCAGCAAAGCCAAAGATTAATAGACTAGTCAGCTCAAGCACTTAAGCTAGGAACTGTAATATAGTTACCTCCATTTTAGCATTTGTCCATCGAGGTACTTCCACAACCATGTTGAACACATTCTGAAGAAAGCAAAATATCAGTGAATGGGAAGGAATCTGAAGATCACACTTTAAACTAGGGAACACATATAAGTAAGCATAAAAGCCAGCCAGTTCGCATGAAAACCATAACTTTTTTTTCTCTGTTTTTTTCCAGCACCAGTTTTGATACCGTTGAGTCCTGTAGTCCAGCCAGTCACATGGCATCACTCAAAGCTGAATCCCATTAAAGACACCAGCAAAAGCTAGATTGAGGTTACCCACACATTCTCCATCAGTTGCCACCTACAAACATCTCCATCATGTTCCTAGGTTACAGAATGGTTAGGTTTAAATGAATCAAAGACAGCTGCGTACAAACTATCCTGGACATAACAAAATGAGATTTATTAAATACAAAGAACTTAATGCTACAGCAAGAGCCACCCTGGGAATCTAGAAGAGGCAAGACTTACAGGAGTAAGCCATCTATTTAATAACGTGGGTACCTAGGTACTATCCTGAACGACTGAGAATATCGCTCCCAAATATTCTAGCCTGTCTTGAAGTAGTGAAAGATGTCCGAGCTCCCCCTCTCCAAGCTGACACTCCTGTAAAAGCAGACCTTGTTAGTGGCATGGTGCAAGCATAAAGATGTGGGGGAGAAACGCAGAACCACATTTTGCAGTATCTCGTTTACAGATAACACTTGAAAACATCTCCTGTTGACTCCAGCTGGGCTGAGTGGACTCTTGAGAGTTCAATGTCAGACTCCTCTTCAAGAAAACAAGCTTTTCCACACTTGAACCTTAACATTTGCTGTTTGAAGAGATTATGGCTTTTAACAAAAAAGTCAAACCTTGCTCCCTAGCATCGACAAGGTTTCTAATCCCCATGTTAAGCAGTATTAGCATTGCAAAATCCCTCACACCTGTACTGCACCATAATTAGACTGCTATTGTGCAATGAGTGCTGTTACATCATTGACTTTGCCCACACCCTTCCCTAAGGGAATCTTATTACATCCCCTTAATTGCAGGGGGTCACTGCTCTTTTGCAATTTATATGTAAAAAGTTATATAGTATTTTTATTTATAAGTAACTTAAGGAAAGGAATGAGGCAAGGCAGGGTGCTTATGGCTTTGCAGGCAAAGAAAGACGACTCAGGGGTGTATTGTTGTTAGGCTCCCAGATTCCCCACAGTCCAACTGACAGATCTGCCTTGGTCTAAGACACCCAGTGAGTAGCCCAAGGTCATTCCTTCGCAATGCCAAGGTACACAGGTACAGATAAGGTCATCACATCCCAGCCCTAGACTGAAAAAAACACTCTGCAATCCTCTCAGTGTCTTAGAAGTCTAAGGATAAAGATCAAGGAGCCCAGAGACAGACAACCTTTTGCTCCAAGCTGGGCTCCCTACCATAGCTGGTAATGAATCTGCTAAGTAACGGGTAAAATCTCTGTGGAGAGGCACTCCAGCAACAGAAGGAGGTCTAAAGTGGTCAGGACTATTGTGTAACTTTGGGGATTGTGACCTTCTGTGATACCTTCTTCTCTTAATGACTTGGCACAAGAAAGCAGCATTAGCTGCACAGGGACTCTGGCAAGCAGCACTACGCGCCTGAAGGCAGGTGAGCAGTCCAGTTTCCCTTGTTAATCATTACCAGGCCACGGAAACCCTCCTCACCCCTATACACACCCCTCTGCTCTTTCCTCCCCTGTTCTGCAAGCATCTGCAAAGCGTACCATTACCTGGGTTTTCCTTGTCTGAGTTATCTTTCAGACACCTGCTTTTTAAAACTGCTTTCCCAGTCGGCCACAGAAACTGCTTTGCCACTGTCCTTGATGACTACAATCCATCTTTTTCCTTCTGAGCAGGCAAAAGCCACCTCAGACTTCCCAGAGCACATTCTGACACCACCTGCACCTCAAAGTTCCATCAGCTACTTTTTAGAGATTCATCTCTCAATTCTGCATACTCTTTTCCTTTCCAATAACCACTCCCTACCTCCAAATTATACCTCTCTATCACGAACTTTAGAACAGTTCATGTACTACGTTTCTTAAGCTGCACAGCTTTTTAGTGTGTGTTAAAAGAAGAAACGAGTTATAAAGGTAAGGAACGCAGTCAGAGAACCCAAGTTACCACTGAAAAAGCATTTAGTGAAAACTGAAGCACAGCTGTTTTGGTTTCCTAGAGCTGGGGCATTTTAGACAGTGATTTGGAACAGCCTAAT
The DNA here is from genome assembly GCF_964188355.1 of Buteo buteo. Taxonomy (NCBI): domain Eukaryota; kingdom Metazoa; phylum Chordata; class Aves; order Accipitriformes; family Accipitridae; genus Buteo; species Buteo buteo. The sequence continues at coordinate 30,452,590 of NC_134174.1, read as the reverse complement.
TTGACCAACTGCCGGAAGGATGTAAAAGCCCTGCAGCACTGCATGCGGCAGGTTCCCCACCTGCACTTTTTGTGAGGCAAGAGGTCCCCAGGAGCTGCTACAGCAAGAATTTAACATCCTCACCTTCTGTTCAGCAGCTGATTATACTGCGGGCATAAAGTGGCCTTACTGCAGTCAAAACCCAAGCCTGAAACATCATGCAGCATGAGCATATACCTCCATAGGAGCGGATGCAGATATTTAGTTAAACAGAAAACTGCTTCTTTTAACCCAAAACGCTTTCATGAGACCTCACGGGCAAGTTCAAGACAACCACTCCTATCTCAGACGCAAATGTGAGAATGGGATCATCCGTTCTCTTGTCTTACGTCACTCTACCCGAAACTGTGAGAAAAGGGCACCCATTCTTTGCAACACTGGGCGATGCTTCCATTAGGCGCTCCTCACTCTACCCGAAACTGCAAGAAAAGGGCACCCATTCTTTGCAACACCTGGCGATGCTTCCATTAGACGCTCCTGCCGAGAACCACCGTAAAGAATTGGGAGCCTCCCTCGGGTATTTCAGGCCTGCAGGACCTTGCTCCCTGACCCACTCAATGCTCACACCCAGAGCTCCAGCCGTCGCTCATGTCGCTGGCCGCAGGCCAACGAGGCCACACCAGCCACCTGGCCTGCTGCTCCTTGTCTGCGGCCCCTCTCCCTCCTTACCTTGCCAGGGTCCGCGTAAATGGGGATATCATGGAAGGGGGAGATGTAACGCCCGGCGGCATCCTCTGCAAGGCAAAGGGGGGGGGGGGGGAAGAAGTCAGGCCCGGCCTGAGAGGACGCCTCAGGTTGGGGGGGTGTCACCTCAGGCCGCGGGGGCTCCCTCAGAGGAGCTCACCCCAACCCCCGAGCTGGTAGGATGAAGGGGAGGAGGAAGAGGAGGAAGAGGGCAAAGCACTCACTGAAGAAAAGCCGGTACTCCAAGCTGTGAGGCGCGGCCCGCTCCTCCACGCTGTAACCGGCCATCGCGCCGCGCTCAGCCCCGCCGGCTGCCGCACTGCGCAGGCGCGACGCGCCACGCCCCTCGAGGGGGCGTGTCCAACGAGGGGAGCACTGCGCAGGCGCGGAGCTCGCTCCTCCTGTGCCGTTCCCCCCTCCCCCCCCGCGCCCCCGCCACGCCACGCAGTGGCGTGGCGGGGGGCGGGGGGGCAGGGGGGGCGGCGAGGGGTGTGGAAAAGTCACCACGGTTTTAGGTAGCCCAGCAACACGGCGTGGCGTGGCCACAGCGCTGTGGTATGGCTTGGTCCGCCATATGTCATGTGTGTCGTCCCCCCCCATTCCCCAACGACGCTGAGGCAGGGACATGGCGTCAGCGTGACGCGCTTTTATTTCAGCGACCCGCGAACGTGGCGATAACCCCGTTTTCCCCCCCCAACCCCCGGTCAAGCCTCGCGGTCCGGAGGCACCCCCCCGGTCGCCGCGTAGGTGGTCAACCGTCCCAGGCGGGGACGCGTCGCGGCGCCGATGGCCCCGACTCGGAGGCGGGGGGCGAGTCGCTGGCCGGCGGCTGGGCGGAGACGCGGTTGCGGGTGCCGAAGAGGATGGGGCGACGGCCGTCGCGATGGCGGCGGGGAGAGCAGAAAGGGGCCCGGAAGGCCTCCTGGAAGCCCCGTCGGAAGTTCTCGTTGAAGTAGCCGTAGATGATGGGGTTGGCGCTGCTGTTGAAGAAGGCCAACCAGTGGGCGAAGGGGAAGACGTAGGCGGTGACCAGGCGGAGCTGGCCCTCGCTCAGCCGCCCGTAGTCCGTCAACAGCATCAACGTCCAGAGGGGCAGCCAGGAGAGGGTGAAGAAGAGGGCAACGATGATGAGCATGTTGATGACCTTGGCCTTCCTCCGGGAGACCTTCCTCCCCTCCAGCTCCTCTCGGCCGCCGGCGGGCGCCGCCGACTTGAAGAGCTTGAAGGCTATGCGGGTGTACATGACGATGATGAGGGCGAGGGGGGCCACGTAGATGTGGGAGAAGAGGACGGTGGTGTAGATCCTCCTCATCCCCGTCTCGGGCCAGGCCTCCCAACAGGAGTAGAGGGGGTAGGAGTTGTTGTAGGTGTCCACCATGAAGTGGTGCTCCTCCCTGGTGACGGTCAGGGTGATGGCAGCGGGGCACATGATGAGCAGGGCCAGCACCCAGATGAGAGTGATGGTCACCAGGGCTTTCCTCAGTGTCAGCTTCTGCCGGAAGGGGTGGACGATGCAGCGAAACCTGTGGGAAAGCAGACGGTGGTGGCTTTGGGCACCTGATGGGACGTCCCTGGGGAAGGAGGGTGGTCAGGACCCGGGGGTGGGAAGGGAGGGTAAGGTGGGTTGCTTTTTACAGATGGCTTTTGGTGGCGGAGATAGGTTGGGATCTCTCCAATTCTGGTGTTTTCAGCCCAAGGTGGGGAAGGACACCTTGCTGGGTTGCCCCATGGACAGATCTGTGGGCCTCCTGGAGAGCTGGGACACACTCCTGACATCCCCAGGAGCTCTCCCGTGATGGAAATGGCACGGGACACCTGAACACGCTGGGGGTGGCTTGGTGCCCACGTCCCCCCCATGCCCGCGCCAACGTACCTCTCCACGGCGATGGCCACCAGCGTGAAAACGGAGGCGGAGACCGACATGCCCTGCACCAGGCCACTCATTTTGCACATGGTGTTGTCAAAGGGCCAACCTGCGAGGGGACACCATGGAGGTTGTAGGTGCCTTTGGCTCAGCCAGGTCCATCAGCAGCTCCCTCTAGATGTCCCCATCCGCCGTGTCATTGCTGGGGGATGCTAAATCCTGCTCCCAAGGGGGGGCTGCATTTTTTACTTGTACAGAGATGGCCTTTAGCAGTACAGATGCTTGGAGAAAAAAACCCAGATTGGTAAAAAAGATGCATATTGCACTGCTTAGAAACTCAAGGAACACGGTGGTTGTCATTTCTCCTACCCTTGCATAGGGCTTGAGCTGTTATCACGGGGACTGACCTTGGGATCCTCAACCAGAAGGGCTTTCATCTTGTTTCTTGACCCCAGTGCTAAGGGGTTGGCAATAAATAAATCACGCCCCGTAATAAATACAGACTCTGCCCCGTGCCCTGGCTACTGCTGTGGCTAAACCCTGCCAACTGTACCAGTGTCGCCTTTTATCTTTGGAAAGGTCAACAGGCAGAGCTGAGCCAGCATGGGAGAAGATCGATGCAAGAAGAGGAGGGGTTTATTCAGTGTTGCTTGATGGAGAATGGCTGAACATAAATATGTAAATGCAGCATTAAGGTCATACTTATTTTCCCAAAAATGTCCCAAACCTGAAAACCGAAAGGCCTTTACCCCCCTAAGGTAGTGGCTCTAAATGAAATGATACCTTTCATCAGATGTGGTTGAGTGGCCACCACCTGCCCTCCTCCTCCTCAGCAGAAAAATCACCCATGGAGTGGCCTTATGGGTGGGGGGCAGAAGGTGGGTGATGTTCCCCACCACTTTGTCTCCCTGCCTTGCATCTCACCCCTCCACTGCCCCGCTCACCCGTGATGAGGTTGTCCACCAAGGTGGTGGGCATGCAGAAGATGCCCACCAGCAGGTCGCTGATGGCCAGGTTGAGGATGAACATGTTGGTGACCGTCCGCATCTGGCGGTTCTTCACCACGATGAAGCACACCAGGATGTTGCCGATCATGCACATGAGGAAGATGAAGGTGTAGGCCAGGATGAACATGGCTGCCACGGGGGAGGAGTGCTGGTAGTATGCTGAGAAGGTGTAGTTCTCCCTCAGGAGGTGGCTCTCGCTTGCGGTAGAGTTGGGCCAGCTGCCATTGGAAGGACCTGGGGAAGGGAAGGCAGGAAAGTGAAGGTGGGAGAGGATAAAGCGATTATTCCCTTCATTTCTTAATGCCCTCGGAGGTGGGTTTTCGTATTTATACCAGTGCCCAGCCTGGCTGGGATGTGTCCTGCTGGGATCATCTCGGTGCCCCAACAAGTCTCCTCCTCCTTGGGTTGTTCAGCCCAAGGTACTGTAGCGCCTGGGCTGAATTATTATTTTATACTACTATTATTTTATATAATTATAATTGTATATCATTATTATTTAATATCATTATTATTTCATATCATTATTTTGGTGAGGAATTAAAGCAGCCCAGAAGACAGCCTGTTCTCATGGGATTTTTTTTAGGGGTGAGCAAGGAAGAGAAATCCATGTCCCGACACCGCAACGCTCCGGCCATGCGGGAGCTGTGTCTGTGTGGTCCCCAGCACGGCCAGCCTGGGAATGTCTCTGCTTCTCAGGTGTCTGCTGCTGCTTCTCCTTGAGGTTGAGGTTTGCAGTCTGAGGTTGCCTAAAACGTTCTCCCCGGCAAAGCCACAGTACCCAAGGGAGATGGGCTGGGGCAGAAGAGACCCTGCCCTCCCTTTACATATAAAGTGATAATTATACATAATGATGATCGTTATCTGGGACCCTGAGAGCTTCTGATGGAGGGGTGGAGGGCGTTTTGTCGCTACAGATTTAACAGGAGGAGCAGCTCTGTGCAGCACCCACCCTTGGGTTTCCCCAGCTTTACGCAGGCAGAGATGCGAGAGGATGCCAGGGGCAGGCAGGAGCTGCCTGCAGCGGTGACGGGATTTACTCTGGGCAAACCCAGGCTGCGATTTTAAGGCAAGCAAAGGCATATTTTTGCTTCGAGGCTCAGCCTAACCGCCTGCAGGTCAGCCCTGCTCTGAGAAAGCACTGCAAAGCTGCTGCGTGGGGGGTGGCCGTATCATCCCCCCACCCCTGTGCCGGTGCCCAGCTCACGAGCCAAGATCCTTTTCCCAACCGCCGGACCACCAGCTTCCCCGAGGCTCCGGCATGCAAGGAGGCCCTCTCCAGCCTCTGTACCCCTGTCCTGGGTGCAGGATTCGGCCAACACGTTGCCAGCGGGGCTTCAGAAAGGGGGGGTTTGCAGGCATGGGAGAAGGAGCCTCTCAGAGAGGCAAGGAAGCATCGGGACTGCTGGGGCAAGGTGCTGCGGCCAGTCGGCATCAGGTACACCCACACGAACCACCTTCGTTAGCAGAAGCGATAGCAAAGACTGTAATGAGGTTGCCCGAAACCTGCGATATTAAGCCCGAAACTTTGCCGGACTTTACCTCTTTGGGCTGCAGTGTCTTGCAGCATTAAGCGGGAGGTGGGTGTCCTATGGGTGAAGAATGACAGGCGGTTTCAAAAGTGAGGCGGAAGACGAGGAAAGGAAAATAAGGGGGTGCCGAGCACCTGGCTCGGTGCTGGATGGATGGAGACATCCTCCGTTCAGCGCTGACATCTTGGACGCCGTGATAAGGGACATGGGGGGGCCAGCAGCCGGGGGGGGGGGGGGGGGCAATGGACCACCCACCACCCTGCCTGGCTGGGGGAAACCACTGCGGGGAAAGGCTGGGCTGATGGAATAGGGGCTTGGGGGGGTGGGTAGACACCTTTTTTTAGGGATAAAATAAAATAAATCAGGTCTTGGTACTCACCTCCGCCGGCCCGACCTGGCTCCGGGGGCTGCATCGCCGGCATGCGGGCGCGGGGGGGGGGGACGGGGGGACGGGGACCAGTTTGTCCCCGTCCCTCCTCCGGTCCCCCCTTCCCGGGGCTGAGCCCCGGTGCCGGTACCGCGATGCCGGTGCCGCCGCACCGGTTGCGGCTGCTCGGCGGCTGCAGCGGAGGTGGTGGTGGGGGGGGAGGTGGGATGGCGTGGGGGGGGTGGACAGCCTCCCATCGCCATGGATACCGGGGTATGCACAGGCACCCCCCCCTCCCCACGCCTGAGGTGGGGGGACAGCCCACGGGGGGGGCAAGGAAAGAGCCGGAGCAGGTTTGCTCCCTGGGGGGGGTCGGGCTCTGCGTCCCCCTCGCCACCCCCGAGGTCCCCACGCTAACGGTGGCACTTGGTGGGTCTCTCTCCTCCAGCTGATGGCCGGTGTCCCCAGCAGCGCTTCTGCCCGTCCCTGGGGGGATGTGGGGGAACATGCCGGGAACCCCAACACAAGTGGGTGAGGACCCCAGTCCTCCCCCCACCATGTAAATGACCCATGCGGTGGGGAAAAGCAGCAGGGTCCTTAGGGATGCTGGTCCTGGCCCAAAGCTGCATCCCTCAACTCCGGCTCCTCCACCATTGCCGACATTAACAAACCCCCTTTTACCATGGTCTTTTACCAAAGTTTGGCTTTGGCAAGTCTAGAAGTCAAATATTTCCAGGATTAACCATTCCTGGCTGCCCCCAGCCAGCCCACACCATTGGGAAGCGTTTGTCCCTTAAAAACGCAAAGGAGCAAACACAGGAGATGTTTAAACAAGGAATTTTGAGATAACGCCTGGGATTTTTCCCAGGAGTTTATTTGCAGGCAGCCAGCTGCCAAGGGACACCAATGTGCCTAGCAGTGGCCTCCCTGCCACCAAGGACCCACATTCCCTGGGCCGTATCCTGACCCCCACAGCCCTTTTCTTCCTGGAAGAGAAAACAGCACGTCCTGAAGACCCACAGCACCCAGGAGGTAGGTGTACGCCTCTGGGGACACCCATGCGGTGAGCAGCATGCGGGCACCCACTGACACTGGGTTGCTTTGATTTCCATGATGAAAAACCATGGGGAAAAAAAAATTTCCCTGGGGAAATCCAGAGAAATACTGCTCGGGCAGAATCCAGCCAGAGGCGTCAGCCTGAGCTGCAGCCAGCAGCTGTGGGGATCTGCAAAGGGGCTTCTTTAAGGAGAAGACAACTGGTAACTCAGATTTAGCAAATACAAAAAAACAAAAAACCCCTCCACATGTAACAGGAAAATATTTAATCAGGCACATGGCACATTGCCATATCAGGAGTTCAAGGGGGAACCTTATGGCTGCAGGGACATCCCCCACCACCCAGCCCTGGACTACGACAGCAGATGCTCCTCATCACTGGCCAGGCAGGATGGATGCAGCCAAGCATCCAACTCCCCCAATTTTACCCAAACCTTGCCCCGCGCACATTTCGGCTCCACTTCCTCCCCAAGCGCTTGGCAAAACACAAAGCGGGTGATTCCCCAGCTCGGGAGCTGGCAGAGCCATCCCCTTCACGGAGGAGCCCCGCTGCTTGCTTTTTATTAAGGAAAAAAAGGGACTGGCTGCCTCACTGCAGGTTTGGGACAGAAACAGCGGCGTAGCAGGGACTGACCTAAACCAAACCACTCTTGCAGGCAGTCGCCCCTCGGGAGAGCTCGCCTGGGCACCCCGAGACCCTCTCAGGCTTTGGGGACAGGCTCCTCCGGTGACAGCAGCAGGTCGAAGGGGACGAGGGGACGGACGAGGAGCCGCACCTCGGGGCCGACGGGGTTTGCCCGCAGGTTGAGGCTCCGCAATGATGCCATGGAGGCCAGTTTCTCCACCGGCACCTCTGCAAAAGAAAGCACCGAGAGGTGAACGTCCACCCCAGCGTCAGCCGCCAGGGAGGGAATTCAGAGCAGCAAAGTGGGAGAAAGCCGTGGCTCGATGGGCAGCCCCAGAGCAAACCCTGCTCCCGCCGGTCTCCAGGCTTTTATCGAACCAGAAACATCATCAAATAATGCTAAATTATATGACAATTCAAACATCTTGGTAAGGTGCCAACACCACGATATTAAATGTGGACCCTGCCCTCCAGTTCTCCCAGTCCTAAAAAAAACCTGCTGGGGTGCTAAACCAGTATTCAAAGACTTATTCCCTTATTTTATTCCCAGTGTTGCAATGCCCAGGAGCCCTGGCCAGGGTAATGTGAGAGCACATGCTGTTTGCCCTGGCTGGACAGGCTGCAAAATGGCTGTCGGCCATTGTCAGACACCCTCCCATTTTGCAATTTCCATAAATTTGGATGTTTTCCTTTAGAAAGGGTTTCTAAAGGAAACCCTTTTTATGTGAAAAAAAAGGTGCAGGTCTCATGGATGGTCCCAACGTGAATCCACTGAGAGCAGAGGAACGAGATCAATACGAAAACCTAACCATTAAGATCATTAGAAGATGATAGATTTTGGTTTTTGTTACAAATCACAATGTTTTGGGCTTGAAAAGCCCACCCACCTGACTTCACCAAGAACAGTTTCTGTTTAATTTGGCCACCAAAATGACAAGAGCCCTTTATATCCCCAGCGCCTTTTTTTTTTTTCCTGCTAATATTTGGAGCAGAATTGCAGTGTTGTGATTATACAACTTTTAAACCATGAAACTTATTTTATGCTGGAAAAAGATTCAAACACCTTGATGGCTTTTTTTCTCTCCCTTCCAGAGAGCAGTGTTATTTTCTGTAATACACATTTTTTAGCAGCGCATCTCTCTCATAAGGCACATTTTTTAGCAGCGCATCTCTCTCGTAAGGCTAAGCTTCACATGGATTTTTTTTATACCTCTTCTTTATGGTGGATTTGTTCACCACCACTCCTCTGTATCATGTTGCATTCCCCCCCCCCGCCTTGATGCACAAAAATCTTTTTTTTTATAGATTGTCCTGTTTAATGAGCTTCTAAGGCTATGCAGAGTGATAAACCCCCACTTTGCTTAAATTTAGGGAGTGAAGGAAAGTATTTCAGGGAGCAAGCCTTGCCCAGGGTGGGAGCAGCCCAGGTCTGCAGCTTAATTCAAGGTAAGGAGCGGTGACTCACCCCGGCATGAAGCGACAGGCAGGGCACGCAGTACAGCCTATAGCTATACAGCTGTGCCGGGGGAACCACAAACGCCTCTATAAGCAACCCAAAGCATCACTTGCCGGCTCCCCAATGGATAAGGCACTTGTGTTTGAGCCTGAATTATTTATGCTGGCTTTACCAGTTAGGCAAAAAAGGGGGGGAAAAAAAGGCTTCTTCATAATTAAAGCAAACAGTAATTTTCTCAGATCAGGATATGATAATAAGTGAGTGAAAAACCTAGCTCCTTCAGATGAAAGGGCTGCCAAGGCATCTGAGGAGATGGATATGAAAGGGCTGCTGAGGCATCTGAGGAGCTGGGTAATGAACACTAACAGCCCCGAAGGTCTCGCAGCCACGTACAGCTGCAAATTGAAGGGGGAAGGACCCTGCTCAGATCAGCGGAGCTGCTTCCCAGTCACCTTTCAGCATTACCTGCATCCTTTGGTGGCCACCAGCTCCTGCCAGCCTCCTCCTAAGCCACGGGTGGAAACCCACTCACTGGCTCCTCTGTGGCTATTAACAAAGATGAATTTTCCATGCCATTATCCCAAATTAAGAGTGGTTTTCTTTGATGCTCATAAGGACAAAATTAGCCACAGTTGCCCCCAGCAGTGACCTGCCCAGCCTCAGTAGTGATCTCCAGCATCCCCCTTGCTGTCTCAACATCTTCTGCATTAAGCCATTCATCGAGGAATAAGAGGAAGGGAAACCAAAGCTTCAGGCACCAAAAAATCCCCATAGACTTGGGAGCCGAAAATGCTAATTTGATATAACTCTGATTAGCAGGGAAAGAGTTAAAAGCACTGACATTAATATATACATAATTACACTCCATAGTTAAGAGCTCATTGAGATGAAAAGGGCAGCTCATGGCACTAAATGTCTCCTTTTACAGAGCCCACAGACTCCAGGCAGCCATTAATTAATCTCCTTTTACTCCTGTTTCCCTTCAGCTGGAAAACATTACCTACCATCTCCAGTTCAATATGTCTTAGTAGGTGACTCAGTCTTCTTTCAGCAGGTGCTTTTAAATGCAGTTTGCAGCCCTGCTATCAGCTCCTTCAGCATCCCTGAGAGAGCAGAGGACAGGCAGGACCAGCACCACAAACCAGACCTTCTGCAACATTTATGCTGATGGAGAAAGCCCCAGTCCTTCCCCAACCTCCATCTCCCACCCCTAATCTGTAAACCATCCTTTTCTTGCCTACTGGTCTTTTATCTGCAGCAGGGTCCTCAACTCGTTATTGGGCTAAGTGGGGTAACCTGGGTCCCAAATTATAAAAGGCAGCTTTTGTGCTACTGGGGTAGCTCCTTCTCATGCTGGGCTGGCTGGAGGTGTGCAGGTATTGTTGCTGGAGAATGGCACCTGGGTGAACTTTCAGCTATCTCAAGAGCTTCTCCAAGGATGTGCTAGTAGTTCCTTGTCAGACCCTGCTGCCAAAACAGGCTCCTCAGCCTGCTGTAGTGGGTGAGCCATATAAGCATGCAGCGGGAGAAAAGAGAAGATGCCATCTCCTCCAGCCTGGCCCAAGATCTTCTGGAGTAAAATGAGTGTGAAGGGCTCAAATCCTACTTGGCTGTTACAGAAAAACAAAATTTGTGCCAGTTAAGTTCAAGCTGATGCACTCTCCTCAACTCTCCTTCCCCTGTTGTGCCAGGCTAGCATGGGGGGAAAAGATGTGTATATAAATACAAGCTTGCAGATAATATAGAAGGGGAAAAGGTGTATATATAAATATAAGCTTGCAGATAATATAGAAAAATGCATATATCTATAAATGCAAACTCCTGTGCAGATGAGCCTGGGGGTATTTGGGAAGGGCTGGCAGGAGTGATGTGATCGCCCAGATTGTTTCCTTGGAAAAATGGGCTGCAACACCCCGGCTTTCTAATATCTACCTCTTTTCAGAAAGTGCACAAAATAGGCTAATCTTACTTATTTCTGCAGCCAGACAGCACCATGCTTGTTACTAAGATATGGCCCTAACACATTTAACTTGAAATTGTTAATTTTGTCCCTGTTGTTATTTTTCCTGAGTCTAATAACTGCAGCTAAGGGGAGCCTGGTGGGAGGTGACTGAGCCTGGCAGCTGGGTGTTCTAGCTGCCCTCTCCTCCAGGATTAAGCCAGCTGGGTATAACCCCTGATGCATCCTTTCCTCCCTGCATTTAAGCAGGGGAAAAAAAGCAACAGAAACTGTATTCTGTTCTTGCAGCAGCCTGCTTGCGTAAAACAAGTGGGAAATATGCTGTTTGGAGACCAGGTCCGATTGAAGTTGGCCAATTAAGCTCAAAAAATGATGGAGGGAACTAAGAGTGAGACAGCTCTCTCCGGGAGGTGGGAGAGAAAAAAGGGGTGAGGAAAAACCACATCTTCTGCTGACTCTCATGGAAGCAGTATTTAATATCTTGTGTTTCTACACGCATGGCCAGGGAGCAGCTGATGCTGTTAATAAAACTTGTGGTGCAGGGAGCAGCTTTCCCAGCAGCAGCTGAAGCTATCCCAGATAAAACAGCAAAATTGAGTGGACTTGATATTCGCCTCCCCAGGGATCTGCATGGGCTGTGGGATGCTCCAGCCTGGGCTCTTTGAAAGATCGCTCCTAAATAAATCCCCTTTTATCTATGTGCAACAGCTGCCCCTTTTGCCCAGCTTTCAGGGACTCCAAAGGCTTCAGCTTTGCGTATGAAAGATTTTCCTCCTGCTGCAGGGTCAAGGGATGGGTGGCTCTTACCATTCCTTTAATTTCTTTTTTTTTTAGGGGATTTTGTAGTGTTACGGCTCCTATTTGCTCTGGGAATTTTCAGGTAGGCTTGTGCCCTTGCTTTGCCTGGCAGCAAACATCCCAGCTCAGCATCCCTGGGGCCGAGTTCTGCAGTCAGGTCTATTTTTTATTAAATCTGGTGATTTTGAGTCACAGCTGGAGTTGCCTTTGAGAAGCATGGTGGATAGGGCGGCTCGAATGGGGCTTGATTTCCGCCTACGCCTGCAACAGCTTCATCCTGGGAGGCATTAGCAAGAGCAAGTGGCTAATGAGGTTCTGTCTATTTAGCATCTCCTCGGCACTCATGTGTCCCTCCCCCTGCCAAACTCATGCTCCTTTTGCTGGATCACTAAGCCATCCCTTGGCCCGGCTGCATCCGCAGGGGATGGTGGACCACAAGCAAAACTTCAAGCCAGCATCCCTCCCTGCCCAGGGATGTGGATCGGCATCGCCCGTGGGAAGTGCGATTGCCTCGGGGTGATGCTCATCCTCCCCTCCAGTGGAAAAAGCTCCTTCTCACCTGCGATCTCATTCTCTTCCAGGTCGATGGTCTCCAGGGTTGCGACGGTGGCCAGGGGCTCAGGGAAACGTTGAAACCTGTTGCGGGAGAGGTTGATGGCCCGGAGATGCAGCAGGGAGGTGACCTCCTCGGGCAGGCGGTGCAGGTAGTTGCCTGCCAGGTTGAGCTCTGTGGTTTGGGGAAGAGAGGAGAGAGGTGGTGGCATGGGGGGGTAAAAGACGGGAAAATAATTAATGCATAGCTTAATTTACAGCTTCTCTCCCCCATGGGCTACCAGGTTCAGCAATGGGATTCCAAGTCCAAAAATGGGATTTCTTGCTCATCTCTATGGTTTGCCATTGTAATTTTGCCTGCTGTGAATACTGCTCTTAGAAGCGATATGGTTCTTGGCTTCCTCAGGCTTTCCTAATGAAACCTGTGCAGCATTTTGCAAGCAGGGGCTGTAGAAATAAGCAATATTTCTTAGTGGAGTCAGTGCAATTCTCTCCCCGATGGATATTTGTCATGGCTTAAGGCTAGTTTACTATCTTCATGTGCCTGAACCCCTTCTGAGGTATAAACAGAGTGGTGGAAGAAATGTATTTATATGTGAAAAATAATCTGTTCTACAGAGTTTAACCCTCTGTGATACATTCCCCTCCCCAGAAATGAGCTCCTGTGGGGCCAGGAGCAGTGCTCCTGCATGAGAGGCCATTAGCCATGGGAACAGGAACCCAAATCCTGCTGTCCCAGCACACTTCTCCAGTGACACAGGGCTTTCTGCTCTATAAATATCCATGCAAGCTGCCCTGCCCCTGCTAATACCTGGTATTTATAGGTCCTGCCTTATTCAGGCTGGTGCAAGGCTGTCCCCAGCCCCAGGACATCTCTCGCCTGCAACAGCCCTGCTGAGGCCCAGCATGTTCATCATCAGAGTGATTTGTTCACTGGCGAAGTAAAATCCCTGATGGGAAATGAGACCTTTTTTTTCTCCTCGGGGCTTGCTGTGCTGTCTAGAAAAAGAAAATTGATTTCCTTTGCTCGACATGTTTCTTTTCTCCAGCCTAGGGGAGTTTTCACGGATGATGCTCCAAGACAACACGGGAAGCCTCCCCGGACCCCTACCACAGCAGCACTCGTGCAGTACATTGTATGAGCAAAATATTTGCTTTAAAAAGCTGCCAGAGCCCCTGGTGCTGCTGCAGGCAGGCAAAGCCCTGGTGCAGCCCCCAGTGTTCAAAACCACGGCTCTGGATGCTTGCATGAGCATGTTTTAGCAGATTAGCTTCTAGCTGCTTTCACTGGGCTCCACAGAGATGTGTCCCCGTGGCACCGTCCATGCACTGATGACCGTCCCCATCTCCTGCAGTGAGTGGAGAGTGAGCAGCTATCACTGATGTCTCATGATGGGGGCTAATTAGCCAGCAGCAAGCCAGCATGCCTTCTGCAGCCTGAAATGCCCCATCTCTGCCATGCACCATTATGCCCAGGCTGCCTTTCCTGTCTTCTTTCATCCCCAGCCCCGTTCTTGGAGAGAGCCGGAGGATGATGAGTGACCCTGCAGCAGCCTGGCCACTACTGAAAGCAGCTGGAAGGTGGCAGGGCACGAGTTTGGGAGGGTGGGTGAGAGCAAAACCAGTGCCCCCTTCCTGCAAGGACCAGAAAGGGTAAAGAAAAATGGATTTTGGGGGGTCTGAACCTAGTGCTTGGAATGAGGTGCGAGCACAGAGGAGCAAACACTGCGGTGGGGAAACTCTCCGGTGCTGTGCTCCCTCTGCAGCCACATTAGGGCTCTTTGCTGGGTCCCAGGGGTTTGGAAGTGGCTGTTGTGAAGCAGTGGGGCTGTCCCTTACCTCTCAGCTGGCTGAAGGTGGTGACGAATCGGCTGGTGAGGGACTTCAGCTCGTTGTTCGCCAGGGAGATGCGGTGGATCCCCTCGGTGACGCTCCTCATGGCTTTGTAGATGCCGACTGGGAAGGTCATCAGCTTGCAGTTGGCCAGATCTGCCCCCGGAGAGACCCAGGCACCTTACAACGCACCCCAGTGGGGAAGGAGCAATGCTTGCCATCTTCTTTTCTACCCCTTAATGCTCGATTTTCCTGTCTGGGTGCTGCCACCCATGGCTGCCGCCACCCATGGCTGCCATTAATCATAGAACCATATAGGTTGGAAAAGACCTTCAAGATCGAGTCCAACCATCAACCATACCCACTAAACCATGTTCATCTGCCATACTTCTCTCCATTGCAGGGATCTTTGCAGTCACCTCTGCAAGCACCAAGAGTCTGTTCCCATCAGCAATGCTAAGGCTGTTCTGCCTTAGGCGTGTTCAACCCTAAATCACATTGCAAATACTTCCATGCTGCAATGTCCTTTTGAAAACCCTCAGTCAGCCTGTCCGTGCCTAATAACTTCACAACTTAACTTAACTTAGGGGTAATCCCCTTCCCCTGTGTCCCTAAGCCCCTGGGGATGGTCGAGCAGCGCAGGGATGCCTCCTCCACCGCTGACTGGGATGGGCATGGAGCAAGGCTTTTCCTGGGCATGCTCCTGGCTGGATTTCCCATGGTGATGGGTGCTTGCCCCGTGGCAAGCAGCGGGGAGGGGAAAAGGATTCGACTCTGCTTCTCACCTGTCGGCATTTTTGTTTTGCTCTGAGTTGTCTCTGTTTCCCCTCCCAGGACGTGCCAGGGGATGGAAAACCTGTATCCTGGCCCCGTGATGCTCAGCCCGGGCTCTGCTGCCTGCTCCCTTCCCACAGCCACGGTGGGGGCTGCATAAGCTCGGTCCTCCCCTGCTTATCGTCTCACTCAGGAGGACATCAAGAGGCTGAGCAATGAAGCTCTGACTCTCAGCGTACGCCGATTTAATACCCCAGGGTCGGGAATCCAGCATGAATAAAAATGAGCAGCTTTCATCTCTCTCTTTTGATGAACCATGCGTGGGTCTTGAATATTAGCTAGAAACGGGGAAAATGCAGAAAAACACAAATCTGACAAGGCAATGCAGGGAAAGGTGTGGCTCCTGCCATCGCTTGCAAGGAAAGACTTTATCCCTGGGGCATGTCCCGTGGGATTATGTGCCATCGCTGGGAACCCACTCAAGCTTTGGGGAGGCTGAGAGCCCTTTGGGGGAGCCTTTCCCTTCCCCGGGGCTGCGGGAGCCCTGGGTGCAGCACCCAGAAGGGTGCCCAACAGCTTTTTTTAGACCACAGCAGCAAAAAATAGAGCCCTGCTCCCGGATACCTGATCCTTCTCTGGGCCCCAAGCGGGAGCCAAGCCGGAGTGCTGGGCTTACCAAGGGAATCCGTTTTGTTCTCCACCGTGTCGTTCACCTTCCTGGCCACCCGGGCCACCGCCTCGCCCATCTTTTTCTGCATGCGGGCGCCCGGTCCCGCCGGGGACGCGCTTCGACCGGGGGGATCCACGGCTGGAGGAAGAAACCAGCCGCTCCGGCCTCTCAGGAGAGGGATGCTAAAAATAACCAGCGGGATCAGCGTTCCCGAGGGAGGGAGGGAGGGAGGGAGGCTGTGCTGTGGCTGGCATGGCCCTCAGGGTATGAGATTCCCAAATTTCCAGGATGGTATGTTTGGGATATGGGGATATATCCCCTTTCCTGGTATGGGATATGAGGATACATTCCCTTTCCTGGTACGGGGTATGAGGATACATCCCCTTTCCTGGTGATGTGGAGCACAGGATTCCCAACTTTCTGGGTTGGTACTTTGGCATTTGGGGATGCGTCCCCTTTCCTGATGATCTGGGGATGGCGTAGCCCTTGGGGCACGGGATTCCCAACTTTTTGGGTTGGTGCATTTGGGATACGGGGATGCGTCCCTTTTTTCTGGTGGTGACTTTGATCAGCTCGTCCCCTTCCCTGGTGACTTTGATCAGCTCGGCTCAGCCAAAAATGTTTTGGCGGAAGGACTCCTGGGCACGACGACCCGCCTGCACGGGAGGGGGGGGAAGACAAGATACCCCCCCCCCCCAAAAAAACCCCACCAAACCCAAAACTAACGTCTCTTCCCACGCCGGGAGTCGAACCCGGGCCGCCTGGGTGAAAGCCAGGAATCCTCACCGCTAGACCACGTGGGAGGGCGCGGGCAGCGGCCCCCGCGCCTGCCCCCTGCCGGCGGCGGCGGCGGAGGAGGCGGCGGCGGGGGGGGGGGGCCGGGGGGGGCGGCGCCCGCTCCGCGCCGCCTCCGCGGGGACAATAGCGCGGGGCCATGTCGTCCGCCGGCGGCCGCCAGCCCAGCCAGAGCCGGGCCATCCCCACCCGCACCGTGACCCTCAGCGACGCGGCTCAGCTCCCCCCGGACTACTGCACCACCCCCGGCGGCACCCTCTTCTCCACCACCCCGGGGGGTGAGTACCGGGACGGGGGGGAACGGACGGACGGACGGACGGACGGACGGGACGGGGCCTGCGGGGCGGCGGCCGCGGGGCCGCGCTGGGGGAGCGCTCCCGCCCCCCCCGCCTCTCTAAACGCCGCCTATCGCGCCTCTATCGCGCCTCTATCGCGCCCCTATCGCGCCCCTATCGCGGCTGTATATCGCGCCTGTCTAGCGCCTGCCGCCCGTTGTCCTTAAGGCTAAGCCGTTTGAGCCAGTGTTTATTATTTTCCCCGGGGTATAACGGAGGGGGCAGGGGGGCCCGGTGGGAGCCGATACGGGGCGGCGGGCACCGGGGGCTCGACGCCCCGCGAGGTGTCAATGGCGGGGGGGGACGGGCTCCGCTTTGACACCCAAGGGTCGGAGCATCCCTCATCCCCGGCAGATGGGGAACGTTTTGGGGTGCCGCATCCGTCACCCTGCCCGGGGATGCGTTCCCACCCCTGCCGTGAGTTGGCCAGGCCTCTGCGCCCCGGGGGACGGCAGCGAGCGCCCGGGGGCAGCTGGTACCCGGGTGCTGCCGGGGGTGTTTATCCAGCGCCGAATTATCGCCCGCCGGGCCCAGATAAGAGCGGGCGGAGTGGCGGCACGCAACCCTCCTCGCCTCTCCTTGGGCAGTGGCGGAGATCCTTGGCCGTCCCGCTGGGAATACTTCGGCAAACGAGCGCTGCCGGGCAGGATCTCCCCCCGTTTTCCTCTCATTTCCCCCCCAACTCCTTCCCCAGGCACCCGGATCATCTATGACCGCAAGTTCCTGCTGGACCGCCGCAACTCCCCCATGGCCCAGACCCCGCCTTGTCACCTCCCCAATATTCCCGGTGTCACCAGCCCCGGCTCGGCCGGCGAGGAGCCCAAAGCGGACGCCAACAGCCTGAATCACCAGGAGGGGAAGCCGTCCATGGGTAAGAGACCCCTGGGGTGGGGGATTGGGGTGGGATTTGGGGTGGGGGGTGACCCCCCCCGCTAACGCTTCTCTCCTTTGCCTCTCGCCAGGGGATGATGCTCAGTTCGAGATGGATATCTGAGCGGGAACCACGGAGAGGCAGCAACTCCCCAGACCTGTGCACACCCCATTCGGCTTAGCAGGATCCGTCCCGGCGAGTCGGAGGCGGCAGCGGTCCCCACCGGCGTCCCCTTCCCCATCTGCCTCCCCCCCCCCCCTCTTTCCAGGGAGTGTGGCTCTGGCGTCACCCCCTTTATGGGTGACCGGTCCCAGCATGTGCCAGCCGGAGCATCCCTCCCGGATCCAGCCCTATTCCTCCTCCTCCACCCGCTGGCAGCCTGATCTCCGCCGGACTCCTTTGTAAAACATCCCTTTGCCTCTTCTGCCGCCTCATGCTCCTCACCCTTCCCCCCCCAAAAAAACCCTCCTCTTGTTACCCCAAAACCTCCCATTGCCGGCAGCTTGGTGGTCCGGAGCTGCATCACCCCCTTTGCCCCTTCTCCCAGAAAATTTGGGCAGCCTCTCGGGAGGAGGGGGAAAGCATTGCTCCCAAAACCGAGCGCCCACTTGCACTCCGGGGAGGGGTTTTTTTCAGTTCCCCCGGGACCTGCTGGCATTCGGTGGAGGACAACGTTGGCAGTCCATTCCCTTCGGTGCTCTGGGGGTCCGCGTTAGCCCCCGATGGCGTCGGGCAGTGCGCCCGCATCTCTCTCCTACCCGGATTTCTTCTGTCTTGGCCCTTCGACCGGGGGCTGCATACCTGACCCATCCGCCAGGATTCAAAGCGACATAGCCATGTTTTACAAAAAAACCCTGGCTTTTTATTTTTTTTGGTACTAAAAAGGGGCACTTTACCGGCAACGCTTCTTTTATCGGGCTGGGGACGAGCGCCTCTGGGAAAGTGCTTTCTAGTTCTTTTTTTTTTTTTTTTTTAAATCCTCCCTCCCCTTTTAAAATGTGAATAATACAGGAGTGAAATCCCTCGGTGCCGCTGGATGTCTCAGGAATAGCTGGGCGCCCCGGGGGGGGCTGCAAGCTGAGACGCCGCAGGGATGTGACGGCTGCGGCCGGGAGCATCGCGGCTGCACCCAGGGCGCTCCGGTTGCAGGGTGCCGGCATCGCTGCCATCCTCTGCTCACTTTTCATGGCAGGGCTTCCCCCGGCTGGGTTTTGCTGCTGTAGATAAAGGGTTTCCGTGTTCAACTCCCCACCGGCGGCAGCTTTGCCAGCCTGGCACGTTGTGGCCATCCTGCCTGTGCCCGGCATCTTGAAACCCCCCCCAGAGATGGGATTTATTTTTTTCTCCTCTCTTGGTGCGACTCTCGCCTTGAAGAGCAGCGTTGGGTGAGGGCGTGCGTGGTGGGGGATGCCGCGGCGGTGCCGTGCTGTGCCCCCCGAGCCCACCAGCCCCCCTTATGTGGTTTTTTTTTTTTTTTTTTTACTGCCTGTTGGGAGCCGTCAACAGCTTCGCAACCTTCTCAAGTGCCATTTTATCAGCCCCCACCTGAGTGCCTGCTCCATCCATCCTCCCTCCCTCGCCGGGGTCATCCCCCCCACCCCGGTACCCAGCCCCAGGGACCCGTCGCCTGCCGGGGCGGTGGCTCTGCTTGCCAGGGACGGGTACGTCCCGCACCGGCATTCGTGCTGCAGGTTTTGTGCACTTTCCGTCCGGTAATTTATTTCTCTAGGTGTGTTTGGCGCGGGTCGGCGCGGCGGCTGGTTGCGAGCTCCCATCTTCCAGGTGCTTTTCTCGCGAGGGGGTGGGCTGCCGCTCGTTTTAGGGGGAAAAAGCAAAAAAAAAACCAAACCCCAAGGGAATGGGATATCTCTCCCGTCCTTTCCCTTGCGTGGGTAGCGCTTGGTGGGATGCGATGTGAACGTGTAGCCGGCCGTTGTAGGCGCACGAGTGAGTGAGTGCAAGTAGAAATATGTATATGCGTGTGGGTGGGTGGTGATAAGACACACACAAATATATATATTATATATAAATAAATATATTTTCCTTAAAGTGAAGATCCTAGGAGGTCTCTTAGGCCCTCAGATCGAGGGAGCGGCAGGGGCAGGGGGCGAGGACATCCTTTGCGGAGCGGGGACGGCCACTGCGGATGCAGGGACCCGGCGCCCTCGGCACAGCCACTCGTTTTGGGAAACCTGCTCTCCAAGCCAAAAAAATAATAAAAAAATAGAAGATATCCGAGGACAACTTAGCTTATGGACAGGAGCCGGAGGGAAAACACTTTTTTTTCTAAAGGCCCCCTTTCCTGACCTCCTTTCGTCTCCGTTTCCCATCCCAGCGACTTTCTCCCGGTTCTCTTTTATAACCAGGCTTGGGGCTGAAGAGCAGGGAGGGAGTGCCTGGCCTCGCCGGGACAGCTCCTCTGCTAGTCAGGGTATAGATTTGGGTTTTGTTTTTTTACCGTCTCTTCAAGCAGGTGTTTGGGAGGAGAAAAGCTCTCGCCAGTGGTTGCTGTTACAGTGAGATCAATAAAGATCTTGGTTCTATTAAATCGAGGTGCTGGAGGTTTCTTCTGACTGTGACTCGGGGTGTGGGAGGGATTTTTCCTTCCCTTCAGAGCAAATGCTGCCTGGGCTTCACCCCCCTTGCAGGTCAACCCTCCTTCCTTTATATTTTAGCTTTTTGTTTTGTTTTGTTTTGTTTCCCCCTCCCAAATTCTTTAGGTGAGTTGCTTTCCAAGCTTCCAATTTGAAAAAAAGGCAGATCTGGGCCAAGGACAGTAAATCTGGAGAGAGAGTCCCCGCCTCTCGCTGGGCATAACTCTTAAAAAGAGCAGGGGTCGGTCAAACCCAGAACCAAAAGCCAACGGTTAAGCAGGGGGGTCTTGATTGCAAAATTTCCTGTACAGAAAAATCTGATTTTACCATAGAAAGGTCTCCTGTGTACAAAATTGCTGCAAATTGGTCATTTATCCTGCACCACCAGGTGCAAAAACCTATATAGACCTGGGCATCAAACTAGAGAGGTGCCAAAGAAAGTCCTGCTCGGGACATGTCCGAGCCAGACTCCGAACGTGCAAATAAACTCCTGAACTTAAGCTGAGCTTAAATTGCAACCCCCCAGCAATTTCCCACATTGCTGCTAAATGTGTTTTTGCACCAGGCCGGGGGTACACCCCCCTCCCATAACCCCTTCCAGCTGATGCCAAAAGGAGCATAGACCTGCATGCTGCACCCATCCCTGCCTTGCGAGCGCTGGGCGAGTCCCCAAAATGTCAGCTGTGCTGCTAAGGCTGCCGTATAAACTGGGTTTTAGCTGCCAGAGGCTACAGAGCTGTTGCAAAGCCAAAGCTGGTTTGCACATCAGTGCTGGCCAAGGAGAGCAGGTGGATATGGGAGTGGGGGTACGGCCACCCCAACCCAGGCTCATCTTTGAGGGGGCTCTGATGGACCTTAACACCCCCCGAGCAGGCTCACCATGCCCAGGAGTACGTTTAAGCCCAGCCCCTGGCCTGACTGCATCATATTTAAGTTTTAAACCAAGTAGCAGCAAAGTCAGCCTTTTTTTATACCGTCCGCTCTGTACGGGTGGGGGCTCTGAGCAGCAAAAGCCTTTTCCCCCCGGTAGGAAGGGTGCTGCGGGGTGGGTGGGTGCAGGGTGTCCCCTCCCTCCGGCTGCAGCAGCCAGATCCTGGGGTGTCCCCCCAATTTTTTGTGGGTGTCTCAGCAAACTACCAGCAATCCCCCTCCCCACACCCTGGCGCCGTGACACCCCCGAAAGCGCATCGCTTGGGGATGCAGAGTCCCCGTGTGAAATACCGCAGCGGCACGCCGTATTTCCAAACCACCCACGCTCGCTCGGGTCCCACGGGTGAAGCCGGGAGGGTGGCACCAAGGGTGCCGCTGAACCTGGGTTTTGGAGGGGGGGGGTTCCTTGCGCACCCCTCGTTTGGCCGTACCCGGCGTGGTCCTGCTGTGACCTCCCGTGGATGTGGGCGCATATTGCAGCAGCGGTGCCTCCGCTCCGCCGGGAGCCCAGGGAAGGGCTGTCACATCATGCTGTTACCCGGGTTATTATTAAATTATTGTTATTCAATTATTTTTATTACTATACTCTTGCTTCTCGCGCTCCTCTCCAGCCTGATCCTGAGTTAAAAAGTGAGATGTAGGAGGGGGGGGTGGAGAAGGCAGCGAGGAAACGTCCTCCTTTGGAGCAGGCACCACTGTTGGTGCAGAGCATGCGTGTTGCACGGCTGCTCCCTCCCGCAGTTTCTCCCCGAAATCTGGCTCTGCGGGTTGTTTCTGACCTGAAGTCTCTATTAAGGAGTGTCTAAAGCCTGGCGGGCAAAAAAATCCAGAGGAAAGCTGGGCTCTTGGAAACAGGCAGCAAGACTTTTGAAAAAAATAAAAGAAAATCAAAATAAGAGATTTTTCCTTCCACCACCGAATGGGAGCGGTGGATCGCGGGTTGCTCTTTTTTAGTTCTGCAATGTTAGCCAATTTTGAGGCGTGTGTACGGAGGAGAAGAGCAAGACACAAAATACCACTCATGAGGCATTTGGGAGCTCCCCTCTTCTGGGTTTGGCTTTGCCTATGCGATGCCAAACTTAGGGGAGCGACAACTGTTTTCCTCCCCAATTTTGGGGTGCTTTTTTTTTTTTTTAAACCTGGCTTCCGAAGCCCCTGCAGTGAGGTGCATGTGTGGGGGGAGCCGCGGCTTTTGGTGCGCTCCTTAGGACAGGGGGAGTTTCTAGATGCTGATTTGGGAGCTAAAAATGGAGAATTTAAAAAAAAAAAAATTGGTAAAATTTCAATCTAGCACTGAAGCTCTGAATTGATAGCGAGCTGTAAACGAGCTAAACTGGGGTAATTTCATGTGCAGCAGGGTGAATGAAACCTTGGTTTGATTTATAGCTCTTGGCTGGAGTTTTAAACCAGCGGAGTTGCCGTCTGTGTGTGCGACTGCTGGGGTCTGCCCTGTGGCGTTCGGCTGTAAAATTCAGCAGAGCGGCTCAGGAAAGGGTATTTTGGCTGAGCCGAAGGCTGGGAGCCTGGCTAGTATCTAGGATCCTGATTAACAAACTTTCCAGCCCTGCTTTCCAGCCGTTACCATTTTCGGACTCCCTCTGGGCTCCGTTTACATTCCTGGCCCTCCTTTCCAGCACCGGCGAATGTGTTAATGCCGTTCTTCTTTTCCTTCGACCTGTTGGTGTCCTATAAAGATTTATTTGACGGTGCGGCAGCCGTGGCTGGTGCTGGCTACGAGCAAGGCTGAGGTGCCAGGACGTTGGGGTTCTCTGAGGGAGGTGGGGCTGGGGTCCTCCTAGATGGGACCCTCTGAGAGCTCAGACATCAACCCAAATGGAATGGGGGAAGGCAGCTAGGAGCTGAAGGAATTGGGTTTTTAATGGATTAGCTAAAATAGCGCCTTTCCGCGGCAGGAGAATAAGTGCAATGCCTGTTGGCAACGAGGGAGACCCGAAGTCATCTCATGGCTTGACTCTGTGCTGTGATGGAAACCAGCAGAAGATGAGCAGACCTTGATGCTGGCCCTGCTGATCCTGGCAGAGCTGTCGCAGGAACCCACCACGGTACCTGTACGTGGTGGGGAGCAGCCGGGTGGGCAGCAGCCTTACTTCCCCAGGCGTTTGAGTGGCCCAAACGAGAAGGGATTGCTCCAAACCTTGGGGTCCTGGAGCCACCCTGACGGTTCAGAAGATACCTCCAGGTCTGAAAGCCTCCCACAGGGTGGGAAGACCAAGCGTGGAGGCTCTGCAGATGGCTTGCTCTTAGGCCAGGCTGCTGTAACCAGCTGCGCGTGGGTCTGTGAAAGGGATGCCACGTATCCCGCTCCGTTTAGGGCGGCCGCTTCCCGCCCTGCCTGTGGTCCAGAGCCCTGGGACCTGCCCGTCCAACGGCGTGGGGGAGAGGAGATGGGCAGCATCCCTCACCCTGGCCCCCATCGCACAGGCACACCCCCCCCCCCCCTTCCATTTCTGGGAAGAGAAAGGGCATTTTGGCTTTGAGACGTGCAGGCCGTGCCTTGATGCTCCCAAAACTGCTCTTGTCCTGAACCTGGCTGGGGCGGTGGCATCTGCCGGTCCCCAATTTTGTCCGGGGGGGATGACACCAGGAGGGGATGTGAAGGATCAGGGTGGCTGGGGGGTGCTGCCTGCCAGGGGGTCCCCTCAGGGGTGGGTGCTGTGGGGGAGGGGATGTAATGTGGCAGGGGGTCCCCTCAGGGATGGGTGCTGTGGGGGGGGATGTAATGTGCCAGGGGTCCCCTCAGGGATGGGTGCTGTGGGGGTGGATGCTGCATGCTGGGGGGTCCCCTCAGGGATGGGTGCTGTGGGGGGGATGTAATGTGTCGGGGGGTCCCCTCAGGGGTGGGTGCTGTGTGGGGGGGATGTAATGTGCCGGGGGTCCCCTCAGGGATGGGTGCTGCGTTCCAGGGGTTCCCTGAGGGGTCCGGCGCTGTGGCCGGGGGGTGCCCGCGGGGCTGGGGGGTGTGGGGGGTGTCGCACCCCCCGGTGCCCCCCGGCGGGGCGGGCCCGGTGTGCGTCCCGGGGCGGGGGGCGGTGCTCGGCGTGGGGCCGGCCCGAGCGGCGGGGCTGCCCCTCCTCCGGTCCCGCCTCCGCCTCCTCCCCCCGCCGAGGCTCCGGCGGTCGGGGCGGCCGCGGGGCTCCGCTCCCGCCACCCCGCTCCCGCCGCCCCCATGGGGCGCCCGACGGCGCGGCCAGCCCGGCGAGGGAGCTGAGCCCGGAGCCGCCGCCAGGTACCGCATTCCCCCCCCCCCCCAAACCCCCCCGGGACCGGGCGTCTCCCCCCGAAACCGGGCATCTCCTCCCCCCACCGGGACCGGGCGTCCCCCCCCCACCTCCGGGACCGAGCATCTTCTCCCCCCCCCCGGGACCGAGCATCTTCTCCCCCCACCTCCGGGACCGAGCATCTTCCCCCCCCGGGACCGAGCATCCCCAGTTCCCCCGGGGGGAGACGGGGGGGGGCTTCATTTCCCCGTCGGGTGCGTGGGGAAGGGGATGGAGGGAGCAGGCTCAGCCGTGGGGTATCGGCTTGGAGCCGGGTGGCACATTGGGGGTGCTCCCCCCTCCCAAACTTTCCACCCACCCACCCCACCATCGAAAGGGGGGGGGGCAGGTGCTGCTGCTGGGAGCAGCCTTCCTCCCGTGGGGGCCGGGGTGCTTGTTGGGCTTGGGTGCTCTCACCCCAGAGCCATGGGGAGGGCGGTGGGGGGAAGCTTTATTTTGCCCCAGGAACACCCCCACCCCCCAGGGTGGGCGTGAGGTTCCCAAACCCCAGCGAGCAAGGTTTATCCGCAGCCAGCGCTGCGCTTCAAACCTCTAGAAAATAGATGGATAACAAGTTTTGAGGCCCAGCGTCCACCCCGCAGCGTCCTCCCGGCTCTTGTGCCTTTGCAGTCCCGTTTTCTATTTAAAAGGGGCTTTTCTCTCCCTCTTGCTGCCTGGAAGCCAGCCCCGCAGGAGACTGACCCAGACGGGGAGCCCACCGCGGCTGTCTGCCGGTGCCAGCTGTGCCTGCTGCGGTTAGAGTGCCCCAAAGTGAGTTTTGGGGTTTGCGTCCCTCGGCTGCCTCCCTTACACCCCCCAAAAACCGTCTGGGGAGCAGGCTTTGAAATGGGGAGCTGTGGGATGGCTCCCTGCTGGAGGATGAAGACGGAGGAGGAAGAGGAGCAGATGTAACCACAGTCCCTTCCCTGCTCGGGGAGCATCCCGGTCTGCGGTTTGGCTCCACAGCCTTCCATTTGGGAAGCACACGAGGGGCAGGAAACCTGGGATCACTCAGCAATAGGTTTCCCACCGGCACGTATGTTGCAGAGCCCGGTGGGCTCCCACCCCCCATCTAGGACAGGGTCACCCTCACTGCCGTGTCGCCTGGGTAGAGCCGGAACACGGAGAATATCCTAGGAGGAAAGGCTGCCCGCTCTCGCTGAGCTCCTGCCCGGCATCTGTAGCTGTCGGAGCTGAAAACTTCCAGAAACCGCATCCAGGCTGCGTTTCCGATGGCTGCCGGACTTTTCCGGACTCCTTCCTCGGTGCATTGCTCCTCTTAGCACCGGGGTGTGTGTGAACAACCACCTCTTCTCCCCGCAGCACTCCGGACCGTGGCACTCGTGACATCCCAAGCTGTGTCCTGGTTGTTCCCCCCCACCTCCCCCGGATGGGGGGGCAGTGGGTTTTGGGGTGGCTGGGCTGGGAGCGGGCAGGCATTGCCTGAGGAGGGAGCAGGCAGGCAGCGGTGGTGGGACATTTCCTTCCTGGAAGGCAGGAAGTGATTATGTCTTTGCACGAATGACACGGAGCCTAAAAATAACCGGCAGGTCTCTGTTGTGAGCAAAATACCCCCTGGGATTTGCTCGGTTTCGCTTTATTTAAGAGAGCGGGCTGGGGGAGAGCGAGCTCCCGCGCGCTACCGCGCTCGAAACCACCAAGCGCGCGACGGTGCGCGCGACAGCGGGTGCTGGCGTGCAAGAAGGTGCCGCTGGTCTTGCAAAAGGTGTGGGCTGCAGCAGCCCGGCTTTGGAAAGCGACCCCGTGTAAATGGAGCCAGCCCAGCCTTCCTCCCCCCCCGCCCCGTCGGGAAGGGAGCCGGTGGTTAGCTATGAATAGCACAAAATCATAGCCCTCGCCTTCCCGAAACGCCCTGGCCGGGCTTCTCGTGGCGCTGAGCTGCCCGGGGTTTGGAAGCGGGGTGCTGCGGCGTGGGTGCCACCCCGGGCTCCCCACCCTCGGGGTGAAAAATTTTGGGGGAGCGGGTTTGGGTGTAGGGCCGTGGTGCTTCTTGGTGAGTCGGGGAGTATTTGGTGTCAGAGGAAAGCTCCTCCGCAGGACGGTCGTCTCTTTGGAGATGCCCCCGGTCTTTTTCTCCATCCTTTATGGCTTTTTTTTTTTCTTTGCACTATTGAAAGGAAACTCTTCAGTAAGCATGCTCGCAGACCTTGAAACCGCTGGCAGCGGGCTGACGGCACAACCGGCAGTGCTGGCGCTTGCAAATTAGGGCTTTGTTCCTCTTTCCATTGACGCTCATTGATAAAACCCCTCACTTCGACGTCGGGCAGCCTGAGCATCTCCCGCCTGTCCGTGAGCCGCCTCTTGGCCCCGCAAAGCAGCACCCCAGGGAGCGGCGTGATGTGCGAGGGGACCTGGTGGGGGTCTTTAAAAAATGCGGTAAAGGAGTTTTGTGGAGGGGAGAGGGTGCGTGCGGTAGCTGCTCACCCAAAGGGCATCCTGCGCCTGGGCTGCTGTTGGCCGTTACAGGTGGGTTCTGTGCAAAGTTGAGGCAGCTCAGCCAAAAAAGCCACGTCTGCTTTGTATCCTGCTAACGAGATACTGGCGTTTATATCTTAAGTCCTCCCGTGCATCGCCCAGGCTTTGCTTAGCGAGGAAAGTTTGACATTGATGATTAATTATTCACTGTAAACCAGGTTTGGGAGTGGGGGCTGCAGCCCGGGTACCTCCCAACGGGTACCAGCATCCTCCCCATCGGTGGCCGCGTCCGTGGCGGGGTGCAGAGTCGCACCCACATTTCTGGGGTGATGTGCCTGGATGTGTTCTTTTTCCCTCCCTTCCTTCCAGTCTGAAACAGCTTTCTCTGACTTCAGGGTAAGGACTTTTACGTTGGAGGACGGGGATGTGGCGCTCAGTTTCCTGCCAAAAGGCAGGAGCGTGTCAGGGAGGGGGGTGTGAAACACCGGGGTCCTCGTTATCCCAGTGGTCCCGCTTGGATTTGGGGGAAGGCATCCCACTGATGCTTTCCCGTCCTCCTTGGCAAATGCCGGTGGTGGAGCACAGGGCGCGGGGGATCGGCAGCACTGATCTTGGCCCGATTGAGAAATACCTCTGTACTTTCTAGGAAATGCTGCTTATTTAGTTATATTTTTGGCCATCGGCGCTGGCTCTCTGAGAAGCCCGTAGCCCATGAGGATGGAGGGCGGTTGCTTTTGCTTGTTTAAAAATAATAATGAAACAATCAAAGCTTGTAAGATCAGAGCTGTCTGCTGCAAAGTTGGCTTTCCAGAGCTTTTTCCTCCCTGTTGCAAAGCGCTTTTGGGTTGGTTTAAGGCATTTTGGGTCACATTGCTTCCTTGCCTTATTTCACCCTTGCAGCTCGGCAGGTGAAGGACACGTTTCAAATAAACCATGGCTTAATTTGTTATTTCTCACCTTTCTTTTTTGTTTTATTATGTTTTTTTAATAAGCCAAGCTGCTTCCTTCCGGCATCACCTGGAACAACAGGAGCCCGGTTCCCACGCAGCCTCTGCTCCGGGATATCTCCCGACACACACGGGCTCCACTGGCAAAGGGCTTGCCATTTGTGGGTTATTTTATTTTCACTGTTTTTTGAAAAAGAAGGTTAAAGAGCACGCCAGGGCGGGGGGCTTGGCTCCAGCGCTTCCTCCGGGGTTCGGTGATGCCCCTCTGGCAGCGCCGGGGCTTCCTGCCGGCCGCCGCGGTGTTTCCTGCCTCCCTGCTTGGGTCGCCGGTGCTGGGTGCCCCCCGGTCCCTCACGGATGCATCCGTACCGGCTCGACGCTGAAAAGCTGCTAGGGCTGCCCCGCACCCAGGGGAGGGATGGATGTGTTAGGAGGATGCTGCAATTGCCGCTGCTTCCCAAAGGGCTTTGCACTTTATTTAAAAAAACCCAAACTGTAAAATAACCTGAGGATGCACGGAGGGACATTTATTTGATTTATTTCCTGCTGACAATGAGGCGGCCAGGCAAGTGCATGCTTCCTCCTCATCGCGGCGGCCGGGGCAGATGCATCCTGCAGCTGCAGCCCGGCCGCCCCCCGCTATATTTAGTCCATTGTTTGCTCCGGCTTTGAGTCCTCGCCAGGTCCCTGGCCACGGGAATAACCCCCGTGCCGGGCGGCGGGGGAGAGTTGCTGCTCTGCGAGGCGGGGAGGTGGGGGGCTGAGCACCGTACGTCGTCGTGACTTATGTGGGAGAGGCCGCAGAGCCCGTGCGCCGTCTCTTGGGATGCTCAAGCAGCATCCCGGTGCCGTCCTCCGGTGTTCCCAGGCTCGGCGGGACTGGCCATATTGGGAGAATGTCTGTAGGGGAAGGGAAGCATCTGTACGTTGCCTGCCCGGAGGCTCCGTTTTCTCTTTAGACAGGAGGAATAATTAACCGGTGGCCGCTGGAGCTTTGAATTTAGGCAAAACACCTGGAGAAGAACAGTGCCGGTTTGTTCGGGCGGGATGCCCTCTCGCAGGGTGTCGGTCTTTTTTGCGGCTGGGGAGAAAAAGGGCTCTTTGTTAAGGAGCCATGGCCACGATTTATCTCAGGCTTGGCTTTTAGGTCCCTGAGATTAGGGCTGCGAGTGCTGGCGAGGGGATGAGCTGGCTGGGTGAGTATTTCTGGGGTTTGTCCCTGCGCCCCTCGCCCTGTGGAGAAGATGTAGGCAGGAGGCAAGGATGCTGCGCAGGGGGGTTTGTCTCCGCAACCTCTCTCTCCTAGAAAGGAAACCCCTAAATACAGCATCGTGCAAGGGAAGGGATGCTCAGAACCGGCTCGCCCCGGCTAATGGCTAACACCGTCGTAACATCCACGCGGTTTGCATCTGAGCCTCCTAGCTTCTTAGAGTGGCATGAAAACAGAGCAAAGCCCCACCAGCTCGGCTGATTTTTAAGGAATAATTCAGATCTTAACATTCCAGGCTGAGATGTCGGATGCAGCGGGGTTCTTTTAACTATAGGTAAAATAGTAAAACTACTTTTTTTTTTTTTTACAGGTAAGTTGCCTGCCTAAGCACCTACTTAGTGTTTGCTAATTGTGTTCAACTGTTGGGGAAAAAACCCTGATATTTGGGCTAATCCAGAGCCCTTTGGTGGGCTGGTCCCCCCCGGGCTGGTGCCTGGGCTCCTGCCTGCCTTGGCTGGCCCGTGATGCTGGCTCTTGTTGCATCTCTTCTCCTTGCAGCCACCAGCGGTATTTGGGAGAGTTTTCAGGCAAGATCATTTTATCAAGTTTCCTGCATTTGGGTTTTGCTTCCCAGCCTGTCCCATTTTGTGTCCCAGCTTGCAGGTTGGGCACTGGGAGGCTGCAAGCCCTCCGGCTCCCATCAGATGCAGCAGTACCAGTAAATAGCTGCTCCCATACAGACAACACCAGCACTCCCCTCTTCCTGTGGCTTTTTAGAGCAGTTCCCGCGGTTGCCCAGAGCACCCATTTTGGGTAATTTCGGTACTTTTCTAGAAGATGCTTGCTTTTGCTGCCCAGCCAAGGGGGGGGAAGGAAGCTGAAATGTGATTTCCTCTCTCCATTCATTTTGTGGTTTGCAAAACCATTTCCAAATCTGCCCGGCGTCTTTTATGTCTGTTATTCGCCGATGTGGTTTGTCAGGCAAAAAATAATCCCTGGGGGATTTATGGTGAAGGTGGGTGACTGCAGTGGGGGGAGAAGGATGAAGGAAATAGAGAAGCTGCCTGCATCTGCCTGCAAGTTGGGGGGTGAGTGTCCATCCCCCAGCATGGGAATGCTGGAGCAAATCCAGAGGGATCAGTACAGCTCGTTGGGCTGCGCTGGCTGCTTTTGAAAAGATGCACCAATTCTGAGCAAAATAAGGAAAAAAAGTGTCCTGGCTGAATGCCTCCCTCCTGCTTGCTGGCTGAGCTCTCCAAAGCCACGAGTGCCTGCTCTGAAACACTCAAACCCTCCCTATATATATATATTTATTTTGCTTTATTTTTGCCCCAACAGTGTTTATGTGGAAGAAAAGCGTAAGGGGACTTGGAGAAATGGCACTGGCTTGAAAGAGCTGTTTTGTTGTTTTTGGTTTTTTTTACTCCCCTTCTCTCACATGTAAAAGAAACCAGGCTGCCTACTGGTGCAGAAAATTCACGGTAGAGCAACAAGTTTTCTGCAGAGCAGGGAAGGAAGATGGGGAGGAGGGGAAAATCTGTGCCGGGGCACAGCCGTCTCGAAATAGCACATTTTCCGGAGGCTTTCCCCCTCCTTGAAGCATTTGCAGCTGCTGGGGGCATCGTATTCCCTGGGATTGCAGTCGGGGACTGATCCTGTACTGCTTGCAAGGCAGCAGAAGCAGCTGCAAAAGCATTTGTAGGGCTCAGTTAAAGCCACCCCGGGTTTCCCAGCGCTGTGCATCGCCACCGAGCAGGTACCGTCCCCCTTCGGATGCTGCCGGGGTTATTCCCCGTGCAGCATCAGTAAGTACAAAGGAGATTTTATTGGGAACCGTCTCGTTAGGGGTGGGCAGGGTTTTATTTTTTTATTTTTTTTCCGGGCTACCCCCTTGCCATCTCTCGCTTCATTTGGTTACCAGGATCCGGCCCTGGCTGGCGCAGACAGTCAGCGCATTGTCCTGGACCGGTCGAGTGTGGCAGGATGCTCCTGGCCGTCGCCAGCCCCCCCCCCGCCCCGGGCTGGCTCTTTTGCTTTCATCCTTGTTTAGGGATGAGCTCCCTGGGGATCAGGGCAGGGGGGGTGTCTGCTTTTGGGGTCTCCCACCTGCGCTGGGGAAGAGGGTGCCCCTCTGGTATGGGAATAACGAGCTACATTAAAGGCAGCTTTCAGATTTGCTCATTAGTAGCTGGAGGAAATCCTGCATCCCGCTGCCTCGAGGTTCCCGATGTCTCCGGTGCAATCCAGGGCGTTTCTCGGCACTGCAGGATTATTTATGGCTGCGTGGGGGGCACCTTTCCTCCTTGCTGCCTCCCGCAACTTCTGAGGCTGTAAAATCACGTGCGGGAACTTCACAACCCGTCCCCCCCGGCTCCTCCTCTGCTTGCACGTGCATCGACACGCGTGTGTGCACGCACATGCATGCACAGCCTGGACCGGGGAGCAAACTCCCTGAGCCTCGCTCGCTGCTCCAGCCACGCTGGGCACCTCCTAAATCCTAAATTTAGTAATATTTACTCGCTGTTCAAGTGTTTTCTGCCTGGGGAGGGACCCCGGAGTGGTTTATGGGCCCTGGGAAAGCGAAGGATGAGGCTAAGGGCTGTGCCGCTGTGTCCTTCTGCAGTGCCATCTGCTGACTCAGCAGATTTGGAGGGGGGGGTTGGATCCAGCAGCGTTTTGCCTTTTTTTTTTTTTTTCTTTTTTTTTTTTCTTCTCCCCTCCTCAGCCCCACTGTCGGTTGCTCCGGGTCCAGACGCTCCCTGATGGGGGGAGCCGCATGGCGGGCAGGCAGGGAGGAAGAAAGCCCTTTGCGGGAGCGGGAGGGAAAAAGCTGGCTTAGCGTTTCTTCCCAAATGGGCCTCTCCTTGCCGGCTGTCCGTGGCAGGGGGGCTGCCCTGCACCCACCCGGGATTCTTCCTTCCTAAAACGGGAGTGGCTGGAAAAAAAAAAAAAAAAAAAAAAATTTCCTCCTCCCTCTCTCTCTCTGTCCTTGTTTCCCCCCCCCACCCCGCGGTCACTGCTGCCTCCCCATCCCGGCGCAGCCGCCTGCGGATTATGGGTACTACCGCCAGCGCGGCGCAGCAGGCAGTTTCGGCATCCCCCCTGGAGAGCGGGGCTCCGGGCGACGGCAGCATGGAGGACCAGCGCTCCCTCAGCATCCACTCCTTCCAGACCCTGGGGCTTCACAACAGCAAGGCTAAGTCCATCATCACCAACAAAGTGGCGCCCGTGGTCATCACGTAAGTCCTCGGCAGCCTCTTGCAGCTCCGCACCTCTCTTTTTCCGCAGCCTCTTCCCTAAATATTGCTGCTTTTTAGTCTTTACCTATGCCGTTATTTTTTTTTTTTTTCCTTCGCCCACCCGCATGTGGCTTTTGCAGGTACAACTGCAGGGAGGAGTTTCAGATCCACGACGACCTGCTGAAGGCCAACTACACGGTGGGACGTATTTCTGAGGCCACGCTGGAACACTACCTTGTGCAGGTGAGCATCGCCGCCACCCCACGCCGAACCCATTTCAGCCTGGCGTTTGGGGTTTTTGGGGACTAATGTTGAAGATCACCAAGAAAAAGCCACTTGTCTTCCCAGCTGCGTTCAAGCCTGCTTGCTCCAATCCACTTATTCCCCGTCTTCTCTCTGCCCATCTTATTTTGCAGGGGAAATATTTCATGGTCAGGGACGTATATGGCAAATTAGATGTCTTGAACACTACCGGCAGCTGCGGCGCTCCCAATTTCCGACAAGCCAAAGGAGGTTACGCCGTGTTCGGCATGGGGCAACCGAGCCTCAACGGCTTCAAGCTCGTGCTGCAGAAGCTGCAGAGAGAGGGCCACAAGGTTGGTGGGAGGGTGGAAATGGGGTTGGAAGAGGGCAGGAGAACTTTTGGGCAGCCTCTCCAACTCTTTGCAGGAGTGCGTCTTCTTCTGTGTCCGTGAGGAACCCGTGGTCTTCCTGCGGTTGGAGGGGGACTTCGTGTCCTACACCCCCCGGGGCAAGGAGAACCTTCATGAGAACCTCCAGCGCCTGCAGCGGGGGCTGCGGGCGGAAAGCCTGGAGCTGGCCGTCCGCAAAGAGGTGAGGTGGGACGGGAGGGGGTCATCACTGCACACCCCCCCCCCCCGCCACCGGCTCGAAGATGAGCGGGGGGGGTTGTTGGAGGTGGTGGGCGCCCCACGGGTTTTGATGAGGGGTCCTCATCTCCGCTAGATCCATGACTTCGCGCAGCTGAGCGAGAGCGTCTACTACGTCTACAACGACATCGAGCGCTTGCGGGATGAGCCCCACGCCGTGCGGGTGCAGTGCGAGGAGGACATCCAGGTGACGGAGGAGGTCTATCGCAGACCCGTCTTCCTCCTGCCTTCCTACAGGTGCTGCCCTTCCTCCTCCTCCTCCTCCTCCCATGCGGCCGGTGGCTTTGCTTTTGCAAGCCGGGCTCTTGATACCCTCTGAAGCCACGTGTCCTCCACCGTGGTGGGGACAAAGCCCCCGCCATGGCCCTGGCCTCCTGACAAGGGCTGTCCCCGTGTCCGGCAGGTACCACCGGCTGCCCCTGCCCGCCGAGGGAGCCCCTTTGGAGGAGCAGTTTGACGCTTTCATCCGCTTCCTCAGGGTGAGCCGAGGAAAAGCGCCTGGTCTGCGGGGCCACATTGGGTTGGGATTTGCTCCGGTGCCTGAGCAAGCGTGCCACGTTGGGGAGCATCTTCTGGTTTTGGCTTTACGCTGCCTGTTAGAGGATGCCTGTGCCTGCGGTTGCATCCCATTCCTGTTGCTGTAGACCTTGCTGGAGAAGTCCATGTTGTCCAGCTGCTTGTCCCTACCGCTGGCTGGAGGTGACCATCCCTCGCCACCTCCCAGCATCCCTGCGCAGTTGGCTTTTCCCTAAATGGGTTTGGGAGAAATGATCTGGATTTGGTGCAAAGGCTTTCAATGGCACAGCTTCTCTCTTTTTTTTTTTTTTTTTTCTTTTCTTATTTTTTTTGATTTTATTTTTTTTTTTAGCCTGGGAGATGAAATCTCAGCAGCTTGGGGACTGGTGGTGGGAACATCTCCGGTGGGGTGGACAGGCCAACGTCCGCCGGCAGCTGGAGAGGGCAGGGGGCAGGGGAATGCAGTGGATGGACCACCCGTTGGGCTGTCCTGGTCCATCCACACCACCCCCTGAGCAAAGGGGAGATGCCACCCACCCCTCCGCGCCTGGGCAGGGCCGTCGTCACCTCCACCCCGGTCATTGCGGTGGCAGACCCGGCTCTCCTGGAAGCCTCTGTGGTCCCCATCCCTCTGTCCCTCCCTCCTAGGAGAGCCCCAGCCTGCTGCTGCGGGACCCCGGCAGACCCCCGCCGGCACTGCTCTTCGGCTGCCAGACCGGTGTGGGCAGGACCAACTTGGCCATGGCCATGGGCACGCTCGTCCTCCACCACCACCGAGGAGCTGCCCAGAAGCCTGAGTAAGCGGGGCAACCCCTGGGGCCGGTGGGGTTGGGGGGGGATGCCCCGTGCCCCCGTGCCCGGTTTGATCTCCTTCTTCTCCACCCCAGCCTCCCCCACCCACCTAAAACATCTCCCAGGGACAGGCTTCGGGTCATCCAGACCTTCATCGAGATGGTCCCCAAAGGCCAACAGATAGTTGAGGAGGTAAGGGGGTGCCGGTGAAACCCCCGGTGGGGTGGGTGGGAGGGGGCGAGGTCGGTCCCTGTCCCAATTCGGGGGTCGCTGAGCCGCTTTCCGCTTGCTCCTCGCAAGGTGGACAGTGCCATCGCCTCCTGCTCGGAGATGCACGATATGAAGGAAGCCATCTACGAGTACAAGAAGAAGCTGGAAGGGATCGGGGAGGACTATCAGATCCAGGTACATTAATTAGAGGATTGCTTGGATGCAAGCCGCCTGCAAGGAGTAATTTATCAAGCTGTTTTTGCGTGGCGATGAGAAGAATGTAAATTCTGGAAATCTGAAGCTTCCTGTGAGCTGGAAATTTCCCAGGAATGTGAAACCTGGAAGGTTGTGGAGCTTTTCTCTTTTCTTTTTTTTTTTTTAACAATTGTTGAAGAGCCATAACATTGAGCAGGCTGGGATTTGGGGGGAAGCTGGCTGTTTTGGGCTTCACCGCTGCTTCTGGTAGATGACCTCGGGGCCAAATAATATTCTGTGCCCTGGTTTTGTCAGCTCTAAAATCAGAAAATCCATACCAGCCTGGGTGGTAAAAGTCCTCGGGAGTTGGGAGGGATTGTTGCTTGGAGGTTTTCCTGCAAATATAGTTACTCAAGGTCAAGCTTTTCTATCTGTAGATTTTTTTTTTCCCTTTTGTTTTGAAAAGCCATCAGGGTGGTTTTCCACACTGGAAAGCCATGGTCTCCCCTGTCTGACCAGGGGGCTCCGCACCAGGCGATGGAGGGAGGGAGGCAGGGAGAAAGGATGCTCAGATGGAAGTGCTGCCCCGATCCCAGCCTCTTTGGAGATTCAATTTTCCCATTTAAATGCTGAACGTGGAGTGGAAGTGCTGGGGCCGGTTGCAAAGGGCAATCTAAAAACAGGTGCTGTGTGGCCAAAGCAAATAGGCTGGAGCAGAAAAACACCATGAAAATGATTAAGCCATGGGAAAAGAAAGCATTTACTGTCACTTTTTCAGTGTTTAGTGGCAAACACCAAATTTTAGGCCCCCCCTGCCACTTTTAGGGCAGATTTGGGTATGTTTGGTGCTGCTCATGTGATGGTGAATACTCTCTTGTATGGTGGGGGAAGCTTGGGCACGGGGCAGGGGATTTTCCCGCTGCCTCGAAGCCTTTCCCTGACTTTTCTCTACTGGGGCAAACTGGTCTATGTCATCCTCGACGCCGGGGAAACAAACGGCTGGGGGACTGCGGTAAAATAGCTACAAGGAGTGTTTATTTGAAGTCTGCGTGGAGGGAGAGCAGGTTTAAACAATGGCGAGGGGCCAGGAAAATGTGCTGGAGGGGGGAGAGAGGATGAGGAGGGAAGAGGGGCTGATGCTCAGCCCTTGAGAAACAAGCCTGGGCTTGGGAGGGCTGGAGGGGCTGCGGGTGGTACCGGGGGGCTTTGCTGGGTGAGCTTGATTTTGGGGAGAGGTAGGGCTTTTCTGGGCACAGAGGAATGATGTCATGCTGGACTGTGGGTTTCTGCCCTGTGTTGGGGGGCCAAAAATGGAGATTTAGGTCCTCAAGCGATGGTGATGCAGGGGGAGGTGCATCCCAGCGTGGGATGCTGAGCTGCAGATGGATGCCCGCGGTACCCAGCTCTCCACAGCTGGAACGCCAGCGGATCATCCCCCTTTTCATCAAAAGCCTATTTAAGGGGAATATTAAAGAGATTTACCTTGGGTGAGAGCGCAGGACTCAGGAACCCAAGCACTCGGGGAGAAGCGCTGCTCTGTCAGCAGTGCCGCCGGCAAACCCCGGCATGGCTGCATCCTCGCAGGCTTTGTTTTGAGTTTCCAGAGCAAAGCCTGCTGCCCTGCCTCTTGATGAATGACAGCGGGCCAGACTTCTCTTGCGCAGAACAAGTAAATATTCATAAGTAAGTAAATATTCAGCCACGTAATGTTAGAGATGCGCAAGCCCCGCTCGCCAAGCCGACCCCCGTACATACACAGCCCCATCTTAGAAGATTTTCCATCATACCCTGGGGAGGGGATCCCAACGGGCTCTCCAGGGATGCTCCTGGATCCCGTGCTGGGTGCTCCTTCGCTGGCACCAGCGTTGCGGGTTAGTTTGTTGGATGGGATGCTCAGCTGTACAAACCCTGTCCCGAGGCAGCGTGGGGGTGGTTTCCAAATTATGGAAGATCCTGAGGGCTTGAGCTTGTGCCGCTGGGAGGAGAGAGCTGTGCTGGGACACGTGCCTGGTTTGGGTAATGATGAAGATGAGGAGGAGGAGAGCACGCTTGAAGACGTCTACATAGGCATTGTGATGCTTCTGGGGATGAAGGGAAAGAGCAGGTGCTTGGAAATGGAGGATATTACAGGGTGTGTGGCTTATGTCTCTTATTTAATAAGCTCGTCTTGCTCTTAAGTTCATCTAGCGTCACCCATCATTTTGGGGTCTGCCACCCCCCGAGATGCTGACCCCGGAGTGGGTCTGGGGTGTCCTGCTGGGCTCTGAAGGCAGACGGGGGGGGTCCCCGAGAGTTCCTTGACCATTCCTCACGTTACCCGGAGCATGGGGCTGGGAGGTGTTAATCAACACCCTCCCCTTGTGTTGGAGTCTCCCGTTAGCATCTGGACAGTGTATCCCCCCCAGGACAGCACTGCCCCTTGGGACCAGTTGGAACCGCTCCCGGTGTGTCCTTGGGCTAAAGGGAAGGTTTTGTTTGACCTGAAATGCAAATTTATGTCTTTAAGCATCATTTAATATGGAAAACTAGAAATGTTTCATTAAAAAAAAACCAAACAACAAAAAACATCAAAAAACTATATTCAAAGTTGGATTTTGTAGGTTCTCTGCCACGTTCTCATTTGGAAGTGGTTTCTTTCTAAACAAACAGCTTGGTGAAGTTAGCATGAACATACCAAAAACATTCTGAGTGGCTTAAATGGCATTTCTGCCCCTTTTTCCCCCCAAAAAAACTGCTCCATAAAAAAAATGCCTCGGGCCTGTTTACTACTTGCTTGTCTCTCTTCTAAGCCAGCCGCAAACAAGCATGTGTAGAGGTTTTTTCCCCCCAGCTTCCCAGTCTGCTCCGGGTTGCAGGACGGGTCAGCGTTGGGCATCACGAATCCCACCTGCCTTTGCTTTTAGGGGAGCAGCACCAAAGAGTATTTCCTCCAGAGGACTTTGCAGAGCCTTGAACGCTATTTCTACTTGATTGCTTTCAACTACTACCTTCATGAGCAGGTAAAAAAAAAAAAAAAAAAAAAAAAGCCAAACAACCCAACAACCCAAAACCCCCTCTTTTGCTTTTTTTTTTTTTTTTTTTTTGTCTTCCCTGTGTAGCGGGAGGGAAGGGGTCCCCACCTTGGAGTTTCCCAAGCAAATGCAAGTGTTTTTTTTGGTGGGGTCGGGGATGCGAGCCCAGGCTGATGGCACGTCCCCCCCCTCCTCCCCGGCCCCCCGCCGGCAGTACCCCCTGGGCTTTGCCCTCAGCTTCAGCAGGTGGATGTGCCGGCACCCCGAGCTCTACCGGCTGCAGGCGGAGATGAACGCGTCGGAGCTCACCGTCACCGGGGACCTCGTCACCAAGGGGACGCGAGTGCTGGTGAGTACCCGTCCTGGATGTAGGGATTCGGCTGGTGGCTCCTCGTCGTCCCCTGGAAATGGCACCTTCCCGGGATGCTCGCCCTCAAAGAGCTTTGATGGGGTGGGAGAAGCAAGGGGTTGCCCTTTTGTAGGGCAGGTGCTGAGTCTTGGGGTCTCTAGGTCTGTGCTGGGGTCTCGGGTCCATGTCCTGCTGGCATCCTCAGCAAGGATGGGCATGTGGCCAGAGACCCCCCATACGCACGGATGTGTCCGGCCCCGCAGACCCAGGGTACCGGGATGCTGGAGCACCCCGTGACGTGAGCCTAAGCTGCTAGCCTGGCTGCAGCTTCCTATTTCTTGGTGGTCCTCGGCTGCGGCGGGGTGAGGGGAGGCCGGAGCTGTTGCTTTGGCACGGTCTTGCTGCAAGAAGAGCATCTCCCACCTTTGAAATGCAGCCGCGTGGCTTCGAGCCCCGGCTGGCTGGTGTCGCAAGGGTTTGGGGGCTTCTCCTGAGCGGGGACCACGGGTGAGAGGTTGTGGTGCGCTGGGAACCCCCTCTGCAAACCCGTGGGTGGGAGGGGGCGGCTGCAATGGCCCGGGGGGTGCACCCCTTGCCCGGGCTTTGCTCCGCTGCAGGTGGCGGATGAGCGCTTCTGCCCGGACGTGCTGAGCACCGCCAAGGAGATGAGCGTGGCCAACTTCCGACGGGTGCCCAAAATGCCCGTCTACGGGACGGCACAGCCCAGCTCCAAGGTGAGGGGGGCACGCACAGCCACGGTGGGCAGGGTTGCCCGCAACGGGCTCCCAGCCCTCCCATCACCCTTGCCCACCCCTTCCCCTAGACCCTGGGGAGCGTCCTGCGGTACCTGACGGATGCCAAGAGGAAGCACGCCCGCATCGTCTGGATCAACCTCCGGGAAGAAGTGGTCCTGGAGGGGAACGAACAGATCTATACGCTGCGGGAGCCCGGGCACCTGGAGGAGCTGATCCCTGTGCCCGCCGCCTCGCCCCAGCAGCTGGAGGTGAGCTCATGCCCCTCGCAGGAGCCTTCATAGGTGATGTCCGCAGGTTTTGATAGTCCCTCACTCTCTGGAGCTGTTTGTTTTGGGTTTTTTCTTTTGTTGTTTTTTTTTTTTTCCCCTGTTTTGGCAATGAGGGGCAGCGGTGGTATTGGGTGCCGTGCTTGGCTCGTGCCCTTCGTGTCTGCTGGAGGCTGGGGACAGCCCAGTTGATGCAAAACCAGGTGGTCGACCTGCTCTTTATCGTACTGTAAAAATAAAGGAGTCCTCCTGACTTCCCTGTCACTATGTAAGAGTTTGCAAAGGCAGAGCAAAGCGGAGATCCTCCCCTGAAGAATTTATAGTGTGGCTTGAAAGCGAGGGTAAAAGGCACCCGGGGAAAGGAGAGCAGATGTTCCCAGCTGGGTTTCCAGAGGGGATAGGCAGTGGAGGAGCTTGGCTGCCAGCACGGCTGCGCAGAGAAGCTGTCTGGGGTGGTGGGAGATGATGCTCCTGAGGCTCCCATAGAGCATGGTGGGGACCGTGGTCCTGGGCAGAAGCGGTGGCCAGGACCTGGTGTGGGGTTTTGAGTTGACTGCGGGGTGTTTGAGAGGGATCAGCCTGCATCTGAAAAACCAGATTAAAATCCTGAAAATAATTAAGAGGAGTGGGTCTTACGGTGAGGGTTTCTCCATCCTCTACAGAAGCTAGAGGCTACCCTGAAGGGTGACCTGCTGAAGTGCCAGAAGTGGCTGGAGGTGTACCTGGAGGCGGAGAAGCAGATGAAGATGTTCAAGAGCTGCCTGACCACACAGGAGATCTTCAGCCAGCAGAAGAACGCCTGCCAGGGGCTGACCTACCGCCGTATCCCCATCCCCGACTTCTGTGCTCCCAAGGAGCAGGTACCCTGCGGACGGGACGGTGCTGCTGCCTCCTTTCCCAAGCCATCCCTGCTGCTGCGGGGTGAATGTCACTTGGGTGTCGGTGCCACCCAGCCCTGGGACTACGGTGGTGTGCCCAGGCTCGGTGCGGGATGCTTGCTGGGGCAGGGAGGATCCCCCAGGAGATGCTGCACTGAGACCCTGGGTGCCTTCAGCCGGTCAGGGATAGAGGGGAGGCTGCCGGGCTGGATCCGGCAGCAAGGAGCCAGGGATTTCAGCCTGGAGGCTGTAGGACAAGGGGGATCCCATGGTGGGGGAGGGAGGTGGGCAGCCTGTGCTGACCCATGGTGGGCTGCACCCGTAAAAACCCACCGGCTTTGCCCCCGGCAGGATTTTGACCGGCTGCTGGAGGCGATGAAGAGCGCCCTGGCCGAGGACTCACGGACAGCCTTTGTGTTCAACTGCTCCAGCGGCCGGGGCAGGACCACCACGGCCATGGTCATCGCTGTCCTCACCCTCTGGCACTTCAACGTGGGTACTGGGGTCCGCAGCTCTCCCTGGGGGTCGGGCCAGAGTGGGGGCTCCTGGGGGAGCTCGGTACAGCCGGCAGCAGCCGTTGCACAATGGGAGAACTAAAAGGAGCGTGGGGAGGGCCAGGGTGGGCTGCGGGGGGGCAGATGCCTGTACATTGGCGTCTTGCTCTGCCTAGCCCCCAGTGAGCTCCAGCAGAAGTGTGGGTGCATCCCTGGTGAGCTTTTATCCCGTTCCTGAGAGCTCCCACCCCAGGACGAAGGGTTAAGGGCAGGAGAGATGTGGTTCCCTCCTTGCAGAGCGAATGGTGGGGGTAAAATTTCGGTCTTCTCTGCCCAGGCAGAGGGGAGGTGGAGGATGCCGGGGGTCCTGGTGGGTTGGGTGCTGGGTCTGCATTTCTGCTCAGCTGTTGGGCAGCGGGGACGGGGCCGCGCAGCCCCTAATGGCACGGCCCTCTCTGACCACCCCAGGGCATCCCTGAGATGAGCGAGGAGGAAATCGTGAGCGTGCCTGATGCCAAGTACACCAAAGGAGAGTTCGAGGTGAGTCCTTGGGCCTGACTGTGTTTTAGGAGTCCTCCTCTGGGTTTTAGGAGTCCTCCTCTGAGCAGACTCTTTGCTACCTTAGCCACAGCTCTTTGTTTGGAGGGGTCGGGTCCTCTCCCGGGCAGGGACAGAGCAGTGGGGTCAAGGTGAGGAGGCACCTGGTGAAGCCCCTGCTGCTTCTGCCCATGCTCCAGGTGGTGATGAAGGTGGTCCAGCTCCTGCCCGACGGTCACCGGATGAAGAAGGAGGTGGACATGGCCCTGGACACTGTCAGCGAGACCATGACGCCCATGCACTACCACCTCCGAGAAATCATCATCTGCACCTACCGGCAGGTGAGCGTGTCCTCTTCCCCATTGGCACAGCGCTGCCCAGGTCCATTGCACCCCATCCCAGGGGGTGCAGCCAGGCTCCGGGACCAGCCCTGCTGAAGCTGGATGCTCTCTTGGGCTGAAGCTTTCTGGCATGTCACCAGAGAGGTGCCAGGGCTCTTTTGGTCATGGTCACCCAGGGCCGTCTTGCATCCCGTGCTGTCCCGCATCCGACCTGTCTGATGCTGTCCTGCATCCCAGCCAGCATCCGGCCTGTCTGGCACTGTCCCACATCCCGCCCAGCATCCCACCTGTCTGGCGCAGTCCCACATCCCTGCACCATCCCGGATCCCAACCAGCATTTTGCCCGTCTGGTGCCATCCTGCCTCCCACGCAGCATCCCGCCTATCTGGCACCAGCCTGCATCCCATCCCGCATCCCACCCAGCATGCTACCTCTCCAGTGGCATCCGGCATCCTGCCCAGCATCCCATATCCCACCCAGCATGCCACCCATCTGGTGCTATCCCGCATCCCAGCCAGCACCCTGCCCATCTGGCATCATCCTGCATCCCATCCCGCATCCCACCTAGCATCCTGCCCATCTGGTGCCATCCTGTATCCCACCCAGCATCCCGCATCCCACCCAGCATCCCGCCTGTCTGGTGCTATCCCACATCCCAGCCAGCATCCCGCCCATCTGGCACCATCCTGCATCCCATCCCACATCCCAGCCAGCATCCCTCCCATCCAGCGGCGCACAGCCGGCAGAGGGCAGGGCCGATCCGTTCCGCTCCGCTCCCAGCCCCGAAGGCTCCTCCGGCTCCTCCAAGCACAGGAGGGGACCCATCCTTGGGAGGGGACCCATCCGTACCCACGCAGGAGGCATCCCGTAGCCAGCCGAGCCTGGGGGCCACGGCCCGGTTTTACGTGGGAGCTTCTGTGGAGCTGATGAAGGGGAGAAAGGATAATTTTTATTAGATTTGGTTGTTTTTTTTTAAGCTATGCAACTGTTTCATGGGGTCTTGGAAGGGCTGAGCTTGGGGCTCAGCAATGTCCCTGCCTGGGCTGGATTGACCCACGTCCCCACCAGTGACGGCTGCCATTGACTCATGTTTTCAATTAATGGCCACAGATGATTGACTGGGGGAAGAAAAAACGAAGCATTTACTCACCTGGTAACATCTGCAGCTCCCTGAGCGTTTGCCTCACGGTTTGTGGGGTCCTCTGCTTTTTTTTGGGACTGGGAGGGAAAACCTGAGCTCTGTGGGCTGAACCACTGGGGACTTGGCTGTTTGCAGCAATAGCTAGTGTGAAATTATTGGGGATAAGTTATTTTATTTTATTTTTCCCCCCCTTTATGTATTACGGGGAGGCAGCCACGTGGCCGGCGGGAAGTCTCACCTATTTTATTGTGTGCTTTGCTGCTGCAAGAGCAAAAAACCTCCCGTGCTAAATGAGCGGCTGCCTGCTTATGGATTTAATTATGCTCTCCGGTGACCCCGAATGATCCCCTGCCTTGCTGCCGACTCCTGCCTCTAGACTCAGCCTTTGGGGGCTCCCAGGAGGAAGAATCCTCGCAGAGCAGTCTCACCCGCCTGCTCCCGGTGTGGTTTTTTTGTTGTTTTTTTTTCACAAGACAATTCCCGTGACCTCCTTGCCCCTCTTCCCGGTGCTTGGTGGTCAGACCAGCATGTCGGTGTTCCTGGGCCGTATCCTGTTTCCGGGCCGGCCGTATCCAACTTGTCCTGGTGGGAAAGCGAGATAAGGAGGGAGTCATCCGCTCCCCCTGCACCCTCTGCCCCAGGAAAAGCCTTTTTGTCACTGCCTGCATTTTGCGTTTCCCTCTTGGCTGCTCCATCCATCCCGTTGGATTTGGCTGCGCCGGGAGGGAGGCACATGCAAATGCTTTAATTTTTAATTATTTTTATTTTTTCCCCAGTGATGGGCAGCTTGAAGAAGAGGAATTACAGGAATTGTATATTCTAGGCGTTGCCCTAATCGACTTTTAATTAAGCCGTGGTTAGTGTTGAGAGAAACGTGGGGTTTGGGTGAACCAGCAGTGTCACGAGATGAATGCTGTGCACCCAGGGCTGACGCTGCTTTGTAGTCTGGGGTGCCTGCTGGGAGATGCTTTGCAGGGTTATAGGACAAGCAGGAGGGAAGGAAAAGGTGCTCTGGTAATTGCTTTGGTTTTTTCCTACCCCTTCCCACCCCTAACTGGGAGGAAAAAATAGGAGGATGTAAGAAAATGCTAAATAATAGGATAATAGAGAAATTATAGGATAAAAATTGATAAATAATAGGATAATAGAATAAAATTAAATAGGAGAATACAATAAAATGATAAATAATAGGATAACAGAATAAAAAAATAAAAAGGATAAATAAATAACATGATAAATAATAGGATCTGCTCTCTGCAAATAC
The DNA here is from genome assembly GCF_964188355.1 of Buteo buteo. Taxonomy (NCBI): domain Eukaryota; kingdom Metazoa; phylum Chordata; class Aves; order Accipitriformes; family Accipitridae; genus Buteo; species Buteo buteo. The sequence goes on along the minus strand of NC_134174.1, from coordinate 30,409,102 downwards.
TGGCACACACGTGCAGAGGAGACACCTTATCCAAGGGCAGAACCCCTTGCCTGGTGCTGCCACGAATAGGGGTGCAAGTGGGTTGAACAAACTGTGATTTTCAAAGCCCAGGCGTGGAAATTGTTTGTGTGCCGTGGCAACGGAAGTCCAGGGAAGGACCTAGAGAAAGTGGAGCTGGCTCATGCCCGAGGGTGGGTTGGTGCTGACACCAGAGCGAGGAATTGCTGCTCTTTGGGGTGGTCTGTGGGATACGCAGCGGGATTGCCTGTGGGATTAGGGCTCTTATGCCGGCTGGCTGTTTAACCCTTATTTATTATTTATTAATTCCTGGAGGGGGCATCACTGCAGGGCTCATCTGCTCTTAAAATAACGGCTATAATAATAATAATATAATAATATATGTAATAATACAATAATGGGAGGTGTGATGGCCACCAGCCTTGGAGTAGGGCACTGGGGGGCTGCCGTGGCCTCCTCTCCTCCAGCAGCAGAGGCTGAAGCCAACTGGGGGATGCTGGAACGGGACATGTTTTCCCCTGGGGAAATGCTTTGCAGGCCAGGAGCTCATGGTTTCGGGTACGGTTTGCACCTGGGCATCTATTCCTGGCTCCTGGGCACACACCCCATACATTTAGCAATGCCTCATCTATTTTTTGAGGGCTGCACAGTGAAGGGGAAGTTTTTATATGCTGGAAACCACAAGGTAATGGGGGTCTGGGCTGCCAAGCCGCAGCGGGAGCGGGCTGGAAGGATGCGCTTATTTTTATCCTCAGAGTGGTCCTCCCTCCTCGGCTGGAGGCGAGGTGGGAGCTGCAGGCTGGGCTGGGCTCCTCGGGGTGGGGGGATAACGGGGTCGGAGGGCTGGCGCGCAGCAGCGTATATGGCTTTTTTACCCAGTGTGAGAGGTCCTCGTGGGTCCTTCACCACCAAACTTCACACGTGGGATGGAGAGCAGGACCGTGGATGAGGACTGGGGCAGGAGCTGCCTCTCGGATGCTCTCCCAGAGTGGGTACCACAGGCATCTCAGCCGCTTTCTTGCTTCTTCCAGGGGAAATCTGGCAAGGACGAGGAGGAGACGCGGACGCTGCAGCTGAGGAGCCTGCAGTACCTGGAGCGCTACATCTACCTGATCCTCTTCAACGCCTACCTGCATCTGGAGAAGAAGGACTCCTGGCAGCGGCCCTTCAGCCTCTGGATGCGCGAGGTGAGGCTCTCCCTGCCTCCACCTTGTATTTAGAGGGCGCTGGGAAGCAGACCTCCGTCTTTATTTTATATGTGATTTCTGTATGGTTGTTGGGGGCATCGTATATGGTCCCTTCGCTCTGGGTGAGCTCCCGTATCACCGGGCTGGTGGCTCTCCTTGGAAAGCCGGGTGGGTCACTGGAGATGGGTGACATCCCACTACGTGGATGGGGTGCTCCTCCCACCCCAAACCTGCCCTTTTTTCCTCTTTTGAGTTTCCCAGGGTTTTATTTTGATCTGGCTGTGATTGCAGCATCTGGGCCTGGGAGGCCACCAGCCAACCCCCCCCCACGTACCTCTGCTTGGCTTGGTTACCTTGGCTGGCTCTCCTTGCACCCAAACCCACCTCTGGTCTCTTTGCAGTGTATTAAAAATAAAATATCCCGGCCAAGTGGATCGGGGGAGTGAAAGGAAAGAATAATTAAAAGCAGACCTGCTTTGCCTTGCCTGGCTGGGGCAGGCAGCGCAGGGGATGGAGGGCCTGGGAGGATGGGGATGGTGCTGGGCATCCGAGAGAATTGGGACCCAGCTGAAAAAATGAAATGGGAGGTGGGTGAGAGACCCCAAATCATCTATATTTCCATCTTTTTATTATTTTTTGAATTTTTATTATGCAGAGATCAGTTTTTCTCTCCTGGGTGTGCATGGTGCTAAGTGGGCAGCGCCTGCCTTTGTGGGGAAAAAAACCCTCATCCCTCCGCCTGCCTTTGCCAGTGCCGCTAATTCATATTGGCATGTTTGATCCGCCAGGCGGGAGATGAAAGCGGTGGCTGCCAGCTCTGCTCACCGTCCCCCCTGCCCCATCTTGCTGGACGGGGCCGCAGCGAGGAGGGGGGGGGGGATGGCCGGTGCCCACCCCGGCGTGGCATCCCGGTTATGCCGGTGTTTGCATTGCCTGGCGGAAGGCGGTGGCTGGACCATCTTTTAGTGGAGATGTGTGATGCTTGCTGTTGGCTGGATGTGGGATGCATGGGTTTAAATGCATCTCTAATGCTGCATCTCTAATGCTGCATCTCTAATGCTGCATCTCTAATGCTTGCATTTATATCTGCCCTGTCCCCCCCGTTTGCTGGAGGGGGGGGAAAATTACACCCAACCTGTGGCTACAAGGAGCCCTTGACCCCAAAAGCGTCCCTTCCTGCTGCATAATCCCTGCATTTTTAGCAAAAACAAGGCGCCATTGTAGCTTTTTGGCAGAAGGGTGCCAAAGCCAACAAACCCTGCAAAGGCTGACCCCAGCAGCGAGGAAGCAGCTTATAAAATGTTAGAGCTGGAGGAAAGCTGGGGGGGCTGCGGGAGGCGGGTGGGTACCTGGATGCGGGGAGATGCTGGGGACCTTCCCTGCGCATCTTCACCTGGGAGGATGCTGTGGGGGGGGGGTTAAATCTCTCTTCTCCCTCTGTTTTCAGGTGGCGGCGGTGGCTGGCATCTACGAGGTCCTGAACCAGCTCGGTTTCCCTGAGCTGGAGAGCCTGGAGGGCAAACCCCTGTGCACGCTGCGGGGCCGCTGGCAGGCGCAGGGGGGCACCTCCCGCCCTTTCCGTGGGGACTTCGTGTAGGGTCGGGTTGTGGGGGGACCCCCCTGTGGCTTTCTCCTGGCGCGGGGAGAGGAAAAAGACTGTTTTCCCAAAATCTGGGGGTGTGGGGAGGGAGGGGTGAGCCCCGAAACTGCCTTAGAACGTGGGAATTTCTGGGGTTCTTTTGGATGCAATAAAAATATTGTAAATTAAAAATCAATCCTTTTAGGCAGGTGCTTAAGTGCGAGCTGGTGTGATTTGAAAAGCGGCTCTGAAATGCTGGGATGCCATCGCTTGAATTTGGTGGATGCACAGAATCATGCCAGATTTTTCGAGACCATCCCCACTTTCTCCCTAAACCAGTGCAGCATACATGCACAAGTATCATACATGCATATATATGCATACACATAAATATATATATAAATATATAGCCATATATTTATGGCTCCGTGTGTGCATATATATCTATATCTATCTGGAGCCATATACACTTGTAGCCTGGATTAGGGCTCACAGAGATCCCGGTCACTGGAGACCTGGGTGTTTTTAAGGTTTAGGCATCTTTGTTGGTTCTTCCCAACTTTTTTAGTCATGGATGCAGCTGGGGGAAAGGCGGCCACGGCCCCAGGCTTGGGGGCCCCGCTGACCCCCAGACCTGCCTTTTCATTGCCAAGGTGATGCTGGGGGGGGTTTAGCTGCTCAGCAAAGAGGAGACTTAAAAGCATAATTAATGTAGGGATTTACTTATTTCAGGAAAGGAGAAAGGGAAGAGTGAAAAAAAATAAAGTTAATCAAAAGAAGATGCAAAGAAGGGCTCCAATGCCCCCCCTTCCCTCCCAGCAGGGGGAAGAGGAGGCTGGAGGGCGATGGGGAGGTCACTGGTACAGGCGGCAGCCCGGATGGAGGGATGATAAAACAGGACGGGGAGCACAAAAGCAGGAGCACACGCTCCATCTCTCCCAGCAGCTGCTTTCATCTGCTGCCAGTGGCAGGAGGCGCAGGCGGCAGAAATTCAAATGTAGAGGGTGGAAAGAAAAATATCATTTTTCAATAGCAAGGGATGCTTTTTCTTAAACATTGGGATGGTTCCTGCTGTGGCTGCAAGAGCCCCGATTCCCAAGGGGTCCCTTGTTCTTTTTGACTTAACCATGCATTTTGGTTTTACTTTTTTTTTTTTTTTTTTTAAAATGTAGAAATACCTGCCTGAATATTTTGTCCCTTGTTGAGTATTTCAGTGTTTGGATAATTTGCTGCTGATGTAGTAGTACAGTTGACTTAGCGATTTGCAAGAGGCTGTTGATGCTATTTTTTCCTCTTCTTTTTCAATGGAGCACGTGCTTTCCATCTTTGCCGAGCCACAGTACATCTCCATTTATTCTGCCTTACTAAAGAAATTACCTGCAGGCTCCTTTGCTTTCAGCCAGGCTGCAGATGCAGACCCTTCTCCTGCCCCCGCCAGCAACCCTTGGAAGTCCTGCCTAATAGCCCTGACTTAATTAGGCAGGGTTTTTAATTGCTTAGGAAATCCCAGCCCCTTTAATCTTGGTAATGAAGGCTGGAGCTTTGCATCACCTGGACTGCGGGGCTCAAAGGCTTCTTTCCGCTTTCCCACCATCCTAACAAGTGATTTCCAATGTGGGGTAAAAGCAATTGCCTGGGAAAAAAAACCCCACCAAACCCTTGGAGATGGGAATGTGTTTGAACGTGAAAAATCAACCGTGCTGTATTTATTTCTTCTTTTCCCCAGGCTGGGAAGGCAGAAACCTAGCTCCCTCTCCCAGATGATAAGTTAAACCTGGCTCTGAATGGGTTTTTGAGGGATTTGCTCAAGCTGAAGCTCTCAGTGCAAGGTGGGGGGAGCCAGTGGGGGGGGATGGCTGGGAGACTGGGCACAGCATCCTCAAGGGTGCTGGGTGACCTGGTCCCCATCAATTCTCCCGTCCTGATTACTGCAGCAGATTGCTTTTCTGCAAATTCAGTTCATGGTTTCCCTTCTTCCCACCGTTCCAACTCAGCCGTGGTCGCACCACTGAGCTCTGCTGAGATATTCGGGCGTGCATCTCCATCCCGACCTGCAGGACTTTCCTACCCTCAGCACCCTCCGCGGGCTCAGCCCATGTCCTCTGAGTTACGGTTTTGCCGCTCACCGGTGGCAAAAGGCTCTGAAAGCGTTCAGCTGGAGACAAAGCAAACAGGGTGGGGATATATATCATATATAGAGAATATAGAATAATTATAGAATTTATATTATATATTATTATATGCTATATTGTATATAGTATACATTGTATATTATATATTGTGTATATATTGTATATATATTATATAGATCTTATGTACTATATAGAACACAATTATACAATAATATAAAACAATTATTCTATATAATATAACGTAGAGAATATATTCTATATAATAACACACATATATAATATATAAAATATAAAGATATATTTAAAAAGCAGCTATTAGTAAGATGGGGTTAATGAGCTGACCTCCAGCCTCAATGGGGTATATTCCCTGCCAGAAGCAGCATTTCAACCCAGGGAGGCATCAGTAAGGGGGTCTGTGGGCAAAAATACTTACAAAAAAGAACTCCAAAGGGTGGTTTTATATTTAAAAAAAAATGCTATTTTCCATTGGCTGGGTCTGCTAGCTGACCTTTTCACTAGAAATTGCGTAGTGTGAGGTTCAGGGAGTGAAACAAGCCTTTATTTTTTTCACCTCTGTATTACTCCTGCCTCCTACTCTGCCCCGTTTTTTCAGAGCCGGTTTTGCTCAGCCAAGGAAAGCCCATGGAAAGAGCGGTCATTGATTGATTTAATTGATTTTCATGAAAACTGGTTTTCTGCAGGTTTCTGACCCTCGGTTAACCATGTTATACTCCTATTTCTCTGCTCTCCCCATCTTATTGTTCGGGGCTTTGAGTGTGGGAATACAGCCAAGGGGATCCGAGGTTATTTTGGGGCACATAATTAAATATTTAAATCCCAGCCAGCAGTCCTAAGGGATTGATTTCAGAGCAGGAAACACAGATTCCTGGCTGTTTTTTTGCTATACCGGCCCAATGGTATAGCATCCATCCATATGGCCGATGGTATAACATCACCGTGTTCTTCCCGGGTCTGCATCTCATTTCCACGGGGCACCCAGGGCATCCCTACAGCTCTGGGTGTCATTGCCCATTTATTGGGCTTTGCTTTATTTACAAGCTCTTTTTTCCCAAACCCACAGGCTCCTGGGAAAATGGGAAATTGCCGGCTCTGCAGCCGCGGGAGCCAGCATGCCGTCTTTAGGGATGTGACGTCCGGGCTGCCTAAGGATGCGAAGCCGGGCTCCGTGTTATGGCGAGGTAAGGGGAGAAGCCAACACCCCCCAAAATCGCCCGGCGTCCTGCCTTGCACCCATGTTTGTACACACAGGCTGGGGTGGGTCATGGAAACTCTGAACATCATGTAAAAAAAAAAACCCAAACCAAACCCCACCCCTTATTCTGCCTATGGAAAAAGTTATTTGCAGCATTGAAAATGGTCTTTGTGGCAACAGCCCTGATGGAGCTTGAAAGAGATGAGATGCGGGGCTGGAGAATTTTGAAAAGGGGCCCACAGCTGCCTTAACAAATAGTGTTAGCCGGCCTTTTACCTGTGCCAGAGAAAATATATATATTTGATATATATTTTTACATATATATATTGCTGTAGGGAGCGAATTTAAAGGCTGCCATGCCAACAGAGCCTTGCCCACGTGCACCAGGCTGGACCGCATCATTTTCCCAGAGAAATCCGGGTGCTGCATCGCTGTCGGTGCCTCCCTCCCTGCAGGGCTGGGACATACAGCCTTAAGGGCATCTTAAGGGTAAATTGTCCTCAGGTGGGACCTGCCTTACACTCCCCCCCCCTCCCCAGGAGCTGGAACCCAAACCTGGGGACACCAGAAGCCCCCCCCCCAATTTCTGCTTGCGCAGCAGTGATGTTTGCATTTCTCCCCACGTTGCTCAGGAAGTCTTGAGCACAGAGCAAAGGAGGGACTTTGCTTGCTCCTGCACGCCAAAATACCCTGGATCATCATCAAAGAGGGGTTTTTTTTGGCCAGTTTTGGAGTCCAGCTCCATTGTCGTAAAAGCAGTGAGTGATTTTATTACTTTTTTCCTTCTTTCTGGCTGCAGCGTGGGGGTAACGTGGCAACGGTGACTTTTCTAGCTGTGCTCTGCTACTGGCTAACGAGATTATTTTTTAAATGGATAAGCATGTAGTTATTAATGCTCCTATTTGCCTTCCCGTCCCTGAGGGTTTGGTGTATGCCGATGTACCCTCGCCAGGTTTTTCACTGCAGTGCTGCACGCGTGCTCTTCTCTCATAGCAAAGTCACAAATAAGGGTAGAATTAAAAAACTCACCTATATGTAATGAGACGTGATTAACCGGTAACCATTGGCAGTGCTAAATGGTATTCACTATCCATGCAGGGGTAAAAGCTGTGTCTTACATCCCTACTAAAACATACATTAATATAAACCACTTCTTTAAATTAAAAAAAAAAAAAAAAAGAGGAAAACCTTTTTGGAACTGCCTAAAAACCCTGTGACTTCATCTGTGGGAAGTTCGAGGTCAAAAGCTGCCTGGTAAGTGGAGGTACACCCTAATTCTGTGCATGGGCGAGGGCATCAGCGCTATGTGATGGGTACAGATGTGCTTTCTCACTGCTCAGCCTTCGCGTTCAGATGACGCTTGTTTGTCATAAGCAATATTTTAGTGGAGAGTTGCACTGTGTTCATCCACGTGTACCCTTAGATCAGCTGCCTCCCTCCAGAGAAAGAAAAGCTTTCTGCCAGAAACTATTTTCTGGCAGAATAATAATCCATATAATAAATATGTGTAGGAAATAAATACATCAATTCACTGCACAGGGGGTGAAAAGGTGGCAAGGGTCCACATCGCAGCTCCGCCATTCCCCGTGAAACTCCCCCTGAATAAGCCAGCCTGCGGGACCCCCTTTATTTTGGTAAGATTATCGATAGGCTTCTTTTTTTTAAACGCAAAAATGTGCAAAAATGCAGCTGGTCCCGGCCAGATTCTCCCTTTCTGCATCTTTGCATCAGATGGGGGCCCTGGCAAAGGGACCTCTCTTCGGGCTTAACAGAGGTAAAAGGAACGAGGCTCCTCTTACCTTGGCCAGGGTTCCCCCCCCTCTTCTGGGTGAGCAGAAATCCTTGGAAGCTTAAGTTCACGTGTCTTTATGTTTTTTCGTACATCGAAAGGGGAAAATACACCGAGGAGCCAATATTCCACTGGCACATGGGACTGCAAGGGGAAAGCTGCCGCAGCCCCAGATAATCACTGCAGCTATCAGGGGCTTCAGGGCTGTGGTTTTTTTAAAGAAAACCCCCCTTTTTCCTATGTTCTCCACCCAGCTGTGGCAGTTCTGCTTAATATAAAATGTCAGATGTACCCAAGTCCCATGGACATCAGCTTTTCAAGTACCAACTCAGGAGTATTCCCTAAGCATTGGTGAAAATAAAGCCTGTTTTGGGGCTGGGGGATGATATAATTTCTATTTAATGAAGCAGGCGAGGGTGCGTGGGAAGAGGCTGAGCTCAGGGGAGCTGCTGGCGGGCTGGGGTGAATGCGGTGCTGGGGAGGCATGTGCTGGCACAGGGCCACCGCGAATAGCTCTGACATAACGGCTCTTAAAATAATAATAATAATAATTTCCATGTTTTTCTTTCTATGATGTACCTCTCTAGCAGAACCCCCCGACGAAACCATTGGACCTCTGCAAAGAGAGCGCATCTGTGTTTCATTTTATAGCTGAAGAATAGTAATTAAGATGCTTTTGCAGAGCCAGGGCTTGGAAAACTAAAAATAAAAGCCATATAGGCACAATACCAGACCTCCGAGCACCATAAACTTGCCTTTCCCCCCCGTTTTCACCCTCCCAGACCCATCAGACACCCGAGCATGGCTCATTTCGGAGCCAAGCCCCCCATCATTTCGGGGAGAGAAGCGGCAGGTCCGGGGTGTGCTGTGGAGGCAGGAATAAATAGCGGGCTGAAAGGGGATGGTGCAGAGAAGGGGGATTTTTGGCTAAATCCAGAGGAGCCATGCAAACGCTGTCCTACATGGAGGGGAAAGCATCCCTGCAGGTATCAAGGGGAGGTTTTCCAAAGCCTGAAAAATTGGGGGTATCATGCAAAGCATCAGGGCTGCCTCTTTTCTTGCAGCAAAATGTGTACAAACCGTGGTCCCCAGGCCTGAAATGACTTTTCTCCCCTCTTTCTCACATTTGAGCTGTGACTATTGCAGGGAAAAAAAAAAAAAAAGAAAAAGCTGTTTTCTGGCTCTCCACCACCCCAGGGTGCTTCTAGCCCCATGCAAATGAAAAATTAATTTTCCCGAGCTCGAGCTGAAAGCACTGAAAGAGGAGATGGAGCTCAATGAGATTCACTCGAAAGCGCTCGCTGGCTGGCAGGAGTTGTGCCGCAATGATAACTCGGCCGAGGGGATGAGTGAGGCCCCGGGGGACTGGGAAATGCTCGGTAGCTAGCTCGAAGAGGCAAAAAAAAAAAATAGATTTGGGTTTTACACGCCAGTAAGCTTAATTTTAGCAGGAGGATGATTAAAAATTAATAAGGTAGTCAATGTGTAGAGAGGGATAGGCGCATCTGGAGGGATGCTGGGCAAGGCTAACCCAGTTTGTGTTGGGCCTCGATGGGAAAAATATTGCCTTAAATAAAGGAAAGGGCTAGGGATGATGAGATAGTGGGCAGGGATGGATGTCTCCCATGCCAGCCCCATGGCGTGGGTGCATATTTTGGCAGGGACAGCTCGTCTCCCGCATGGAGCCCCAGAGACGAAGCGATGCTGGTGGGATGCGGGTGATGCTGGTGGGATGCGGGCGATGCTGCCTTTAGCATCATGCCCCCCCGAGTAGTAGGTGGTCCGAGCCACGGCGGCTCGCCGGCACGGAGAGGCTTTAACAGCCGTCTGGGTCCCGAGGATACGGCATATATATTTCTTTTGGATGCCGCAGTGATCAGGCGGCTTTAAGCCTCTATGTAGGCACTGTGTTTTTGGGAAGGAGCGGTTAAATAGGTTTCCGCCCATGACAGCGGGGAGCCCCTCACCCAGGCGTCTGGGCTGGCTGGGCAGCTGGCTTATTTAAACTGAGGTGGTGCTGAACGCCTGAACTCCTCTGCGGTCCCGCTGACCCGGAGTTCAACATCTGCCGTGGCTGGGCTCCGTGTTGCATTACAGTTGGAAAACAAGGGGGTTTGGGGGCTTATTTTTTGCTTTCCCATCGGCAGGACCCAGCCACGGCGGTGGAGATTTCTCCGCAAACCTTGCAGCGCGGTTCCTAGAAGGAGAGCAACTTTTTCCCTCCTCTTTTCCAAGCCTTCGCCGCTGACAGTAGGGGCTGGAAGCCATCCAAGGCTGTCGGTGTAAATCTCACTGACCTTGTTTCACCATCCCTTAACTTGCAGTTCAGCATCTCCCATCAGCCGAGGCCGGCGTCGATTTCCACTTTCTGGCTCATTTATTCCTTTTTCAGCTTTACGGTTTCGTTTCCCGTGCTTGCTTGTTCATCCCTGGGTGGGCAGGGAGCTGAGGGGGGGCTCCTGGCCCCTAAAAACCTCCCGGGTTTGTCCCTGTGAGGTTGCCAAGATGAATATCTTGCAGGAATTTGGAGACGCAGCCGTAATCGAGTGCTCTGCAAGGAGATGTGCTTTAGGGATGAGCCTGAGCCTGGCCCGCGGGAGAAGCGATGCTCAGAGGCGCAGCGTGATGCGGTTAGGTGGGATGAGCGGGAGATGCTTCCCCTCGGATTGGGCTGGGTGCAGGGCTCTGATCCCAGCAAAGGCTGCCCGGGTGCCATCAGGAGGACCTGTGCCCCGGGAGGGTTTGTGCTCTGTCCCCGTCTTGGTGCAGGGTATGCATCTGTATGGGAATTTGTCACTCTCTGGGGGATTCTTGCTGTCATCCTTCATGCATTATCCCCACCTTCCTGCGATAACTTGATGATGCGTTTGCTGGCCAGCTGCTTCCAGGGGTCGTTGACTGCAGGGGAATGGCCTCATGCCACATGTTTGTGGGATGCTGGCCTCGCCGAGGAAGCAAAGAGGCTGGGAGCCTTTGGAGATGTGGGCTGCAGAGCGGCCGGTGATGGGAAGAGGGTAGGACCTTGCACCGCAGGAGTTCACTGCGGTTTCCCATCCTGGCTAGCTTACCCGCTCCGGAGACCCGCCTCTCCCTTCTGATCTTGGAAAAGGGCATTGGGAGCCTGAGTCCTCCTGAAAACCCACAGCATCCTGTGCTACTTGCTTCCTAGGTGCTAAATCCATACAAAGAACTTGGTTTTCCAGCTGCGGTGAAGTCTCACCTTCAAAATTGTGATGATGGCAGCGTGTTTGGGGCCTCACGGGAGAACGTTGCCAGGCGCTGCCGTCGTCGCTTGGCTTTGTAATAGCATCCAGCATCTTTGGTATGTTAGCAGAAGCAGTTTGGTGGCAGGCTGTATCAGACGTGCGTATTTGCATTAGTATTTCCCCTGAACAAAGCTGAGTTCGTGCACGGGTGTTGCGGGTGCTTGTGTGCAAGGGACCCAAGGGGTGTGCGAGGCAGATGGGCATGGCTTTGCTTTTGCACTTCTGGAGGAAAAGCCCAGAAGCCTTTAAGTCGTATCCCCGGACCTTTGTGGAGGATTAGGACAGCTAATTGGATTTTATTCAGGGTGTACCGAGAGCTCAGCGTCGTGGCTAGGGAAAGCGCTGGCCTGAATAGGGAGAGGTCAGGGGAGATCAGAGGAGGCTGCGGAGGGGCACGGCAGCTATCTTTGTGTAGGGAAAGTGCTGTAGGAAAGGCGAGAAAATCCAAGTAAATGGCACAAAACCTCCTTGGTGTAATCAGCTGCAAGAAATATTCAGATTAAACAGGAGCAAAAAGTTTCCAAGATAAGAAAAGCAAGACACAGAAAAAAAAAAAAAAAAGTCCTGGGGGCTTGTGGAGGCTCCCTCCATCTTTGGAGGTCTTAAAGCAGGGATTAGGGAGAGATCTGCCAGGAATGATCCTGCCTCGGGCAGCCGGAGACCAGATGATGTGCCTGTCAGCTCCCTGCCTCCGAGAGCAGGGCTTGCGCTTTTCCTCCTCTTCTCCTGGATGAGTGTGGCATCTTTGTGACCCTCCTTGGTGGTCTTCTAGCAGCACTCCTAAAAAATCCCCCCCGGGAAAGAGCTGCAATCCTGGAAAAGGGGTGTCTTTCCCCGCTTCGGCCGGGGGCTGCTTTAGAGAGGGAGGGAAAGATGCTCAGGGGGCTTTTCTCCCCCAGGAGCGAGGCTCCCCTTCTGCCACCGGCGCGGCGGCAGTGACTATTTTCTGGTTTAATCTCATGGCGGCTCTGCGTGTCTGAGGGATGAGGTCATGCTTGCTCACCCCCAGCCTGCTGGTGCTTTTGCTTCGGTCCCTCTAGTTTGGGTGGGATTGCAGTCCCTGCAGAGGCTCCGGGTCCCTGCACGCTGGGGTTTTGGATGGCTCCCTAACTGCCAAAAACCGCTGCAGACCTTTGTCCTTCTTTGGGCATCGATGTGTGTTGCACCCGGGATGGGGATAGGCGTCGGGTAAAAACCCTGGCCGTGCCCCCCTGCCCATCTTACCTGTGGCCAGGATGCTAGTCCAGCTCTCCCAGGCCTCCTGCTTTCTTCTTGCATCTGCTTTTAAAAACACGAACGAAACTAAATGGCTGGAGAAATGATTTTTTTCCTTCTTCTTCTTTCTCTTACATTTTTTTGCTGGTTTTACCGCTTCTTGCCAGAAATCAGCCCATCGTGAGGATGAGGCTGGTAGTTACTCAGTCCGAGTGCAGGGGCAGCTGTTTCATAGCCTTTAGGATTAACAAACAGAAGGTTTACATCTCTGGGAGGAAGAAATGTGGTGACTGATGGCTGGAAATACAGCCCTCGCTTCTTGCTCCGGTAGATCCCGAGCTCCTGGCTCCTCAACTCATGATATTACGGGTAGAAAAGCCAGTCTAGGTAATTGGTGGAGATTGCTATGATTTTATTAGACCTAATGCCCTCCCCTCCAGGAGGTTTGCATGGCTAAGTAAAAAGACCAGTGCCCATAAAGACACAAAAAATAGACCTAATTAAGTATTTTATTTTTTTTTTTTTAAGAAATACTTCCAGCCTGGTGTGGAGGTTTCCCCAGCCCTCAAATTCAAGATTAATTGGACTTAGGGGCCAATAGCCACATCTACTACCAGTGGGGACACACACACCACCCTGCGCGGAGGTTTGGGGCACACTGCCTGTGCTCTGGCTCCGAGTGGTACCTGGCCGGGATGGGCAGAGCTTGGGTGCCGCCAGATAAAAATCAGGCTTTGGGAATACACACTGGAGTCTCCCAGAGGGAAAACAATCTGATTTGGGGTTTTAAAAGCAGCAGCTGTTGTCGGCTTTCTTTGCTGGAAGCTGGAAAGAAAAATTGCTCCTCCCCAGACCTAGAGGTCACTTAGTAAATGGGAAAGTCCCCAAAAAGATGTCACTGGCAAATCTCAGGGCTGAAGAGAGGAGGCCCCATTGAATCAGAAAGCAGAATTACAGAGTGTATTATCGGTGGAGGAAGCGGGGGCTCGAGATAAACTAGCACTCGAGGAGGGGAAAACAGGAAAAGGCTCCATTTGAACTCAAAAATGGAAAGGAAAAGGTTAAGCCTAAAGTCAAGGAGAAGGGTCAGGCAGAGTTATAGGCCAGGAGGGGAAAGGCGAAGTGAGGAGACAAAGAGGAGGATAGAGGGGCCAAAGCAAAGGGGAAGGACAGGAGGGAAAGGACAAACGGGGAAGAAAAGAAAAGGACAAAACGGGGGGCAGAGGGGCTGGGGGTCACTGCAGGTCTTGTTCTCTTCAGCTGCAGCTGAAATGGGGTGTTGTGGGGCTTTTGAGGGGGCAAAAGTGAGTGCGTTGATGGGGAAAAGGAGCTGGGGTGTCCAGGTACCCGCCCTGCTGCCTTGGCCAAGTCCCCTCCGGGGTGTGAGGGACCCCCGGGGTCTCCTCTGCGTGGCTTCTGCCCAGCTTGGGGCGATGCTACGACGCAGTCGCTGTCTCTCCCCTCCATTGTTAATTTATTATCAAAAGATTAAATTGTTGCAGGTCTCGATTTGGCCTTCCCAGCAAGAAATATCCCATAGTTGCCTTTTTTTTTCACTCTTCCCATCCTCTCTTTATGCTGGGAATTGGGAGGAAGAAGGCTGGAAAGAACAACAACTTTTTCTTTTTAAATGATGGGGTATTGGTAGAGAGAACACAAACATCCACTTGTGGTGGTTGATCGTTCTAATATTTCAGGCAGGTAAGACCAACGGGTAGGGCTGATGCCACTGTGAGGGTGACAAATTAACATCTCAGCACCTGGGAGCTCAAGAGATCCCCTTCGGGTTCGTCTTCCCACCACGCACAGCAAGTTATAGGATCGGTACCCAAACCCATTTCTTTATGGACCTTCAGAAGGTCCACGTGTGGAGGGAGTTGCATGTCGGTTCACGGCCATCGTTGTTCAGCCAGATTTATGCTGCCGAAGCCAATGGTTTGGTAACGTCGGGGAAGTGTTAATGGTCTAGAGGGACTGGATGAGTTCATGGATCTTGTGGATGAAGCAATAGTTTCTGCCTCTGCAAAAAAAGTAATTAAATGATGTTTTGCGGAGCTGCTCTTCACAAGTAAAGTATGCTCTTTATTACGTGTTTCATCATAAATCTAGTCATAATGAGGGCTTGTTCCAGCTTTAATGCTCTAACGGGTGCGTATCTGCCTAAATCACCTAAAATGCTTGGAGCACAAATTCTTTTTCTATCTTTCATGCAAAGAATTTCTTACATATCACTTCTTCTGTTTAATTATGTATTGCACTAAGCAACAGAAGCATGCGAAGACTTAGACCGGGAAATAAAGTCTGTTTTTCCCACTTGAAATTCTCTTTCCCTAGTTGAAGTAAGCTTGTTCATCTCTTTTTCTGGAGGCATCTTGAGGCTTTGCCTACAGGGATTTTTCGGTTGGATCTCGATCACTGAGACCTCAGTCTCCTCTCCTCTCTCCAAAACCCAACCCAATCACCCAGCTAGAAGGCAAAGCTCTTCACCCTCATCTACAGCTCTGGAGCGATGCTTTGGCAGCATCCGTTCTGCATTAACACGACCGGAGAGTGCTGAAGTACCGCTTCCCTCAGCGCTGCAGCAGAAACGGCTGCAGCAGGACCATCTCCGAGGGGTTCCCTGTCCCCACGTGTGGATCCTTCTTCTGGCACCCAAGCAGCCTCACCATCCACCCACGTCCGCAGCGGAGGTAAGCAGGGCTTTTCCACAGGTGGCTTTTCTCCAATGGTGGTCCTCGCCGTGCTGCTGGGCTGGGAGCAAAGCTCCAACCGAGGTCCTACCAAGGAGATCCAAAATAATAATCCTAATGGTCGAGCTGATGTGAAGTTTGCAGCCTGGCTCGGTGTTTTTCCCTGCTCGCCTTTCCCATTGCGCTCCGGCTCCTGCAGCGGCTTAGACGACAAGGTCTTCAAGGCAGGGATTACCTCTTTAGGACAGGCTTTGGGTTGCTCAGCGTAACCCGAACTGCCCCTGAGGCCCCAGGTAAGTACAATCCACGCACAACCAGCACAACTGGTATTACCGGTGCTGCAGCACAGCCCCCTCCCTGGAACCGGCCTTAAGAGTCCTGTCCAGAATGTGATTCAGAAGCAAAAAAAACCAAACCAAACCAACATAGCTGGACCCAGCAAAATGCAAACGGTCCCAGAAGGCGTGTTCCTCTGCGTTGATGGAGGTCAGGTTTGGGCAAGAGCTGACGAGAGGCCCTGCTCTAGAGGATTCTGGTGGCTGCTCGTCCTCTGCCCTGCGCTTCAAGCATTTGCGCCGTTGGGCGTCTTCCGCAATGACAAGAAGCGTTGAGGGAAGCCCCTTTCTTGTGGTGTTGGGTTTGTTGACATGCTGTTTATTTTTTTGAGGGGACAACCTAATTTTTTTGCCCCTTGTAAGGGCGGTGGGGAGGAGCCCGATGAAGCGCAGGGTGTACCGAACCGCGCGGTCCCGGCCGCAGCGCTTCGGCGATGGATGCCCGTCGGAAAACCCAAGCGGCGGGTGGCCTTGGAGAACCGGCAACCCGGCATCCAGAAACGAGGTGCTTCTCCCCATCGTATCTCTTCCTAATAACTGAAGGGAGGAGTAAAAAAAAGGAAGAAATAATCATCCCAGCTGGTTCTAACCGGGATGTTTACCTACACCCCACGAGGCGGCAGCGGTCGAAGCGCTGGGAGACGATTCGGCTCTCCTTAAGGAGTTCCTCTGGGCTGGGGTCCCGCTCCAGCGTGGGGCCAGGGGTGGGTTTTGGGGAGAACCCCAAGGCAGAGAGAGAAGGGGCAGAGCCGGGAGGGGCGAGGGGGGGCGCTCCCGCCGCGCTTCGCCTTTGTTCGGGCAGGGCTGGAGCCGAGCGGCCGCGGGGCGGGGAAGGGAGGGCTGGCAGGAGCCGGCTGCCCGAAACGGCTTTTTTTTTAAAAAATCTCCGAGAAAAAGAACCATCCAAACGCACCCCGAGAACTTTTTAACATGAAAAAGTAAAGGAAAAAAAGAATTTAAATTATTAAAAAAAAAAAAATGAAGGAAAAGAATACTACTACTAAAAAAAAAAAAAACCCAACCCCACAAACCCCATAACTCCCACCCCTTCCCTCAAACCCTGCCCCCGGCCCGCCCCACGCCGCGCACGGGGGGCCGCGGGCGCGTAGCGCGGCGCCGCCCGCCCCCCCCCCCCCGTTCCCCCCTTCCCCCCCTTTCCCCTCCCTTCCCTCCCTCAGAGGCGGCGGCAGCGGCCCCGGCCCCGGCCCCGGCCCCGGTGGCCCCGGCAGCGGCGGCGGCGGCGGCGGCGGGGGGAGAGGCGGGCGCCGGGCGCCGCCCGCCCCGCAACCCGCCCGCCCGCCCCGCAGCCCGCCGCGCCGCGCCGCGCCGCCGGCCCCAAATGGATTATCTGCGGCTGGTGCTCTCCTGCCTCGTCCCCCTGCACGGCTGCCTGGCCGCCGGCAGTGCCCCAGGTACGGCCCCTTCCCACCCCCCCCCCCCACGCCGTGGGGTGTGTGTGGTTTTTTTTTTATTTTTTTATATTTTTTTTTTTGTGGCGTTTTTTTCCTCGGGGGTTGTTTTGACAGGTGGCTCGGACCTCGGAGGATGGGGAGAAAGGAGAGGGTTGGGGTTGAGAGGGGGGGAGTGTGTGTGTTTGGGTTCGGTGGGAAACTGGGGGGGAGATGGAGGTTGGGCGAGAAATAGTTGGCGTGCTTGGCGTGCGAGGGGCACGTCAGCCCGAGTTTATTCTGCTACGGTTGACGCGCTCGGTTAAAACTACAAAGCGGGGCTGCGTCGGGAGGGGAAAAGTAGCTCTTGGGCTTATCGAGCTTCGGCGGGGCTCGCCAATGGCTCCCCGAGTTGGGTTGGCCACCGAAATCCCGACGCGCGGGATGCTCCGTGCCCGTCGTCGAACCCTTTTTCCCTCCGTCTTGTCTCCGCAGAGCTGCTCCTGTCCGGCAAACTCAGCGAGTATGGTGTGATCGTTCCCTTCAGCGCCGATTGCCGGGGTCGCTTCCTCTCGCACGTGGTGTCCGGTGAGGCGGCGGCGGGGATCGGCGAAGCCGCCTGTCCCCCGTCCCTGCGCCCGTCCCGCCGCCGCGTCCCGCGCAGCCCCCCGGATGAGTCCCCCCAGCGCCGCGGGGCCAGCGGCCGCTTGCTCTACTTCAACGTCACGGTTTTCGGGAAGGAGCTGCACCTCCGGCTGAGGCCCAACCGGCGGTTGGTGCCGGTGGGCGCCGTGGCCGAATGGCAGGAGGATTTTGAGGTGCTTTTCCGGGAACCCCTCCAACAGCGGTGCCTTTTCACCGGCGACATCTCCGGCATGCCCGGAGCCGCCGTGGCCATCAGCAACTGCGACGGACTGGTAAGCTCCTTGAGGCCTCATGCGCGCTGCCCAGGTTTTGGTGTGGTTTTCTCTTACGAGGTGTCCCGAAACCTGATTTTTTTGGCGATGCGTTAGGTGTCTGCACTGTACATTGCCCTTTACCGGCTGGCTGCTGCGGGTTCCCTTTCCCCACGTGGCTTGTGGCATAAGCAGGGCAGGGTACTACACGTGCGAGCGCTCTGTCCTTCTGCGCTATGTGCAGCTATGTTTAATTAAAGGGGTTGAAAAAATTGCCTGTCCCATGCCTGAGCTGCCTTCTACCCGGAGGGGAACTGTGTCGGATGCCGTAACGCCTATGGGTACCCACGCTGCCGGTGATGCTGCTGCATCCTCGCTCACCCGTGTTTTACCTTGGGACTGCTTCAGGAACTTTTCCTCTGCGTTTCCCACCTCTTCAATGAGGCCGAGTGAGCTCGAGCATCTCCCGAAATCACTGTTAGCATGTGGTCTTCTTCCCGCTAAGCATCTTTTTTCAGGAAGGACCTCTTTTTTTTTTTTTGTTACTAATAGCTGACGTGCTCAGAGCCTTTTGGCTTTCCGACTGCAGGGTGAGCGCAGATCAGCATCGGTAACTTACTGCTACAGCGCGTTAATTACTTAAATGGCTCTGTTACCTCCTTATCCCCAGCGTCTGGTCTGCCTGTGGGTTTCCTACCTTTGATACGCTGGAGGAATAGCTTCTAATTTTTTTATACCATTGGCCCATTGCCCTTCAAACTTCCTTTGAGCCAATTTAATTCTTGTTGTAGGTGTGAGCATTTGCTGTTTTCTCCCAGTACCAGTTGCGTTAGTGCTGGGTTGCAGTAAACGTCTTATTTTGCCTTTTTTTTTATATATTTCTTTTTTGGTCGTTTTATTCTGGGAGTTCCTTAGCCAATTTAGGTGCTAGCACAAACAATTTGGCATTCCTTTCTTTTTATACAGCGCCTGGTGTTACTATACGAGCAGAAATGATAGAGCAGCACAGTTAGAAATACATATTTCGCCTACATATAGTAGTTTATTTTTTTTTGCCAACAATTTTAGCACATAATCCACACCTTTTGAAGCATCTTTTCTGGAATCGGCTGAGGCTGTGAATTTGCAGAAATTTCCCTGTAATGTGGATCGTGCTGGGGCGGGTGAATTTGGGGCAGGCTTGAAAGCTTTAGAGGTATTTCCAATAGCTCTAGCAAACAACTAGTAGTGCTGCGTCCCAATTGAAAACCTGTTTTTTAAGTGTGCAGGTTGCATTGCAGATAGAATTCCCGGTTGGCATCACGAGCGAAGGGATGCTGGAAGCGGTCAGCAGCCGAGTCTGTGTCTGGGAAGCAGCGAGGACGGTGTTGGGGGGTTTCTCTTCCCCAGAGCCCACTGTACTGTTAGGGTCCAGCTCAGGTAGGCTCTAGTTTAACTTTTCCAGGCTTTTCTAGGCTTTAGCCCCAAGTTCTCCCATCTCAGCCCCTCGCGCATCTTCTCAGGCGGCGGTTGTTGTTATTTTTGCCCTTGTTCCAGCCATCCTTTGGCCGCAGGTAGTAGCAGCGATGCCGGTTTAGGATGTAGCTTGTACTGCGGGATGCTTTTGCATGTGGATTTATGCAGCCATACCTGTCTTGCCATCCCTGCTAACCCCAAGCCCACTCTTTTAAGCTCATGTAAAGGAAGAAGTGGCTCTTCCCCCAGGATCAGCAGCTCAGGGTGCTCACTTCGTCCCTTTTTACCTTCATTAGCCCCCCATGCAGCCAGCTCTGCCTTGCAGGGTGGGATTAGCCGAGCCGCGTTGTGCTGATGCACGGGGCTTTGGTGGTTTGCAAACGCCGAGGGCTTCTGCAGGGCAGTTTTGGTGCACCCCCATTTCCGAAGCTATCATGGGACACGCTATTGGCATCGTGGTTGCCGATGTGTTGTCTCGCAGATGTTTTATTTCTTCATGTAGAGCTCCAGCAGCACTAAGGGAAGAGAAAAAAAATATACTTTTTTTTTTTTCTTCCTGCAATGTATTTATTGCTCCATGGCCAACAAATAAGTGCCCTGGCCTCAAGCAGCAATTTCCCATCATCCAGCGAAGCACATGTGATTGCAGGCTGGGGGAAGAGGTCAGGAGGACAGAGCCCGAGCAGGGGCTCTGCTCCTGCCCTGGTAAAGAGGATTTTGTGATAAGGTCAACATTGCGGTTGGTTTTTCTCTTTCATGGGTTTTCTGGCTGGTGTAAATTGCGGTATGGTCCTCTGGCTTAGGTAAATCTGACAGCTTATATGTCCCCTTTGGAGGTGCTGTGAGTTCAAGAGGACCCAAAAAAACCCTCCAAAAAGTGGTAAAAAGAACTTGAGGTAGCAAATGGACCAAGAAACAGAACTGGAATGTGGCGATAGGTGAGGATGGGATGGGAGGATGGTATTTATGACCACGGTCTACCTCCAGCATGACCCAGCAGAGAAGCAGCAGAGCATCTGGGAGGGATGTACATGATGGGGACTGTTGTTAACCTCACGCTAAATAAGGACTGACTTAACGTGGGGAGCACCGGCTGTAGGTAGCTTTGTTGCTCTTCAGTCTGCACGTACCCTGGAATTACTGTGGACTTTTGCTGGATGTTCTCCACCAGCTTCAAAAGGGGCTTGCGGCTTTTGCGTCCCAGTATAGCGTGCGTGGGAGGCGCAGGACCGCGCTTGGCCGCTCGTTTCTGGTCAGAGGAAGCGTTCCGGGATGCTGCGGATGAAGGCTGTGTACACAAAGAGATTACACTGTGTATAAATGGAGACTGAGATTATAAATAATGAGGAAAAAAAACCCAACCCAGTTCTTGAAACAGAGAGTACACATTAAGTCTTTCCTAAATCCTTATTTAGCCATGTAAGTGAGCTGATTTTTTTTTTTTCACAGATGCCAAACCCATGGCACCTTCCACATGGGTTATTTGCTGCAGGCATCCACGCGTGAAAATCTGGCCTTTTTTTTTTTTTTTTTTTTTTTGCAAGAGTGTCTCGTACCAGGGTGGGAAGATGCTGTCGGCCATAACATAATTTCAAAGCTGATCCAAGCCACCAAATTCCTAACTGGTAAAGTAGCGTTAGGCGGAAATCTCCCCCGGCGGACACATCTCGCTGCAGTGAAGGCATCCCATCTTTCCACGCCAGCTTTAGCAGCGTGTGGTCGATCTTGCTTCCTTCGTGCTTCGCTGGTTGCAGAGATGGGTGAAGAGTTATCATCTGTAGGTGCCCTGTTTGCTTTTCATGGCTGACTTTTCCCTGCTGCTCTCCGGGGTTATTTGCACCAAACGCTAACGTGCTGCAAACCGTAGAGCCAGCGTTTTCCATCCCTGTTGCCCTGGCTTGCTTCAGATGGGTGGCAGCAGATAAGCAGAGCACAAAAGCCCTCAGGAACAGTAATTAATAGGGAACGAAGGGAGAAACAGTCCCCATAACGATGCCCCTGCGCAAAAAAAGTATGGATTTGTCTTCCGGGATTTTCCTTGCAGCTCCTCAACTGTGGGGTTCATTTCGGCAAGAAAAAAGGTGCTGGTTTAAATGCCTGGAGTGTGAGATGTCTCAGGATGTTGCTCTCAATGGGAATGGAGCAAAAGTGTCCGAAGGTGCACTGAAAGTGGTATTTTACCCCCCAATTTCACCAGTGGAAAGCTCTCTCTGCGTCCTGCTTAGCATCTTGCCCGAGTTTGCAATACTAGACCACGTGCCCAGTAAAGAGCGTGGGGTAAAAGTCTCAGTGGTTAATTATCTCCCTTAATTTCATGTTCCCCCGTGATGCTAATGAGCTTGCAGGTGAAGAGGTACGAAAATAGTGACCGAGCACCTCTGGGCTGTGCCCCGGTGCCATGCAAACCGTGCTGCTGCCAGCCGTGGTCCAGCTCCGCGCGGGGCGGATGCATCCCTCTCCAAATCCCTCCGATGCCCTCGCTGGGCAGTCTTGGGATGAATGGGGAGCGGTGGCTAGCGACAGTGCCTGCGTTCACACACAGCCCAGCTTTCTGGGACTTTTTGTCCAAATTAAGTGTGAATCGTGTAGGAAAAATACATACTATGCACGCAGCTGGATTTCCCCCTCCTCGGTGCTGTTTGCTTCTCTGGCTGAGTGGAGCAGCTTTATTAATTTTTCCACATTTCAGCTGCGTTGAAGTGTCAGAATTTCCTGAATTCCTGTGGGAGTTGGAGCTTTTTACCCAGTGGTGATGGAGGAGTCGCTTACCCGGGGTGGTGGTGGTGGGGGGGATCCCCCTTAGCGAGGCTGGTGCCGGGCCAGCGAGCCCAGG
The DNA here is from genome assembly GCF_964188355.1 of Buteo buteo. NCBI lineage: Eukaryota > Metazoa > Chordata > Aves > Accipitriformes > Accipitridae > Buteo > Buteo buteo. The sequence goes on along the minus strand of NC_134174.1, from coordinate 30,387,106 downwards.
TCATCTCTCCCATAGCCTGGGGAGACGCAGGAGAGCTGGAAAAGAGATTTTACCCTCTGTGAGCTGGCAGAAAAGAGTGTGATGTTTTCCTTAAAAGAAAAAAAAAAAGAAGTGTATTTTCCTTTTTTCCAGTGGAATTGTCTCTAAAGGGCCATTTTCTTACTTTGGGAATTACCTTCATTGAGAGCTGCAGACAGCATCGCGTGTTAGAAATATCAGTACTGATAGTCCCACCTTACCAGATTTCATTTGATTTGGTATTATTAAACCAAATAAAATTAGGGGGTGGGAAGCACATGATAAATGGATCGCTGAGGATGGGATCGATCTCTTGGCAAGTGCCCAAGGAATGCTTATTGGGGCTTTTTGGGTGGCGTCTGGCCTCTCTTGCTGCCTCCCTACGGTTATGACCTACCCAAAATGCTGAAATACAACCCGAGCTGCTCCTTTTTAAGACTGAGCAGGTTCATGCATGCCTCTTGCAATGGTGTTTTTGGGTTGGTTTTTTTATTTTTGTAAATGGCAAGGTGACTGCTGCGGATTCTGTTTCATTTATGAGGGTGCTCTGATCAGACGTGTGCACGAGTTCTTGCGATATCCACTTTGCCCGTCGGTCATCGCTGGAGTCAGCAGTGTGTTGCATCCTGCCTTTGGGAGAAAGCATGGGCGAGAAAGCCTGGGCTGCTTTATTTCTTGAGCCATATATAATTAGTCACGAGCTGTAGAGCAGCGCAAACCCAAGTGGGCTGTGGCTTGGGACCAGGCTCTTTCATATTTTAATCCAGCCTTGCCCCGGCGCGGCGGCGTGGCTTTCCTCCGGCCGCCTGACTCAGCAAGTCCCAGCTTTCGCCGTAAACCCATAAACCGGCTTTGGGATGCCTTGTCCCGGGTGAAACGCCCCGTGGCAGGGTTGCGAGGGGGCAGCGATGTCCTAGCAGACCTCCTCCTGGGGCGGGGGTTGCTTTTTCCGCTGCCAAGCTAAAATAGGATGCTGGCAGGGGTACCGCACCGGGTGCTTTCGGGTAACAGGAGTGACGCTCCAGCCCAAATTTGTAGCGATGGGGAAGCTGGAAGCATGTTAGTTGGGGGGAAATCAGCGTAATTCGTGCGTGTAAAATCCAAGTGTGTTTGCGATGCCTGTGTCGGATGCCCACCCAGCTACTCGTTTTTGTGCTAAGCAATGGATGCCCACCTTCTCTTATCATATAACAAAGAGCAGCAACAGCTTGGACCTGCCCCGTCATCACGGACTTGTCCAACCATCGCTGGATCTGATCTGTAGGTTGACTCCCTGGCTTGATCTCTGCCTCATCGCCGCCACCTTGCCTGGTGCTCCAAACTCTTGGTTGAACCTGGCTGGGATCTTCATCGCCTTGGCTGGGGGTGGTGGGAAAAGCCCTGGCTGGAGAGGTCCTGCCCTGGTGACCTGAACGTCTCCTGTGGGAAGGACCCGAGATACGTGTGTCGGGCAAGTTGATCCTAGCACAACTGCCCATACTTAGATTCCTTGGGAAGGAGGTGAAACAAAACCAGCCAAAAACCTGCCTTCCAGAGGAGTTAAGCAGCTAATAAAACCCAAGTGGAGCAGGAAATTTGATGAAGTCTAGCAGAGCCGGGTTGGCTGATGCCATGACGAATGCAACAGTACGTGAACGTGAAGGTGATCCGATGACCCAGGTGGGCTTGGAAGACCCTTAGCTTCGCCTGGCTGTTTACAGAGCCCAGGTCATGTCTTCATACCGCTCTGTGCAAAATATATGTATATTTTATTGTATTTTATTTGACGAAAACAGTTCCAGTACCCCAGCCCTGATGAGGACTCCAGTAGGTGCACGCTGTCGAACAGCTATAAGAACAGATCCATATGTTCCACTCGCGCTTTCCAGGCAGCTATTCAACAGCAGGCAACGGCGGGCAGTGCCGGAGGAAGGAGCGCGCACGTGCGCGATGGAGGGAGCCGTGAAAAATGCCAGGCTGGGTGCGGGGGGGGGCTGCCCGTGGGATGGAAGCCAAATCCTGGCGATCCTTTTTCTTGCCCAAGGTCCGAGCCGGCTGGCGCTGCGGGGCATGAGCGCTCGGGTTGATGTAAGCGGGATTTGGTGGGAGCTTGGTGTTAATTAGGAGCAGGTCGGTAGCCAGGGCAACATTTCCAGTGACGATTGCCCTCTCATTCATCTTCCCCGTTTTTGGGAGGTGGAGTCGTAATGCTTTCCAGCTTCTCCTCCAAAGGGATTCCCCTGCGTTAATTCTCAAGCACTTCACGGGGCAGAGGTGATAGTTTCTTTTTCCTTCCTTTGGGCTGTGATCGCAGCTCGTAGCGTCGGTGAAATGGCACGTTTCCTCCCCGGCACCACGGGCATGGGGATGGGGACGCTGCAGGGAGGTGACGTGGCGTGGAAGCCTGTGCAGCCTGTATCCCCTGATCCGCAGGGTTAGGCAGAAAAACTTGTCGCTGATGAGAAGGAATGGAGTTTCCTAACCATATAAAGACATAAGTTGAATTATGGCCTGGTTTTTTTTTGGTTGGTTGTTTTTTGCCCCCTTTTTTGTTTTTTTTTCCATCTACAGGAGAAGTTAAGGGTCATCATACATGAACATGGTAACGGATCCATCCCAGTGTCATGGAGTAGCAACAAGACACCCGTTTTATTTGGGATGCTTTTCCCCCTTGCATTCATGCATGCTGCACATCAATCTTTAATGAGTATATTGAGTGTGTATGTACATGTATGCATATATAAAAACATGCCCTTTTTTTTTTTCCCCTTTTCTTTATCTCTTTGTGGAGTCCAGGCTGGCCTGATTCGGACAGACAGCAACGAGTTCTTCATCGAGCCCCTGGAGAGGGGGCAGCAGGAGACGGAGGAGCACGGGAGGGCACACGTGGTGTACCGCCGGTCGGCCATCCGGCAGGACGGCGCTGAGCCCCGCCAGGACCTCCACCCCGAAGGTAGGGGCTCCTTGATTCTAGTGTGTTTCCCAGCAATTTAGAATAACTATTTCTTGTGGGGAGAGGATTTCTCCTTCCACTTGCCCTCTGGGTCATAAGTCTAGCCCTATGGCTTTAGGCTGGCTTTAATTGCCATTGGGTCATCAGCGAGAAGAAAGGAAAGAAAATGCCAGGCTTTTGCTGGGAACTCTGAAATTCTTCCAAATTTCGTTAAAATTGGATGAGTTATATAGGAGTTATTCTTCCTCTTCTTCAAAGAGGAAGAATCTCCTAGATGGGTGTGATCAGGCCCGTGGATGGTCACATCAGGCTTGGGATGGGAAGCAGAGTTGGGACTCATGAGTGAAGGGGTCGGGAAGAGCCGGACTTGGTCCGACACCTTGGAGATGTAGGTGCTGCAGTCTTGTTTTAATCACCTATACATTGTGAAATGTGGCCTTGATTTGACTTTTTAACAGACAACAGAAGCTCTTCCTTTTCCCAGTGTCCATAATTCATTTGGCTTTTCTAGTGCCTTGTCCTTTTTCTTTCTTCTTCTTTGCCTTGAAGGAGAAAACGTGGCTTTTTTTTTTTTTTATAGCATCACATAGCCATGCGCTGCACTCTGTGCGCATAAATCACCTGCTGACATCCCCTCTCACCCGCACAAAGCCGAGCGCACCCAGAAGTGTTTACAAGCGTGGGGTCAATGTTGTGCAAAAGCACTCTATAAACCTGTTTATATTTACGCAGAGACATTAGCCTTCCCCAGCGTTTATTCACCTCTTGTGGCATCGTAATCAGCTCCCTGATTTTTAAAAAAGTTTGAAAGTTTTCCAGGGTGTGCTCGTTGCTTTTGTAGCATCGCTAATGGGATCGAGATTGAGAGCTTTGAAGGCGCTGCTGGGTGATGGGGTGAAGGATGGGATGAAGGGTGAAGGATTCTGTGAAGGATAGAGGATGCTCTGGCTACGGCTGCCCACTCTCAAAGAGCAGCCCGCACTTTTGCACGTGTTCTCCCCACCTCCCTGGTGTCCCACCACCACCCAGCGGACAATGTAGGACCATCGTCACGTAGATGTGTCTTTTGATGCTGTTCGCTCCCAATTCAGAGCCCTTTCCCCACCGTACAGCAAGCTGGACCAGCGACCGGGTTGGAGTTAAACATCCTATTTATTTTTCCTGCTTAATTTACATTTTTTTGGAGCGTGACCGTGGTGTCAGGTCCCCTCAACGGCTCTTTCTTCTTCTGCCCCCCATGCCTTGCCCAGCGCCCGGCGTGCGGGTGGGCGATCTCCCCAACTCCCTGGAGCTGATGACGGAGCGGCTGGGGGACACGGAGCGCAAGAGGCGTCACGCCAGGAAGGACGACTACAACATCGAGGTCTTGCTGGCGGTGGACGACTCGGTCGTACGCTTCCACGGGAAGGAGCATGTCCAGAACTACGTCCTCACCCTCATGAATATAGTAAGACTTGGCTTTGGGGGGGGCCGTGGCTCCCACCCCTCCCTTGGTTTGCTGCTTTTCTGGTGCTGCAAATCTGTTATCCTGGAAAAAAAATGGGTTTGGGGAGGGGAAAGTGCTGCAGGAAGGGCTGTTCCTTCGCACAGCCGGCTCTGGCATTTAATAGCTGTGGCAATCGGAGTGGAAATGGAAAGCAGAGCCCTTTTATGTTCATCTCCGTCACGTTCCCCTGGCCAATGGCAGGGTCTGGCGTGTTGGTTGCCATCACTATCACCTGAGTCCAAGAGCCTCTTCTGTTTCTCCTGGCCAAGACCGTCTCCTCCTCATGGCTGAAACCTCAGCAAATGCTAGGAAAGAGAATGGTTGTTGATTATTTGGTTTGAAATAGTGATATTTATTACTTATTTTGTAATTATGATGTTTATTATTTATTTTGAGTAGTATTTGTTGATGGGGGAAGATTTTTATAGATTTTTCAGAAGTTTTTTCACATTCCTCGGAAAACCTGTGCACCTATAGCAGCTTTACAGCAGCCCTGCTTCTGCGTCTCTCCTTGCCCGGTGGCGCGGGGCAGCTTGTGCCGATTCCCTACACTGCTTTTCTTTCATTTTTAAGATAAAAATGTGCGTATTCCCCAAGTCCTGAGAGATGTGGAAGGATCAATATTTATTCAGCTATTCATCTTGCAGGAGATTTGCTCTGCTAGCACCTGAACGTCTGCAAATAGGGTCAGCGTTCAAAGATCTCTTTTGCGCGCTGTCCCATTTTTGTTTTGTTTTCCATGCTTTATCCTTGCCACTATTTATTTATTTTTATTTCAGTACTATTTTGCATGGTGACAGAAAATGTTCGTAAGGCGCAACCAGCTCAGAAATAACCAAGCTATAAAGATGCTTTTGCTTTTTGGTTGCTTGTTCGCTTGTTTGGGCATTATTTCTGCCCTGGCAGGCAGGCTCAGAGCCATATTGCCAGTAATGAAGGGGAAACGATCAACATAAGGGGTAAGGATTTGCAGGATTAGAGGCCAAGTGTAATATGGCCGGTCCCAAACGGGGAAGATGTTGGTTTTAAAAAGCAAATGCCTTCACTATGATGTTTTATTTTCCGGTGCGTTATCCTGATGCCTGTGGTAGGATGCTCTCAGCATCACTTAAATTCCCTCTCTGAAAGTTTCTCCCCTTTGCTTATTAAATCCTTCTGCAAGCGGGAAGCCGCAGGGTTCCCCATTCTGACCCCAGGGCTCTTCCCACGTTACGGGGGTCGGAGATGATGTCATTTTTCCTTTCCGATCGGGGAGGACAGACGGTTTGAGCGCCTGGGGATTGTCAGCTCTAATCAAAAGGTTGGTTTTCAGGCGCATTTCATGGTTTATACCCCGCGGGCAGGACTTTTCAGGGAGTGAATGCGCGGGATGCTGTGCTGGGAGAAGGGCGGACCACTGTCTATTCAAATAAAGGCAGCGCTGGAGACTTTAATGAATTAAATGAAGAGGGGAGAAAAGCAGCATCAATAAAAGGGGGGGAAAAACCCAGGATAATGCACGCAACAAATACTTCCCCAAGTATTATTTCCTTCTATACGTTCTTCCCCCACCCCCTTCCCCTTCTTTCTTTCTGCTTTTTAGTGCGTTTTCTTTCCGGCTTTGCCGTGACCTCCGTCTGCCTCCTCTTCCCTTGGCGCTGCCTCGTTTCCTTACCGGCTCGGATTGCCTTAAAATACCCGATTCAGCAGAAAAAACCATGCTTTCTGGCCTGGATGGCAGAGGGAGAGAGCAAGAGAGAGGAGGGTGCCGGGGGCTGGCGGGGAGGAGCGTGCTGGGACCACACAGCCGAACGCTAATCCCATTAGTTGGAGGCAAGGGGAAGGAGGAGAGGCTTGGCCAGCCCTCTAACGAGGAACGGACTTAATGAGCTGGGCTGGAGTATGCTGGGGAGATGGTGCATGGGAGCCGGCTGGGAAAGCCTCCAGGAGTTTTCCTATCAACATCTGTCCCAAGAAAAGGGGGCAGCGAGCTTGGAAGTTCATCAAAAACTTTCCTGGCCTTTTCTGGGGTCCCCTTTGGGTGCCAAGGGGGTGGTGGGAGACGTACCCCTTCCCGGTGCTGCGCGGGCTTGGCTTAACGCAGCGCTGCTGTAGGTAGGGTCCTGGGGCTCTCCCCGAGACACAAACCCTTTTATTAGGAACTCGGTGTCGGCCGAAGCTCGGTGGTAAGTGATTCGTCACAGAGAACTTTTTTTTTTTTTTTTAATAAAAAAAAAAAACCACCCTTATTTTGTTGCCAGAAGTAGGGTTGCCAGGCTTTTCATTAAACGGCACTGTGTCCATCCTAGGAAGCTGACATGAGGATGACTGCTCCTTTTGTGCACTTAAGAGCTTCCCTGCAGGCTGCCGTCCCTCCTAGCTCCCAGCCTGCATTCCCAGCCTGCCATTCCCTTCTTGGCTTGGAGGCTACGCGAGGATTTTGGGTCAGGTTGGAGTGGGTGGGAAACGCATCCTTCTCAATCCCTTGCTGTGCATGCTGGAGAAGACTCATCTGAGCATCTCTCGTAACTCTGAGCTGTGTCCACCCTAGCAAAACCTGGCCCCCTCCCTGATGCTGGGCTCTCAGGATGAATATTGGGTGATGTGGTAGCTGGGGAAAGCCGTTCCCCTGTCTTGCTGCCCGTGGCAGGGATTGCGATGCTACTGAAGCGTAATTAGCATCCCCCAGCTGCAGTGATTGCTGCGTTCGAGGGCTGAAGGGTGGGGAGAAGGGCTGGGAACCAGGAGGGGATCCAGCACCCCGTAAGGGAAAGAGGAGAGAAAACGTTTTGTGTCCTGCTTTGCTTTTTTTCAGCCCCTTGTTGTTCAGTTGGGCTCCTTGGTTTTCTCCTCCTGACTTCCCACCGCTCGCCCCTGATGCTCTCAAGGCTGCGGCTGGTGCCGCTCGGAGGAGACAAGACAAGCTATGGGCTCAGTTAAGCCTGGCCCTGGTGTCAGCTGGTTTGCTGGGTTTTTGTAGGATATTGCCCATGATTTGGTTAAAGATGCAAAGGTACTTGGTGTTTTCCGATTGTTTCGGGTTACTAGGGAAACCCCGTGAGTCAGAGCCTTCTCCAGGCTAGGACTTGCCCGGCTCCCCTCCGGCACATTGGCCGAATTATTGTTCCCAAGGGCTGAGTGACAAAGAATGCTACTGAGACCCTGCAGAGGAGAGGGTTAGGGGAAAAAAAAAAAAAAAAATCAAACCTCCGGCTTTAATTTTAACCTGGGATTATCTGAAAAGCCAAGCCGGAGCGTGAATTGCTCGAGACACTGATTTGCTAAGCTTGGTGCCATTTCAGGAGGGAGGCTGATCTAAGATAACAGGCAACTCGTAGTCCTTCTGCTGTATGGGGTTTTTTTAGTGGTTCACGAGCCATCTCCTTACCAACTGATAATAACAAAAAATACCTCTGATGTCTCTCTTAAGGCATGCATGTGTTTTTTCGCACCCCCTATATAGGCTCATGTGTTTGTTGCTATGTTTTTGGGACAACATAGCCTGTTGCGTAGAGAGCTGTGATAAAATCTAGAGTCTTGCTCTGCAGAGCAAACCTCCCCTTTCCTCCACTCCTCTGCACTGAAAACATAGATAACGTGGGTCAGCCCTCGCAAAGGCGTTCACAGCGGTGTGCATCCCTGCAGGGGATGCAAGTGCACGTAGCAAGCCCGATAATGTGGTCAGGAGGACTTTTGCTTCTGTTCCTAGCCCCTCAGCCCCAGAAAACAGGCTTGGGGTGAATCCACCGGCATGAAAATTGAGCGAGGGAATAAAAGAAAGGAGCTTAAGGATGACTTGGCTGTTCTGAGTAAGCGATCTGGGGTTTTGAAATGTCAGCTATTCTGCTGGTTTGGCAAATTCTTCTCGTGTCTCTCTCTTTGTTTTCCTTCCCTGAAGAACGGCGAGGTCTAGACGTTGCCAGTGCGGTTTGCTGTCGAGAGCTTGTGTCTGGGGCTGCAGGCTCAGGGCTGGCCAGAGGCTTGCAGGGATTTCGGTAGGCAGCCTTGCTCACTCCCAGCGCCAGTGAGCGTCTGGGCAGGGGGTCCTATGCACTTGGCGAATTCATCGAGCTTTTCGGAGAGGATGCACAGGGTTTTAATGTTCCTTTCATTCTTTGGAAAGCATTAACGTCGTCCCCTTGGCATTGCAGGGCTGGGGGCTTTGGAGTTGCTTTGCTGGTTTGCCCTTAACATGCAGTTAACCTGAAGGGCTGCTCTGTTTTAGGCAAAAAAAATCCTCTTTCAAATGAAATAAGAGAATGTTTCTTGCCAGGTGACAGTATTAAAAAGGCTGGGCATCTAACCACATGGGCGAGAGGGATAAGAAGATCTTTATCCCATCTCTCTTCAGGAAGGTGGGTCCCTTTACCAGAGCCCTTTGCTGAGCAGGTATTTTCGGGGTGGATCTTCTCTGAAGACATTGACTCACTTAATGGCATCCGCAGAGGGCAGGGGGAGTTGTGCCAAGCCTGCAAACTGCTCTCTGGGCCAATTTCCATCCCCTCTGCTGGCGTGAACCAACTCCAGGGCGGGTTGATGGGGAGCGGGGAGGTGATGCTTGGCCCCCAGCAGCTCCATCCCCACTTCTCCTTCCACAGGCACCGTGGCACTGGGGGGGTGCTGGCCCTGCTGATGCTCACCCCTCCCGAAACTTGGGGACCGTGGGGTTGCAGCCTCCATGGCAGTGAGTGCCGAGCCCTTTTGATTTGTTTTTAAATTTTTTTTCTCGATCAATTATTTATATCTGGCTATTAAGGGAAGTCCGTAGCCTTGGGCATTCTGGTTCCACATCTGCTTTCTCAATTAACCGTAAAGGTCACTGCTGCCGAGCTGGTATCTGTTAGGTACAGATCCCCGCCTAAATGCTGCCCTCCCCTAGACAAAACAGGGGCTGGGGTTTAGGGTTAACTCTTTGGTTCAGAGGCTGGAGGGAGACCTAGTCCCTGTTAGCTGGAGGAGAGTGGGATTTAGCACTACTTTAAAAGGAAGATTTAGGGGATTAAATCCCATCTTGGAATAATACAGTTTCTTGCCTCTTAGTCCCTTAATGAGCTGTTTCTAAGCTGCTCGTGGTCCTGCTGCTGTCCGTAGCCGCTTTTCTAGCAAGGCTGAGGAAGGATGCGCAGTGCCAGGAGGGCGTTGATGAGTTTATTTGTCAGTGCCTGTGAAAAGTGTTGCTGTTCCCCAATTTTTTTTTTTCTCCCAGGGTAGCTAATAATGTTGCCTACGGGTGCACAGTTTGGGGCAGGGAGCTCTTCTCAGACCTGGGGACTGTTTGCAGGCACCGCTGGTGGGAAAAGGCATTACTGAGAGGAGAGCTGCTGGGTAGGTAAGCTGGCACGGAGCAAAGATCTTGCCCCGACAGCTCCTTTGCTCGTGCTCCTTCCTCCTCTGGATGCGACCCTCCTCTACACTCCCTGGCTGGGGCTGCGGTGCGGCAGGCTGTCACGGAGCATCCTTTCCCGCTGCCTGCGGGGTCTGCCGAGCATCCTGCCAAAATATCCTGTGCAGCCGGGAAGGGAGAGGTCCATGCTACTCCCTTGGGTGCTTTGAGTCATGGCAAGGTTGGGCAGTGGCTTGTCCCGGAGCTCCAGCTGGCAGACAGGTCCCTAAGGCAGGAACGCCGTTCATCCCAATGGATCGAGGGGTCCTCGGGAGCGGGGAGCAAGCAGCAGAGTGCCAGTGGGTGATGCTGAGGCGCTGACTTAATGGTGCTCCAGCTCCCCACAGGCGCTGGCGGTGAAGGAAAACGCATAAAGATTTGGGAAAGTGAAGGAAATGGCTGTGTTTTTCCTCCTTGTTCCCCTCAACTGTTCCCCAGGTCCAGCTCTCCAGTTCTTCAGGGCCACAGCATATTTTTCATTTCTCCCTCTCTCCCCTCCGTTTTCTTGCCCTTTTATATTACTTCTCATATGACACGCATTAAGACTGAAATATTTTTGTAAAAGGTCAAACTCCTGACATGGGACTTCTCGGATCCGCTAACGTTTTCTCCAGGATGCCAAAGCCTCCTACATCCCAAAACCCAGGGCTGAGTGTGACCCCCCCGGGGTGTTGCAGCTCCTTGCTGGGACGGGTGCTTCGTGCTTTGGTGGGAATGTAGGTATGAGTAATGTTTGCAAGCGGGAGCCCAGCTGCAGCTCTGCACGACCTTCCTCCCATCTGTGCGCATCTCCCCCCCCAAAAAAAAATTACCATTGGAAGAAATCTATCATATTCTCATTATTCTTACAAAATGCCTTTAAAATGTACTGGTGTAGCGTGAAGGAGCATCCCAACCACGACAAGCAGGGGTGAGCTGAGGATGGATTGTGCCACGTTATCTTTCCACACTGATGAAGAAATGACCCCGCAGGGCTTACAGCTTGTGCATCCAGAGGGATGCATTAATGGGGATGGACTGGCGATTTATTTATTGATTGATTTATTTTTTTTAATCAATTTTGCTGCGTTCAAGACATGGCAGGTTCAGGACGTGCATTACCTCTCTGTAAAGCTCGAAGCCGCTCCACGGGAGTATTAGTTGCCATGGGGAAATGTTAACGCTGGGTCTTTGGGTTTAAAAATGGCCCGAGTGAGTATTTCAAATGGATACACAGCCTATAAATCGGGTGGCTCACAAGGCACAAGGCAGGCTGGGAAATGGCTCACTTGGATTTGGGCAGCGGTAAAGGGGTAGTTGTCATCCAACCCTCGAGTTCAAATGTAAGCTTAAAAAAACCAACAAAACAAGGAATGGGGAAAAGAATAGAAAAGTTCCAGAAATCTGGCTTTATAATATCCATCTAGTCTGGAAAGCTATGATAGAGCTGAGGTGAATTATTTCTCTCTTGGACAAAGCTGAAAAAGTATATTTTAATTTAAACGTTAATTCTAGTCAATATTAAAAATGGTTTTAGTTTGACTTCCTTGACTTCTGCAGTGAACCCCCATCTGTGGCAGCGTTCGTTTTGGAGACTTCTGGGGAATAAGAAAGTCCTGTTCACTAAAAATCAGGTTTTTTTCCTGGGCTGTGTTTTCACAGGTGGGTGAAGGCTGGTACGGGATCTCCTGCGCTTGCATGGGTTTAGGGCTGCCTGCTCAGTGCCTCTCTCGGCGGCCGGCTGTCACCGTGCTCAGCTCGCAGGAACCTTTCTCGTCTGGGTGTCTTCTTCTGTTGGTAGCACTTAGGAGTAGAATTTGTTTATTTGTCCTAGAAACGCAGAAGGAAAAGGTTATAGCTCATTATTTCCTTTGCGAAGTCATTTTTAATAGCCGTTGTTGATAGATATCTTATTGACTCACAAGCCCTCCCTGTTCTTTTCCTTGTGTTGTCTTCTCCTGGGGTTTCGGAAGCAGTAGGTCAAATTTGACTCACTGGTATAACTGAGTAATGCCCTTGCTTTGATACGATCTCTCACCTCTTCCCAAAAAGCCAGTTTTTCTTTCCACCAAATGAAAGGATGCTGGAGTCTGAAGCATTTCCTTCCATCTGAGGAATTCATACTCCGAAGGGGGCAATGGCTCATTGCGAGATGCTCGACGGCGGAGGCATCCCCTGTGGGAAACACAGCTCTCCTCCGCTCCCTTGATGGGACGGGTGATGTCATGATGTCATTGACCATCTGAGCCACCCATCCTGGGGAAATTTGGCTTATTCCAGCTTGGCTTTTTGACTTCATGGTTTTTACACAGGGGAAAATAAAAAAAAAAAAGCTGGGGGTGGGAGGAGGGAGATGAGATCTTTGCACCTGGTCTTGTGTGGTCTTGGAAGGCGGGGTAGAATGCTGAACGTGGGAGCGTGGAGGACAGGAGGGGCTTGAGACCTGGGATGGTCTTAACTTCTTCTCTGTTTTATTTCCCTCCCTTCTTCAGGTGGATGAAATTTATCACGACGAGTCCCTGGGTGTTCACATCAACATCGTGCTGGTCAGGATGATCATGGTGGGATACCGCCAGGTAAATACGGCACTCAGACGTGGCGAGAAGGAGATGCTATTCAGGCTGGCGCCTGCTTTTCGGCTGCTTTCCCGGCTTGAGCCCTGCCCCGTGAGGGAAGGAGGGTCACTGAAATGCAATATAGACACAGCAGGCAGCTGCCGCTTCTCCCAAGGCGAGCAAGCGTGCGGCGGCACCGTGGCTTAGCATCTCATCACCATAATAGTTAGCGGTTAGGTAAGCCCCAGCTTGGAAAAACGTGGCTGTTCAGGTCAGCCGTCAAAGCCCAAGTGACAACTGCGCTGAGCAAAGATGAATTTGAACCCTCATCCAGCGGGTTTCTGGAGCCTGAAGGTCTGGAGAGCCCCACAGCTGTCCCTGGAGAGATGGCAGGTGACTGCGATCAGCCTTTATCTGCTCGCTCTGGGGTGCGGGAAAGACCACGAAGAGGTTTCCTCAGAAGCTCTAGGGTGGCAGTAGGTGATGGGACAAATGTGGCTTCCCAAATTGGCAGAAGCTGGATATTCGCGAGGAGAAGCCAAGACCTGGATCTGCTACGTCCCAGGCTTGACTCAGCAGCCCTGGAAGGCTTCGCTGGCTGTCCCACAGCTCTCGGGTGGCTTGGGCACAGACAGAAAAAGCACGGGAAGGTTTCCTGCGGTTTCTCAAGTTGCATTTATTTTTTTAAGGCTCGTCTGAGCGCGGCAGCCAAAAGATTTTCTTTAAAACAATGTGATTTGCTATACTTTTGGCGGCAAGCCCCTATCCTACATGAAGTGTTCTAGCAAGGGTATTAATGACCCAACACGGTGATGTCTGTGTGTGTGGTCCACAAATAAGCCCCATTAAGTCTTGGAAAATACCCTGCTTGTTACACAAATCCGTTTGGCTGGCAGAAACCCAATGCCTCCTTGAGACTCAGGGATGATCAGATGTTTGAATCCAGGCGATATCTTAGCACACCACTGTTAATGTCTGATGCTTCCTCAGTGAGTCCTCCTGTGGCTTCTTGTCTCCCGTCTTGTACTTTGTAGGATAAAACCTCCGTGGCTTCCACTTAAGGGCCAGGGGAAGGGCAATATTTCTTACCTTTCTTCCCACCACTGTGGCTCAGCAAGTACCTGCCTGGAAGCATCAATTATTTTATAGAGCAGCATTTATTTTATAGAGCACAATTTTGCAAAATGCTAATCTTGAACCAAAAAAAATAAGATGAAGGGTAAGGTGACTGCTATAAAACAGTCCTGGACACCTCCACCTGTTTCCTGTTGGGGTCTTGGTCTCTGTGGGTCAAGTTTTACAGGGGAGCATTGCACTGCTCATCGTCACGAGATGCTGATGCTCAGCATCTTGATGAGGAGCCTGTGCAGGATCTGGGAATCTGAATCCTCTTTGCTTCCCTTTTATCTACTGCTGCCCTGAGCACTTGTGTGACCAAAGAGGGTCATATAGTCTCTTGTACCAGACCACGTCCATTTGTGGGAGTGATTTCTTAGCTGTTTTTAAATAAAAAAGTGCAAGATGCTTTGCAGATGCAAAGTGGGGTGTGGTTGCTTCTAATGATGGAGAAGCACTGCTTTGGAATCATTCCAACCCCAAAACTCTTGGAAGGTTCCTTCTCCTCCACTAACTTACCCATCTTTTTATTTATTTTTTCTTTTATTTTTTAATTCTTCACCCAGTCAGTCAGCCTGATAGAGCGAGGGAACCCGTCTCGGAGCTTGGAACAGGTCTGCCGCTGGGCTCATTCGCAGCAGCGCTCCGACCCGGAGCACGCCGAGTACCATGACCACGCTGTATTCCTCACCAGGCAAGATTTTGGTCCCGCAGGTATGCAAGGTACTGTATTTATCTCGATCAGGTACGTGCAGTTTGCTGGGGGAAAGCCAGCGAGGGGAGAGGATTTCTTGCAAACACAGTCTGTTTCTTGGCCAGCAAGGTCCAGAAAAAGGTTATAAAAATTGGTATTTGTTTTATGTGAACTAGAAGAAAGACAGAATTCATCCAGAGCATCAACTTGAATGGATTAAAAAGTCATATTTATTCATTCTGCCCTTACTTTGGTTTCATGCACCAATCCTCCCTTTGTCCCAAAGTGCCTTTAAAAGTTTAAAAATAACTTGAAAAAGATGGAATACCACAGGGAGCTTCACGGGGCCAGTCAATCCTTTCCATCCTCTGGAGGACCTTTAAAATGTGGTTTTATGTGGGTCGGTTTCTTGGTCCTCTTAGGACTTGGACATGGGAGCATTGAGTAAATCCTGGACCAAAGAGGAGGTCTTACAGCAGTCTGCAGGGGCGATGGCAATGGTCCTCTCACCCCCTTGGTGCAGAAGCTGTGCTGACGTGGTCTGAGAAGTTAGAGAACTAGGCAAAAAATTTAAAAAATTTGCAGGAAAAGCTTCTGGTGTTTCATGGCTCCATTAGAAAAGCAGATGCTTTGGTGTCATCACGAGAGGTGACTTCTCCCAGTTCTCCTGAGCCCGCTGCCTCCAGATTACCATCTCCTCCTTCCCACACTGGTGATAAGGTCTGAATTTCCCATCAGGAGGCTCCATCTGATGCCATGGACATGCTGGTAATGTCACACTGATTTGTAGCACGAGTCCTTCTGGCGTGCATGAGAGGAAGGAGAGATGGAGAAGGAGTCCTGTCCTCACCTTGATTACCTCCCTGAAAAGGGTCTTCCTGCAGCAGCTGATGAACCACAGGAGATATCCAGCTGGAAGCCCTCTTGAATGTGCTCTTGGCCATCAAAGAGCAGAGCTGGGGTTGTGCCAACAGCCTTCCCATTGAGCTGTTGACCTGGGTGAACAGCGTGGGTGAAATACCAGGTTTTGTTTCATTTTTCTAGACCCTTCCTGGCAAAGCGACTGTGTCCAAAGGCATTGAGGAGAGGACCTTTTTTGGCATGTTGGCAGAAGGGGAAGCCTCATAGACTCCCCGTTGGTGGGAAGGAGTTGTGAGATCAGTGGAGTAGCCCTGCTCTAGGGGTGCTTGTTCCAACTCCTTCCCCTTTTTCCCTGTGGATCTGGCTCCCTGCTTTTCACACATCTCTGGGACGGACATTTGCTTTCTACAGAAGTCCCTGTGGCTGCTGTGTCCTTGCCTGGCTGTGTTGCATGGCACAAAGTGCGGGTGCTCCTCACCCAGCGGGAACTGCCCTCTCATTGGGCTGCTGGAATAGTAACACTTCACTTACTCTTGCCTCTTTTCCTCAAAACAAAGTCCTTTTAGATCCCTATCACCCCTCTTCAGCTCAGGGCTACATGCGATGAAGGACCAGACTGTGGCACCTCCAATACTTGCTGATGGCGTGTGTTCACTGATGGTATCTGAGCGGCTTGCTGAGGTGATGACAAATACCTGCTGGCTTCTTTAGCTACTGCTGTAGGATGTATGTGCAGGTTGGGAAGAATTAGTATTAGGATTAGAATTAGAATTAGAATCATTAAGTTTGGAAAAGACCTCTAAGATCATCAAGTCCAACCACCAACCCAACACCACCATGCCCACTAAACCATGTCCTAAAGTGCTATCTGCTGTGCTCATATGTGCTCTGAAGCCGAGCTGAAGGCAGAGGTGGTCCTGCCCCAAAAAGACCCTTCAGCCTAAATCAACAAGCCAGGAGAAAGGAAGCCTTTGAGGATGAAGTTCTCCAAGTCACAGGGACCTGGGAATGGAGCCTAACCATCAAGACAGTGCTTAGCTTGATGCCACATCACTCCTTACAGTTGTATGCCTGATTAGCAACAGAGATGGGGCTGAATCTGACTTGTTAACCCGCGCAGTCATCTTAGCCGAGGCTATTTCCATGCTGGCAAGCCAACCATGGTCCATCACCGCATTGCCACCAGACATGGCTCATACCTCCCCGTGTCCTGTCACCTCCCCTTGGCCAGTAAACCAGACTGGTGTCTGGTCTGCCATGGCACCGGTTGTGGTCTTGTGCCGTAGCTGTTCTCCACTGCAGGTCCAAGCCGAGCCCTAAGGAGGTTTACGAAAACTTCTTGGTGCTGGCAACAGCCCTGTTCATGGCATCTCTTGATGGGGATGGGAGCAGTCATGGCCAACGCGGAGAAATTTTGGAAAACCGATGCAATTGTTGCTTTGGGAATTGAGGGAAGCTGGAAGGTGTGAAGGGGAAGGGCCCGGAGGGACAGCTGAGGTACGCTACCCTCGCACGTGGGTTGTAAATAAACCTCTGCCCTTCAAAGAGAAATGCCTCTCAGCGGTGGACAGATGGGTTGTAAATTATTAATTGCTGCTGCTGAAGCCCTGTCTAAACCAGAAGAGAGTGCCATGTCCCTCTGTAGCGGTGGGCATGGAGGGCTTTCTGGTGCAGGCTGAAGGATGCTTTTGCTTAGATTTTAATTTGTTGCCCTGTAATCATCTATGGTTGGCCTTTGGGCAGGCTGGTGGTCCATGTAGAAAGTCAGAGAGGCTGAAAGCCGGTAGGAAGTGTCCATAAAAAAGAATAAAGTGCATTTGGAGGAAGCAAGGGACTGGCTGGTGTCTTGCCGGTATGGTGAGGACATGCCGCTTCTTCTACGTGTGTGTCCGGTAAGTGTTGGCAGGCTAATCTGGTCTTTACCAATTAAGCGTTTTCCAGGTAGTTACTTCTTGCCATCATTCTCCCATGGAGAACCCTTTATACTTCTTCCAGTTCTCACTGGGGTCTTAATTATGAGAGACCAGTGTCTGCCTTCCTGAGCATCCGCCTTTTCATACTCCTTTGTCCCATCTCCCATCCAGAGCCTCTTTGGTTGGGAATTTGTAATTCATCGTAGACAAAATATATTTGCTCTACTGTTGTACAGAAAACTTTCCACATCTTTACTCTTTCTTGTGGAAAGTTTCAGGGCAGGGGGGGGAACTTTTAAAATGATTTATCCAGGATTTGGCTCAGTACTGTATGGTTAAACCCAATTATCTGATTCTCTCTCTCAAGCTCTTAGTTTGGCCTGTTACCTTTTGCTTTCCTTTTGACGGCAGCAGCCACTGAGCATGTCATTTCTCTGCTCTCTTTCTTAAGGCGTTTTAGTTTATTTGTTCGTTGGATTAAGTCTTGTTGCCCACTTGAATGTGGGGAAGACGAAAACCCAAACACTTCCCCGTTAAATAAAACCCCAAGTGTATTTACTGCTTTGAGAAGATCCTTGCCGTTGCAGGGCTTTCCCTGAGGTTATGTGGTATTTTGCAGGCAGAAGTGAACTTGCTCTGCATGTAATGAGAATCGGGTATTTATTTAATCTCGGGCTTTTTGCTCAGCAGCTTGGGTTCATCCAACTTCTCCTTCACTTGGAGCACAGGCAAAAATGCATCCATCACTTCCCACAAAATACCATGTGAGTGAGCCCTTCAAAGGTTCGTGTCTGGGCTTGTTCTGAAAAATTAAGTTAGGATGATGACAGAAGTTTCCTTTAGAAGTTCCATTGCAGGTGGACACCCTGGAAAATCTGCTGAGCTGATAAAAAGAAATACTGAGGGAAATGCTCACCCCAAACCCCCTTGGTTTTGCCTTGTGCCTTGGGGCCATGGTAACTTCTGGGTGTCCAACAGTACAGCAGCAACCCATCCCTTCTCCCATCAGGCATCCAGTCCGCTCAGCGTGCCCATAAAGTCAACTGCTGTTGACTTTAGGGCAGAGCTGTAGGAAACTTTGTATTTTTTGCTTTAATCTCTTGTCCTGGGCCAGCTGCGTGGTGCCGAGACCCAGTTCATTCAGCTTGGGAATTAAGCTGAGCGCAACCGCGTCCTTCCCTCTCCACCCTCTTCCAGGACAATTAGTCACGAGTCGCTGGCTCGGTGCGGAGCAAGTGGCCCGTGAGGGCGGTGGCACGTGGGCTCTGTGGACCCCCTGTTTTGGCGGGGGTGTGTGCAAGAGGGCAGGTGTAGGGGTGTGCATCCACCCTCAGCTCATTGGCATCCCTCTCCTGCTGCAGCTCAGCCTCCTTCTTGGCTCACTGAGCTTTCCTCTTCAAGCATCCCTATCCCCAGGGCAAAGTTATCCAGCATGGTCCTGCCTTGCTTTTGCCTCTCGGACCTTTAAGTCCTTCCTTCACTAACTTCCTTCCCCTTGATGCCAAAAAGGGTCAGTCTTTAAAAAAAAAACACCCCCCCCATATATATATACATATATATATATATATAAAAAAAATTTGGAAAGTAAATTTTAGAAGGTGCCAAGGAATTAATTGGGCAGAAATAATGTGAGGAAAAAAAGGAAAATAAACCAAAATCGAGATGATGCCTTGCTGAATGGGTGGGGGGAAGGCTTCCCTGCCCGCAGCTGCCCCACTGCACTGCACTTGATCGAGGGCTGGGGGCTGGGGAGGTGCATGGTCCTCCCTGGCTCTGTCTGGCGGGGGGGTGCCCCCGTGCCTGGGGTGCATGTGAGGGTGCATGGCAGGGGTCCTCCATAGCCGACGGTGAGCAAGGCTGTATTTTTGGTGGGGCTCTGGGGGACACCTCACACCTTTCGTTCTCTCTCTTCCTTTCTTTTTATTTTTTTTTTAATAAAGAAGAATGCGGGGGATGCCATTTCTGGGCTGGGAGGCAGTGGTCACCGACACCGATAAAGCACCCGTGGGTCCCTTTGCTGCCCTCTCGCCAGCCCAGGTGCATTGGCACAAGGGCAGAGAGATGCTGGCGAGACTCAGCATAACCTCAGCCTGCTTTTGGCACTGGCAGCCAGGATGGTCGTGCTGGTGAGCAAGTCCTTGGGCTGCCATCCAAGTGACCTGGGCGGCTCCTCTTCTTCAGCGCCTTCCTCTTCATTTTCTCCTCCTCTTGCAGTAAAGCCAGGCTGCAGGGGTTTGTGGTTTTTGGTTTTTTTAAATTTTTCACTTTTTCACCCCTCTCTCAAAAGTTTTCTCTCTCCTCTCTTCCCCTGTCTTTCCCTTCTCTCTTGCCCCAGGCTACGCACCGGTGACGGGGATGTGCCACCCGCTCCGCAGCTGCACCCTCAACCATGAAGACGGCTTCTCCTCGGCGTTCGTTGTCGCCCATGAAACTGGCCACGTGTAAGTCACGGGGGCAGAGCTGGCTGTCCCCTTCGGTGGGGGGGACAAGCGCGGTGGTGCCCCTTTCTTCGCAAAAGAGACTTTCTGCTGGTGCGGGCCCATGGCATGCAATGGGCTGGCGTAAATCCCCCGGGAACCCGACTTTACACTGGATTTTCCCACCAGGTTAGGCATGGAGCACGACGGCCAGGGCAACCGCTGCGCCGATGAGACCAGCATGGGGAGCATCATGGCACCGCTGGTCCAGGCTGCCTTCCACCGCTACCACTGGTCCCGCTGCAGCAAGCAGGAGCTCAACCGCTACATTCAGTAAGTCAATTTTAATGAGGAGGGGATGTTCTCCCTTCAGACGGCATGACTGCCTGCATTTTGTACCCAGCAGCTCCTGCGTGAAGCAAGCAGTGGACAGGTCCCCATTGGGAATGCTTGTTTTGCCTGGAATAGCAAAAATGGGTCCTTGGGAGGTTATTTTCCCTTTTTTCTTCTACTGACAGCTTTGGTTCCTTGCACAAGTCTGAACTGGTTTTGGGCTGCAGAGGCTGGAGGCAAATAGGAGCCTGATAAAAGCTGGAGATGTCAACAGAGCAATAGCATGCAGAAGCTCCGTGCTGGTGGAGCCCAGATCCAGATCTCAAATATTTTTGTCGTTTGCTTTGGGCAGCCTGTGTGGTTTCCCCTTTAGGCTATAAAATCTTCTGTGCCACATAATAAAAAGGTGTAGAAACAGGCCAGCAGCTTTCTGTGCATCGGGGCCAAGAAGAGTAGCGGGAAAGCAGGTGGCAGTGGTGGCACCCGCTAGCACCAAGGTGCTCCGTGCCCTAGGGAGCTGCAGGCAGCGGAGGGATGCTTGTCTTTGGGTGACTCTGCACAGTTGGTCTTTGCTGGAAACAAGTTTTCCAGCAGCGGGTAGTTGGCATCAGCACCAAGAGAATTCAGATTTCTCAATATCTGAATTTGGAGAGAGGGCTGGAGGTACGGGAAGGGGCGAAGGAGGGAAATCCTCCGTGTCTGACTCTTCTTTGCCTCTGCCTTGCACCTCTGCAGCTCCTACGACTGCCTCCTGGACGACCCCTTCGAGCACCAGTGGCCCACGTTACCCGAGCTGCCGGGCATTAACTACTCCATGGACGAGCAGTGCCGCTTCGACTTCGGGGTGGGCTACAAAACGTGCACGGCGGTGAGTAGGGGTTGCACGGCCTCGTTGCCCCCCCACCCCGGGATGCCCAGATGGGGGCTGCGGGGGTGAGGAGGGGTGCCCTCAGCCCGCCGAGACTCCCCGCTGCCGTCCCAGCCCAGCTCCTCTGTGCTCCCCAGTTCCGCACCTTCGACCCCTGCAAGCAGCTGTGGTGCAGCCACCCGGACAACCCTTACTTCTGCAAAACCAAGAAGGGGCCACCCTTGGACGGGACCGAGTGCTCTCTGGGCAAGGTAGGGGCTGGTCCTGCCTGCCCCCTCCTTGGGGGGGGACAGGGACACCCTCGAGGGCAGCAGTCGATGGGTACCCCGGTTTTCGGCTGGCGTTACTCCTTCTTTTCCCCAGTTTGTGCTCAGATGAGGACTTTGTTTTTCTTCTGATCTGCCCGCTTCTGCGGAGAAGTGGGACTCGTTTTGTCACCTGGCAAAAGAGCGATGACGTCATTGCACATCCAACCTCATGATGTCATCAGGCTTTTACTTTAGGGTCTCTTAGCATGCCCATTAGCATAGTATGAAAGTGTGGATACGTTGGAAAAGCTGCTGGCCCGTGTAGGTTCTGGGTGGTTCTTTGCCGGAGAATGGTTGGGTGTAAAGCATCCAACAACTTTTGATGAGTTTCTGTATAAATCCCAGCAATCTTGCTGAAAATGCAGCCTCCTTGAGTGCTTGAATGACAGTTTGCCAGAAGCTTCCAAAACGAGGCTTTCTGCAACGCATACAGATGTGTTACACATCGTGCTGGCACGTGGCTCCAGGGGACTGCAACATCTGGACTGGGGACGTCCACGGGCTGGTCAGTGTTTTGCCCCTTCAGGGACCTTCCCCGCGTCTGTCACATTGGCCACCGAAGGCGCCGTTGGCTTTTCCCTAGGGCTGGAGTTAAACCCAGCTTCACGCCAGACATATATGTGTGTGGGGAGCTCTGGATTTCATTTACCAAAATGCCCAGCAGCTTGCTGCTCTGGTCTATGCAAAAGTTGGGGTTCATCCCCGCTGTGCCAGCAAGGAGACATCCCCAGGGCTGGTCCAGTCCCGGACCCAGGTGTAATTCAGTGCCTGCCCGAGGATCTGCATGGGTAGAGAGAGGCAGCTTGGCTGGAGAGAGAAAACCAGTCCAGGAACTCAAAAATACAGTGTTATGGGAAGAAACCCAAAGGGATTTTTTTTGCAGAGGGATCTTTGCATGTGCCAGCCTTGTGCCTTCAGTAGCCTTTTGCACGGGTTTGTCCTTCCACATCGTGATCTCTCCGTGTCTGCAGCCGTGCAGCTTGTGTATCGTGTCTGGAGCAAATCACACCTCCTCTGTTGCCCGCTCTTCCAGCTATGATTTAAAAAACCAAAACACTTGCAAACAAGTAAACCCTGGAGAAAACACGTAACCCAGCTGCCAGCTTCCCAGCTGATGTAAATCACCACTGTGCAGGCTCTTCTGTACCAGATTCAAGCACAGATGTGTCAGGAACCTGCCCTGCTTATCCCTGCTCCTCTGCTGTATTTTCTGCTGCAAGTCCCATCCGTGGAGCTGTGCTGGGCTCTCGGAGCGAAGCCACGGGCCGCTCGTGCTCCTTTGTTGGTCCTGAAATGATGCAGCTTGCTCGTCCCCGGGCTCGCATGCCCAGGGGCCCGCTCCTAATCCTGCTTCCAATGGAAGGGATATGCCCGAGGGTGTGATGAAGGGCACCTTCCTCCCGTGCTTTGCAAACCACGAGCCATTTTTTTAGCACTGTGGGTGCAGGAGGGCTCTCTTTAGTGGTGCCGAGCGCTTTGGAAGAGGCAGGCGTGGAGCTCGCCCTTCTTTCTCCTCCCTTCCAGTGGTGCTTCAAGGGTCACTGCATCTGGAAGACGTCGGAGCAGCCTTACAGCCAGGACGGCAGCTGGAGCTCCTGGTCCAAGTTCGGCTCGTGCTCCAGGACCTGCGGGGGAGGCGTGCGCTCGCGCAGCCGGAGCTGCGACAACCCGCCGTACGTTTGGCCTTCACCTCCTTCCCTCCCTTTTAACGGGGTAAAACTGGAAGTGGCCGAGAGCCAGAAGTTCCTCGCTCTTCCCCTTGCGCACTCGGTCGGCAGGGATGGGGACATCTGCTCCTGCGTGAGCTGTGCCACGCGTCCGGGTGCTGAGCTGCGTCGCCTTTCGACAGCATCCCCCTCCTCCCCGATGCTCTTTTAACCCACCCGTTTTATTTTCCAGCCCGGCGTACGGCGGGCGCCACTGCCCGGGAGCCACCTACGAGTACCAAGTGTGCAACGCCGAGGAGTGCCCGGGGCCCTACCAGGATTTCCGTGCCCAGCAGTGCTCCAAGCGCAACTCCTACTACACCCACCAGAACAGCAAGCACGCCTGGCTTCCCTACGAGCATCACGACGGTGAGCGGCGGCGGGTCCTAGCAAAGGAGCAGGAGCCCCGTTGCCTTCTCTCCCAAGAGGAGGGCGCGCCGGTGGCCGTCACCGTGGGATGGAGACTGTGCCAGCTGCACAGAGGTTGTTGGGTTGTGGAAAGCTCCTGAGCTGGAAATGAGAGTGCAATAAGCCAGCCTCAAGCAGCCGGGTCGTTAAAAATCAATCTCTTGTGCTTGCCTTCAGGTGTCACGTAGAGAAACCCAGACGTTGCTCTGGTTCCTGTTGTCTCAAAGCGCGGCAGAGGTGGGCTGAGAAGATCAGCCTGTGTTGAAACCTCTCCCTGCTCCTCCTGCGCTAGCAAGAGGAGAGCCCCTTGTAATGGTAGCCAGAGATTAATCCGTTTGCGCTGCTTTAAAAGTTTTATCTCCTCTTTCCACGTGCCAAAGCACGCAGAGGTCTTGTTTTCCTTGGAGACGGTGGGGTGACGGTGCTGCCTCCTCGCTCCCGGAGCCGCAGTGGGGAGCGTGCCACTCCGGGCTGGGATGGGAGCCAGGTCCGCCTGCCTGCCTTGGTATTCCTCATGCACGCAGCCAAGCGTCTTGCATTGCAGTGTCACGTAGCGTGTCCCTTCCAGTTGCCTTCTCTTAATTTCCCGAGTGTGCTGGGCAAAAGCGCAGGCTCTTGAGCAGCAAACGGACGCGGCAAAATAAGGCACGTGAATAGCCTGGGCTTTGGAAGTCTGGCTGTGCTTAGGGGTACAAGCTGAGATGGATCTTCAATCACCCTAACGTATTTCCACAACCCCTTTTTTTCCCCCCCCTTTTTCCCCTTTACTTTTTATTTTGCCGCAGATGCTCAGAAGTGTGAGCTGATCTGCCAGTCCGAGGGAACGGGGGACGTGGTGTTCATGAATCAGGTTGTTCACGACGGTACCCGGTGCAGCTACCGAGACCCCTACAGCATCTGCGTCCGGGGCGAGTGCGTGGTGAGGAGCTGACGGCTGCTGCGCAACTGTCCCTGTCCTTTGCCTGTCCAGGAGAGAGCTCATGCATCCCCTTGACCCGCTGCCCCTTGGGGACGCATGTTTTAGCCCGGGGACCGACCCCGTGTGCAGCAAAGGGGATGGCGGACCGATGGGATGGGCTGCAGGGATGTAACCCCGTGCTTGTCTTCTCTTCCCCACGGGTGACAGCACGTCGGCTGTGACAAGGAGGTCGGCTCCCTGAAGCAGGACGACAAGTGCGGGGTCTGCGGGGGGGACAACTCCCACTGCCGGACAGTGAAGGGCACGCTGGCCAAGACCCCCAAGCAGCTGGGTGAGCGGGCTGGATGGGTTCGGGAGCGGATTCGGTCAGGGTCAGCTGGATTCACGTATGGGTACGAGTGGGTATGTGTCTGGTTGGAGCAAACCTGCTCTTTCTCTTCCCTCCATCCTTCCTCCCTCCCTTTCAGCAGGTGTTTTGAAGATGTTTGAGATTCCAGCTGGGGCGAGGCATCTTCAGATAGAAGAGATGGAGCCGGCATCCCACAGCATCGGTGAGTATGCTTTAATTCACCTCTCCCTTCACCCGCTACCTCTTTCTCAGCCCTATTGTGACAATTCCCACCCAAAGGCTCTTATTTGGGTCATTCCAGTCCTTCAAAGGCAGTTACCAGAGGAAATGACGTTGAAATACCTCCTTTCTCCTCCAGCTGTTAAGAATCAAGCCACAGGTAACTTCATCCTTAACGCCAAGGGCAAAGAAGCCAAAAGCCAAGTGTTCATTGAGATGGGCTTGGAGTGGGAATACACCATTGAACATGGCAAGGAGAGCCTGAAAACCAGCGGTCCTCTGCATGAGGCCATCAGCGTTTTGGTAAGCCTGGCTGACACATCCTCTGGGGATGTTGGGGACAACCATCACCCAGTGGTACAGAGAGGGCAGGTGGAGTGAGATGGGATGTAAGAGGTGGTGGAAGGACTTTGGTAGAGAAAGAATGTAGGGCATGCCATTAAAACCACAGGAATGAGCTAGCCAAAAGAAAGGGACAATGAGCTGCGTGCAAGAAGGGCGTAAGGACGCCTTGTTCAGGTGCTTGCCTTTGAGTCCAACTGTATTTTGCTCTGTGCAGCAATTGCTTGTGACTACACGTCTCATTTTAGTTATACTGGTATTTGGGGGAGTTAGGGATTGGGTTCCCTGTGAAGGGTAGGTTTGCACTCGCGTCGATCTCTGTGGCCGGCGCTGGCTTTGGGCGTAGACTGTGGTCCTGCAGGTCAGAGGAGAGGCCAGGGGCACGCAGCCCAAGGCTGGAGTTGGGATGTTTGGGCAGCGTTTTTCTCCACAACTGGAGAGGTACGTTCCTGAGGGGTAGACTCTGTGTTCAGAGCCCACCTACTCATAGAATCATTTAGATTGGAGAAGACCTTCAAGATCAAGTCCAACCATCAACCATGCCCACTAAACCATGTTCTGAAGTGCCTTGTCTACGCGCTTTTTGAATACTTCCAGGGATGGTGACTCAACCACTTTCCTGGACAGCCTGTTCCAAAGTCTGACAACCCTTTCAGTAAAGCAATATTTCCTAATATCCAACCTAAACCTCCCCTGCCACAACTTGAGGCCATTTCCTCTTGTCCTATCGCTTGTTACTTGGGAGAAGAGACCAGCACCCACCTCACTACAACCCCCTTTCAGGTAGTTGTAGAGAGCGATAAGGTCTCCCCTCAGCCTCCTCTTCTCCAGACTAAACAACCCCAGTTCCCTCAGCCGCTCCCCATGAGACTTGTGCTCCAGGCCCCTCACCAACTTGGTTGCCCTTCTCTGGACACACTCCAGCACCTCCATGTCTTTCCTGTAGTGAGGGGCCCAAAACTGAACACAGCACTCGAGGTGCGGCCTCACCAGTGCCCAGTACAGGGGAACAACCACCTCCCTGCTCCTGCTGGCCACACCATTTCTGATACAGGCCAGGATGCCGTTGGCCGCCTTGGCCACCTGGGCACACTGCTGGCTCATATTCAGCCGCTGTCAACCAGCACCCCCAGGTCTTTTTCCGCCACTCTTCCCCAAGCCTGTAGCGCTGCATGGGGTTGTTGTGACCCAAGTGCAGGACCCAGCACTCAGCCTTGTTGAACCTCATGCCGTTGGCCTCAGCCCATCGATCCAGCCTGTCCAGATCCCTCTATAGAGCCTTCCTACCCTCAAGCAGGTCAACCCTCCCTCCCAATTTGGTGTTGTAATCATGCTGGAGGTAGTAACGGGGTTTGTTTCTCCTACTCTTGTGTTCCGTACCATATGGCCATTGTTCACTTCTTTTTTTTCTTTGATGGCCTCGTCTTCCCTCTCCCATGGTATCACTTCTTCCTCTCCTTCCCCCTCTCCAATCGTCCTCTCTCTGCCTGCAGGTCATCCCTCAGGAGGAGGAGGCGAGGAGCAGCCTGATGTACCGGTACATCATCCATGAAGACCTGCTGCCCATGATCGGAAACAACAACGTCCTGCTTGAGGAGATGGATTCCTACGAGTGGGCCCTCAAGAGCTGGTCTCAGTGCTCCAAGGCATGCGGAGGAGGTAGTTTTCCCTTCATAGCAGCCTACAGCGCGTGTTTGGGAGGACACTTGGGTATGTTGGGCAGCGCATGAGCCCTTTGGGGCATGTCTGGCTTGGAAACACGCAGATGCTGTTTTAAAGCGTTTCTCCCTAAGATCACACATTGCAAGGCTTTAGACCTAGACCTGGTACTGCTTGGAGGCCTGGCTTTCTTCTCCATGCCCATACCCATGTTCTTTGCACCTCTGTAATTTGGGGGATCTACCACATGGGAACATGAGTGTTAAAAACCATTATTGCAGAGCAGTTTAGGTGAGCATTTTAGCCAGTTTTTTTATGAAAACAGGCTTACGTGATCATGTGTGCATACCTTTGTCTATCCATGTAGCTGCAATGACTTTTAAATTCCTTGGCTGTTTTTAGCAGGATTTGAGCCAAGGAGTAGCAATCTTGCAGATGACTGGTGGTGGCAGGGGGTGGACCAGAGTCCTCCAGAGGTCACTTCCAACCTCCCTGACCCTCAAATAATGGAGAAGACCTCACGCTTCCACCTTGTGCCGGCCAGCTCATGGCTGGAAGATTTTTGGGACTTGCAGAGCTGGAAAGCGAGCTCTCACTGGCTCCCCAGACCTTGCTGCAGCCTGGCTCCCAGCAAGGCGGCAGGCAGCTCATGGTTAAGGCTGGCTTAGCCCCGGTCTGGTCTGCTCCCAAGCAAGCGCAGCTTATTTGGCAAATTAGAGCAGTGCTTTGGCTGGGCTTGCAATGTGCTGCTTTTCCTCCCCCCCATCTGGAGCAATAAAGCTGAATTTTTAGCTTGCTAAATGCTCATGGGGCTGTGGTGGCTGTCTCCACCAAGAAACTCTGACGTTTTGACCTGGGTTTTGGGGAGAGCAGCTTGGGGGAGAGAGGTGGCGGGGGAAGGCTGAGTCTGCTTCACCCCTCTCTGTGTGTGCACCCCACGGTGGGCTGGGTGACCCCAGGGAGCCTGGGGGGTCTGGCACCCGCACGAGCATCTTCTGCAAGCCTGGGCGAAGCACCGCTTGGGTCCCACCTGAGCGGTGACATCCGAGAGCACGCGTCCCAGCGGGGATGCAGGAGGGGGCTGGGCAGGGAGCCGGTGGGACCCCTGCACCCATTGCCTCACCGCCCATGCTCTGCCCCTCCCAGGCATCCAGTACACCAAGTATGGCTGCCGGCGGAAAAGCGACAACCGGATGGTGCATAGAAACTTCTGCGACAACGGCAAGAAGCCGAAGCCGATCCGGCGGCGTTGTAACCTCCAGGAGTGCTCCCAGCCGGCGTAAGTCCTCCGCGGCTGTCCCGAGGTGCTCCCATCCCCTCTATGGGGGGGATGCCAACCGCTTCCCGGGCTGGGCATCCCCTTTTAACGCCTTCGCTGTGTCCGTCTTTCCAACCCCTGGCAGCTGGGTGGCCGAGGAATGGGGTGCCTGCAGCAGGTCCTGCGGCAAGCTGGGGGTGCAGGCGCGGGCGGTGCAGTGCGTGCAGCGCTTGCAGGACGGCACCAACCGAACCCTGCACACCAAATACTGCACCGGCCAGCGGCCTGAGACGCGCCGGCCCTGCAGCCGCCTGCCCTGCCCCGCACAGTGGAGGACGGGCGCTTGGTCGGAGGTGAGCTGGTGAAGGGGGAGGAAGCCCCCCCGAGCGCGCGGTGGGGTCGGGAGGAGGGGTATAGGAGCTGGGTGTGAAGGCCAGGTGCTTATAGAGCAGGCGGGTCTCATAGGGATGGAGATAAAGGTACGAGAGCCTGTGATTTTTTCACCAAAGTTTGTGGGGAAACTCAAAATTAGACAGGGGATATAGCATCCCTGTGCGCCCCAGCAGAGAATGTTTGGGGTTTGCTGGAGAAGGGGAGGAAAAGCCCTTATTAGAAAGCAGTATTCAGCCGAGGAGTCGTTATTTGCCAATAAATACTCCTCCGGGGTGGCTATTGGGGCATGCCAGCTCCCCCCACTCCATCCCTGACTGTCTGTCCGTCTGTCTGTCTGGGCGCAGTGCTCGGCGAGCTGCGGGGAAGGTGTCCAGCAACGGCAGGTGGTATGCAAAGGCAGCGAGAGTGGTGGGCGCTGCGAGGGGGACAAGCCGGAGGCCGTCCAGGGTTGCCACGTGGCCCTCTGTCCGGGTGAGAGGAGGAGGAGGAGGTGCGGGGAGGAGGGGTGGGGGGGCACGCACTGGTGGGGACCAACCTTCATGCATGCCTCCAGCCCACCTTGGCTTCAGGGGGATGCCAGCAAAGAAGGTCGGGTTGAAAGTCCCTGATGGTGCTGGCAGAGAAAGGGTTAAACACCAGCCCAAATATTGCACTTTTCTGTTCTTGACCCTGATATTTGCTGTAGGTGGTTTTGGGTTTTCTGGCAGCTTGGAGATGGGCACCTTGGAGTTTATCTTGGGGTTTTTTGGGTGGCTTAAGCGCTGGGTTAACTGGGTGCTCGCCAAGGGGCCTCATTTTGAAGGAGATCCCTTAAAACAAACAACCCCCCCCCCCCCAAAACCCCTCCTAAGGTATTTCAAGTGCACCCAACCTCCCGTGGCGGCTGGGCATCATGGTGCTCTCTCTCCGCAGGAAACCTCTCCGGCATCACCGCCAGCGCCGATGCCGACGACCACAGCACACCCAAAGGGCAGCGAGTGCCCCAGGACGGGGCCAAAAACCCTGTTAGCAAGATCTCCTCCAGTAAGTGGCCCTGCTGGGGTAAGGATGATGCTTCCCAGGAGAACAGGAGAACCCTCCCGAGGGCTTCTGCAGCTCCCCGTGGGAAACGGAGGCGGGTCGGAGGGAGGATGCACATCCAGCGGTGGTTTTGGGGAGTTTTGCCCTGTGTTGCTGCATCCCTGAGGCCTCTGACTGCAAAGCCTGCCGCTCGGTTGCCATCTCGTGGAGTCTGGGATCTTGCAGTTTCCACTGCCTTTGGCTGGGCACCGCGTCGCACTCCCTTTGTCTCCCGGATTTTATGCCCTTTCCTTTTTACCTCGAACTTTTTTCAGTCTCCTGTGTTTACCTGAGCAGGGAGATGGCTTCTGGTTTTTGGCCCTTGCTCCAAGCAAGGGATTGCTTAGAGCGTTTCATAGCTGGGGTGAGATGCATCACGATCTGATTTAAAGTGCTGGTTTGGAGCATCCCTTGCTCTCTGTTTTTCCTCCCGTGCACAGAAACCTCGAGCACTTTGGCTTCGTTTTCCAGCTCCTTCACCCCACCTTCCTATACAATCATTGCCAAAATTGCCGCCTCGGGGCAGAGAGCAATTATAGGTTTGGCAGCATCCTGCAACGGGGGGTTGCCTTTGGGACCACCAGCAAGGTGCAGGGGTGGGAGCCTAACGCCACCGTCACCTTGCGCGCTGTCTGACACTGCTCTGTCCCTCTGCAGGGGAGCCTTGCCTTGGGGACAAGTCCATCTTCTGCCAGATGGAGGTCCTGGCTCGCTACTGCTCCATCCCCGGCTACAACAAGCTCTGCTGCGAATCCTGCGGCAAGAAAGCCTCCTCCACCACCGGCTCGCCCCCGGCCACCGGCCCCAGCGCTCCCCCGGGAACCGACGCTCCCAGCCCCGCTCCGCCGCTCTCCCCCAACCCCACCGTCCCTGCACGGGGGGGACCCGGTGGGGACCCCACGCCGGCACCTCGGGCCGGGCCGGTTGCCGGTGGAGGAGGGATGCCCGGCAGCGGTGTTTTCCCCGGGGGGCTGCCAGCCCTGAGGGAGCCGGGCAGGGGCCACACAGCCAGGTAACCCGCCCAGGACCACCTCGCCGTGGGGCAGGGGAAGCCTTTCACCTCCCTCCCTTCCTCCCTTTCCTCCTCCTCCTCCCACTCTCTTTCCTCTCCTCTCCGCTTCCAGTGATGGTTTTCATGGGTGGCACTGCCAGGTTTGGAAATGACCTGGCTCACCCAGAAATTCCCGGGAAAACCACTTTTTTTTCTCATGATCTCCCCCGCCCTCCTAGCTGTGGCGTGGGGTTTTTTTTGACAGCACCACAGAAAAATGGTGAAAAGGAGCAAAAAAAGTGACAGCGGCTTGGCTGTGGGTAGACGGGCTGCTTCCTCCCAAGGTGCTAAAAAAAAGATTTCGGGGGGGGCTTTAATGTTGTTTTTTCCTTCCCCATGCCCCCAAGATGTGCTGGAGAGGAGGGTCCTGGCTCGGGGTTCAGCCCCAGTGCTCGGAGCTTGGGAGTAGCAATGGGAGGGTGCTGCGAATTTGGGGGGACAAGCAACTGGAGGGAGGTGGTGAGGTGGGGAGGAGGAAATGTCAGGAAATGCCCAAACTGCTGCCCTGGGCTGTCTCTGTTGGGGTAGAGGGTTTGGGAAGCATGTCTGGGGGAAGGATGGAGCGTGAAAACCAGTAGACCAGCTTCTGTCCTGCATTGCAGGATAGGCAGGAGATGTTCCAGGCAACTTTAACGTGAGCAATAAGAACAAGGTCAAAGACCAAAAATACATGTAAAAAATGCCTGTCACCTGGCGGTGACTTTTTAGCCAATACTGCCCTTGGCCAGCCTTGAGCTGATACTGATGTGCAGCCTCCCCAGGACCACCAGCCTCATCCCTGCACCCTTGTACCCAGTGCCTGTGGGGCATCGACTCCTTTCAGAGGGAAATGGGGACGACTGGGAAGCCAGCAATGGATTTTAGGGGCAGTTACAAAGAAAGGAGAGAGGAAGATTAATCTGCGTCCTTTTTGTCGCTTGGGAGGGTCTGAAAGGGAGGTGATTAATACCGTTAAAAAATATTGTGCCAAGTACTAGACGTATGCACAGCACTTTAGGAGCCTAGGGCTGCGTGCAGCTTGCTTGGTATCAGGCCAGCTCCGGGCACAGGGTCTGCCCGGAGGAGTTACAGTCCTCAAAACCTCCCCAGAGCGGGGTCAGGCAGCCTGCTGTGTCCCCGAGGGGTGTCCCCGAGGGGGCTGCTGCGGTTTCGGTGCTTAGGGGTGTGCAGCCTCCCAGCTGAGGGCATCCAGCACCTCCAGGTGCAGTGGCAGGGGAAGGTGGGCTTCCCTGGGGGATGAACGCTGGTAGGGAGGAGGTTTTGGGGGACAGAGAGGTGGAGTCCGAGGAAGGCAAGGCTTGGCAGGTAGACCAGTTTGGCATCGCAAAG
Source organism: Buteo buteo (assembly GCF_964188355.1). Classification (NCBI taxonomy): domain Eukaryota; kingdom Metazoa; phylum Chordata; class Aves; order Accipitriformes; family Accipitridae; genus Buteo; species Buteo buteo. The sequence goes on along the minus strand of NC_134174.1, from coordinate 30,355,572 downwards.
CAGGATCTCTTGGGAGCACGTGCGTGGCGTGGGTGCATCCGCTGGCCCTGATGGTGCCACTGCCCTGGCCGTCCGACGAGCAGGACGGGGCATCTCGAGGGGCACTGCTTCGTAAGCTCTTCAGGTGTCCAGGGCTTGCTGGCGAGGCAGCCAGGGGTGCTCGGCACGTTGGTTTTAGGGCATGCTGCTCGATGCTGGTGCTTTCAGTGCCGGGGCAGAGCGCTGCATCGGTAGCACTTGTGTGGCTGCAAAAAACTTGAGGTCGGGGCATCTCGGGGGAGCTCACGTCAGTGTGCGAGCTCCCCTCAGCCTTCGCTGGTCCGGCGTGGGTTGCAGCAGGGGAGAGGTTGAGGTACGTGCTTTAATTGAACCGAATGGAGACCCCTGTGCATTCCCAATGTTTTACGCATTGGACTCCCTCTGCAATGCTCCCCTGGAGCTACCCAACAGTACAGAAAGGGCTGAAGAGATGTTAAGAGGGCAGCTTGTGCACCCTCCTGCCCCCGGATCGCCTTCAAGTCAAGGCTGGACGAGGAGCGTTTATGGAACTACTCTTAAAAGCACCTGAGGCTGGAGGTCCCCTGCCCTTTGGCATTAAGTGGGCTTCACGAAAGACGAAACAAAGCCACACGTCTGTCTGAGCCAAGCAACCAGCACACCTCGTGGGAGCAGACAGACGGAGGGAGGCCTATGAAACGCTGCGGCAGGGTGCCCAGGTCCGAGGCGTTGCAGGTATCGGTACCCACAGGCTCGACGAGATACTCTGGATGTACCAGGGTGGGATTCATCCCTCGGACTGCTGACACTGCCGCCGTGCCCCTTGCCAGCCTGTCCACCAGTACCGCCCTCCGCGGGAGTGCCAGCATTTATTTATTGTGCCAAAGATAACACTTTGTTTACTCTTCAAGGAGCATCTTTCCCCTGCGGCGCGGTGCACGGTGTGCCGCAGCCTTCTCCTGCTGCTGGGACAGCCCTGGGCTGGCTCAGGGCAGGGCTGAGCTTGCTTTGCCTTTCCCTGCCCCAAGCAAGTCTTTTCTCCAGCGTTCAGCCCCCTGCCCTGTAGCCTTGGAGGCATTGAATAAAAACACCCCCCCCCATCAAAAATGGGCTGTAATGTCTCCAGGGCGCAGTAGATGTGCGTGCATGCATGCGTGCTCGCTCCTTCCTCCCAAATTCTCATCTGCACCCCTCCTTTCAGTGCTGTCCTGGGTGGGCGTTAGTGCTTTATTGCATTAGGAATATTTGCAGTGGTTCCTTGCTATACCTCGGAGGAGAGCGGTGGCTCAGGACTGGCCCAGTCCCCTTGCACCCCGCAGCCGGGGTGCCCGGGGGGAGCTTCGGGGCAAGGGGGCTGCACTGCAGGTGCTAACCCCCACCTCTAGCCAAGAGAGGAGGGCGAGATTTTAAAGTAAGGTGCGATTAAACCCCCCCCTCCTTTGCCACATGTGGATGCTCTGGGGCGGTGATGCTGCAGGGCTGGGACCCAGCACTGGGTATTTATTCCAGGCGAGTGCAAGAAGCGCCTAGGGCGGGCTGAGGTTGGGCGGCTTCTCGCCGTACGGATGCCACGGTGCGTGGAAAGCTGCGGCGTGGGGATGGAACGCTGTGACAGCCCAGCTCCCAGCAGGGATTTGGCCCTGTCTTTGGGAGGAGGGGGTGCGTCTGGTCCCCCCCCATCCTCCTGAGCCAGGCAGACGCACCAAGTCATTCCTGTGATGTAACCTTGTTCAGTGTTACAATGATGTATAAAGTTTTGTACATACGAGATTCAGAGCTTTTTAACTTTTAATATTTATTAATTTTGTTGGGTTCTCTTTTTTTTTTTTTTTTGAACTCTAACATAATGTAAAAAAAAATAAATAAATCCACATCAAAATCTCTTTCTGTTGATTTATTTGGGGGATGGGTGTGTGAGGGGGGGAAATATGATTGTGACCTGTGTGTGGTTGTTGAAAGAAGTGGATTTCACGCAGTGAGCCACCACCTCTTTATTTTATTTCAACTCAGCCACTCCTCTCTATCAGCCAGAGTTTCGCATGGCTGTTTTGAGATTATTTTTTTTTCCTTTTAAATAAGACAAAGACCCAGTGAAACCCACAGATGTCTAAATTACAAGCACCTTGTGATGGCTGTAATACCATTTCATGACACCCAGCTGCTTGGCTCCGCTCTCGCAAGGCTTATTTCTAGCTACGGTCGGCAACAGCTTTCTGGCACAACGTGCTCGTTCCCAGGGTGCAGGATAATGTCGGGATCACCGCACCAGCCATCCCTCCTGCTGCAAAGGGCTGTGGCCGTGGGATGGCTGGTGATCTCCTGGGGATCCTCCTAGGACAAAGCCAACCAAGGGGTTTATCGTGCTGCAGGTCTGCAGTGACACGCTCCCCTGGATCCGTGGTCCCGGAGCGCACGATTCTGCGTTACGGGGTCATGGGGCTGAGTCTGATCCTGCTGCTGCCTGTCTCCGTTTGCTGCTTTCTCACTTGCCGTGCCACCCCCTCTCGCACTGCAGTACCCTAAGTCAGTTGAACTGATGGTGAAAAGCACATTGCTGACCCCCCGGGACATGGCTTTAGTGCCATACGCCTGCTCCAGCTGTGCCTGCTACTGTTGGCATAGCAGGAGGAAAACCTCTACGTATATACATATATGCACACAAAAAACCATCTAGCTTAGCCATTGCAAAAATAAAAGATGTGTTACTGGTTCAGGCCCAAATGAGCCCCTGAGCTTGCACTGACAACTGATACCCGCGGTCGGGTAATAAATAGAGCAATGAAACCGGGGCAGGGCTGAAGCTGCAGAACAAACCCCACCATGGGCAGCGATGCCCAATGTCGGGGTGCATTTCGGCAGCCCCCCCCTTCCCCTGTGCGTGGCGAGGAGGAGCGATGCCCAACATCAGCTACCGTTGCTGCTCACGGGCGAGGTTTGGGCAAGGGTTTTTTAGGCAGCCCCTCCTGCACGTCTCGGTGCTGCCTCGGTCGCCCCAGCTTGCAGATGCTCCGCTCCATCCCCGAAGCAGAACCACGGTGCTGGGTGAAGGGTGTCCTCCGTGCTCGGTGGGTGCTCGGTGGGTGCTCGGTGGGTGCACCGTCTCGCCCCATCGCTGGCGGCCGCAGCTCCTCGTGCTGAGCAGGGGCAGGATCGGGTCTCCAGCTCAGGCGAGCCCGTCCTCCCGCAGCTCAGGGGCACGCGGCGGCCGAGAGGTGCCGGCGGAGGTGCTCGATGAAGTCCGCTTGGGACTGCGGCAGGACGCGGTTAATGACAGACGTGGGGATCCAGCCCTTTGGGAGAGAAAACACCCCCACCCCCGAATTTGGTCCCGCTGGGTCAAAGAGAGTTGGGGGCGCCCAGCCCCACGGGGAGGAGGGCGCGTTTGCACGCAGGGGATGCGCACCCCTTGCTGTCCCACCCCAAGCGAACGCGGTGGCACTTGCCTTCAGGTCCATGCTGAGGAGCCAGGTGAAGCGGGTACGGTCGGGGTCCCCCGCCAGCGGCTGCAGGACGATGCAGCTCAGCCGGGACTCGGCCCTGCGGCGGGGCAAGGGAGCAGGCAGTGAGGGTCTGGCACGGGGGAGTGGGAAAAACGGGGTAAGGGGATCCCAGAGCAAACGCAACCGGTAGCTCTCGGCGTGCCTCCCTTGCCGTACCCGCTGCAAGCGTTCATGGCTGCAGCTGTGGTCTCCCCCCTTGCAGGGACACGATACCCCGTGACGGTCACTTTTTTTGGTGAGGGGGGGCTTTACCTGATGCACCCTTCCTGCAAGGGCAGCGGCTCGACGTGGGTGGCGGTGCCCACCAGGTAGACGGCCGTCTCCCTCCTCCCGCGGTGCCGCACGCTGACGAAGTCCCGCTGGCCCACCAGGTTGCCCGGACTGGGAGCGGTGACTTCGTGCGTCACCAGCGTGTCCGTCCCGACGCGCTGCAGGACCTACCAGAGCAAGGAGGGTCCCGGGGATTAAGTCCCCTCTGGGGACATCCCTGCCACCCCCTTACTCCTGCCCCGGGGGACGTTAAGGCGCCTTGAGGACAGCAACGTGGGGTAGGAGCAGGACCATCAGCAAAACAGGGGCTTGGGGCTGGCTCCTGGTGATAATTAAATCCCCATCCCTTGCAGGCTATTAAGGGGGGAAGTGGGTGATTTTTGCAGCCTTTTTTATCTGGGGTGGGTGTCTCTCTGTCTCTATGCTATTCTTTTTTTCTGAAGGGACAGGGAAGTGGTAGCAATATATAAGCAGAGGCTGGGTAGCATCTGAGCCAGCCCAGGTGAGTAAGGGGAGGCTGTCGGGGGCTGGCAGCTTGCTTAGGGATACGCTGTGATTCGGGAGCTGTGAAATAAGGCAGCTACTCAAAAGAAGCCCAAGACAACACATAAGCTTGCTGGGGGTGCCCCCGCAGCATGATATATTTGGTTTTGCCTCTTTTATTTGAGCTGATTCCCCTGAAGGACGTCTCCTGTGACACTAAAGTCTGAGCAACATTGGAGTCCCCCAGTGCGGAAAAACCTCTGTGAGCCGGCACCGTGCAGAAAAGAGAGCTTGGAAACAACACAGTTTCTCAGTGCCACACCAGTAAAGCACATCTTCTCTCCCTGGGGTGATATCCTGCTTTTGCAGGAGTGTGGAATTAGCTTTAATCCTTCAGAAATCTTTAAAACCTCAATAAATATGATTTTTTTGGATGCTAGCAACCCCGGCAATGCAAAGTCTCGGATGGTCTGCCCGTGATGGCATCCCTCCCCACCTTACCTTCACCCGGCTGAGGGTCGGGTTCCACTGGGGCATTTGCTCGATCCTCTCGAACAGCTCCCGGTGCAGCCGTGCCACTGGCACGGCCAGGACCACCTCTGCCCGAAACACCTTGCCCAGCCCAGGGAGGGCAGCGCTGGACACGGTGGCCCCAGCGTCCTGGGAGAGCAGAGAGCTACATCAACCCCAAATGCCCTGAGAGACATCGGCTACGCGCTGAAATGCCTTGCTAATAAATCATCCCAGTCCTCTTTTTATCACTGCTTGGTTTACAGGCAAAAGCTGTTATATCTAAATCATGACACTATGATTGCTTTTTTTTTTTAAGCTCCTTTCTAGCTAAATTAAACAATTCAGCAAACAGCTTAATGAACAAACACCATAAATAACAATAAAGTCGCAATCTGTTGGGTTTTTCTGCCGAAATGCTCCCAGCTTTCCCTGGGAACAGGATTATCTGAGTTTCCCCTTCCAAACCTTTTCCTGCTGTCTATTTACTTTGCAGATTTGCTTGCGAATGTGCTTAAGGAAGGCTTGCTTGGAAACCCTCTTTGCCGTGCATGCTTTTGCACGGCACGTCTCCTGCGCCCGCGGCTTCCCTTCAAGCAGGAGGAATAAGAGAAGCAAATCTCCCCTTCCCAGACTCATTTCTCCTCCCAAGAGCTTTTCTGGCATGAAGCAGCAAAGGCAAGAGGCGGCCGGGTTTTACCAGCATCGTTTCTGCCTGCCAGCTGGTGTGCTGCTGCAGGATGCTCAGCGCTCGCTGCAGGGCTGTTTCTCCCTGGGTGATGTAGGAGAGGTCCATGCTGGAGAACCGGCTGGGGCTGATGTCTCCGTCAGACTCTGGGCACGTGGCTGAAGGAACAAGGCAGAGCAACGTGAAAATCCACCCTCCCCCGGCTTCGCCTGCGCACGTGGTTGCACGTATAGAAGTGGAAATGGAGCTGGAGCAGAGGGTTTTGCTGACCCAAAGTCTTGGCTCTTACACCTTCATTTCCACCACGCAGCTGGTGCCCTCTTGGGCTGGGGGAATGGCTTGGTGTAGAAAACCTTGCTGTCAGGAGCATCCCTGGCATTCATTCACTGTGTCTGGGCTGACTGCTTGGAAAGCTTTTTGAATTTGCTTTCCAAATCAATTCCCGGTTACACTGTGGTACAAATTGCACGTTGCTTGGGTATTATTAACATTGCATAGGCAGCCCTTGGACCGAGCCATGCTTCAAAAAAAAACCCCAGATGAATTTGCCAATTTTCAAGTCTTTAGGTAAGTGGTGGAACTAGAGACACAGCAGACATGCAACAAAACACTTTTAAGTGCCTGTAACCTCTGCTAAAAGCTTTGCCTGCCTGTATGGTGAGCCAGTGCAATTTGCCTTCCCAGAATCTCAGGGTCTCCCCGCTAACCCACTTTGCCAGCAGTGTGGGGAATGCTTTTAAGCTATCAGAGAGCTGGAAACCAGCCCAGCAGTGAGAAGACAGTTAACTCTGTCCCTCCAAATATGGTCAAATCATATGGAGACGGGTGCGTTTTAATACGCATCCCTCCATCATGCATTGCAAGGGGGTTGTGAGCAGGGCTAGGAAATGCCCAAGCGCCTGGGCTGAGCTTACCTGTCTCCTTCCCCATCAGCCTCTGAATATAACGAGGAATTTTGGAAGGCAGGCGACGGGAGCCTTTTACCACCAGCCCTCTCACGTCCTTCTGTACTGCCGCAACGGCTGTTTTCTTCAAGCCTAGGGGAGAGACGAGCAGGCTTTGGTGAGCACGGAGCATGCAAGGAAGATGCTGTGGTGCTCCACGTCCCTGCTAGAAGTTCATTTGCAGCTGAGACCGAGACTACCCTATGCATGATACGACGCTGGAGGAAAATAGGCACATAGATGCGACATTTCCAAGGGAGCACCTCCCAAGGGGATGCCCATCAGATGCAGACTTAGCATCTCTTTTCTGCCTGTTTTTCCCAAGGTTGGGGGCTGCGGAGGGGGAAGGTGAGCGGTGCTTACCGGGCAGGCGTCGGAGGTGGTCGTGGGCGATGCCGCAGCACAGCTTGACGGTGGCCCGCAGCATGGCGTGGGAGCGGGGCTGCCTCCGGGAGCACGCCGCATCCCGGCGCGTCTTTATAGCCGGCCTGAAGGCCGGCACCTGATGATAGGACCATGCTGCCAGATAGCAGCTGGGAAGAAGGAGTACTCAAGGACAAGGCAAGCGAGAGGAGGGGCCGGAGGGAAAGGCCACGCTTCCCTCTGAATGAGCAGTCCCTGCCTTTCCTCCTGCCCTGGGCAGGCGGCTGTGAATGGACGTATCCCCGGGACACGGCTGAGATGGATGGGGCACGTTAGTGGTCCCCAGTGCCGCTCGATCGAGGACTGCGGCGGCAAACAAGCTGGCAAAGGCAACCAGGGCACTTGCACGGAGGGAAGGATGGGGTGGGAGTTGAGAGCAACGTGGCTTTGCTCTCGGGGAGCGTGGAAGCTGCTGTTAAAGCTGTGGTTGCAGAAAATGGTGCTTCTTCCTATGGGAACTCCATAGAAATTATGGTGGTAGTTGCTGCTGTTGTAACTCCTTGAGTAACTCCTTATTTTCCTCTTTTCTACTTTACTCCCTCCTAATTGTCCCCTGCAGACCTCTGTTGCTCAGGGTGGTGGTGGGATCACTACGTCTTTTGGCATGAAGTTATTCAGTCCTTCCCCTTGTGTTTTTAATTGTCCCTCTTAAAAGGTTAAACATAAAACCTACTAGGTCACTCCCTAACATACAGCCACGTTGTATTCCTTTGGCCCTTTGCAATACCTGCTTTTTCAAATGCTTTGAAAACCCTGCTTGATTTTTACTGTGGAAAGGCTCTTCCACCTGTATGTTCCAAGGGGGTTGGATGCTTTTGTCTCACTTAGCATCACTATGGCTCACTTTACCTTCAGTCTCTGAGACTGCAACAGCCAAAATACTTGGGCAAGGAGGCCAGGAGGGCTTTTTGTCTTCAAAAAGGGTAGGAGAGTCTTCAAGGCTTGCAATCTGGTGTGGTTGTGGCAAGCAGATCTCTTGCTGGGAGGGGAACAGTCCTTCCATGCACCCGTGCAAGCGCTGCAGGCAGCTGCCTGCGGACCCCTGTTCCCTGGCAGCTCTGGGGCTGTCACAGCCGTGATGGAGACAGTCTGGTGAATCTATACAGTATCGCATGTTTATTTAATACGTGTATTATTAGGAGCAGAGCAGCAAGAGAGAAGCCTGTGGATGGCTTTTGGGCATGGCAGAATAACTGCGGCGGAGGGTAATTGAGTGAGTGGGAAAAACAGCAGTAGGAAACGACTGTTTTCAGCCAAAGCTGATGGAGTTAATTACGGTTATTTGCTCTCTCTGACTCATAGTGCTGGGTCCCTCCTGGTGAGCGCTCATGCCAAGGAGCAACCCCTCACCGATGGGGTGACCCTTGCAGCCTGCCCGGCATCCCGGCAGCTGAGGAAGGCAGCAGCCCTTGCGGGGAGATGGGCCAGAGCAGGGGCTTGTCCCTGTGTCACCCTTCACTGCCTTGTCCCACACGGGAGCTGGGGGCTCCGGCTGTCCCTCCAAACGTCTGCGCTGCTAGTATCTTGTTTCCTATAGCGAGCATCGCATCCCTTCGATACTCCCACTATTGACAGGGATGGAGTGGGTGGAACAGTCTCCTAGGAAAACTTCAGCTTTTTTCCCATGGGTTTTGGCCCTGCTGTGCCAGAGAGATTTATCCCAGCCCTGGGGACTTGTTGGCTCAGCTCAGCCAGTTCCCAGGCTCCCTGCCTGATTCACCAGCCCCAGACCTGAGCTTTGGCCCCTGGCTTTTCCTGCAGGGCTAACCTCATGGCACAGCTGCTGTGGCTTGCACAGTTGTGTCCCGTTGCAGCTTCACAGCTTTCTCCCTCCATTCCTGATTGCTGGGCAGGTTATAACAGCAACCCCCTGCCAGCTGCTGCTTTTTGGATGCTCTGCTTTTGCAGTCTGCCTCAGGGTGACTTCGTATGTGGTGGTACCCAGATAAGTGCTTGTGTCCATGTCCCGTGCTCGCAGGAAAGCCTTGCAGATATGCCTGCGTGATGTGCATGGCCCAAAGCAGCCGCAAGCTTTGCAGCAGGGGCTTGGGATGTGCGCTGTAGCCCAACTGCAGCTCTGTGGGAGGTTTGCTATTGCTCTGCTCAGCACTGGGATTTATGCTGCTGCTTTGGTGAGTTGCAAATCGCTTTTTCTGGATTTTTTCATGGGGTCTGGGGAGTCACTGGGACCCAGCAGTTGGGAATTGCAATACTTTTTCAGCAGGCTGCCTAGGGAGGTCAGAGCAGTGGCTGATAAGAGATCTGCCCCAGCGCTTTAAACCTGCACCTCCGCTAGCTCCCAGAGCAAGCCGGTCCCTGCCAACGGTCTATCCTCTCACACACATTCCCCTCACTTTTGTGCACACTTTCTCATGTTAGTTTTGTCTCTGCAGAAAGCTGTAATAGACAGGCAGATAATGTTTTATCTCCCCATTGGGTGAGCGGTGTCCATATGCTCTCCTGAGGGCTGTACGAGATGTCCTGGGAATGAAGCAACTTACAGGGGAAAAGAAAATACCAAAAATTGCCTGTGATGGCAAGCCCAGAGGCCAGGAGAGGATGGCATTGCCAAACGAGACCCCAGCTCAGAGCGGTGAGGGGCTGCCGTGGGTCAGCCCTGGTCCACTGCCTGCTGAGGCAAAGGTCCCACGACCTTGGGTGCTGGTTGGCGGACACCCGTGGGTGCAGGGTGCCGTGGCCCCAGCTCCTGCGTGGCTGCAGCGGAGCGGTTTTGGCCTGACATCTCCACCAGCTTTGGCTGCAGCCACTGGAGGTCACTGCTGATCTGCAGCTCCACATGCAAAGCCACTTTTGGAGAGGCTGGTAGGAGCCCTGCTCCCAGGTGTTGGCTCTGGGCTGCTTTGCCTCTAACCCCCTGCAAAATCCCTGGGAGCTGGGTGGTTGCTGGCATGTAGGACCTCCACTAGAAATAAGATTTGGCACCTCCAACCCTCCTCGATTATCCCTGTCCCCTGCTCCTGGATGAAAGGACCCTTTGGGGACCCACCACTTCCAATTGCCCGGTTCAGTGTAGGACCTCCTGGGAGGGATGCTGGCTCCGGGAGCATCCTCCAGCTCCTGAGCAAACCGCACTGCCAAATGTGAAATGCAAGGCCTGTAACCCGCACTTCGGGAGGCAAAGGTAGAATTTCAGCAGCTAATTCTTCCCTCGTTGTTCTCGTCAAATAGTCTGTAATGAAGTTAGCTAGTAGGAATAATGTGCATTTTAAGGAAGATGCTCTTATTTGTTTCACCTCTTCTTGGTTTGGCCAGGTCCCTTTCTGCCCCCTTTGACCGAGGTGGCTCGGTGTCCCGTGTGGTGCTGCACCCCAGCTCTGTGGGTGCAATACAGTCAGCATTGGGCGTTTGGGGCTAAAAAGTCCCTTCTAGGAGGGTTTTGGAGCCATTGCCAAAGAAATGGGTGGAACCACATTTCCAGTTCCAATCCCAGCTATAGCACTCTGGCAGGACAAGTATTGTCCTTCAGGACTAGAATTTCAACTGATTTAGGGTAATGTTGTTGCTCAGCACTTAAGTAAAACCCGAACTAAAATCTTTCGGGGTTTCCACACCCCCTGAACACTGATGTTGCCTTGTTTACAGGTAGTGAGCAAACTTCACTTATTTGTTTAGGGCAAAACTGATCTGCTATCTGCTGTAAGAGCTCACCCATCAGGAATATTATCCTCTCCCCACCCCAAGGGGTAAAGGTGGAATTTTCTGTGCAATGCAAACCTCAGCTGAATGACAAATCTGATTCTCTAAAGGATATTTAGAGAAGGAGAAGGGGGAAAGAGAGCAATGAAAAAGATCCTAAACAGCAGGTGGGTGCCTCCTGGCTTTGGCTGAGGAGCAAACACTGAGGCTGAGAGGTTTTGGGTCCAAACAGTCCTTCCCAAACACCTGGCAGACCAGCGTGGTTTTGGATGGGGATTAAGGCTTGTGCAGGTCCATAGGTGGTCACAGGGGTGGTGCATGCCAGCAGAGGTTACAGCAACTCATCAGTGTGTAAAACATAGTCTGAGTCAGCCCAAATCCTGACTGTGAGACAAGAGGAGTGGGAAATAATGGGATGCTCCTGGTGAAAGGGTGAAGATGGGGAGCAAGTGGGACTCAGAGCTGCTATCAGCAACCCGGCAGAAAGCTGAGCAATGCAGCAAGGGCGATACGGGCTCCCTCCTCCCACGGTCACGCAGGGATCCTCCTGTTCAGACCCGAGGGCAAGTCCCAGGGCAATTACTCTTCATGTCCTTGAGTCCTGCTCTGAGTGAGACTGCTCTGTAATCAGCAGAGCCTTGATGCAGGGGAAGCCCTGATTTTAAGCAAAGTCTTGGATGGCCTCCAATACCTTTGCAGAATTTGGCAGAAGAGGATAAGGCAGCGTTTTGGCCCCATGGGAACCCTCTTGCAGGGCTGCTGTCATCCCTAACAGTGCTCTGGGGGTTTCTAGGAGCAGAGGTAGCCCTCTCGTCCCCGTCTTGCAGCCCTGATGGGGCATTTAGCTATGCATCTCTGGGGCACCCTAAATATGGACCTAGAAAGCAGGTCCCTGGGGACCTTTGGCCATGCTGTTCTTGCTGGAAATGCCTGTGCTGTGGGAGCTGCTTTCTGCCTCTCTCTTCTTCCCAATTCTGTGTCCAGAAAAGTTAAGAGTCAAATAGAGAAAATATAAAAATGCATGTCATTTATTTCTGTACATAACCAAAGCGCTTGTAATTAGCATCTCCAGGTGGAAACCCAGACAAGTTTCCTCCCCCCCCAAACCAGGAGACTCAGTGCTACATTGTCAGGCTCATAATAATAAAAAAAAAAAAGCTCCATGTCCCTCTTCTTTCCTAAAAAGCAGGTTTTATAATACAAAAAAAAGGGCTAAAAATATTTCAAAGGCACATTCTTATCAGGAAGGAATGAAGAAATACTGCTTTTTTCCTTGTGAGCCTCCCTCCAGCGCTGGAGAGGTGCTTGGTGGTTGTGGCTGATAACAATCCAACTTGAGAGGAGAATGCAAAACAGAATAACAATATTTACTTGAAGCTAATTGTAATTTTCACAAATGGTCACCAAAAGAGGCCAAATATCAGCAGAAAAGGGAAGCTTCTGTATCTCTTTGTTGCTGGAACGCTGCCTTCCAGCATGTAGGGTTGAGGTGATCTTATCTCCATCTGCTGCCCTGATTAAAAGAGAAGGGGAACTGCTGTTCAGGTGATAAGAGGGGGCAGAGGCTTCTCCATTAATATGTAAACTTTGGATGAAGAAGGAAGACTTTGGATCAAAAAGAGGCTCTAGGCAGAAGTCATCTCTCAATAGATGGGTTTTGAATCTGCATGCATCAGCAAAAGGCACATCTAGTATGTGCTGGCTTCTATAAAGAGGAGGAGGAAGATGGGATGGAGATGTGATCCCACTAAACTTTTCCAGTTTGGGTTGAATAATGTCCACCCTGAAGGATGTATACCTGAAGTAACAGCTTTGTAATGTTTGTCCAAGCTGTTATGTTAGGTTCTCAAATCCAGAAAGGACCACATCAGCCAAAAATGATCTCCTGCCCTCCATGGCAACCAGCATCTGTTTTTGCCCTATAGGATTGACTGAACCACCAATAACTCATTAAAAAAATCATACCCAAAGGACGGAGGACTTTCCAAAGACCTTGGCACCTTGTGCCCACGGTTTGAAATAATCTGTTTCCCCAGCTGAGCATTCCTGACTTCAGATCCAGCTCTGCGTGCCACCCCTGTTAAAATAGTAGTTTCTCTACTTCCAGCATCTTCACCCCATGCTGGGAGTCCTGGTAATCTCAAAACACCTTTTTAATCCACTCTTTCAAACACTAAAATGTTTGTGCTCTTGTGGTTTTTAATTACGAATTTCTATGACCTGGGATGAGTCTTGCAGCTCTGCCCATCTTAAAGGGGAAAACATGAGGAAAAATTCAAGTGTAGACACTAGAGCAGGAAGCAGTCACTGAGGATCAGCGTCACAAGGGGATATGCAGAGCTGTGATGAGATGCTTTAATGCCTTGGAGATGCCAATGTCTCTTCCCTTTTTCCTTCAGCCAGTTCTTGCTCTAGTTCCCCCATCTCCTTCCAGCCGTCCCCAGCATTTTTTCCACATTTTAAAGCTCCATCTTCAAGACAGTTCTCCCTGTTTCAAGATGAGGATTGAGGCTGCTGGTCCATGCTCTTTAGAAGGGTCTCTTGCAATTTGCTACACTCTCCCTTGCTCTGTTTTAACTTTGCCTTCTTTTGCCCAATTTTTGGGAAAGCTCTGTGGGTTGCATTCCTCTGCCTTGCTCATTTTTCTTTTCTCTGCCTTTCTCCCTGAGGATTATTCTGGGGTGAATGTTTTGTGGTTGCATTAAAAAAAAAAAAAAAATTATAAACCCCACACCTCCAGCAGAAATATTTTTTCCCATATTCCTGGACAATTTGGCAGCCACAAAACTGTGCATTAAAGGAGGGTCATTCACTCCCGCTGTGGGGAACCTCCTCCCTACTGGCTGCAGATGTACTCCCTTCTGACTGCTTTGATAAATGGGGAGAAAACATGTCGTTTTGGGGCATAGGCTTGCAGAAGGGTTTCTTGGGCTCTGAGAAACTCATTCATTCGCAAAAGAAGGCTGTTTTGCACAAGGACCAGTTTGGCTTCCAGCAAGCCCTTCCCCACGGAGGGGAAGAGTTCAGGCAGGGGAAATATCAGCCTTTGGGGTGGGGAGGGCAGGTTTGGCTCCTCCAGCCCCAAGCAAGGGGTGCCTCTGGCTGTCCTGCAGCAGTTTCTCTCGTGGTCTCTTCTGATGCCCCTATTGCAGCATTTTTCATATTAAAAGATGGTTGTGGAGGAGTTGGGCAGAGTCCTTGACAGCTTGTGTCGGGTTCACAGAGAACTGGGGCGTGCAGCAGGAGAGGGGGCAGATACCTGGTCCCAAAGTGCTCCGACTCCCCTATTCTTCTGCCATCAGCAGGAGGTTGCAGACCTTGGAGTTGGCCCGGTGCAAGGCAAACTCCCGCCCGGGCACAGTGCCCTGCCTGCCTTTTCGAGCGGTGCTGCTCTGGCTCCCGGCAGACTTGGAAACTGTGAAGATTTCTCTGTGGGACAAGGCGACAGCAAGGTGGTCAGGAGGCTGTGGTGGTGGATCTCATCGTCCTCCCAGACCAGTATATTTACCTGCAGAACTTCTCCTGATGGGGATGGAAGTGCCATGCCTAGACCATCACCATGAACTTGTGGTGTCCTTTGCCCCCTCCCTACTGGTTTCCACCCACCCTGCTCAATAAGTGTACAGGCATTAATTCCCTCCTCTCCCCAAGATGTCCTCCTTTATGTCAAACACGTCGTGATGTCTCTGCAGTATCTGGCCATATCCAGAGCTTACCTGTACGGGACCTGCTCCTCTCTCAGCTGCAGGCACATGAGCACTGGGCTGCTGGAAAACCTCAGGACGGTGTCAAAGTGGATTGAGGTCTCTACCTCTGTCTGGCTTCTTAAGGTGGCTTGGAGGAAAGGGGCATCTAGTTCTGCCTGGAAATCAATGGCAAGACTTCCCCTGCGAGAGGGAAACACGTGGGTCTGGTCACCGAGCAATGGCCCTGTGCTGGGTACCATGCACTGGCACCAAACAGCCCCATAAGCATCTTAATTTTAGGTCTGGCCGTGGAAAAACAGTGTGTAACCAATGCCTGCCAGACCCCTACCCAACGTGTCCATCGGGCAGGGCTGGACCCAGCAGGAGAAGAGCAGGGGGCTGTGGAAAGCCAGCCTAAGGTGGAGCATGCCTTGCGCTGGGTGCTGAGCCCTCCGGGTCCCCAGAGCCAGTTTCCCACCCACTGACCTTGTGTTGATGCTCGTTTTCAATTCCTGCTCCCAAATGCTCATGTCCATGTCGGCCGAAATGTCAAGCCCCAGCCCACCCTGGAGTTTGACGGCCACTTGCAGGCCAGACTGCAGAGGAATGACCTGGAAGACGGAGAAGGCAGACCTTGCTGTGACCGGGCACTGCTCTTGGCTGAGCGGCTGATACCAGCAGCGACTCGTGGCTGCTGGGACTACCCTTCCCAACTCCACAGCTGGGCTTGCATGGGAGGAACTTGAGCCTCGTATGTCCCACGGCAGAGCCAGCTATCCCGCTGTTCTACCAAATCCAGGAGACGTCTGGCAGTGCCACCTCGCTCTTAGGTCTGCGTCCGCAGTGAGTAACGCACCTAAAATCCACTGGCTCGTGCTATGGGATTCCCTAGGATTTGGTGTGGAGGCAGGTCACCCCCTGTCCTCCCCCCCCATCCAGTACCTGGTGATGGTCCATCAGCAGGAGGTTCCCTTTGACCACACTTGTGGGTTCTCCGCTGCTCAACAGGACCTTGGCCATTAAGTCTGTATATCCCCGAAAGAAGACGATCGGCCGCAACTGAACGTCGAAGAAGATGGCAGACATCCCAGCCATGAGCTCTGGCTCCTCTTCCCCTTCCAAGACGTTTTCTCCCAGCATCGACTCCATCCCTTGTGCTTCAATAGTGACCTAAAACACAGAAGCGGAGATGTGAAAACTGCATGGAGCAAAGCTGGAGAGTCCGTTTTGTGCCCCACAATGCTATTTCAATTGCTATACTTGTCCAACCTTTGGGTAGGGACCCTTTGAAGCAGGAGGACAGTGATGGGGTAGGTTGGATGGGGCATCCAAGCTCTCCCCAAGCACCTTGCAGAAGCGGTGTAGCATCCCCTGTTTTTTGGGGGGGCAGGGGACTCCCTTCTCCTGAGCAGGTCTGTCTGGCTTCACATTGGTGATGGGGGGTATGCATTTATGTATTTCTGATACAGGGCACACTGAGTGCAGAGGTGAGGTCAAGCGCCATAAGGAGATTAAGAAGGGACACAGATGGGGCTGTGGCACCACTGGGTTGGTGCTGTCACCCCCCTCACCCATGTATGTGCCCCCCAGCTGCTGTCCCAGCAGCACACCTGAGCTGCATGAAGCCGCCCGCCATGGCTGAGCAGGGAGAAGTCAGAGATGCTCTTCCTCAGGAATCCACCCTCCAAAAACAGGAGGTCCAGCTCAAAGGTGGAAAGCAGGTCCCGGGTGACTGAAAGGCAGAGACATGCTCATAAGCATCCCTGGGCAGTGCCTGGCACATCTGTTTTTGTGAATGAGTCACTGAATGGTGATGAACCATAAATGGTCTGAGAGCAGCAGCAGGACATGAAGGCTGACAAGAAAATAAAGAACCCATAGGTAGGATGTGCAAGGCTGGGATCCTGGCAAGTGCATCCCCTGTGCCCAGTGCTGCTAAGTCAGCACTCAGCAGGATGGGGTGGTTTCTTAAAAGAGCTTATCCAGACTGATTGCAGGAATTGGGAGGTCACTGGGTACATCTAAAAGCAGTATCCTGAGAGCTCCTTGGTAATTTGTAAGCCTCCTCAATAGATTGTGTGGCTAGTCCTGTAGAGCTGTCCCATCTATGGTCAGGGTGGCTGACATGCACAGATCTCATATGTTAACTGTTAAATATCTGATAAAGCTAAATGATTCAGAGGGGAAAGGTTCTCTGCACCATCTCCTTCCATTCTTGCAACAATCAAAGGATTTAGCATTGCAATGTTTTTCTCCCAGGTGTTGGCTATTTTGCCTTCACTGACCTCCTACAAGGCTAGGCTGAGCTAATTTGAAGAGGGACAGAAATGAGAGCTGAGGGGCGAAGATTTAAGCAGATATATGGCAAGTGTGGAATGTTGCAGTGTCTCTGAAGTTTGATGATTTTTATCTCAGTACAAGGATTCTCCTCTTTGAAGAGCTTATTAAAAATACCTAAGGAACTGAGGACTGGAGCTAAATACCTTGACTTATCAGGAAAATCATAGAAACTCCCACCTACAATGTACCATTAGTTTCATCTCCAGCTGAAGTTCCTCTTTCAAATTAGCAGGATTTGGGAAAAGTATGTGGCACAGCCCAGCCCTTCTGCTGTAGGGGTGTCAGAGAAAGGTGGGTGTATGTATATGTGTATATATCTCTCTCTATATATATCTCAGGTGATGGCAACCAGCCAGCCTCAGCTGGTGCAGGGGCACATACTCAGAAACATCACACTGAGATTTTGGGGCATTTCTATAAAGCTGAGGCCTCTTCTGAAAGCTGCCTTTCCCTACCAGTTCCTCCTTCAGCCGTTTGAGGGGACTATGGGATCAGTGTTCTCTGTGGTGTCACCTGTCAGAGGTCCTGAGAAAGAAGAGGAGATGCCGGCTTTCGAGAAGAAGTTGTAATTATTTATCTGTGGGTCTCCCATGATGTCTTTCATTATCTTCCTAGAAGCAAGAGGGAAAGGGTATGTCAGCACTGGGAGAAAAGGAAGGGAAAATGTCAGTGGTCATTACAGAAGGCTGTACAAAGAAGGGAACATAGATTTCCAAAGTATTTCTCTTGGTTGCTGACTGCTCAGAGAAGTGTGAGCAAAAAGACAATGAGCAGACATGGGCTCCCCTGGAATTTCCCTCTCCTCTGGTTTATTAGGATAAACCAGTCAGATATTTTTGTGCGGCTTTTGCTTAGCTCTGAAAAAATGTTAATGCTCGGTTCGTTTTGTGCAGATAGGAAGATTAACGCAGTTACAAATTGTGCACTGCCCTGTGAGGCAGAGCTTTGGCCTCCAAGGACTCTGCCGAAGCCATGAGCCTGGATCCTGCTGCCACAGGGCAGGATGAGGAGGGACGCCAGGTTTCGACTGGCTGGGTGTCACCTGCATTAGCAGCCCTGCTGTTTTCCTCCTCCTGCAGCAGGGAATTTCCAGGCAGCTCCAAAAATTGATGCTAGCATGCATGCTTATTCAGCTTTAAAGGCATGTTGGGTCAAAAGCCACAGCTGGAGTGTGGAGGAGGAAAAAATAGCGATGTAGAGCTAGGGGGGAAAAAAGCAACCTTCCCCTCCAGACCGACCTTGCTGGGTGGTAGTCAGCACGCAGGCTGTTCTGGACTTTCAGCAGCAGAAACGTTGCCGTCTCTGTCTCCAGCTCCTTGGCAGCCAGCAGGATGTTAATGACATCCATGGGTGAGGGCTCGTGATCTAGGAGGATTTCTGCAGCGGCCAGGCGACACGTTTTTTCATAGTTCTTCCTCTTCTCATGGAAAATCCTCCTCATTGCTCGCTTCACCTGATGCGAGAGGCCAATTAAAATGGTGCTGTTTAGGGTGGTGATGTGCAAACGGTGGCTCCGTTTGCACCCCAGTGGCTTGGCTTTGAATGGGAAGAGGAGCACCAAGCCTTGGCAGCTTCGTTTCGTACCTTGCTGGAGATGTGCCGAGCAGGGAATTGCCGCAGGGCAGATACGGCTGCGGTGGTGATGGCGGTGGGACCCTCCTCAGCGTGGTCAAGGAGAGCGGGGATGGTTTTGGGGAGCGCTGCGTTCCCCAAGGCCAGCAGGTAAATGACCACCTTGGACTCCTCCTTGGCATCTCTTAGCCCTGCGAGGATGGTTTCCACCCCACGCTCCACCTCCTGCTCGGGGTTGCAGGAGGGCAGAAGAGAAGGAGAATGAGGGGAGGGACAGGTGATGTTTTGGGCATTCCTGGAGGCGGGATGGCGGGGGGTCTGAAAAAGCGAAGCGTGGAGGTTTGCAGAGAACCCACCTGCAGCCCACACAGCTTCTGCTGGCATAGCTTGCCGACCAGAGAGCCCACGGCAACTATCCCTGTCTCCTGGACCTCGGGGGCCAGCTGCTTCCCATCCAGCTTGTCCTAGGCACCGGGAGAGGGGTATTAGGAAATGGGAAAAAAAAAAAAAAGGGGAAAAAGACAGAGGAGGGTATGCTTTACCTATTATCTCAAAGTATTTACCAAAAAAGTAACGAAAAATTTGTTCTTGCCTGTCTTGAAGGAGACAATGCATGGTTTAATTGGATAAAATGCTGATTTTTCACAGTGGCTTTTAATTAAGCTTTTATTATCTGTAATGCACTGACATAAAGCAATTTCTGCTGAATGCTTTTCCTCGGAGGAGCATCTACTCCCATCACTGGTGTCCCATTAAAAGCACATAAAATAATCCCATAAGCGGGAAGATATATTTCTACAGAAACTGATTTCCTTTTCCAGGAAAATACGCTTGCTGTTCCCTCCTGGCTGAAATGGGGTGAGGACCTATCCGGGACTCAGGGAGGGAGAGAAATGTCTGTACTTACTAACACCAGGTGGAGAAGCTCTCCTGAAGGCCGGGGAGAGAAAGCTGCTGCATAGAGAAACTTCTCCAGCAGGGATTTGGGCTCCTTGCTGAAATCCAGAAAGTCCGAGAGAGCAGCCAAGGATGCCACTGACTGTGCAGCCGCTGCTGTCTCCACAACGAAAGGGCTGGAGCAAGAAGAGGGAGGTAATCAGTGGCATGACCCACCGGTAGACCTGGAGAAGAAATAAGGTACCCTGTGCAGTTCCTCATCCCCCTTTCTCTTCTCCATGCTTTCCTCTTACTTTGAAACTCACAGGAGCTTCAGTTTATGGGTTAAAAAAACCCTAGAAGGTTGGCTCTTGCTCCAAACTCACTTATGTCTAAGTATTTCACTGCAGAGAGGAGCCCGGCCCCAGTGCCCACACTGACAAGGGATGGATGCTATGGCCATGGGTGGATGGTCTGTAAATGACAGACCTCCAATGATATTTGCAGAAAGCCTTGCTGGAGCATTTGCTCTGCTCCAACTCCAGGGAAAAAAAAAAAAAAAAAAAAAAGCCATGCGTTGTTTGTACAGAACAGGCATTAAGGAAAAACAGACTATGTTTGCACTAGTGAGGACAGCCAGGACAGCTGCCTGGACCAGGTATGGTGTATGGACCAGCACCAAATGACCATAGTTGCCAGGGCCAGGAATGCCCCTATGTGCCAGGGCTCTACATGCACAGAAAGCCAATTTTGGCAAAATAGCTCCTGGGAGTCTCACAGCATCTCCTCGGGTGCTTTCCTCAGCAGCTGCAGAACATCTCTCTTCTTGGCGCTGCGCAGCATCTGGATGAACCTCAGGAACTGCCGTGTGGTCGCCACCTTGGAGGTGTCTGCTGTGACTCTCTGGCTGTCAAAAGCCTTCAGGTAGGCTCTCAGCTGCAAAAATGAGGTTTGTTAGGTGGAATTTAGCCTCTTTTACACCTAATCCTGAATCATGGGATTATGTTTATACTTGGGAAATATTTAGGAGTGGGAGGAACCCATGGGGGTCGCACAGTTGCCTGCAGGCACCTACTGCAGCCTCCCACCCCCCACTGCTGAGGACTTGTGCTGAAGCCCAAACGCCCCAATCTGTGGTATGTGCCAGGAAAAGAGCAGGAGAAACTGTGAGCATCACTGGTGCCTGAAAGTCATGGCAAGTCCAGATTTCCTAGGTGAAAAGCCTGGAGGACTTGAGGAGGTAGAAATAACCCTTCCTTTGTCGTTGCTAGCCTGACCTGTGGTGGAAATGTTTCCTGACCTCAGACCTGTGATGAGTTTAACCCAACTGGATGTGCCAGCTGTGGACCAGGTTGCTTCTCCCATCACAGAAATGCAGCTACGTCTGGAGGGACAGAGGGGTCTTTCCACCATGGGTAGCAACATTAGGCACTATTTAAGAGAGGTAACAAGGCAGACTGCTGCTCTACAGCGCTCCCGGGGCCACATCCTGCCTTGACAGCGGTAACCGGCCCCTTCAAATGCACCATTGTGGTTTAACCCCAAATCCTACAGCCTTCTGCCCGCCCAGGTGCCCAGCTTGGGGGAGAACATGGGGTGAAGTTTGGGGGTAGGTAGCATCACTGACCGATGGGCAGTGGGTGCAGACCCTCCTGAAGGGCAG
This sequence comes from Buteo buteo, assembly GCF_964188355.1. Classification (NCBI taxonomy): domain Eukaryota; kingdom Metazoa; phylum Chordata; class Aves; order Accipitriformes; family Accipitridae; genus Buteo; species Buteo buteo. The sequence goes on along the minus strand of NC_134174.1, from coordinate 30,334,963 downwards.
GCTGGCCATGCCCAGGGGCTGGTGCCGTCCCTCCATGCCAGCCAGAGCATCCTCAAGGCTTTGGCCGGCCACCTCTGCTGGGCTGGGCTTCGGAGGAGACACTAGTTGGAGCTGCTGCCTGTGGAGGGAGAAGAAGTCATTGGGAAGCTCTTCATCATTTACACCCGCTGTGGCTAAGAGGCTGGTTGGGTTCATACAGGTTTGGAGAAGGAGCAGATGCGGGGGGAAGCTGTCAAAAGGTGTCTGGTGTTCCCTCTGTGCCATGCCCAGCTGCTGGACCCTGTCCTTCTTGCTGCCTGCACCAGGCTGTGCCAGAACTCCAACAGATGCACTTTCATCCCATGCCAGGCTGCCCAATTCGGGCAGTGGTACGTGGGGACATCACTCACCTTGAACTGATTTTGATGCCAGTGGTGGACCTCAGGGCTGGAGACACCATGTGGCTTTCCTCTGCCATCACAGACTGGAGGAGATTGTCCTTCACCATGTACTGGCTTTTGCTGGTGGGCTGCCACTCGACTCCAAAAATCTTGAAAAAGGAAAAGAAAGGAGAAAAAAAATGCAACCTTTTCTCTCTTCCCCTCTCCCCAGGTGATTTGTCCCCTCTCTATTAGCAGCAAAAGAGCTTTCCAGACCACAGTGTCATCCGCTTTGCTTGCAAAATGCAGGAAAGGGAAATCCAGAAGAGCCCAACCTCTTCCCAGATGGAGAAGGCAGCACCAGGTGAGGACCACGGTGAGCGGATGCTCTCGCCCGTGGCTGCTGTGGGGAGATGGACTGGTGACACTGGGCAGACTTTCTCTTTCATCACAAGGTGGTGTCACCTTGGCTCAGCCACAGAAGGAAAGGGGAGCAGGGAATGCTTCTGCCTGGCATGGGTGATGCCTGGAGACTGCAAACTGGAAATAAATGCCTCCCAAAGCCTTGCCCTTCCTTCAGGTCCATTGGACAGTGCTAGCTCTGTAGCTGCCCCAACGCAGCTGCGTGGCGTGGGAAGAGGTATGGCCCTCAATGCCAAAACCCACCTCATCCTGACGAGCATCAGCAAGGACATTCTCTGAGCGAAAGAGAAAGCTAAGCAACAGCAATTTCCACCGAGCTTATGCCAAAAAATGCTCGGCTTCCTCGCTGCGTGGCGACCTTGGGGAAGCTCTCTGGATTTTTTTTTCCTTCCGAAAGAAATGACGCACTTGCTGGACTTCACCTCTGCCTCGTTCCCCAGCTGTGGTGAGGGGAGCGCTGGTCACACCAGGAGATGTTATCGGAGCAGCTGGGCTTGCACGTGGCCCGTCTTGGGGAAGGGGAAGAGGTGAACTATGTGCAAGCGGTGGTTTTTGACAGCAAATGGCATTAGCAATAATAACATCACTATCTTAATAGAAATTTTCTTATCCACAGGCTTTGCCTTTTACAGAGCGGGGCAGCATTGTTATTTCGCTGTCACAGCTATGGATACAGACAAGGTCCAGAGAGCTGCCTCAATCCAGACGGCAGGCTTGTGGGAAACCCCTATTTCCAAAAACATGTGCTGTGCAGGTTTTGTTACTTGCTTGGGTAAGTTTCCCATGATTCATACCCCTGAAAGCTTTTATTATATGAACACTCAGAGTTTGACTGCCAGGTGTGGAGACCCCTGCCGAAGCCTGTGGACTCTTTGTGCAGTGATGTCCATTTTTATATTGAATTCAGTACTATATATATATATATTTTTTAGAAACCCATCAGCTTTAACCATGGCAGATATAACTGCATTAAGACCTGCAGAGTTTCATCTATTTATGTCAGGGCTGAATGCAGGGTATTGCTTTAAACAAAACAAGCAGTGGTCTTTGGTCCTGTCCCCTGTCAATCTAATCCCCAATCCAATGAGTCTGAGGTCCAGAAAACATTTCTGTATCTCCACTTTCCCAAGCAGGATTATCTGACAGGTCAGAACTGATAACAAGGATGGGGATGGGATGACCCAGGACATCTTTTGTGCTCCTACCCACCTCGAAACAATACGCTCCTCCCGAGGTATGTTGGTGCATCCCACTTTGGGTATGGGTCTAAGAGCTAGAGTCCCATCCCAGGCTGGTGCAGAAGGCTGAAGCCAGCTGAAAATGGGACTCAAAACCCACCTGCAGGAAGATTTTGGGGACAGCCCTGATGTACTTGACATAAGTTGAGCCCACCACCGCGAGAGCAATGGACTTGCTTTGTTTACGGAGGCGAATCCAGAGTGTGGCTTTGCGCAGCTGAGGAGATCTTTCGTCTTTGTGATGGAATGGTTGGACACGGCATACGTGACTTCACAGCTCCCAGAGACATCCTCCTGAAATGCAAATGTAAGTGACCATGGGTAAGGGTGATCGGCTTTGATCGAGCCTGAATAAAATGATCTGTGTCGAGGACAGACACAAAAACCAAACTAATAAATAGAAAAATAATCAAAAAGCTAGAAAATGGGCCATATGTGGGGGTGTTAGCTCCAAGGGCAGGAAATTTGCTTTTGCAAATTCAGGCTAACAACAGCAGCAGCATCTTTGTGTCTGCATTTTGGATTTTGAGGATATTACATGTTGTTCACAGGTCAGTCTGGCATCAGCTGAGCTCAGGAGGGGGAGATTTCCCTGCTAGGTTGGGTGAAGTGAATCCCACTTGGTAGAAATCCCTGTAGATTTTTTTTTTTCCTCCACTTTTCCCGCTGCCCAGGGAAAGATGACGATTTTGTCAGTGTGCCCATTCCTGAAAATCATCTACAGATGATTTTTTTTTTTTAATTGATGTTCATAAACCCCTTCTGTCTTTCCAATAGTCATCCTTGCTCACAGCCCAAAGGCAGCTGGATCAGCAAAGCCCATGACGTTTATGCTGAATTTTGCCTCCTCTGCCAAAGCACCTGGTCTGACTGTGCTTTGGGGCCAGCTCTCCTGCTGCACCATGGTCCCTGGCTTTTGGGCAGGATCTGGCCCCAGCTCTGCACCTACCTCCACTGCGGTGCCAGCGTGGGGCTGGAGCTGGAGCAGACTGATGACGCCTCGCTTCAGGTTTGAGATCAGGATGCTTTCTGCTTCGTCCCCGTAGAAGGCTTTGACCTGAGAGGGCAAGAGGTGATGTCTGCCTGCGGGGGTGGCTCTGCGGGCTCTCCGCTGCCTTCCCTGCTGAAAGGCATCTCCCCTGCAACCTAAGCAACACCCTGTAGATACCCAAAGATTTTTCACAAGGAGGACCCTAACTCTCAATGGCACAGGCTTTGTGGATACACGCTCACAAATTTTCCCTTTCATTCCCTGTGGTGGTTTTCCCAAGCCTTAGAGGAGAAGGTCAGAAAGGAGCTCACATCCCACAGTAAGGACCGAGGCCCTTTTCACCCAGGATGCTGCAGCTCCAGCCAAGCCTTCAGCCCCTTTGGAGGATGGGGCTGCAACTAGGGTCACACTGGAAGACCTGCATTTGCCACCCTGTCCAGTTCCTCGTGTTCTGGTATGAAATCAGAGGTGGAGCAGGAGTTTGTACGGGCTTTGTAGCCGGGAAAATTTGGGATGCGGGCAGGAGTGCTCTGCAGAGGGCATAAGCAAGTCCAGGAGGTGTCCAGCTGACCTTCCCGCTGCTCCAAGAGATGAACACCGGCTGCTGGAGCTCTGCCCGTGCCTCCTGGCTCAGTGCAATCTCTGCAGGGGCACCTCCAGTGCCATCCTGTCTCCTCTCCTCTTCTGGCTCATGTTGGGCTTTCAGGTCGCGGATCTATGACAGCAGAAGATGGCAGAAAGCAGTGACCGAGCACATCTGCTCTAAGGCTGCTGGGCATTTTACCTGCAGGCGATGGCCTCTTGGTCACAGAGGTCATTTTTTCAGGTGGCTTGGACTAGAAAGTGAAGGGGGTAAGGAAAGACAGCATCACTGCTCCCAGGAGGAGTACCTGGCTGCAATGGATTTACCACCTCACTCACCTGCACCTGGAGCAGCTCTTCCCCGCCGGGGTCCCTCCAGAGACGTTGCAGCTGGACCAACGCCTCAGCCCGCAGCCAGGCTCCCCGCGGGGACGGCGGGGACACGTGGTCCAGCTGGAGATCCAGGGAATAGCGGTACTGATACAGGGTCTCAGGCTGGAAAGAAAGCGGCTGCAAGTCCCCTAAGGAAAGATGCAAATGTTGAAGGTACGTGGTCACAGACCTCAGTCGCTCTGCTTGCTGCAGCCAGCATCCTCCACCCTAGGGAGGACCTGGACCCACAGGGATGCTTGTGACCTGCATCACTTTGCCTCCTGGAAGTGTCATTTTTACGCCAAGCAGCAGGTATAACTGACATGTTTGGGGGAGAACATGGGAAGGTTTTCACAGGAAATTATTTGTGCCTGCAGTTTGGATATTTGGGTGTTCTCGGGGTGACAACTGCTTCCTGTTTGCATTTTCAGTCCTGCCTTAGAAATGATGGCCGGGGGGGGTCCTCTGTGGGAACTTCAGGACTTTTTGAAACTGCCAGAGAAACACACTTTAGTCCTGAAGCAAAGTTTCCTGAGCATGCCCACAGACAGGAGGGATGGCTCTGAAGTGTCTTTTCAGCATTGTGCATTAACTGGGGCAATGCTAGCATTTTTATTTAGAGAAGAGAGGTCATATTCTTCATATTGTGTGTTTCCCGTCCGAACTGCCAATTCTTAATTAAATCACTGACTTTGTGATGGGGCAAAATGAAGTTGATGGGGCAGCTTAGGATGAAAACCCTTGCTTTAATCTCATTTATCTAGAATTATTTGGAATCCCTTCTTTTGTTCATATACAAATAGGATTGTAGGGGGGAGGGTTGCCTTTGCCATGACATAACCAGCCTAATCTATTTTCAAAAGTCATTTGAAATTCTCTTGCAAATCTGATGCACTTGCTGGGCTTCTGAAATGTTTTGTAGTTTTGCTAGTTCTGTTATAATGACAAGTGAAAGGAATCGATGGAAATCCAGCTCACTCCCTGGGGCTTCCTCCATGAGTTAGCCTGAAGAGTTTCTATATTTCTGCACTGTGTGCAGTTTAAAAAGCTTCAGCTCTCTGGTTTTCCTTACCCCCCAGGGAGGACTTCCATGGTCCCCAAAAATTTCCCTGCCTCGGGAGATGCTCAGTTTGCATTTGTGGCAATAACTCTTCCCTCCCCGGCCGGAGACTGGGGAGATATTGTGTTAAGGCGAGCCCCGGGAGGCTCTTTGTGCACCAGGATGAGCATCCCGCCTCTTGGGGTATCTGGACCCCATCGTATCCCTGGACCCAAAGTCTCTTACCTTTTGCTGGGGTCACGAAGGAAAAGCAAAGCAGGCAAATGTATCCCAAAAACGCCTGCAGATTCATGGTGGGCTCTGGGAGCTGGGCGGGAGACGGGGAAGGAAGGAGGGTGAGAGAGGGACTATACAACAAAAGTGGGCAAGATTTGCAGCGTCAGGCGGTGGGGCCCAGCCTCCCTATCCCCGGCTTACACATCCAAGGAAAAGCAAATAATTAAACCTTTGCACCAACCCCCAGCAGCCACGGAGGGTTTGGAAATCAGCTGAGGTTTGCCAAAGACCAGTGGGAGGGGAGGAAAGCTGCAAAAAAAGAGCTGCCAGAACCATTATGGGGTGGGGAAATTACCAATTTGCCTTGATATGGGAGGGGGATGCTCAGAAAGTTGCTCTGTCTCTTGGTGAACCATCTCTTCCCACCAGAGGGGAAAGGGGGAGAAATGGTTGCTTTTAAAAGACAAGACCCAGAAGGGGGAAGGGGGAAAACTGCTTTTCCAAACTTTTAGTTAGAGACTGGGATTTGCAGCCTGGAGGCTCAAGTTACTTAAAGGGCCAGGCCGGAGGGGGATGGGGAAGAGCCCACTGATGGGTCGGACTATGAACACAATTACCCCCCCCTCAAAACAGCATGGGAAGCAGTTTAGGAGGGGGGTGTTTTGCTGGTTGTCCTCCACACAGCCTGCTAACCCCTTGGCCCGTCAACCGTGCATTTTTTTTTCCTCATGCATGAACTTTCTGATTGCTGAGTTTAATTGGTTCCTAAAGACACCACAGACTGGAAAGGGCCAAAGTCCCTATGAGGTGGGGACGGAGTGGCTTAGGGTCCTGTGAAGTCTTTTTGCCAAAAAGAGCGGGGCACATCACCCCCTTCTTGTACAGGGATCTGAGAGGCAGTAATGTCATTATGGAAGCAATCTGCATGTTGCGGTGGGACCAAAACCCAATGGGTTTGGTGTTATGGCATTTTCAAGGGCATATCTTCCAGCTCTGCATCACCACTGGGCTTTCAGGCTGCTACTGGGACCTGAAAGGCAGGGCAGATCCAGCTGTGAGCTACTTGGGGAAAGTCCAGCTATATTTTCCCATACGTGGTGTCTCTACTTGGTCCTCTGATGGTCTTTATGGACAAATATCCCATATTTAGATTGAAGCATTTTCTTCTCCTTATTATTGTCTTACTTGCTGGTCTTCATTCAACAGTTTCCTTTTGAGTGACAACCATTAGGGCTGTCCTTGAGTTGGCTGCTCAAGATGTACCCATGGGGTGTGACACCGTTAGTTGGGAGAGTCTGCCTGCATCAGCTTCTCCTGGGATGCATGGACCTGGGGGCACTTCTGCTCTGCCAGTGTGCTCTGAGAGAGCAAAGCACACTGGGGATGGATGGAAGTCCTGCTGAACACAGAAAGCTTTAGCCCTTTAGCCAGGGTGAGGGGAAAAAAAAGAGATATTTCAAAAAGCAAAGTGGTTGTTAAGGGTCTAAGTCCCAAAAGTAAGGTGCCAGGGTGTTTGCTGGTTGCAGCTAAACATATTACCTGGAGAGGAAAGGCAAACATAAACAGCTTGTGAAAAAGACCCTGCTGTTAAGGAGGCTTCAAACTCACACTGAACTTTGGCAGGTTTGCTTATTTAGACTTGGCTGCTGAGTCCTTCCAGGACCGGGGTGTGGGAAGCCGACAAGCTGCAACCTGCTTTCCCGTAGGCAGCTCTGGACTGCTGATTGCTACCCACTGGGAAGTTTGAGAGGTGAAACCGTGTGATAGTCACTCAGCAGAGTTTTCCAAGCGGTCCCAAGGAAGGGAGTTTATCCACTGCCTGTGTTACTGGGCATGAGCTGCTGAGCTCCCACTCGAAATCTGCGTGGGAGGTGTCTTGCCGTCATCTAGTGATTGCCTCTGTTATAATCTCATCCTCATGACAAGATAGCAATAGGCAGGGAAAGTAGTCATGTAGCTGGAAAGTCACCAGGGATGGGATTTATCTCTAGGTTCCTAAATCAGGTCTTTAGACTAAACCAATCATCCCGGATCCTTCTAAGGCAGCAGAAAGAGAGAGGTGTCTTTGGAGGATGCCACGTGCTGCTTATCTTAGGCACTGCCTTGCTGTGACATTAATCTCCCTCTGATGGTATTTATTTAACTCTATCAATTATATAGGAAATTTAATACCTAGCTCAGACTTTGATGTGTAACTTTGAAATGAATCCCGCCCTCTGATGTGCGGCTTTGCCAGTCACTGCGACAATTTCTCTGCCTGGTGAGAAAACTCCCCCAGGTTTGTTAGTGCAGGAGGGGAGGCTGGGATGCACGGTGAGTTTCAGTGCCTGCTTTCACCTGGTTTCTCTTCCTCCAGACCCAGTTCTTGCTTCTGTCTCTGGGAGAATCTGTGAAAGAGTAAAGCAGAAGAAATGAGATGTTTTATATTCCTGGTGCTGGTCATGAAAATGAAGGGCAGATGGTTTCGCCTGTGTTTGTCCACTCCATAGTGACTATAATACACCTCGGCTGTGGGTCCAGGCAAAGGCAGTGCTGCCCAGCGTGGCTGCACGGTTACCCATACCCCGTGCTTTCGTCCCTGTACTGCTCAAGTGACGGGATAAACGTCAGTGAGCTTTGAATCCATCCCGCAGCTGAACCGAAAGAAGGGGAAATAAAGTATTTATGCAAGATTAATTTCACCAGTATCCCCTGATGCATCTCTTCCCACACGCTGGTCCTTTCCCGTATGTGGGAGAGCCCCGGAGCGTAGTGTCCCCAGGCTCCCTGGACCTGCTTTGCAGGTATGTGCCGGGCTGGTCAGTGCTCCTGTGCGGATCCCCAGGGGCCAGACCCGCTGTGCTCCCCGGTCTCTGCCCCCACCGCCTCCAGCTCAGGCTGGAGGTTGGCAGCCGCAGTCTCCAACAACCCCAGAACGATGGTCTTTTCAGTAAGAGGAGGGAAAAAAGGAAGCAGAAGGAAGCACATTTCCACTGTTGCATTAAAAGCTTTGATAGTAGTGTCACAAGCTGATCCTCTTTTCTCGACCTTCACTTTTAATTTCCACTTCAAATTTAACCAACTTTTATAAGGCCTCCAATTTGCTAACCGTTCTTCCCAAACCCATCCGGGGCTGTTGTGCTCTTGGAAAGATGTCTTGTGAAACTTTGCAAACCTATGCACGGGTGCATGTTCCTAAAAACAGTGCTGCTGAAACCTTGGGTGCTCCTCCAGCCCCTCGCGTATCACCCAAGGGAAATGTGATCTCCTGTTTCCATCCGGGCACAACCTGCCAGTGCAAATCCTCTTCTAATAAATTAAATTACTGTAGTGCGGTCAAGGATATGTCTTTATCATTTCACTTTTTAATTTGGATGCTGTGCTGCTAATTCCCTTTTGGAAATGACACGGTGGCAAGCTTTATGGACGGAGTTGGGGTGCTGAGCCCCCCACCCTGGTCCCCAACCCTCATGCTCCAGGTGGTCCTCACCCCGCTGGCTGGCTGCCGAATCACTATGGGAGAGTCTGGCTGCAGGGACTGATGCAGCAGCTCTGGAACCCATTGGCGGAGCTGTGATGGTCAGTGTAACCAGGTCACCGTGCTCCAGGGTCAGGGAGGCACGCGGGGACATTGCCACCAAGGTGTGACGTCAGGGTGGACTTTGGCAAAGGGTGGTCAACCTGCCCAGAGGCTGAACTCGCCTACGTGAAAGCAGGATGGGAGCAATGGGGACTGTTGCATCAAAGCCCATTGACTGCAAGCCTCAACCCGTGGCTGTGTTCAGGGGATTTTTCAGGTGCAGATTCTCATCAAAAATGTCTAGTGGAAATAATGAAATCCAAACACTCCTTACCCAGGGAAATATCAGTACCAGTGGCCAGTCTCAGGGCTTGGAGGCTACTGTACTGGGGTCTGAGCTGGAGACGCTGCTGCACCATCTCAGGGTTTTCCCAGCACAGCTCTTGGCTAGCTGGGGGATTTCCAGCTCTGTTTCCAGTATCTGATCACCCTGGGGCAGAGGGGAGGGTGGAAGGAAAGCCTGACTAAGGGCTTTGTTCTTTTCCCATTTTTTGCACATGATCTTTAGTTACGCACCCACTCTAGCCTCTTATTATTCAGGAGTTTGTAGGAAAGACCTGGAAGCAAGTAGAAAAAACCCCACTGATAAAATATGCAGATAGCCCAGAGGGGGAAGCAGGAGATAACAAAGAAGAGTACATAACAGGCCTCGGGGGTAAATCTTTACAGGGTGACTCAGTGGAAAAGAGCAAAGGCAAAGGATGCAGGCTGCACCTCCAGAGCAGAAGAGTGGTTGTCCTGAGGGACACTGTGGCTGCTGCTAACCAGGACATCCTGCAGCAGGTCCCCTTAGCAGCGGGGATGATTCACTGCGGCGCAAACTGCCGAGGGAATCGGGGGATGCTCCATCCCTCGGTAACCTCAAAGCCAGAAGGATGTCTTTGCTGGAAGACATTCAGCAACACAAGAACAACCAGGAGAAACTCTTCAGCTCTGCTAAACACAGAAGATGATGTGTTATAATAACTTATAGCAGCTTTACATCCCATTTGGTGCCATTCATCTTTTCTGCTATGGACCAGAAGCTTGTGAAAGCAGGTCTTGCTGTCTGCCTGTCACAGCCACCTCAGCTCCAGCTCTCTTCCAGCTGCTCCAATCTCTTTTCCTTACCACAAGCTCTTACTGCTGGAAGGGAAGGATAGCTTGCCCTCTGCCGAGTATTGTGTCGTGCTTTGCTTCTCATTTTCAGAGGTCGCCCCTTCCAGCTTCTGCCTGAGTCCCTTCACTCCTGTCCCATATCAGCTTTTCCATGCCCTGTGGCCCTCTATGGTTTTCTCCTGTGGTCCTCCTTGCCTGTCATCTGCAGCTGCTGATAAATCCTGGTCCACTGTCTGGGGTGTCGGAGTTGGGACCACGTCAGCTCAGCTGTGGGCTGAGGCAGGACTGTGCTCGTGATTCAAGAAGGGGAAAACGGCTGCGTCAAACCAGTTCTTGGTTTGGCTCAAGCCCCTTCCTTTTTGTTGCTGGAGGCATTGGCTTTGAGTGGTGAAGGCAGGTTTCCAGTGCTGCAGGGAAGGGGTTTGCAGGGCTCCAGAGACTACGAGTTTGTACGTGATCAAGGGATGCATATAGCGTATGCTCCAGATTTTGGATGGGAAAGCTCAAAGCTTGGGTTGGGGAGCAGGATTCCTCCAGCTGTGCCTCTCACCCTAAGCGAGGTGCTCTTTTGAACTTTCCTTGTCCCAAGGAGATTCCCAAAACCCCTTGAAGTCCTGAAACCACCTCATCACCAGGACTTATAAAAGTGATGGAGCAGCCTCTGACTGAATTTAATTCAGTTTTTTCTCCTTGTTGCATCCTCTATTTCTTTCTTCCCTTCCAAATGGCCTTCAGCCACAAAGCTCCCCATCATGCCCCCCACCCAGCACCTTTTCCTGCCTTGCCACCTCCCTTTTTTGCTATTGTAGCGGTAGAGAAAGCACTGACTCTGCCAACAAGCTCCCTCAGTTCTTCCCTCTAAGAAGAGTAAAACTGAAGGTGCACGAGCAGTTCCCACATCATCGTACTGGTGGCACTCAAAAGTCTCCAAAAGCCTTGACCAGAGAGGTCTCCTCTCATTTTTCACCCTCTTTGCATGCTGTCACACCTGAGTTGGGGATAGGAGGAGAAGCTCTGTCCGATGCCCTCCCGTGGATGGGTGAAACCAAACACTCACCTTGCTAGAGAAAGAGCTGGGTAGAGAGCCAAGCTTACAACAAAATGGTCTGGTGCGGGGAACAAGGCAGCATGCAGGCACGACAGGACCGTCTCTGACTGATGGGCCACCTTGCTCCACTTAATTGGGGTACTTCTAATCAGGTTGCTTGCAGCAAACCAAGCTAAAGCCATGATGAAATTTAATGGTGGTGTACCTAGTTTATTTTCCATGGTAATTGCACTTGCTTGGGAAACATGCAGGGGACGCAGAGGGTGTCAGGTGGAGAAGCTGAACTGTCCATTCCCCATCTAAGCTGTTGTCCTTCTAGGACCATGCATTGCCTCTGTCCTCCAGGCTGGAGGTGACTCCTTCAGGGGAAATCATGGAGATAACAGAGAAAGCTTGAAGGACTGTCTTCTACAGCCTTTTGGAACTCCTTGGGAGCAGATTATGATGCTCTCCTCCAAAAGTGTGCAGCACTTTATTAGGGTGATGAGAGGTAAATAACAGCCATGCAATGGTTCCTAAACACTCATTCAGCTGTGTCTGATGGGTGCTTCCTTGCTTTTCTAATTCTTTGGTTTATAAACCTGTGCAGGCTCTCTTCCTGCTAAAAGCTGTGTTTTAACTCAGAGTCTTCTTTACAGTGTCTGGTGGAGGAGCAGGCATAGTCCAGGTGCCCTGGGGTCGTATACAACATACCAGCCAGGAGGACCCATGAGGCCAAGTATGTCCAGTGTAAAGCTGAGGGCCTTAATGGGCTTTAATGGCCCAGAAGAGCCTCACCTGGGGCCTCCACCCACACCCATGGGCTCAGGAGCATATTTAAGCTCAGCTTCCAGGTTGGATGGGCTTAGTCTGTGCTGTAGCCTTGGTATCTGCTCTGTTTGTCCCATTTCTGCTGTTCCTGGATGGACCCAAAGCTGCTTCATGCCCTTGCTGTTTTAGGGAGTACTGATGGAGCCTTTTACGAGGACCCAGCCTCAGATGCTTCTAGACAGACCCTGTTGGTGAGGGCACTGCCTGTACTGGGTCACCCTAGCTCATCTCCCTGCATTGTATGGGGCCAAGGATCCTCCAAGGAGCTGTTATTATTCACAAAGTGTCTACCTCTTCCTCCTGCTTCCCCTTGCACAGGTCTCTGAGGTAGGTGGGATGTATCCTCTGTCTCTTTACTGTGCAATAATTTTTTGTTGGGCCAGGTATATTGAGCACCTGGGGTCTGACTCTGCCACTAGAGCTCATCATATAAATGCAATGAGATAATAGGAGCAATACTGTGCAATTTTTCTTTTTTTCTGCAAGACAAACAGCTTAGGAGATGATACAGATTCCTGCAAAGCAGCCTGTCACCTGCCCTGTGAGCAAGGGCAGGAAAGCATCTGACTGGTGCTGGTGTTACCTGTTTAAAAAGCAGACAATATTCAGAAACAAGTGAAAAAACTCAAATGCTCAGGTAGCAACAGTAAATATCGGGCTTTAAAAGGTTTGGAGCTATTTTATTTGTGAATCTGCCTTATTTTTTTATATAGCTCTGGTCTTGGACCATCCCTTTTTAAGGCAGTTCATGTAAGTTGGGTCTGGCAGCCAGAAGTGCTCTCAGCCCAGCCTGTTTTTTAGGCAATTGCTTCCCAGGAAAAAAAAATTAGATTGTGCTACCTAGGTGGAGGAAAGCAGTCAAGGCCGGTGATGAGCCTGTTATGAGACATAAAAAGAGCTGCTCTCCACTAACCCTGCGGAGAGGCTTGCGACCCCCCCCATTTGCAAGGCGCTGCCTATGCGCTTTGTGCTTTATTGTGTGGAGGTTGCTAGGCTGCATTTCTCGGGGCAGAAAACCTGCCTCCTTTTCCCCTTGTCTTCCTTGTTTCCTGCTGCCTGCAACGGGCTGTGAAATAACCCCTGGGCTTGGCTCCCTATGAGTTGTTGGTCGCTCACCATAGCGACGTCTTGGGGGGCACTCAATAGATGGGGTTGGGAGGGAGAGCCTGAGCACAGTAAAGTGGTAGGAGTTGGGTTTACATCTCAATCTGAGGTCTCCCGAGGCCTGATAAGCTGAAGAAAATACTTTGCTGTGTTAATGCACAATGATATTTTGTGCAATTGTGGGGAAAATAGGGCTGGGATTGACTTCAAGAGGTTGCCTGGCCCATTTCCCTGTGGCCAGCTTTGCCATGACGAATGGATGTCTGACCTCTTTGTAAAGAACCTCCGCTGACTGAGATTTCTCAGTTTCTATAGTGAATTTATCCCAGTGCTTTACTGTTCTAAATATGTCTTATTTTGCTGCAATTTCACCTTATTGCTTCTAACCCTAGCCCCATGTGACATGGAAAGTTGTTTCTTTTCCACTTTGAGAGGAATTTGAAGATACCTCAGCTGCAACCCTGTTTCCTTCCTCTCTCACCTTGCAGGTCCTGTTTTCCAGACGCCTGCTTTTTCCCTAGAAACCCTTGGCAACCAGCTGAACTACAGGGTCCGGTTCCCCAGGTAAGGCTCTGGTGTATGCTTGCTTTTCTACTTTCTGGGAGCTGTGGATGAAGGTCTGGCTTTGAGGAGCCCACCCTGCTCCCTTTGCTCAAGCAACCAACCTTCCAGTTAGCTTAATCTCCCCCTGCTGCTCTTGTTTTGGACTTTGGCACTGATGAGGGCTTCCTTAGGCTAGTGCAAAGCAATTGCCGAAATGAGAAATACCCAGGAAACTTTTCCTTTTTTAAGGTTATAATGCTTTCTACAAGTCCTTGAGATGTGACGAAATTTGCTAAAAAACAACAGTGCAAATGCATGTACGTTTCCCCCTCCTGCCCCCCCCGCCCCCTGTGCTCCATCTTCTTTCTGCATGGTTCATTAGTTTGTAATCTCAACAATTGCTAGGGAAACCTTTCTAATCTTGTCAATTGGCAATGCAACTGCTTTTTAATTTAGTTTTAAAATAGGTTTTTAAGTCAGGCTATGCCTATGCTATTGATTTGAATTCTTGATTTAGTAAGTTGCTGCTTAACAAGATCTTTGCTATGCTGCTTTAATGCCTTTTTCCAAGGGTCAAAGAATAACATTTACAGGGAGGGAAGAAGTGTTGCCCAGTAGTTGTTTATAAATGTGGTATGTTAAGCTAGGTTTCTTTAAAAGCCATTTTGTGTAACTTGCATTCAGTGAAATTAAGGCACTTGATTTACTTTGGAAAATGGTCCATTTGCGATAGATCCACACTGTAAAGCATGGACAGAAGCTGTTCACCTGATGTGGATGGTCAATGTGTTCTTTGATAATGTAGGGCCAGTCCCCTCAAAAAGTGTCTGGTTTGAGCTGTACCCAGCAATGTAGAGGAAAAGGCACAAGTTGAGCTTTGTGTGCTGTACACATGAAATCCCACTGATGTGCCTGAAGCATGGTCCTCCCCAGCAGCTTTTCTTGTAGATAAATTTAAAAGAGCTAATAGCTGATGCTCAGTACTTTGGGACCTAACCCCATAACTGCAGAGGGGATGAGTTCCCTTATTGCAGGTTGGGTGGTGGAATATCACCAGCCTGCAGCCAGATCACTTATGGTTCTGCTCAAATTCAATGGGGGGAAAAAAAAAAAGATTCTTAGAGAAGCTCCAAGTGAAAGAAGAGAAATGAATTGGAGCATTACTGGCATAGTAATTGATATTTTACTGTTCATCTTTTTCTTTTAAAAAAATATGCATATAACATTAACTTGTTAACACAGTCTTTTGGTAGAAACACTGTAGAAAAACCTGACAATCTGGTTGCTGCTTCCTCTGTTCAGTTCTAGTGGCTAGTTTTCTTCATTCACATGCTTTATTCTTGCTTGTCATCAGACAATTTCCTGAACTGAGGTCCCTTGAAGTGATCAAGCTTTCAGAAAGTCAAGAGTCTTGTTCTGCCCGAGACAAATTTTGGGGCTTTTTTTCTTTTGATAACATGGTGATATTTTGCACTTTCCAGCTCTGGGAGCAGTGGTCACTTCTTATTCTGATTGATCTCAGGGGAGCAGATTGCTCTTGAGTGAGATCTGCTGGGAGCTCCTCTGCTTGGTGGGTGCCTTTTGGCAAATGCTGGGAGTAATTTCATAGCATCTAGTACCTGAGACCTAACGAGGAGATGCTGACATTGGGCTTGCAGAAGTAGGATTATCCAGAGGACATGAAAACATTCATGTCAGTATGTGTTCAAGTCCTACTTGGCCATTAATTTTTCAACATGGTACCATCAGCAATGTCTTTGTTTACATGCTGGGATGTAAATACCAGGCTCCCCTTTGTGCTGGGTATCACATTACTTTGCTGAGCATCCTGATGTCGGAAGCAAGATATTCTATTTACTAGGGTAATCAAAGCTGGCTGGATAAGGGAGCAGGCTCCATTAACAATCACCTAAATGGCCAGAAAAGCCAATGCTGGGATCATCTTCCAGTTGCTCCTAATCTCTGCTGCCACCAAGAGCGTTGCTGTCTTGCATAGTGAGGATAAAGAGCAAAGTCATGGGTGGTCCCAGGGGGTCTCACTCTTTAACTTGTATTTAAACTGATATTCCTCAGACATAAGGAAATAATGGAGGCTTTCCTGATTCTGACATGTACATCTTGTTACCCATCAAACCATTGCTGTGCTTTGGTGTTGGATGTGGCTCAGAGAGCCAGAAATTGCTTAGAATTAAAGTGATGCTTGACAAGCTTCAAGTGCAGCCGAAGAATCTCCTGTTTCTCTCTTTGGAAGAGCTATGTGAGTTGTGAGGCATAAGGCCAATGCTCACTCCATTTTACTTACATTTTTATAATTAAACAAGGGGTTGATAAGATTGACAAGGAAGATATGACTTAGGAGCTTGTTAGACAGCAACCTCTAAACTCTTTGGGTGATTTAAAGAACAGAAGGGCATGAAGACTGTTTTCCAGTGTGAGATTCGAGTAATCAATAATAACATGCTCACTGACATAAAACTCACTACTTAAAAGCAATTTATCATTCATTGAAATGCGGGAGCTATAGTGTTTGACAAAGCCTCAGTGGAACGATGGAGAATATTTCTGTCTGATTTCTTTTTCTCTTGCTGTGCCAGCAAGAGCAATCAATCATATTTAAGGAAGTGTTTTTTTCCTCTCTGATCCCCTGTAGTTTGGGGGGAAACGGTATCCAGGAGCATTAATTATTTAATCTGCATTGCCTTCTTCCTCTACGTGTGAGGTCTGGATATTGTGCTGGCGAGTGGGGCCAATATAATTTCTGGGCTGTATATTGGGACTTGGAGCTCGAGTGCTTTTTCTTTTCTTTTTTTTTAAAGAGGTTAACACTGGAGACTCAGCTCCCTCTATGGTCAAAAGAGGGAGAGACACCTTCCTTCAGGAGGTCTTTCCAGATTATGCTCTTCCAGAGTCGGGTATTCTCTGTTTAGTAGCTGAAGTCTTGCTTCTTCCTAAAACTGTGGTGTAAATCCCACTCAAGGTGGTAAATGTCTCAAGTGTATGAGCTATGAATTGAATCCTGCGCTTGGGCCAATACACCTGCTATGGTGTGACTAGAGGTGCAAAAGCATTTGCAAATGAATAAAGAAAAATCAGGACTGGTATGGAAACACTGTTCTGCATTAAAAGGCAATTGACCTTGAAATGCTTTTGTATTGCACTGAAAATCTGGCAAGAAATGGGAGATGCTCCCTGTGTTAGGCACTCTTTTGTACAGCCTGCCTATGGGCTGCTGGAGGTGGGATGAGGCTAATGCAGAGGAACTGCAAGCACGTGTTTTTTTACCCAGGAGCATGTGTGGATTTGCTGCGATTATGAGGTTGTGGCTCATCAGACTAGAGGAACCCCTTAAAGGATTGCAGAGGGATGTGAAGATGGGATTTTGGGTTTGTGTCCCCAGCTGCTGAGCACACATGGGTTTGGATGCCTCTCAGCAGAGCAGTAAGGCATAATGCGGGTAGCAGTTCCTCCTATGTTGCTTTGGGGGCTTAAATTAAAACGCTCAGGAGCTCGATTGCCTCTGAGCTGCTCTGTTGTGAGTAGGAGAGGAAGGGACATCTCTGAAGGCAACGCAGCCTTTCATGGTTGGGAAGATCCTAGTGCTGCATCTTCTCCATCAGCTGCAGATAATACTGCTCCTATCCCAGGCACTTCATGAAGTGGGATAAATCCAGGCTGTGGTTTTTGTGCCACACAGATAGCGAGGAGCAATTATACAGTCTTCTCAGGCTGATTCCCACCATGGGGCTGTTGAGAGTAGTTTGCTGTCACTAGACTTTGGAAGGGGACCATAAGTGCTATTACATGTCTATGCACCAAATATAGTGGTTGCAGCTGTGGCTGTGTTATGGGAACAGGTCCCTTGTGAGGCTTGGAGATAAAAAAATTGAGATGCATTAGCGCATGCAGATGATGATAGAATACAGTTTTCCAAGATGGGGCTCACTGTTATAACTATGGGGCTGTTAGCTGATTTCCAGGTACCCATCTCGCAATCAGCTTTCGGGGGGGTGTGCATGTGTCACCATGTTGAGGCTCAATTTGCTGTGTGATAGGGGATAGTCAATATTTTATTTCCCTGTTACCGAATATGTTTAGTGTCAGCATGTGAGAGCAAAGAAACAAATGTGGAAATTCTTTGACATATACATGACATGACATTTGAGAGAATTTTGGCCCTGTTTAGTAAAAAGCATGGCTTTTAATTTCCACTTGCTTGCCTTGCAAAATGCTGGGGTTTCCGTGCTGAAGGAAGATGTTATTGCTTCTTTCTCCCCTGCCTCCAGAGTGAAGCTAGAGAGTTTTTTCACTGACAAGAAGCTCTGAAGAAATCAGTGGGAAACCAATTGCAACACTGAAAGAGCAAGTTGAAATTGCGAATATTACTACAGCCGCTCTGAAGCCAGGACCACAAGGTACTTGTTGCAGTAATCCAAATCTGGTTGGAAAGGTGCCTCTGGCAGGGAGCAGTGCCTCTACCTAGTCCCTGGCAAGAAGGATTTTCTTTGAGTTCAAACAGCTGCTGCTGGAAAGGTATTAGAAGCTGCCTCGGTTGTGGTCTAATTGTCTGGTAACAGCTTGCATTGCTTTCCAGCCTGGACTGAACTTACTCTACCAATGGAGTGGTAAGAAGTTTGTATCCAAGTATTTTAATATTTATTGGGCTAATTCAGTCCAATGGTGAAACTATTGTCATTACACTGGGAATTGTCATCTTCTTGATTTTACAAGTCTGGTTTATTTTTGAAGTTTATTTTGCAACTCCCAAGAACATCACCTGAGGTAATACTGGGGGTGGTGGTGGTGGTGGTGTACCACCCCAAATTTTCTAGAGTGATGCTAGTATGCTGCTTGGATGGCTGACCAAAGCCAGTGCATAGTAGGATGTGGTAATTCATGGGATTGCTCCAAACTGGGCTGGATCCTAGTGCTCAGGGTGGTAAAACACTCTCAAAGTGCTTGTGCAAGCACCAACTGTTAAAAGAAAGCTGAAAGTGCAAGGATCTCATCCAAACCTTGTCTGATGTGCCTTTGCATGTAGCTTGTGATATGCAATTAAATCAGGATGTGATAGAGCGATTCCCTAAGCTGTTTTAAGGGCATAGCACTGGAAAGCATCTCACAGAAGACTTAACCCAGACCTCTGAACTCTTGCAGCTGTGGAAGAAAGTCCAGGGTCAAAACCTGAGCTCTGCCAGCTCCTGGGTGCCCGTAACCTGCTCCACACCGAGACCTGAGGACCAGCAGTGAGCCATGGGAGGAGAAGAGGGCATTTGTTAGGTGAAGTTCCCAGGTGACTCTTTGGTTCTGTGGATGTTTCAGGCCCTGCTGCTGCCTTAAGAGGGTGACACTAATAAAATAGATATACAAACAACAACTCACCCCTGCTTTGGGTGAGGACTCTTTCAGCTTTCTGCACCCAGAGCATCCTCAATAGAGAGGGCAGCAATGTGGTACCAAAGGGCATCTGAGAATGCTAGGGCCTGCCTCCTAGCAGCAGTATGACCTCTAACTTTTTTGGTACCTCTCAGTGCATGTCTAGAGGCTTACTTGGGGCAGTAGAGATGGGGCTTGATGGTAAAATCACATGCACGCAAATGCACTAGCAAGACAGTGCTTACACTGATGCTGTCTGGTCCATCTTGTCCTTTTATGCCACTGGTCTTTAATGAATCCAGTGCCTTTGGAAAGAAACATGTATCTTGAGCAGGGCAATTGTCAGACCTGTAGAGATCAGAGGGATGCGAAAGCAGACATGAAACCAGAACAGGAACAAGGGCAGAGTCCCGGAGCAATAGTGGTAACTGGAGGGACAGGCTGGGGAGGACTGGAGAGTGGCCCTAGGACGTGACTGGAGTGCTGCAATGAGGTGTCACCCCCCAGCTGACCCTCAAACACCCTCTGCGGGCACTAACTCTGGGGCAGGAGGGGGCTCAGTGTCCTTTGAGCAGGACTTTCCCCTGGAAAGGAAAGCCTAAAGTGTTCTTGCCGTAAACATTGTCAGAAATGTCTGGTCTGGGAGTGCTGGAGTCAGCACTTGCAAAAAACCCTCAGGCTGGCCAGAAAACATAGATGTTGCAATCTGCTACTCGGCATCTTGGATTTTTCAAGGAGTTGAATGCTTCCCATCTTTAGCTTGTGGTAGATGGTGTCTAATGCTAATGGCTCTGTACTTGGTAGGCTTTTCTCTTTTTTGGAAAGGCAACAAAAATTTCTCTTGGGGACCTACATGTAGGGCTGTAAAACTGGACAGGAAAGGGGAAAAAACAATCCACTGTATCTGTTTTTCTTCCAGAGAACTGCTGCTCTTTGACTGATTTGCCATTTCCCAATCTTGTGTGGCAGTCATTAAGCCAAGTCATTTCCTAAGTTTCTAGGGGAAAATGTTGAAAATGTATTACACTGTGTTCTTTAACTTCTGTAGAGTTTATATAAAACCAGAGCTTTGCATTTCTTAATAGATACACAAAATGTGTAACATAAATATTTATTTCCAGTGCTCATATTTCAGCACTTTGAGTAGCTTCTGTCCTGAACAACTTGGAAACAAGAAAAGAAATGGGATTCCTTTTAATTCCAGTGTAATTTTCTATAAGATGAGAACCTATGCTGCCTGCCAAATAGGAATACTCTACAGTTGTTTCGGGAACTGAGCCCATATGTGCACAATATAAAGTTGCCTCAATGAAGATTACAGGAAAGACCTTTGCTAGTGTAGAAAATAGCTACTGTTCTTGATCTGTTTAGTTATAAATCAAACAAATCAACTGGAAAATTCTAGGTTAACCAGACATAATGTTTGTTTATGTAAAACCATGTTAGGCTTTCATTGTGAGGGTCCTTTGAGCTCATTTATTTTTATATTGCTTTTTAAAAGTCTGTTTCTCTGATTGGTATGAGTTTTCTTCTAGTCCTCATCCCTCAAAGGTGTATTCATGTGTTTAATTTTATGCAGTGTAAATTTTGATTAAGTTTGAGTTGAGGCTTAGAGCATCCGCTCAAGACCAGACTTGCCTCTGTAGGTCTTCAGGGTAAGCTGGGGGAAGAAAGCTCCGGTTGACGAAGGTCTAAATAACCACATTTTCATGGAGCAGTCAGGCTGGATGTACTGTACCCGGCTCAGCCTCTGCAACACATTGCATTATTTGCATATTGACATTGCATGCAACATAGCAAACAAATCTTACAAGGGCACGGATGCAGTTTTTCCTGAGGCAATCTGGGGTTGTAAACAGCCTAAATCTAGGCTGTCATTGTAAGAGCATCTCGCAGCTGAGTTACAAGACTCCTGTGTAATATGGACGTGAGCCCTTGGAGCATGCTGTGCTGAAATACATCACACTCTGTCTTTGCAAAATCAGGATTAAGTTTGTTTGTAAAAGCTGATCAATGGGTGCATGAATTGGGATCCTATGTGATGGGTTGCGCCCCAGCAGCCGCTTGGCTGATCTCTGTGGGCTTGCACATGCTGTGGCCATCTGCCTAATGTGAGCCATGGAGTGGTGGAAGGGAAAGGGGGAGGAAAATGTTCCTCTTTACCATTGAATCTCTCTTGTCCTCTGTTCCCCCAAGACTTGTACAGAGCCATGCTAACAAAACAGACTAAATGACAGGAGAAGTGTGATTTGGGCTGTGTTAACATCATGGATGTTTAGTTGGAAATATGGGTCTTGATCGTCACAAGCCACTTGTAGGGAACACTAAATTTAGTTTTGCTGCTTCTAATTTCTGTTCCTAAATAGTAGTCAGATTCTCCTCTTAAAATGATTCAATTAACTTATATCATCAGGTTTTTGAGATTACCCGCTTAGCTGATTAATTGCTTAGACTGCATCTGCTCTGTACTAGTCATAGACACTTTTGCGGATGTTCAGTGTGATATTGTCCCTGTTCTCTGATTAGGATGGGGGAAGCCAGTATGGATGGTATCTCCTCCTTGAACCCTTCATATCCTCCAAACAAGTAAGCAAAACTGGTCAGTGGACTATTTCTATCCCAGCTGAAGCCTCAGCTAAAATGACATTAGCAGGCAACGCATGTGACTTCAATTTTATTGCTCCTGCTTTTATACTTCAGAAGCATGCCTTCTTGAAATCAAACAAAACAGCAGCTCCACGCTCCTGCTGCGCAGCTGTGAACGTCAGATCCTCACGTGAACTGGTTTATGACCCTTTCCGGCAGGGTTGGGTCCCGGGGCTGTGTGGGCTCCTTGGTTGCATGCTCTGGATTCCTGGCTGTGCAGCACAGAGTTTAGGCAGTGCAGTGGGGTGGAGGAACCCTTGGAGGTCCGGATCTGCTGACTTGACAGCTACTTGGTGCTCTCGGTGTGGCTGGCAGCTGTTACCAGCTTCCCAGCACCACATACTGCGGTCTTTAATCAATCAGCAGGGAATGTATGGAAAGGAAATGAGTCTGGGGTGAGACACAGCGCGTACATCGTGATCTATTCTAGGAAGCCAACGTGTTTCTCATTTCCATCTCCTACAAGCCATGGCTGGCTGAGGCAGAGATTGTAATTCCTGCCTGTTGCTGAAGTGGGGAGCGATGTTTCTTGAAGGAGCACAGGCTTATTGCTGGACGTTTGCTAATGGCTTACCTATTGATTTGTTTCTTAATGTAGTGTTGGCAATATGCTTAGGTAGGCAACATTAAACTGCTTGTAAATGGCAAATATGAATGATTGTAAGTCCTATGGAATCAGAGAAAGTAATTCAGTCTCTGAAAGAAGCCCTCTGATGGGATATAGATCACGAACCTTAAATCTACATCAAATCCCATTACTTCTCCCTGTCTTTTAAAGGTTAGCCCATACCTTCTCTTTGGGACTGCCAGATGTAAGCAAAATGGAGTTGATTAGGTGGAGCTCATGCTACCTTAAACTACATCAAGAATGCAATATCCCTTTAAAATCATCACCAAAAATATTTAAATCTATGCTTTCCTCTCTGCCTTGTGGTGTCTCACCAATGCATGTTGAAGCCAGGGTGCTGCTGACACCTGAACTGAGAGGTGCTTGCTTGCACTGCTTGATTGCAGCTTCTTTTGTTCCCCCCAGCCAACTGGTTGCTGCTTGCTTGCAGGAGTGAGCAGGCAGAACTGGGGTTGAGGGAAGGAAGAGGAGTTTGTTCCATTCAGAAAGCTATTGTAATCCCCTCTTCTCATTACTTTGTGGTAAGAGGAAAAAGCACTCCTTTTTTCACACTTGACTGCTTTCAGACTTGACTTTTACATCAGCCCTTCAACCAATTAGTCCTGCTGGATTGATCTCAATGACATTTTTTCCCTCATAAATATGTAACCTGTAATACCCGTGCACAGTCTAATGCTAACAGCCCTGCTGGCAGAGAGGGTCTTGGAGCATTGCAAAACTGGGACTCGTTTGTTTTTTTTCTCTCTCCAGCCCCTTTTCCAAGACAGCCTTTAAAGAAGGGTGCGAGAGCTCTGTTTTAGTACTGGCAATGCTGGCGGGTGTCTTGGTTGGCAGAGTGGAGGGGTCCAGACTGCAGCTCTGTGGGAGAGGTCCTCTTGGTGTTGCTAGGAGGCTGCAAGTGCTAAGAGCGATCATCCTCCAGCAAACCTACCCTCTTGGCCCTATTCTGCGCCAGGCTCTAGGTCAGCTCAGGCCATGCAAGCAGCCTGACCATCCTGCTCCTCAGGCTCCCCTTCCCAGCTCTTCTTGGGGCCAGCAGCACCAGAGATGGATGGAGAGCAGGGCTGGCTGCTCCTCAGTCGATGGCCGGCTGCTCCTGGGAAAGGCAGCTCCCTTCTCTGTGCGAGAGCAGCTGCTTTGGCACAGCCACAACACTAATCCTGCCATCTGCAAGGAGAAGCCAACGTACTTCAGGTTGGTTGGTTTTTTTTCTTCATCTGAATAGTGGCAAAACCCATTTCTGCCTGGGCTGTGGAGGAGCTGAGGTGTGTGATGGACCAGAGGAAAATGGAAACCTTGGTTTAAATGAATATGGAAAACCTAATCTCCATGGAGTAAGTCTCCCTGTTTCAAGACAGGTTCTTAAACTCAGATGTAAAGCTGTGAAGAAGCCATGCTCCTTTGTTGTAATGTGCTTTGGAGATGTGGCTCTGGCTTTTGAGGCTTGTAAGTTATTACTCTAATGGAAAAGCTCTTGCAGAATGTCAGCTTGCTCATGGCTACAAACCCCCTTGCAATTCTCAGCCTAAATGGGTTCAGGGCCAACCTGCATCCATTTGTTCTCATGCCACCATTGTCCTCTCACTCAGATGGCTCCTATTCCTCCCCTACTCACATATTTATAGCAAGATAGAGTATTCCCTTCTACCCGTGCTTTTAGCCATATTAAACCAAGCTCTCTGTTTCCCAGCATTATGTGAAGGTGTGTGTAAAGTTTAGCAAAGCTTGCAATGATGCATCCTAAGAGGCTTTTTTTCAGGGTTGAGGGAACAGATAAGATTTCCTCTCACCCCCTTGAGAGCAAGATGTCATTTAGACATAAATGTTTTTTTTAAGGCTATTTTCCAAATAGCAATATATTTCTGGAAGTTTGGGGGCCTCGGTGCTTGTTGCAGAGGTTGCTTCAATCAGAAGACACAGCTCTTTTGGGTCTCAGATGCTTTCTTGCTTGGCAAGCACATGGGAAGAAGCCCTACTTTGTGAGACTGATAGTGGGTTAGCAACAGATCTGTTTGTTCCCTTTTCTGCTAAAAAGAACATCTGATATCTAGGAATACTTCTAAAAACAATCCCATGAGGGCAGTTTTCTTGAGATAAAAGTACTGCCTGGTGACTTTATGTAAGATGCCATCTTCTGTGAGGAGACAGCTTGGATGGCATGGTGACAGCTGATGAAAACAGTTACCACTTGTAATGCAGCACAGAGTTAAATATTTGTGCTAACTACAGATGCCAAGAGCTGATACTTACATAGCCATTTCAAAACATTGTAAAAACAAAAGCATGGGAGGTTGTGTGAACATTTAAAAAGCCACACCTGAACCTGTGCAAGAGAAGGTACAGATTTAAACATTTTAAAACCAAGATGTGTTCTGGAGTGACTAACCAGAAATCTTCAGTTTTAATGTCTTAATAGGTTTGGAGGCTTGCAACAAAAGGTGCATCTTGAACACTTTATTATGGATACAAGGGGCATCAAATAACTGTTGGTTTTGATTTAACTCTGGCAAAGACACCAAGGATTAATTAATAACTGGTTTGAGTGTGGGCTTCAGACTCTGCTCTCCAAGAGCTCCTGTACAGGCCCAGGTGAAGGTGGGCACTTGCTCCTGCTGCCCTCTCCAAGGAGAGAGGTGGTTGCTCTAGGCTGGTGGCAGAGGCAGCACCCTGTGACACACTGAACTGCAGTTGCTCCACTCGTTAATTTTTGGGCTGGAAACAAGCCAAATGCTACTGTACTATTTGTCCAATTCATACCACTTACTGGTAACCAGAGCATCTACTTGTGTGTTTGCCCTCAAAACTCAACTCTACCTGAAGCTAGGCTCCTCTGCTGTCACTATGCAAGGAGCTACTTATTTGAAGTGTTTCCCTTTTTTTGCCATTGCCTATCTCTCCCTCTTTTCAGGTTGCTTTTAGCTCCCCAGAGGCAGCCTCCCACCTCCCTGCTGCTGTCCCAGCCTTGGGGTGTGCTCCCTAGAGCTGTGAAGCACCGCACGGCTAGGTCCCTCTTTGCAAACTGGATGCTCTGTAACTGGAAGCATCTTATGAGGAGTGACTACGGACTCTGTGTTTGTCTAGTTTGGAAAAAAGGAGGCTGAGGGGAGACCTCATTGCTTTCTACAGCTTCCTGAGGAGGGGAAGGAGGTGCTGAGCTCTTCTCCCTGGGATCCAGTGATAGGACATGGTGTGTGGAATGATTCAGGGCTGCATCAGGGAGGTTCAGCCTTGACATTAGGAAGTATTTCTTTACTGAGAGGATGGTCAAACACTGGAACAGGCTTCCAAGAGAGGTGGTCGATGCCCCAAGTCTGTCAGTGTTCAAGAGGTATTTGGACAATGCCCTTAGTAACATGCCTTAACTTTTGGACAGCCCTAAAGTGGTCAGGCAGTTGGACTAGATGATTGTGGAACTATTCTGTGGGATGAGTTCTTCTAAATGTTGCTTCCCACAACTTGAAACGCCCTTTGCGTGTTTGCCAGGTGGCGTTTGCCCTGGATGCCTCAAAACTGCTGAGCTTGTAGGAGGCTGGTCCCAAACAATATTCTCCTTGTTGTGCTTGAAACCCAGCCTTTGTGTCATGGGGTCACACCTGATCCACCCAGAACACACTTTAATGCTGTATTGGCTAGTAGCTCCTGCCTTATGTTTTGCACAGAACAGACACTTTCTCCCAGAAAATGCAGGAACACTGTGCATCTGACCAATGTGTCATAAAACCAGTGATGTGGGTTAAGAGCAACTGGATGCTGGAATAACCTCTGAATAAAATGCCTCATCAGCTTCAGCTGATCTCGTGCCAAGCAAGTATTCTTCATGCACAAAGATGATTGTGTTAATGCAAAGCTCTTGAAGCCGGGTGCCTCCTCGTGCTTTGCAGCAGCTAATTAGGACTCAAGGTCTGAGAAGGGCTCGCTTGTTAATTCCCCAAATTGCCATCATCCGGAGCTCCTCTCCCTGGGGAAGTTTCCCCGGTCCTCGTGGTGCGAGGAAGCAATTCCTCAGACCCGGGCAGGCTTAGAAACCGCTTTTGTGGGCTTTTTAAGCTAAAAGACGGCGGTTTTTTTTTCCCCCTCTCATGAGGCAACCTTGAAACGGAGGGAGCGGCCTCCAGCCAGGCCTCGCACGCGCCGGCGGCCCTACGGCGCGCCCAGCAGGGGGCGCTGTGGTGAGGGAGCGGCGGGGAGGTGCCGGGTAATCTCGGTGCCGGGTTGAGGGAGGAGCGGGGCCGCGCCGGGATCCTGGGAGGCCGAGGAGGAGGAGGAGGAGGCGGCAGGAGCAGCGATGGTGAGTGTGGAGGTGTGGGGTGGTGGGTCCCTGACTCGGCCGCTCCACGGGGGGGGTGAGAGATGGGGGTGTCCCGCTGCGGCCTGCGCTGTCCCGGCCCTGAGGCTGTGAGGCCGGGGCCTTGTCCGGCGAGGGGGGTCTCGGTCGCCTCTCAGGGGCTGCTTGACCGACCCCCCCGCCGGCGGCCGAGCCCGGCCCGAACCGTGCCCCTAAAAACGGGGATGGGGGGCGTGTGTGTCACTTACAAGCCCTGCAGTGCTTTCCTCGTCTCCCACAGGTATCTAGTTTCAGGGCAGGGAGGGTTAGAAACGGTATTTTCCGTGGGTTTATTTCGGCGGGGTGGGGTGGGAGTTGTATTTTCCGCTTGCTCTGGCTTTTGGTGAAGGTGCCTGATGCTCTGCTAGAAGTTACCTGGCTAATAGAGACCCTGTTTACTTTTTTTTTTTTTTGCTAGAAGTAGTAGAGAAGCAAACTCTTCAGTCGCAAGCGGGATTGCTTGAAATATAGCTGGCTCTGGTGTGCAGCGGTATGGCATGAATTTTCTGAGTCCTCAAACCTGGAAGGGGTGCTACCTTCCCCCCCCTTCCTGGTACCTTGAAATCGTGGCTGCTACTGGGTGGTAGATGAAATAGCATCATTTCTGGCTGACTGCTTTTTCCCACTCGGTCACGGGGAGCAGCTGTTGGGTGCCCAAACACTCAAGTGCCGCTTCCTCTTCCCACGCTGGTGTGGAGCTGTGCCCAGCCAGTGTGTCACCACTTCTGTGTAGGGGACAAAGGCAGGGCCCATGGCATGCCTCGTGTCTGCCGGCACGTGTAGCGTGGGACAGCATCGAGAGCTTGCACGGCTTGTGTTTTGGTTGCTTTCAGCTGCCAAAAGTTCACTCATTTGGAACCCAGTAAATACTGCACACCTTGTGCACGGTGTGGTCTAGACTGGCCTGGGGTTGCTGGAAGCATGCTGTGTGGTCAGGCTGTTCTCACCTTAGCCTCTCTGTGCCAAGGCTTTGCGGAGAAAACAGCTACTTACTGCGTCTGGAAGACGTGTGCAGGTCTGCTATTTTATTCGTTAGGCTAGACGGTAGCTATTGCACAGGGTTCCTGGCTTCTGGAAAGCTAACAAAGTTGGCTGCGTACTCAGGGGCTGTGAGGCGTTCTCTGATACATAGCGTTTTTCCTAAATTGTGGTTTTAGTCTGCGATTCTTCCCATGACCTTAGCAAAAGGGATTGCGAGGCACTGGGAATTTTCTTACCTAGGTGAAGAAAAATCTTGCTTCTACCATGTACTGTGCACTTCTAGGCTACTAAAAGTAGCCTCTCACTACCCTTAGAAGTCATAGATGAATTGCTAACCTGAGCAGGAGGGGGTCTGCTGAGATGATGTCTTGCTCCTTGCCTTTCATTTCTCTGACACATATTTTCACCGTTTGGCGGTGTTAAGATAAACCTAATCACAGCATTTATTGCTTGTATGTGGTTTGACTGGTGTGGCAGTGATCAAAACCTTGCTGTGATTCTCTTGGCAAAAGCGATTCAGTAGAGCCTGTTTCTGTGAGTAAGGATTTTGAGGTGCTGCTTGTCTCTTCTGCCAAAGATGTGGTTCTGGTAATAAAAAGGGGGAGTATCAGTCTGGTCTCCTCTTGCACCAGCTGTCTCCCACCACAGACCCCGGCGTGCAGTGAGGGTTGTTTCAGAAAGCCTGATCTGTTCACACTCTTTGGTTTTTGGAAATGGAGTGATGCATTTTTGACCTAGAACTA
The DNA here is from genome assembly GCF_964188355.1 of Buteo buteo. Lineage (NCBI taxonomy): Eukaryota > Metazoa > Chordata > Aves > Accipitriformes > Accipitridae > Buteo > Buteo buteo. The sequence continues at coordinate 30,306,865 of NC_134174.1, read as the reverse complement.
TTGCTCTCATACCCTGTGTCCCAGGTGGTCAAAGACATTCAAGTATTAGCAGACCTTCCTTCTGGAGTATTTAGTATTGAAATCTGTTTGTGTACTGGCTAAATGGCTATGGCCCTCTACTGGTTAGTGTAGCGATAGGGGCTTTGAAGTGTCTTTTAGTGTTGTCCTTAGAGTGCGATGTGTAACTGAGATTTGGATTCTGTCCATTGATGTTGTAGTGGCAGGTGCATTGGTCTCTTTGCAGTGGGCTGTGGTGATTGGGGTACGACTTTATTCTTTTTTAGGAGAGATTTGTGTTTCCTAGAAATTTGCAGGTAAAAGTCACTTGGAAGCCCTTGTGTTCTGAGCGTTTCCATTTCCTTTGCCTCCTCTAGCTCATCTAGGTCCATCCGTGCCACGTATCAGGAAGGGCATGTGACTAGGTATCACAGGGGCTGAAGAGTTTTGCACGTTCGTGTTGATAAGATAGTCTTTGAGGATCTTGCACTGTGGTCCAAGTTGCCCAGGAACAGGGCCCTTAATGTATAATAGAGGCATTCAGTTTGTGCTGATACTGGGGGCTTTGTTGGAGGCTTGCATAACCCTGCTAGGAAGCTGTGCCAGGTCTTGGTGCTGCCTTTGTTCGGGAATGCCTGTTCCCAGAACAATTGCCATGCTATTGTCTGCTTTCAGACAGCTCCCGCCAAGACTTTATCTTTTAACGCTGCGTGTACCTCTGCATGGCACTGAGCTACTTGCAAAATGTTTCAAATAAATACCCATTTTGTTCTCCAGAAGGCATGTGGAAAGGACTGCGTGATCTGCATCTGAGAGGATGCTGAGTGGAGGAATGAACAAATGTGTCCAGATGAGTCCCAGCACATAGGGAACTGAGCACTGCTTTTATCCTAATTATTGTGGATGCCGGGAGAGGACCTTGCAGAAACTGCACCTTCTTGGAGCTGGTGACCCACAAAGAGATCTGTAATGGGTTCCCGTAGGGCATCTATCGAGTGAATCCTGTTTCTTATGAGATTTGAGATCTGTGCTACCTGGAGCATGCCTAGATGTTTGCAGAAACTTTGCTTTTATAAATTGGTTTGTTGTAGTGAGCAAAGTGAGTGATAGGCAACAACATTTTGTGCGTGTTTTGGGTTAAATGAAATTTGAAATCGCACCTGATTTTGGAGTCCTTTGGGCTGTTGTAAGTCTGCACATCTTCTTAACCTTGCATCAGCCTTTCTCCATCTTGTTTTGGCAGTTTTATGTTCCTTCTCTGCAGTGGAAGCTGGGATGCTGCTGCTCTAACTCTGACTTGCTGCCTTGTTTGTTTTTGTGCTGAAGCTATAATAAGCCATTGTTTAGCCACTCCCCTTGAACTCTCAGGGTTGGTGGGATAGTATGTGTGCATTCATTTTGCAGACACTGTATATGGGGGGAAACCCCCCCCGCAAGGTTTCAGCATGGCAGTGCATTTCTTTCCACCAGAAGAAACTGATGGTAGCAGGGAGCTGTGGTAAGGTGAGCATGACCTGAATGTGTTTTTCTTTCACGTAGTTCAGCCCATATGTCTAAAGGTTCATGCCTGTGTCTGGTATCGCTCTGTGTGCCCACATCCTTTGGTGAGGGGCTGCAGCATGCAGTCCAAACCTCGAGCTATAATTAGGAGCTGACTAACAAATATTCTCTGCTGGGTGCTTATGTAAAGATATTTGTCACACTGGGGGTGGCAGGGAGGGACAGAGGAGCAGACTCATTACTGGGGTGCAAATCAAAACACTACAGGCACACGCAGCAACTAGCACCATCCAAGGCTGACGTGGCATTGCTCAATCCCATTCCTCCTCTCTGGTAGGAAGCTGGCTGGCTGAAGGCTGCAAGTCCAGTACTTACCTGCGGCTAGGCCAGTTATGCTGCGTAGTTACGCTGGTCAGATGTGCTTTTTGTGGCCAGAGCTTGCACAGGCAACAACGTGTTAGCTAAGGCATGGCTAATTGAAGTCTTCCTTCTTCTTAGGAGCAGAAAAAAATAAATGAAGCTGCTGTGTCGTTGCTGGTTTTGTGCAGTTTATTTTCAGTAGGGAAGCCTTCTCCTGGGAAAAACTTGTTGCATAGGAGCACAGGCCTTAATTACAGTGGCAATACCTGTATTCTGCACGCTACCATAATCAGAGTTGACCTAGCTTGTGCAGTCGCAGTGAGCAATCTCTCTCTGCCTTGATTTACTGCGTGCTGAGTTGCGTGACATGCCGCCTTGTTTATTGGCTCTGAAGTGAGGGAAGACAAATGGCAAACACAGATGTTAAGGTTTGGGCATGGGGAGGTGGTCAGAGGGTCCCTGGTTTGGGAAAATGTGTGGATTCAGGTGAAAGCTGAGGATGTGGTTTGGTGTTAGCAGTTCCTACTCTCACAGTGAGCTTAAAACTCAAATTTAAGCTATCGCTTAAAATAAACTTGCATTTAAAAGCTACTTTTATTCTGTGGCCCACTTTAAATGCTCTCCTGAGTGAAGGAAGATTCTGCTGATAAAACCTTTTTTCCTACTCTTCCCACAGGTAAATTTTAATGGTGCTTCCACTTTACAGTGTCAGAAGCAGGAGGCACTTGTAACAAAAGTGTAAGGTCCTCCAGTTTATTGCCTTTCTGTTTCTCTCTCTCTCTTTTTTTAAGGCTTATTTGAGTCCTAAAACTCAGAGCCGAGGAAATGCTGTTCTGGCAAAACTGCAAAATGTGCTCTCGTTAGCTTTGGCATTTTTTCCCCCCTCTTTTCTATCATCTGGGACAGAAGAGCATTACTGCAGTTAATTTGTCCTCTTTTGTAGTGGCATAAGTGCTATCCCTGGAACCTGCTCAGCTAGCTAATGGCTTTTAGAAATAAAGTACTAAGAATGTATATTCCTAATCTGTGGAGCTAAAAATTCAATATGTAAACTGCTTGGGTTGCTGAGTGCATTAATATTGGTACAAATGAACACTGCAAGTCCTAATGATAGCAATTAGTATTTTATCTGATACCTGGGTCTGTCTTAATGCTCTGAGAATTAAAAACAAATCCTCTAGTGGAGATTTTTCCCCCATGCTTTTCAGCGTGCTCGCAAGTCGGGCTTTTAAACGGCTTCTAAAATAATCCTGTGTCTTGTGAAGCTTTTGTGGGGGGAAGGTTCTTTTAAGGAAATAAACCCAGTTTATCTACTTTCCTATAATGGGAAGGGAAACCTTTATTTTTTTTGATGCCTTCACAAATAAGCAAGTTATTGTCTTACATGAAATTCTGTCCTGCAGATAGGCTTAAAATCAGGCCAGCTTGTTGTCTTTTAGCCCAGCTGGGAAGCAGTAATAGCAGGGGCGAATGAATGCTATAATCCTGCAAAGCTGAAAGTGCATCCCTTCTTATTGTATGTGACGAAAGTTTCTTTTGCCTGAGGTTGATTAGAAAAAAAGAAATCCACCTGTTTTTGACTCTGTTATGAGCAGCTCCTCCAGGGCTGCTGGGAGAGGGATTCAAGTGGCTTGGCTGAACACAGGCTATTTATTACCCCTGCCTCCTCCCTGTAAAATGAGGAAGCAGTGTAGGGCTGCAGCAGTGAGGCTGCAATCACATGTTGTTGGGTATAATAAAACCAGAGTACATTCAAATGCAACCTTCTGAGTGCCCTCTAGCATCTCTAGGATTAAGTTAGTAATTCAGAAAGTAGAGGTCTCTCCTATCTTGCTGGATACTTTGGGGCAAAGAGGCACTTTAAAAACACTGACTGTGTAGTTAGCCAGGGAGCTGAGAAATTGTATTTCATTGCTAACTCATCTTCCATGCTAATTTTTGCTGGTTTTTTTAATCCCTCTTTTTAGTATCCTCCTAAACTGATCTATCTTACCCTTCAAACTCTTGTAAGTATGAAACGACTTAAGAAGGAGAAAGTGAGAAATACGGAGAAAACTTTACCCTGTCAAACTGTATTCTTTGTGGAGTGATCTCAGATTGTTTTTTAAAGCAAGAAAGGGAAAGAAGTTCTTCAATGGCTTAGACTTAACATAACGAAAATCTTCTCTTGTTTTTTTCAAAACTTAGACATACCATTGAGTTAGCATCTATCAGTGCTGGCGTGCATGATTCTAGCTTGTGGTAAAACTTAAGGTAAAATATTTTGTCTTGCATCTCAGTAATGGAAAAGTGAGCAGAGCCAGAGGCACAGTGCCTTGCAT